>NW_028270145.1:97291188-97891188 GCF_037043375.1 Chiloscyllium plagiosum | reverse complement strand
GATGCACAGGACAGAAACAGACCCTTCAGTCCAACTCGTCCACGCCAACCAGATGTTCGTCTGGGCTACGGTCGAGTGGTCTAAACCACTGTGTTTAGGTTTGCAACCTCCGTAGAGTCGTGGGTTCAGCTACCTGTTGTTACTGTGCTGCATGTTAAAAAGGGCGGCACGGTGGCACAGTAGTTAGCACTGCTGCTTCACAGCACCAGAGACCCGGATTCAATTCCCGCCTCGGGCACCTGTGTGTGTGGAGTTTGCACATTCTCCCCGTGTGTGTGGATTTCCTCCGGGTGCTCCAGTTTCCTCCCATAGTCCGAAGATGTGCCGGTTAGGTGAATTGGCCATGCTAAATTGTCCGTAGTGTTAAGTGAAGGGGTAAATGTAGGGAAATGGGTCTGGGTGGGTTACTCTTCGTACGGTCAGTGTGTACTTTTTCGGCCGAAGGGCTTGTTTCCACACTGTAAGCAATCTAATCTAATCCAATCTAATGTTCCAACACAATCTGGTTCCATTTGCCAGTACCCGGCTCATACACCCATCCAGATGCCTTTTAAATGTTGCAATTGTACTAGCCTTCACCACTTCTGGCAGCTCATTCCATTCCATGCACCACCTTTGTGTGAAAACGTTGCCTCCTTAGGTCTCTTTTATATCTTTCCCCTCTCACCCTAAACCTATGCCCTCTAGTTCTGCACTCCCCCACTGCAGGGAAAAGACCCTGTCTATTTACCCTATCCATGCCCCTCATGATTTTGTAAACCTTTATAAGGTCATTCCTCAGCCTCTGACGCTCCAGGGAAAACAGCCCTAGTCTATTCAACCTCTCCTTGTAGCTGAAATCCTCCAACTCTGGTGACGTCCTGGTAGATCTTTCCGGACCCTTTCAAGTTTCACAGCATCCTTCCAATAGGAAGGAGACCAGAATTGCAAGCAATATTCCAAAAGTGGCCAAGCCGGTGTACTGTACAGCCGCAACATGACCTCCCAACTCCTGTACTCAATACTCTGACCAATAAAGAGTATACCAAATGCCTTCTTCTATCCTATCTACCTGCGACTCTACTTTTAAGGAGCTATGAACCTGCACTCTCTTTGTTCAGCCTCCCTAGGACATTACCATTAAGTTCATAAGTCTGCTAAAATTTGCTTTCCCAAAATGCAGCACCTCACATTTATCGAAATTAAACTCCATCAGCTACTCCTCAGCCCATTGGCCCAGCTGATCTAGATCCCATTGTACTCAGAGGTAACGATCTTCGCTGTTCATTAAACCTCCAATTTTGGTGTCATCTGCAAACTTACTAACAATACCTTTTGTGCTCATATCCAAATACTGTACCTCATATGCTCGCATCCAAATCATTTATGTAAATGACAAAAAGTAGAGGACCCAGCACCGATCCTTGTGGCACTCCACTGGTCACAGGCCTCCAGTCTGAAAAACAACCCTCCATCACTACCCTCTTTCTTCTACCTTTGAGCCAGTTCTGTATGCATGAGATCCAACCTTGCTAACCAGTTTCCCATGAGGAACCTTGTTGAATGCCTTACTGAAGTCCATATAGATCATGTCCACCACTCTGTCCTCATCAATCCTCTTTGTTACGTATCCAAAAAACTCAATCAAGTTTGTGAGACATGATTTCTCACACGCAAATCCATGTTGACTACCCGTAATCAGTCCTTGCCTTTCCAAATACATGTACATCCTGCCCCTCAGGATTCCCTCCAACAACTTACCCACCATCGACATCAGGCACACTGGTCTATAGTTCCCTGGTTTGTCCTTACCACCTTTCTTAAACAGTGGCACCATGTTAACCAATCCCCAGTCTTCTGGCACCTCACCCGTGACTATTGATGATATGACTATCTCAGCAAGAGGCCCAGTAATTACTTCCCTACCTTCCCAGTGTTCTAGGGTACACCTGATCAGGTCCTGGGGATTTTTCCACTTTTATGCATTTCAAGACATCCAGCACTTCCTCCTCTGTAATATGGACATTTTTCAAGATGTTACCATCTATTTCCCTACATTTTGATGCAAAATACTCGTTTAGTATCTCCCCTTATCTCCTGCAGCTCCGGAGGGATGTGGACCAGGAGTAGGCAGGTGAGACTATTTTAGTTTGGGATTAGGTTCAACATGGACTGGTTGGACCAAAGGATCTTTTTCCATGACTCTATACGAATGAAATACAGAAGGTAATATGAGGAGTAGATTAGAGCAAAAGTTCTTCTGAGATACAAAATAAGGATCTGTAATTAGTTTGGAATGCATTGGAGAAAATGCCAGGGAGTAGTTTAGAATACTATAAATGTCTATCAAAGATCACAAAGTATATGTAGAATATTCAGTAAGCTTTAAGAAGCAATGATTCATACCTCATGGTTCTGTTGGAATTCTTTAGTCAGGTAATTAAACGGATGGGTAGAATTTATTTTGCTTTTTTTTTAAAAGCAATGACTGAAATTCCAAAAAGCGCAATGAAATTCGAGATGTCAGATTATTGGGGAGGTTATGATTTACTGAATAGATTGAGGATTAGCCTGGCAATATGTAGTGGATAAATGAAAGTAATTACTCAAAAATTGCTAGGTCGGGCACTGTGACTGGAAGAGTTCTGTTGCCCTGTCATTTGTTTTGTTCACAAATAAACTGGGTTATGTTGTTCTTCGTAAAGCTATAATTGTCGATGGGACTAAGTTATGAACACGATAGCAAATATATGGGAAAGACTTATCATTTAATGTGCTTTGAAGCAGGTCATGAATAATAGATTGATTTTGGTATTGCTTAATTTCAAATAACATGTTGAATGCTTCTCCAGCCAATTTTGGGCAGGGTAGAGAAAGATGTAAAATCTGACAAAGGCCTATCATTGCCTCCTTGCCTAAACTGCAATCTCTTCCTCCTCCTCTCTTGAGATTTATTTTAGGTACCCATTCCCTGCCCATTGCTTGCAAATGGAAACAGAACCCTTGTTTTCTCAATCAATTTTCTTTTCACCTGTGACTGTCACTGTATGGAGGTTGATACGATAATGGTGTAATGTAATAACGAATTCTGGTTGTGAATTTCATCACAACATCACTGGCAGCTGCATCTTCATTTTAATGAAAATAAATTCCCTGAAGCTTTCTGCGTCTTCACCTCTCCTCTTTTACGCGTCTCCTTAACACCTACCTGAAGCCACAATTTGTGTATTATATGTAATTCTGTGTTCTCATTGCAGAAAAGATATAATAGCAGGAGAGAGGATACAAAAAGATGTTGCCAAAACTAGAAACTTGCAAGCTGTGAGGGGCAGTTTGGATAGATGGAGTTTGTTCTCCTTTGACCAGAGCAGCCTGATAGGAAATTTGATAGCAAACCCTCGGTATCTGCGAAACCACGAATTGCAGTCACCTGTCAAAAAATAAATGTCAATAAAATTCAATACCCGCAGTTAAAACTCACATATCTGCAATTTTAGCCTATTTTTGACTTACCTTTGAATGAGCTCCACACTTACAAATGTCAACATTTGTGAGGTTTCTTAGGAATGGAACCCTTGCAGATACAGAGGAATGACTGTACAAAATTGTGGGAGACCCAGATAAAGTCGATGGGAAACACTAATTTGCCTTAACAGAGAAATCAATTATAAAAATGTGTGGATTTTGATTTTGCTCAGAGGGTGGTAGGGATTGGAACTTATTTTCTGAGAGACTTAGAAAGGCAGATACCCTCAAGTTATTTAAAAAACATTTGAATCTGCAGCATGAGTCGTAGAGTTGTACAGCATGGAAACAGACCCTTCGGTCCAACTTGTCCATGCAGAACAGATATCCTAAACTAATCTAGTCCCATTTGCCAGCATTTGGCTCATATCCATCTAAACTCTTCCTATTCATGTACCCATCCAGATGCCTTTTAAATGATGTAATTGTACTAGCCACCACCATTTCCTCTGGCAGCTTATTCCATACACACACTATCCTCTGCCTGAAATGTTGCTCCCTAGGTCTCTCTTCAATCTTTCCTCTCTCACCTTAAACCTATGCCTGCTGGTTTTGGTCTCCCCTACCCTGTGAAAAAGACATTGTCTATTCACTCTATCCATGTCCCTCATGATTTTGCAAACATCTATAAGGTCACCCCTCAGTATCTGATGCTCCAGGGAAAATAGTCTCAGCCTATTCAGCCTCTCCCTATAGCTCAAACCCTCCAACCATGGCAACAAGTTTGGAGCAGAGAGGCCAGAATTGAATGAAGCATTCTAAAAGTGACCGAGCCAATGTCCTGTACACTGCAATATGATTACTATGCTCAATGCATTGACCAATAAAGGCAAGCGTACCAAACGCCTTCTTCACGAGGCTACCTACTTGCGACTTCGCCTTCAAGAGCTATGAACCTGCACTCCAAGGTCTCTATGTTTGTGTATAATTCTGCCCTGATTTGCCTTACCAAAATGCAGCTCCTCACACTTATCTAAATTAACTCCATCTGCCACTCCTCGGCCCATCGGCTTATCTGATCAAGGTCCCATTATACTCTGAGATAACCTTTTTCACAGTCGAATACACCACCAATTTTGGTGTCATCTGCAAACTTACTAACCATTCCTCCTATATTCACATCCAAATCATTTATGTAAATGACAAAAGGCAGTGGACCCAGCACCAATCCTTGTTCAAAGTTTGTGAGAAGATTTGTAGCTCGGGTGCTCGTTGTTGTGGTTCTGTTCGCCGAGCTGGGAATTTGTGTTGCAGACATTTCGTCCCCTGTCTAGGTGACATCCTCAGTGCTTGGAAGCCTCCTGTGAAGCGCTTCTGTGATCTTTCCTCCGGCATTTGCAGTGGTTTGAATCTGCCGCTTCCAGTTGTCAGTTCCAGCTGTCCGTTGCAGTGGTCGGTATATTGGGTCCAGGTCGATGTGCTTATTGATTGAATCTGTGGATGAGTGCAATGCCTCTAGGAATTCCGGCTGTAATCTGTTTGGCTTGTCCTATAATAGTAGTGTTGTCTCAGTCGAATTCATGTTGCTTGTCATCTGCGTGTGTAGCTACTAAGGATAGCTGGTCGTGTCGTTTCGTGGCTAGTTGGTGTTCATGGATGCTGTCTTCCTGTTTGACCTATGTAGTGTTTTGTGCAGTCCTTGCATGGGATTTTGTACACTACATTGATTTTGCTCATGCTGGGTATCGGGTCCTTCGTTCTGGTGAGTTGTTGTCTGAGAGTGGCTGTTGGTTTGTGTGCTGTTATGAGTCCTAGTGGTCGCAGTAGTCTGGCTGTCAGTTTGGAAATGCTCTTGATGTATGGCAGTGTGGCTAGTCCTTTGGGTTTGCAGCATGTCCTCATTCCGTTGTCTTTCTCTTAGGCATCTGTTGATGAAATTGCGCGGGTATCCGTTTTTGGCGAATACATTGTATAGGTGTTCTTCTTCTTCTTTTTGCAGTTCTGGTGTACTGCAGTGTGTTGTGGCCCTTTTGAATAGTGTCTTGATGCAACTTCTTTTGTGTGTGTTGGGGTGGTTGCTTTCGTAGTTCAGGACTTGGTTTGTGTGTATGGCTTTCCTGTACACCTTTGTGGTGAATTCTCCGTTAGGCGTTCTCTGTACCATCACGTCTAGGAATGGGAGTTGGTTGTCCTTTTCTTCCTCTCTAGTGAATCGGATTCCTGTGAGTGTGGCGATTCACTAGAGAGGTGATAGGTTAGAGAGGAGGGTGGGGGAAGGTAGCTAGGAGTACAATAGGTGAATGGGGGTGGGAATGGAGGTGATCGGTCAGAGGGGAGGGTGAATTGTATAGGTGGGAAGGGAGATTGGCAGGTGGGACAGGTCATGAGGACAGTACTGGACTGGAAGATTGGAACTAGGGTAAGGTGGGGGGAGGGGAAATGAGGAAACTGGTGAAGTCCACATTGATGCCCTGGGGTTGAAGTGTTCCGAGGCGGAAGATGAGGCGTTCTTCCTCCAGGCGTTGGGTGGTGAGGGAGTGGCGGTGGAGGAGGCCCAGGAGCTGCATGTCCTCAGCAGAGTAGGAGGGGGAGTTGAAATGCTGGGCCACAAGGCGGTCGGGTTGATTGGTGCGGGTGTGCCGGAGATGTTCCCTGAAGCACTCTGCGATGAGGCGTCCAATCTCCCCAATGTAGAGGAGACTGCATCGGGAGCAACAGATACAATAAATGACATTGGTGGATGTGCAAGTGTACAATAAATGACATTGGTGGATGTGCAAGTGTACAATAAATGACACTGGGGAGACTGGACGCCTCCTCGCAGAGGAGTTCCGAGAACATCGGGACACCCGCACCAATCAATCCCACCGCCCCTTGGTCCAACATTTCAACTCCCCCTCCTACTCTGCCGAGGACATGCAGCTCCTGGGCCTCCTCCACCGCCGCTCCCTCACCACCCGATGCCTGGAGGAAGAACGCCTCATCTTCCACCTCGGAACACTTCAACCCCAGGGCATCAATGTGGACTTCACCAGTTTCCTCATTTCCCCTCCCCCCATCTTACCCCAGTTCCAACCTTCCAGCTCAGCACCGTCCTCATGACCTGTTCTACTGCCAATCTCCCTTCCCATCTATCCGCTCCACCCTCCTCTCTGATCTATCACTTCCATCCCCACCCCCACCCCCCCACCATTTATCTCTCCACTCTGCAGGCTCCCTGCCTCTATTCCTGATGAAGGGCTTTTGCCCGAAACGTCGATTTTCCAGCTCCTCAGATGCTGCCTGACCTGCTGTGCTTTTCCAGCACCACTCTGATCTAAACTCTGGTTTCCAGCATCTACAGTCCTCCTTTTGCCCTTTTGGAAGTTCTTGCCTAATACCATCAAAATTGGCTTTACTCAATTTAGAATTTTAACTTCTAGATTAGGTCTATCCTTTTCCATTACTATTACTGTAACAAGCAAGGCTACAGACTAAATGCTAGGGAATTGGGTTGGGCTATGTGGCTCATTTCTTGGCTTTGCAAACATGATGAGCCAAGTGACCATTTCATGTGCTCTAAACTTTAGATTCTGTGATTCTCCCTCTTTGAGGATGTTTTGAGGAACCTGTCCTAATTAATCCTTTTGAAATGTGATGTTGTAGTTTAATCTCATGTTGAAGGACCTTGTGATCTCTATACATAACTGTTACTGGATAGAGACAGAGTCATCTTATTCCATGCCCTTACCTATGTAAGCCCCAGTTTCTGCTGAGAACCACCAACCTATTTTGGGGCTTTTCCACTCCTTTTAAGTGCCTCAGCTATTGCTGGCAATGAGCAGACCACCTCTCTTGGCTACAGGAATCTTACTGCAAACATATAAGGTATCTTCAAAGACTCTGACAACGGAAAATGGGTCAGGGCAGAGACAGAATGACCAAGGAAAACTTGACCCACTGTTTGCTGGAGCAGGATGTATCAAGCAATAAACAATGTCAGTCTGTCCATTAGCAAAGGTGGTAAAGGAAAAAGATCTGGGTATGATTATTGATAAAGATTCCACCTATTATTTTAAAAGGTACTGTAAATATAAACAGATGTATATAACCAAAACATTAGTCAAAACAAGTTAATTCAACCTTTCATAAGTCACTTTTGGAATATAGTATATAATTCTGGACAACTTGCCTTTAAAGCAAAAGCCAAAGTACTGCGTATGCTGGAGTTCTGAAATACAAACAGAAAATGCAGGAAAATCTCAACAGGTCTGGCAGTATTTGTGGAGAGAAAACATTTAATATTTTCAGCCGGGGAGCCTTCCTTAGAACCCCTGATCAAAGCCTATTGATACCTTGGTGAGATTGCAGGGCAGAATAAAGGAGGTGATTCAGAGACACTGATCTAAACCATGAGGTAATGTAGAAGTGAGCTGATTTTTTTTACTGGAGAGATAGAAATCTGGAGATAATGGACTGACAAAATTCATTTATAGGGTTGAAGGCACCAAAAATGCAGATGTGCATGAACTATGACATTGGACTATGGCACAACCACATTTGAGGAAGAAAGTCAAGAAGCTGAAGATATGTTATAGGATAAATTGGATAAGGCACTTACTGGTAAGGCAAATATAAATGAACATTTCACACCAGTGTTCACGATCCAGTATAGGGAAATTTTGGTTATAGTAAACATGGCTGCCGAAGGATCTGTTTCCATGCTGTACGTCTCTATGACTCTATGGCTAGCTGACTTACAACATGTACACGAGTTAGCGATTAATGTTAGAAGTGGAAAGGATGATGATTAAAAATTCCTGGCCAAAGTGTAACACAGTCAAGGATCTTGGTGGTATCATTAGAACAGATGCAATGGAAACTTGGAAACTAGAAAGATGGAATTTTGAGGAAGCACAGTGTGAGAAAATGTAATGAGGTTAGAATGTAGAACAGTACAGCACAGGAATGCCCCTTTGGCCCACAGTATTGTGCCGAACATGATGCCAAATGAAACGGATCCCTTCTGCCTGCCTTTGGTCCTTTTCCCTCCATTCCTTGCATATTCATGTGCTTATCTAAAAGTCCCTTAAACGCCCCTATCGTATCTGTCTCCACCACCACCCTGGCAGTGCATTTAAGACTCCTACCACTCTCTGTGTAAAAAACATACCCCTCACATCTCCTTTGAACTTTTCCCCTCTCACCTTAAATGCATGCTTCTAGTATTAGACATTTCAACTCTGGGAAAAAGATTCTGACTGTCAACCCAATCGCTGCATGTCATAATTTTATAGACTTCTATCAAGTCTCCCCTCAGCTTTTGCCTCTCCAGAGAAAGCAGCATGAGTTTTTCCAGCCTCTCCTTATAACTCGTAGCCTCTAATCCAGACAGCGTCCTAGTAACCCTCTTCTGCACCCTCTCCTAAGCAAGGTTACTATGGGAGTGAGTCTGTAGTGGATATTGGTGGACAGACTATCCTCAGAAAAGGAAACATTGAAGTCAAAGAAGGGAAGTGAAGAGTCACCGATTTACCAGGTAAGTGTGAGGGAAGATTTGAAAGTTTCCAATTATATTTACTTCTCTGGTTCCTACTTAGCCTTGATCAACAGTGTTGTCCAAATAAGTCAGTTTTCTTTGGACAATTCACTTTTACCTAAATTTATGACCAACTTGGCTCTTTGTAACCAATCAAACAAATCATTCACACAGTGTATATGTTCTTCCATGTTTGGCAGGACACAACCAAAGCATTAATATTCACAACACAGTTTTATAATCCTTCTATGACTTTGTTAATTAATTATTGAAAACTTTTCCATTCCCTTTACATGGATAAAGCCTGTCTGATGTTTCAAAATCTGATATTTCTTTGGCTGTATCAGTCAATGGAGTTTTCTCATATTCTTTGAAAAATTAATTTTTTTGTAACCGATCATACTTGTCCAATCCTTTCAATACCATTTTCCAAGTGGGGAATCAGGTTTCAACTTTATTACTGTATTGAATTGGCAGTAATCAACGCAGAGTCTCTGTGATGTATATGGTTTCAGCATCATCTTGATTGGTGAGTTCAATCTATTGTGACTCAGATAAATAATGTCATTGTCCGTCATGAACTTAATCTCTATCCTAACTTGAAATAACTTCTCTAGATTGAGTCTGTTAAGATGTCGTTTTACGGGTAACACATCCCTACATTACAGAGTCATAGAGATGCACAGCATGGAAATAGACCCTTCAGTTCAACTTGACCATGCTGACCAGATATCCTAAACTTATCTGGTCTCATTTGCCAGCATTTGGCTCATATCCCTGAAAAACCGATCTATTCATGTACTTATCCGGATGCTTTCTAAATGTTGTAAAATTGTACCAGCCTCCACAATCTCCTCTGGCAGCTCGTTCCATACATGCATCACCCTCTGCATGAAAATGTTGCCCCTTCAGACCCTTTTAAATCTTTCCCCTCTCACATTAAATCTATGCCTTCTAGTTTTGGACTTCCTTACCCTGGGGATGTCAATATACATTATATATTTAGATTTTCTTTGGTGTGTAGCCAAAGATATTTGCATAAATTGATTTATGAGTCCATAATAACCTTTGAAAGTCACTTTGATTATCTTCTGGAAGATAGCATAATATTCCATCTAATATTTTAAGTATCTCTGTATTATCTACTCTAAGATCCAAGTTTTGAAATTTCAATTTCTTATTCCTGAATCATTCTGATATTTTCATTTTACTCCTTATTTCTTCCACCAGTATAAATATTTTCTAGTCTTCTATCTTCATATAACTATCCTCCCAGTCATAGTAATCCTTTACCATTTAGCATGACAATGGTCACCTGATTTTGCTCCTGCCTGGAGGAGTCACTATATAATTCACATCATTGAGTTTGTTTTGACTTAATTAAGTCCGGTATACCTTGCTTTTAATGGCTCCGCAAAGACAGGTCACAATGTTAATGCAGTGTCTCCAGCAACAAAATTTCAAGCTTTGCCCTTTTTACCGGTTTTTTATTATTTAAAATGCTTTTTGGCCAATGCACATGCTTTGGCCATTTTCTTTCTGAAGCTTGAACCTTAAGCAGAAAGATTAGTCTCTGAGCTTTAGTTAATAAATTTTGTTTTAATCAGTTTAGGGGGTCCGCTTATCTAGTGTCCTTTTGTCAGTTCAAAAGACTGAATCCTCTGGATTCACTGAAGGCATTTATAATGGCAAACAGTAATAAGGAAATCACAATCATTTAGGAAATTCTTGGCAACCGCTTTAATCATTACCTTTAAAGTTCAATGCCATCTTTTCCATGCTCCTTCATCACATTCCTGATGAACAGCTTATACCCAAGATGTCAACTCTCCTGTTCCTTGAATGCTGCCTGACCAGCTCTGCTTTAACAGCACCACACTTTTTGACTCATGTTCGTTGAGATCACACGCCTGAAAAGAAAGTGAGAACTGGACAAAGAGAAGTGTACGTTTGAAAAAAAGGTAGTGCACAAAATAGCTAATTGCAGGGTACATCCAACTGGCCTGTAATTTGTGTTCTAAATCTTTTTTAATATTGAGAGTATATTAATTTGAGAGACTTCAAAAACTGAGGCTGTTTTCAATAGAACAAAGGGGATAGAAATGTTTGAAACTACATGGTGAGAGTATTTAGAACAGACCATTTCCAGACATTTGAGGAATATAAAATATGAGGCTACGTTGCTAAGATTTTGCATGTAAGAGATTTAGGACAGAGAGTAGAATAAACAATTGAAATGCAACACCAGAGTTAATAATTGATGCAGAGCCCATGTCTATATTCATCAATAGCCTCAATAATATACTGAAAGAAATTTGTGAGAGAAAAATATGAGGAAAAACTGATGGAATCAGAACTTTTTGGTGAATAATCACCAAGATCAGGCTGAATGGTCTGCTTCTGTCTTGTAATTTTACATGACCCATATTGGGGAAAGTGTAAGTGTTCCACAGATTATAATAATCAGCTGTTTAAAAATATCTATCACGTAAATCAGTCAGCTAAACTTTATTTTTTTGATAGGATGTGGGTATCACCAGTAAAACCAGCATTTGTTGCCTATTCCTAATTGCCCTTGCACTGCGTTGCTTGCTATCAGAGGGCGGTTAAGAGTCAATCACACTGCTGTGGGTCTGGAGTCACATGAAAGTCAAATCAGATAAGGTTGGCAGATTTCCTTCCTTGAAGGATAACGGTGAAGCCAATTAGTTTTTAAACAATAATTGATGGCAGGTGGCATGATCACTATCACTGAGTATTAGCTTTATAGTCTGGATCTGTTAATTGAATTCAAATTTAAATCAGCTGCTGTGGTAGGATTCAAACCACTGTCCAGTACTAGGTTACCAGTCTAGTGACATTACCACTATGCCACCATCATTACCAACAATGACAATGTTTCATATCTTATGAACAGGACTAAAATTCTTTGATGATAACTAAACTGATGGATAATGATAATCCTGTAATCCTGGATGCTGTGATCTCCAGCATTTGCAGTTTGCAGTAATTTGCTCCTATATCCTGTACATTGTGTTCATCTGGAGTTCCTAAAGTTGTGTAATGGTTCCTTGCATGAGGCTGTTAAATGAAGTTTAGGTTTGTGAGAAAATTCATGTATTATTTCAATAGATTGAGGACAACAAAATGTAAGTCAGTGGCAAAGAGGTAATATTCTACCTAAAATGTAATTTGTGGATTTCAACAGGAATCTATTCTGGGACAGCTGGCTTCTTAAAATATTTGTGAATTACATAGAGCAGGGCAACTGTGGTATTCAATTTACTGACGACACAGAGATTTGTGGGCAAGTCAAAAGTATACTAACTTTCTTCAGAGAGGCTTGTTCCAATTACAGTACTGAGATGAGAGTGAGATTTGGCAGATAGAATTTAATATGGATAAATGTAGGATAATGCATTCAGGATCAAGTAACAGCAAGCATGTACAACTTGAAAGGATTTCCATTGGCGTGATAGAAGTCTTTGAAATAGAAGAAATAGAATTTGCGAGTGATCATGCTCTGAGAGCATCTGGTTGGTGTCAGGCAGTTATTAAAAAGGTAATTGGGTGAACAGGGGTGCACTGGAAGTTCATGAAAAGTTATATTGACATAATACATATCAATAAGTGTGACCAGTTCTAGAGTATGGATGCTGTTTTATATTGCCTTCTTTCCGTATATTGAGTTAAAACAATGTTTGGAAGATACCAGTATGATTCCTGCCTTAGGGGATGGTAATCTCATGTCAAAACGTATTTTTACTGGAGAAATTGCTTGAAAGAACATGCTATATTTCTTCAAAATAACAAAAATCATTGAATTTATTACTCAACAGAGAGCAAGTCGAAGGTAAGAAAATAGGAAAATCCTTTAGATTTAGAACTGTCACTTTAATAATGTCAATTAAAATCCTTCCGTGAAAATCCACAGTAGAAGATATATTGTTTGGAAAGTTTTGAAGATACTTAGTCATTTTTAAATAAGTAATTAAAAAGTTTTTTTTTCAAATTGCAAACGATAGTGCTAAGGTAGCAAGCCCCTTCACATGCCTCCATTTGTTGAGAGAGTCAGCCCATTGATAATGATAATAAGAATGATAATAAAAGTCAAATGCAAAAAGGATGCAAATAAAGGGAAATAAAATCAGCTGAGGAAGACAAATATACAAAAGCAAACAAATAAAGGCTAAAATTAGAGCCCAAGTACTATCATTTCTGCTTCTATGCATTATTTCTTTAATTGTGCGTGTACCTTTCTTTTATTTCATGTAAAAGAAAACTTGTGAAGAATAATTTGTTAAATAATACAGATTGAACAAGTGAATTGAATGATAAGTACTCTCACAAACGCATCTCAGCAATAGTGTCACTGTATCTTCCCCAGAAGGAAAATAAGGCCATTAACTGACCAAATATTTAGGATATACAAAACAAAATTATATGCACTAAGTTGCCTGAGTTAAATACCTGACTTTAGTCTGAGGATTCAAGAGATGTGAGGAAAATTAAAGATTCCCTTTGCAATGCTTTTCCATCAACAAACAATTGGACCAAGACTGAAATGAAAGCAATTACTTATGTTATTTAATTGTCCCAGCAATTCAGATGAACAAGCAAATTGAATTAGTGGCCTGTAGTTCTCCTAACTAAATATTGTTTTATGAATAAAAATGGAGAAATTAATTTCTGGACTTGTATGAACTGTAGATGCAAAAAAAAAATCCACAGAGATTTGTGGCAACCAGTGTAGAATAGTTGTTCCAGAAATTGATCATAATCTCTAGTGGTTTGAAGAAAGAGAGTATTGGGATTGACGCTCCGCTGACTGAGTAATTATGGAGGGCTACAAAGACATGATAAGCAGTCGTTAGCAATTATCTTGAATTGGAGGAGAGATGTATAATAATTTAATTGACATATTGATTGTTTCTCAATGCAGCATAAGGTCCTTTGTTGGATCAATTACCCAGATTGTAACCAGAAACTGGGTTATGCTCTGGAGATGGCAGGTAATTTATTATCTTAATTTGAACAAAATCTAGATTCTCATTGGAAAACAAAAATGATCAGGAAATGGGAGACATTATGGACTCTATTCAAATAGAAACATTGCTGAGAGAATTTTTGAAGTGCAAAGAATAAAATGCATTTACTTAATATTTTGAGATCTGAATTGCTAGGCTAATGGTAGAATAAAGTATTTTCATTCAATTTAGACTCGGGCCAGATGTTTGTGTGGGGTGGGGGGAAGGCATTAGAAAGGAAATCTTAATTTGTAATGAGTGTAGTTATTGGCACATTAAAGGGGAAAGGATTGTCACGTAGGAGTAAAACTAATTTCGACAGGGAGATTTTGAGTAGTATGGAATAGGCTACAGAAATGGTATGAGGTTCAAGGCCGAGTGAAAGGCAGCAGACATTTGAGATACCACTGAATATGAGGAGCAAGGTAGCAGGTTATAGTCACTTTTGGAGATAAATCAAGAGGGCAAAATTATACCATGACGAACAAGGCAATGCAAGGAAATAAGGGACATAGAGTGATAGAGATATGTAGCACAGAAACAGACACTTCGGTCCAACTCGTCCATGTTGACCAGATATTCTACATTAATCTAGTCGCATTGGCTGGCATTTGGTCCAAATCCCTCGTGGGCCTTTCTATGATCCGTAAGGATTCCCTATTTGATGGTGCCTAGTGGCTAACGTCTCATGAATAAATAAATATTCCACTAGGTAAGGAGATATAAAAAGCTGACAGTGCAGGACACATAAGAGGGTAGTATTGCTTTCTGCTGCCTTTTAATTAAAACAAATCAAAATAATTTAAATAGTGTGCAAAAAACCCACACAAAATACGTTAATTATAGCAGCTGTCTTCTTTACATGATGGCCTGTAATAACACAGCAGCAGTTTTGTGATCTCTAACACGCATAGGATCTGTATCTGATCTGATCTGATCCGCTGTTGTTTTATCCTGTTATGCTACACCCCGGAATGTGAGCTATTAATACCCTAAAGCCCATTTGTTTCCGATGCAGGTCACAACATTATCTCGTCTTCTCCTTCACAAGACTGAAAATTGTTTTCAATGCTCGGTGCAAAAGGAATAAATTCACAAATGTAAAGAGTCTCCTTGTTTTAATTCTCTGAGTAATAACACAAAGGTTCTCATTACAAGTTGTTTGTTATGATGGACCAAAACCTAGGGGCACCATGGGGTTTTAATGTAATGCTATTATTGTATGTTTACATCTGAAACAATGGGATCTGGATCATATTGGAAACTTGGAAAAAGTACTATCAGTTTTTATGGTCTCAAGCTAAGCAGAACAGTCGTCTTAGCACAACACTGTGCAATACCTATATTAACCCTACCGCCAAAGCATGTCTTTAAATGATGCAACATGCAATGCAAATCCCTGGGGGAAGTGCTTTTACAGAATCCTGACTGTTTTAAAATTTATTGAAACAATGAACCAACTCATCTCGTCACTTCCAAAACCTGAAATGTCCAAAGTAATATCAGCAGGTTTATGATAAATAAAGCAACAGCGACCTACGTTTCCTTAACAGAAAAGGAGATGCACATGAAAATGGATTCACATTGACAGATCAGACAAAATAGTTATCTTTTTCCATATGGTAACAAAACGAATGTCGTTTACCATATGGAATGTCGTATCTGGGCCAGATACGACATTCGTGGTCCTGAAAGTTTTACTATTATTAATCATGAAAAGGAGGACTGTATTAATCTATTTGAAATTTCCTTTAGCTCAATGTGAACATTGGTCTTTTAAAATGTTGACCACTACCTAAATAAATCTAACAGTTTTCCAGCTCTTCTTGGTCAAAAGGAAGTATTTCATTTGATTTTAAAACAAAGAGGTGTCAAGCTTAGCCAGATGCAGTTTGTTCAGATAGATGCAGTGGATGTTGTCAGCTCAAAATCCAGTTTATAATCAATTGCCTATAGCTAACACAGCTGCAACTCCATAATGTCTCAATACAAATACTGGACCGTGTCTCCATACTCTTGGGGAAGCTTCAAACCATCTCCTGTATGCGATGGTGGTATTTAGCCACAGAAACCTGACAATTTACAGACCTCATCTGCAGCACACCAAATTCAGGTATCAAACTCCTGGCTTCACACTCTCAAAGCTGTAGATCGGCAGAGCAGCAAAGCGTAGAATTACTTGTGGAAGTCAAAAAGTGTTTTGCTGCTAGTTTAGCAGATTATCTTAGATCCAGATGCTGGTATTGATTCTATCTTGGTAGGCACATTAAAACTTATATTTCATCATTCTCAGTAGAAGTTAGAAATACTATAATTAAAGAGGATTACCCTTTTTAATCTAATTATCACTCTTAAGGGAGGAGTCAAAGGACATTCTGGCGACAGCTACTCAGCACTATGGTTTCTATAAATCTATGTCTAGAGCCCTGGAAATTACAAATAAGCATGACTTGTCCCTAAGCGCCAACAAATTTCAACATCATACGGTCGTAGTATGTCCAGAGGGATTTGTTTCTTGGTGCTACGGTGGCACAGTGGTTAGCACTGCTGCCTCACAGCGCCAGATACCTGGGTTCAGTTCCCACCTCGAGCAACTGTCTGTGTGGAGTTTGCACATTCTCCCTGTGTCTGTATGGATTTCCTTCAGCTACTCCGGTTTCCTCCCACAGTCCAAAGATGTGCAGGTTAGGTGAATTGGCCAAGCTAAATTGCCTGTTGTGTTAGCTGAAGGGGTAAATGTAGAGGAATAGGTCTGGGTGGGTTACTCTTCGGAGGATCAGTGTGGACTTGTTGGGCCGAAGGGCCTGTTTCCACACTGTAAGTAATCTAATCTAATCTAATCTAACCATAGAAATAGAATCACGTAAAGGGGCATGGAAACAGACCCTTCAATTCAACTTGTCCATGCTGACCAGATATCCCAACCTAATCTAGTCCCATTTGCCAACATTTGGCCCATATCCCTTTAAACCCTTCCTATTCATATACCCACCCAGATGCCTTTTAAATGCTGTAATTGAACCCATTTCCACCACTTCCTCTGGCGGGTCATTCCACAGACGCAACACTCTCTGTGTGAAAAGTTTTGCCCGTTAGATCCCTTTTAAATCTTTTCTGTTTCACCTTAAACCTATGCCCTCCAGTTTTGGACTCTCCCACCCTGGGAAAATACTTTGTCTATTTACCTTATCCATGCTCCTCATAATTTTATAAATTTCTATAAGCCAGTTTATAATCAATTGCCTATAGCTAACACAGCTGCAACTCCATAATGTCTCTGATGCTGTAGGGAAAACAGCCCCAGCCTGTTCAGCCTCTGCCTATAGCTCAAACACTCCATCTCTGGCAACATCCTTGTAAATCTTTTCTGAACCCTTTCAAGTTTCACAACATCTTTCCTACAGCAGGGAAACCAGGAATGTGCACAGTATTCCAAAAGTGGCCTGAACAAATGGTGAAGGAATCCTGATCCTTAATCAAGGAGCTTGCTTGCCTGGCATCTTCAACTCCCTCCCTAATAGCATTGTGGATGTGCCTACACTAAATGGACTGCAGCAGTTTAAGAAGGCAGCTCACCACCATCTTCTCAAGGGCAACTATCGATAGCCAATTAATCCTGGCCCAGCCAGTGATGCCAACAACCCACGAGTGAATGTAAAAAAGACATATTTGGGTAAACTAATCAAGAATTTGCCGATTATTTTGGCACTTAGTGTGTTGCAGACCATGAAACAATGGGACATAACAGTAAGTGCCAGTTCCATCGTAATATTTAGCACAATGTCACCATGTTGCTGCAGTCTAGAATTAGACATAATGTTCCTGGGGAACGCTGAAGAAATCAGTGACTTAACTGCAGAATCTAGTTCTAAACATTTCAGTCACTACCATGAACTCTGATTGTAGACAGATAATACATTATGAATGTTTTTTAAGTAGAATTATGAGACACTTGCAGCCAAGAGCAGTGGCTGAGCAAGTTACTTACGGAGGTAATCCTGATATAAACAGAGTTGTTTTAGTCTTCTTGGGATTGCAGAAGCCTTAAATGTGGAATTACATCTTGAAGAATTTTTGATGATTCCCTAATATTTAACTAATACATACCTAATATGTTCTTCTTTACAATGTGAAATGCTGCAGTATGACGATGCCCGTGTCTTTAGAGCCTTTGAAGGGGTGCATTCACTGAGTTCCCTTGGCAGCGGGTGCAAACTTGAGGCGGTGACTCTAATAAAAATTCAGTGTTGAGGTTTGGTTTGAAAAGATTGATAGATGCTGGATTTGATCATTCCTTGATAGGCTTCCAGGAAAATGATATGTCACTCATTGGCATCCTAAACAAGTTACTTCATTCAGCATAGATCACAGTGGTGTGTACTCAACATCCAGTTACTTTTTTTTATTTTTAGATTATCAGTTTTGGTCAAATTATAGAATGCTAATGGACGGAGATTTTACCAACATGCAATGCTTAACATGTTTGTTTGAAATTAATTCAATCCTTATTTTTTTAAAGGACTCTAGGATATAATAGAGGTATTAAATTGTTTTAACTGAATATGTTATTAAAATTGCACCCTTATAAAGAGGTTAGGTGCTCAGCAATTTATAAGGCAGATTTAATGTGGAGATGTGCCAAAGAGACTTCATGGAAGCATAAATAAGGCAGATGACAATGCCAAGGAAGCAGATATTAGATAAAATATCCAAAAGGATCATCAGAATGGTAGATTTTACGGAGAATCTTGAATAAGATGAAGAACTGGAGGTTTTAGAGATAAGGTTCCAAAAGCATCTGAACACAGTTACTAATTTTAAGGGATGAGAAGGGATTGTATTCCATGCAAATTATCAGAGAGGAATTAGTTGTTTGATTTGAATCTATTAACATTTGTTAAATGGGGGGATAGTGGAATCACAGCCATTCCTGATTCTGTGCTCATCTGACATTCAGCAGTGAGCAGTAGACAATGAGCTAAAAACAATGACTGCAGATGCTGGAAACCAGATTCTGGATCAGTGGTGCTGGAAGAGCACAGCAATTCAGGCAGCATCCGAAAAGCTTTTCGAAGCTTTTCGGATGCTGCCTGAATTGCTGTGCTCTTCCAGCACCACTGATCCAGTAGACAATGAGCAACAATAAAAGCCCCAATTGATATTTACCCTTCCTGACCTGGGGTCTATGACCAGTTGTCACTGCACCTCCCCCAATGTAGCTAAGAACAATTGTGTAGCTTTGAAATCATATCAATAGGAGGTTCAATTAGATAAGATAAGAAATGAAAAATTAAATGCAGATTTTTAATTTGCATTTTCAACACTTTCATAACTTTGAAACCAACTGTTCAATATGATTCTCGTATACAATGTCACGGGCAAAGTTATAGCCAGACAGCAAGGAATCCATGCAATAATTGTTACATAGAATTACATGGAATTTACATCACAGAACAGGTCATGTGACCCAATTAGTCTGTCAGTGTTTATACTCCACATATGCCTCCACCCATCCTAATTCACCTAACCATATCTGCAGAGCTTACTATTCCATTATCCATCCTGTACTTAGCTAGCTTCTCCCAAAAGGTATCTGGTACTATTCAACAATCTTGCAATTGTCTTTTGTTTTGTGTTTTGATCTACAGCAGGTTGAAGATTTGTGTCTTTCCATCTTATGACAATTTAACCACAGTCAGGTGGTGTCTCCTGAAGAGCCTAATATTTAAAGAGAAATCAGATTAATGTTAGTACTGTTAAAGATTACAGATTATCCTGAAGGTGTAGAACAAAGAAAGGAGCACACTTATATCTTTTAAATCTTTCATATTGATAGCTATGAGCATGCAGAAATAGTTGACAGACTGTAACTCATGGGGACTTGCGTCTGAGATATTTGAAATCCACATGAATGACTTAGTTGTCATTGTTATTGATGTTAACATAGCCAAATTTGTTTATGATACAAAGTTAGGTGGAAACATAAGTTATGAGGAAGATGCAAGGAGATTACAAAGGCTTTAAGCAGGTTAAATTTTGAGGAAGAACACGGAACATGGAGTATAATATACAAAGGTGTGATGTTACTCACTTTGGTAGGAAAAATAGAAAAACATTGAATATTTTTAAATGATGAGAGGATCCTGGGTATGCTTGCATATGAGCCATTAGTATGAAAGTAAACAAGCAGCTAGGAAAATGAATCATATGTTGGTTTTTATTACAAAGGGATTAAAGTATAAAAGTAAAGAAGCCTTACTACAATTATATAAGGTCTAGTGAGACCACACCTGGAGTATTGTATTCAATTTTTGTCTTCTTACCTAAATATATACTTATCTCAGAAAGTGCTATGTAAGTTGGATGGATTCCTGGAATACAAGTAATTATCAGAAAAAGAGACATGGAGTATGCTAAGCCTGCATTCTTTCAAGTTTAGAGGAATGAGAGGAGGCCACTGAAACGTAAAATTCTTCAGGAGCATGGCAGATAGATATTAGGAGCATAGGAATCTAGAAATGATGGGGGGAGCGCTTTCAGAATAATGACAGTGATCCTTAGGAATGAGATAAGGACAAATGTCTCTGTTCAAACAATTGTGAATCTTGGGATAAAACAATGAACCGCAGATGGTGTAAATCAAACAAAAGCAGAAATTGTTGAAAAAACTCAGCAGGTTTGGCAGCATCTGTGGATGGAAAGCAGAGAGTTATGGACCAGGCCAGACCCCCTCAAGACATTTTAAGAAGGTTGCCCAGACCTTAACGTTTCTAGTTGCTTTACGTAGATGTCAGGTGGATATCGCAGGAGTGATGCAGCCGGTCAAACCACTTGGCTTCAAGTAAAACAGAATTTATTTACACACCACCGAATGAAATACAAGCAAAAGAAAACAGAATTTAGAATAACAATGATTTGAAAATTCAACCAACATGATATCCCCTGTAACTTAACAAAGGAGCACTTCCAATTTCCTGCAACATTCTCATAAACACACCCCTTGACAAAAAAACAAGGGTAAATTCGAACACAGATTCTTACAGGAGAGATGTCAGAGAAAGAGAGAGAGAGATAGAGAGAGGATCAGCTAAGGATCAATTGCAAAAGCATGGGACCTCTTTCCACGGCAGCAGTTTCTCAGGGTCCCCAGCTAAAACTAAACCAAACTAGAAAAATCCTTGAACTGGGAGAACTGGCCACTCCCCTTTCATTATACAAGTGTTTAAAAAAAACGTAAAAGTCCTTTTCCCTCATTGTTGCCTTAGGCAGCATTTGTTAGCCATAAACTAAATGGCCTTCCCAGACAAATCAGAACCTCTGCCTCTTATAACCCCTTTTCAAAAATGCAATGTCAACCCAACCTTGTTAAAGGAGCAGCATTGTCACAAGAGTTCATTTTTCAAATCCCATGACCCTTCTTCAAAACTGTGAATCTTTGGAATTCCCTGCCTGAGAGAACTGCGGTGGCTGTGACATTGAGTATATTCAAGGCATAGTTGATAGAAGTTTGGATAATGAGGGAGTCACCAAATATGGGGTAAGACACAAAGGTGGAATTGAGAAAGAACATTATCCATGATCCCATTGCATGCTGGAGCAGGATCAAAGGCAGTTAGTGTACTTCTGTTCCCATTTTGCTGCATTGAGTCCTAATGCTCTCATTCAGTCCTAATGTTATGTTAAATGTAAATATCATTGTGTTGTACTACCATATCAATAATCTGTACAAAATTTCAAGCACAAACTCAACTTGGAACACAAAAGACGTGAAAGGAAATGTCAGGTGGAGTTGAAAAAGGTTGACAAGATATATCTTGAAATCTGCAGCTCACCACGAAGTGTTATGATTTAGTGCCCAAGGCAGGCCTAAGACTGTGAGTTCGAGCTGTGAGGACTTACGTAAATCTTGTAGGCCGACATGTTTGTACAGCACTGAATATTGCATTTCGCAAGCTGTCATTCTTCACGTGACATAAGTTGACTGACCAGCAATTTGCCTGTTTTGAACACATGCCAATATTTGAGGAAGAAATCCCATTTGCAACTCATATTATGAAAACTGACTAACAAGTAATTTAAGATATTGCGGTTAGTAGAATCTTGTTTTATGCAAAATGGTTCCTGCTTACCTAAATGGTAGCTCACTGTATTTGAAAGTAATTGATTTTCTTTTGGAGTGACGTTGTAGATGTGATTGTATTTTTTTGACCATTGAAGGACCTGGATTGAAGAATTCAAATTAAATTTTACTTAATCTGGCTATTGAGGGAGTGCAGTGTAGGTTCACGAGGTCAATTCCTGGAATAGTGGGACTACCTTACGCTGAAAGACTGGAGTGACTGGGCTTGTATACCCTTGCGTTTAGAAGACTGAGAGGGGATCTGATTGAGACATATAAAATTATTAAAGGATTGGATACTCTGGAAGCAGGAAACATGTTTCTGCTGATGGGTGAGTGCCAAACCAGAGGACACAGCTTAAAAATACGGGGTAGACCATTTAGGACAGAGATGAGGAGAAACTTCTTCACCCAGAGAGTGGTGGGTGTGTGGAATGCTCTGCCCCAGAGGGCAGTGGAGGCCCAGTCTCTGGATTCATTTAAGAAAGAGTTGGATAGAGCTCTCAAGGATAGAGGAATCAAGGGTTATGGAGATAAGGCAGGAACACGATACTGATTAAGAATGATCAGCCATGATCATATTGAATGGTGGTGCAGGCTCGAAGGGCAGAATGGCCTACTCCTGCACCTATTGTCTATTGTCTTAATCTTCATGGCTTCCGACTTCCTTTTAGGAAGGATCATTTAAAGAATTTTGAAAGGGTGAATAAATAACCGCCACCTCTTCCCCCCTCCCCCCCATCCCTACCTTTTTAGTGTTTCATCTCTCGCCAATGTATCTTCAAACTAGGTGGCATGACATGTACAGAAATGAGCCTGCCCTGAGCTGTCAATGTACCACCCACATCATGGTTTCCCGGGTTGAGTTGCAGAGGCCAAGGAACATGCTACTACAGTTTACTCTAATAATTGGTAGCAGGATATGATAACAGGAAGGAGTAGTTGTCTAAAACCTCTTCAGTACCAGTTATCACTGGAAGCATTTCACTTCTTTCCCTTATTACATGACGAATGAGTATTTCACATCGCCATCAGATGATGTTGCCAATTTTATTTTTAATGCAAATTGCAGTTAAAACTTTTGATAACTAACTGAGGTGAGCATTTTCTACATTCCCCACTATGAAAATGCATGTACTAGCTTATTTTGGTATAACTTAATGCAGTGCATAACGATGTACCCCGAATATTAACTTCACTGTAATTCCGAGCAATGTTTGCCAGAAGGAAGTAGATGCTATGCAATTTGGTAACATGGTATGATATTTCCTACATTATAATGGTGGCTACATTTCAAATACTACTTCATTACTTCTATAACACCTCATCACATCCTGAGGTTGTAAAGAATGCTACCTAAATACATGGTCTTTCTTTTACCTTTAACAATTCTCTCTGTTGAGCATTTTAAGAGTAGAAAGGAGAGAAAGAATGATAAATAGATGTTTCAGCCCTTTATATGTTAAGCAGTCTGTAGGTAGCACAGAACTTGACTATTGCTGGGAAAGGAGCCATGTCACCCAAGCTTTTCATCACCCACTTCTCAGAACAATTGCAAGGATGCCAGTATTTTGGCAAGAGATGCCTTGAAAGCTTTGGCAAGTGTCTCAGCATTATTTCATATCTTATTGGCAGCAACAGCCAATTAAATCACCAAGGTGCAGCAGTGCTCCTTTGGCTCCATATCAATGCCACAGCCCATGATTATCTCGTATCTGAACCCCTCTGCCATCAGTTCCTTATCTCTGTTTCCCATTCCCAGCCTGACCTGCCAGCCAGGGCACCGTGGAATCCAGCTGATTTTTTGCCCTCTCACAATCGTGCTCACAGCATTCAGAGGACAACTGAACTAAAAAGTGACATGAACCACTCAGATCAACGTGGTTGGCACACCCACTGCACTGAGCATGCAGGGATTCTGAAGTAGAATTAGGTTTTATTGTAACATGTACTCAAGTATAGGAATACAGGACTATCGTGAAAACAAGTCTGAAATTCCCACATATTGCCTTGGTGTGCATTAGTCTGTCTTCAGGGTTTGATGGACAGTAAATTGATATATAAAACTCTGGATAGATCCTCTCAGAAGTATTACATTCATTTTCAGCCTCACACCTCGAGAGCAGATTAATTGTCTTTGGAGGATGTGTAATGAACAGTCTCTTGAATTAGGTCTAAAAGAGTGAACACTGGCACCTCAAATCAGAATTTATAGGAATAAGTTTGACATTATAGGTCTGTATCCCTTTTAATATTGAATACTTGAAAGTGATCTCATTGAAATGTTAAAGATGATTGAAATCTTAAAAAGGATGGGTTTCAGAACAAAGAGCATAGCATTTAAGCTAGAAAGAGGTCATTCAAAGATGTTGTTAGGAAGCAATATCTCACACAAGTGATCATGGAAATATGGCACTTTCACCCCCTAAAAAACTGGGGTAGGCTGGGGTAGTGCTTGTGGAAGGTCAGTTTAAAATTCTCAAAGTTGTGATTGATAGTTTGATTGGAGTAGTGAGGTTGATATTGGTTGTGCATGGCACTTCTCTGCCTGCCATTGAAATCCATTTTGTCGAAGTGGATATACCATAACACACTTGGTTTACTAGGCTCCAAGGAAATATCAGATCCCAAATTAGTCAGGATAGTGAGAACTTTGAAGTGGCAAAGCACTTAAGACCAATGCCCTTCACAGATGTGACATGTGTTTAATATAAGTAGGTATCTGTCATTTTCTGAGGGAATTCTAGTGGTCTTTGCTGGAGCCAAATGGACTTTCAGGCTAATGAACTCTGTATATAATGGCACCATTTTTTTATCAATCATTTATTCTTGATGCTTGTTATTATTACTTAGTAAAATCAAAGTCAATAAAAAGCAGAGGGAGCATAAAATGGGCTGCTTCCTTGGTAACCATATTACACTGCCACACACTTAAGACCTACTCTGGTCCAAAATCAAATTACTGAGGATGGTGGAAATCTGAAACAAAGAACAGAAAGTCCTGTAAAATGCTCAGTAGGTCAGGCAGCATCTGTGGAGTGAGAAACAATGTATATTTCATCCTTGTTAAAAAAGTTTTCTGAAATATGAATTCTGTTCCTCGCTTGACAGTAACTGTTAATCCTGCTGGCATATTTCCAGCATTTTCCTTTTTCATTTTATGATTTACCCTTGTCTAACAGCTCACTGCACTTAGTCTACTCAGTGCTTTTGATATTACAAGCCTTAATCAAATTATACACCATTAATGATTTACATGCCAAGATGAGACTCTGAGCAATATCCCAGGTATAATCTCTATTTATTACCTGACAGAGCTATGTTAGGCTAAATCTCCTCCCACTGCTGACTTCAGCATTTCTGTCACCCCGATAGGCAGTACAGAGAAACAAAACGTGTGTTTAACTGAACGTTTGAAATTATGAAGAAGCTTTTGGAAAAAAGTGAAATCCAAATTTGTTAAGATTAGCATGAAGAATGCCTGGGGCACAAGTTAATAGCGCATCACAGGTTACTCAATCAAGTCTTACTTCATTGTCACAAACTCTATGATGACTGTGAGAAAGGTATTGATTTGCATTTTTGTTTGCTCGTGGGGCATGAGCCGATGAGTCAGCATTCGTTACCCATTGCTTTACTTTCCCTCAGGGCTTGAAGAGTCAGCCACACATTATGGGACTGGAGTCACATATAGGGCAGACTGGATGGCGACAGAAGGCATTTTCCCTGAAGATCATTAGTTAATCTGTTTCCCAGCAGCTTTCATGTTCCCTCTCTGGTGCCAGCCTACAAATTAACAGATTTGTTGAGTTAAGTTCTACACCCAGAGAATGGTTAGAACGTGAAACCTGGTACCACAAGGAATGGTTGAGGTGAATTGCATAAATGTAGCCAAGGGGAAGGAAAATCTGCACATCAGAGAAAAATGGATGTTCAGGTTATGTAAGATTGGATGAGAACGAGTGGAAGGACACATATAGAGTCATAGTCATAGAGATGTACAGCACGGAAACAGATGGTTTGGTCCAACCCGTCCATGCCGACCAGATACCCCAACCTAATCTAGTCCCACCTGCCTGCAACCGGCCCATATCCCTCCAATCCCTTCATATTCATATACCTATCCAGATGCCTTTTAAATGTTGCAATTGTACCAGCCTCCACCACTTCCTCTGGCAGCTCATTCCATACACATACCACCCTCTGTGTGAAAATGTTGCCCTTTAGGTCTCTTTTACATCTTTTTCCTCACCCTAAACCAATGCCCTCTAGTTCTGGACTACCCCACCCCAGGGAGGAGACTTTGTCTATTTATCCTATCCATGTCCCTCGTGATTTTATAAATCCCTATAAGGTCACCCCTCAACCTCCAATGCTGTAGGGAAAAGAGCCCCAACCTATTCAACCTCTCCCTATAGTTCAAATCCTCCAACCCTAGCAACATCCTTGTAAACCTTTCCTGAAGCCTTTCAAGTTTCAGAACATCTTTTTGATAGGAAGACCAGAATTGCACGCAATATTCCAAAAATGGCCTAATCAATGTCCTGTATAGCCAAGAAAGGAAAGCATACCAAACGCCACCCTCACTATCCACTATACTTTATCTGTAATTCCACTTTCAAGGAGCTATGAACCTGCACTCCAATGTCTCTTTGTTCAGCAACACTCCCGAGGACCTTACCATTAAGTGTATAAGTCCTGCTCAGGTTTGCTTTCCCAAAATGCAGCACCTCACATTTATCCAAATTAAACTCCACCTGCCACTTCTTAGCCCATTGGCCCATCTGATCAAGATCCCATTGTAATCTGAGGTAACCTTCTATGCTGTCCACTACACCTCCAATTTTGGTGTCATCTGCAAACTTACTAACTGTACCTCTTACGCTCACATCCAAAGCATTTATGTAAATGATCAAAAGTAGTGGACCCAGCACCGATCCTTGTGGCACTCCACTGGTCACAGGCCTCCAGTCTGAAAAATAACCCTCCACCACCACCCTCTGTCTTCTAGTTCTCCCTGTATTCCGTGAGATCTAACCTTGCTGACCAGTCTCTCATGGACAACCTTGTCAAACACCTTACTGAAAATCATGTCTGCCACTCTGCCCTCATCAATCATCTTTGTTACTTCTTCAAAAAACTCAATCAAGTTTGTGAGACATGATTTCCCACGCATAAAGCCATGTTGACTATCCCTAATCAGTACTTGTCTTTCCAAATACATGTCCATCCTGTCCTTCAGGATTCCATCCAACAACTTGCCCACCACTGACATCAGGCTCACTGGTCTATAGTTCCCTGGCTTGTCCTTACCACCCTTCTTCAAGGAACATAATCTAATCGATTGAGTAGCCTCTTTCTGTGCTTCACATTCTTTGTAAATTTCTTAGCTTGGATCATTAGTTAAACTTTAGTGGGCAATGGTGACGTAGGGGTAATGTCATTAGACTAGTAATCCAGAGGTGCAGGCTCAATCCATTGTGGTTAAAATTGGACCATGGAAATTGGTGGAGTTTAAATTCAGTGTACAAGTCTGTAATCTAAAGTCTGTTGATGACTGACTTTGATTGTTGTAAAATCCCATCTGATTCACTTTTTATTCCCCCTCCTTTTCTGCCATCATTGACTGATCTGGTACAAATATGACTCCAGACCCCCAGAAAAGTGGTTGACTCTTAATCAAACGGCTGAGCAGCTGTTCAGTTCAATGAAAACTAGGATGGACAACAAATCCTGGCCTCACCATCAATATTTACATCCCATGAAAAGATAATAATTAAATAAATTCCCCTTTAAGGGAAAGCAATGGCCTAATGGTATTATCACTGGACTGTTAATCCAGAGGTACTGATTTGCATTTTTGCTTGTTCTTGGGTACATAAGCTAGGGACCTGGTTCAAATCCTAACATTGTAGATGGTGGAATTTGAATTCCATAAAATCTGAAATTAAGAAGCTAATAATGACCACAAAATCACTGTTGATTGTTGGAAAAAAACCCATCCACTGTCCTCGAGGAAAGGAAACTGTCATCCTTACATGTGATTCCAGAACAACAGCAATGTAATTGACTCCTAACTGCCCTCTGGGCAAATTAGGGATAGGCAATAAATGTGGATTAGCCAGTGATGCCCACATCCTGTGAATGAATTAAAAGAACATAACTACTTGATGTTTAAATGGAGGATATATATTAAGGGCAACATTTCTCTTGGATCAAAGAGGGTCATGAGAAAGAAATTATGTGATGAGGTGAGCTGGGTGGCTGGATAGTGTTTCCTCAAACTTACTCTTTTATGCTATCAAGTATTAAATGATTTAAATAATGCCACAAGTCCAGGCCTCTAGGGGTTTAGAAAATTTACGACTATAATGGTACTATGATAAGTGCTCACTTTCTTTGAAGAACACAGTAGTTGTAGTACTATGAGCTTTCATAAAGTGAACTAACACAGGATTTGAAATATGCTTTTCATGTATGCTACCTTTATAATACTTTGATCTTGAAACAGATTTCAAAATGCTTTAGACAAGATTCTAAAGTGCATGTCCAACCACAAGACGATCAGCTAACAACATATATTTTGACCACACTAATATTTCTTTTTCAAAGCTGCACTTTTAAATGGCGCATGAAGAGTGTAATTAAATGGGGCCACAGATTTTATTCAGTTTTGCTATATATTCCTATATAGGCTGGAATAAATGCATAAACTAAATTGTTATTTATCATTGTGGAACACACCTGAAATTTGCCAGTTATCATTTTAAATAAGCAAAAGTTGTGCTAGCATGCAAGAAAGAGCATAATTAAAGTTTGAAAAATCTTACGGCAGTTATAAATCAAATTATAAATGAATCCATTTCAACAGATGACACACGAGATAAAGATTAAGATGAAGAAGAAACGTATTTATGACTAATGTCAAGTAGATAATACAACTGAGAACCCAAGTGAACATGGAATATCTCAGTGGGTCCCGGCCTGGTCTCTTGGCTCGTAGTGGGTCCCAGCTTGGTCTCTCAGTGGCTCATGGTGGGGGGCCCTATAGCGTGTTCTCTGGGTGGCTCTCAGCCTGGTCTCTTGGCAGTATGTTGGCTGGTCTCTCGGTGGCTCACGGCGGTGTCTCCGATCAGTGTGCAAGTGGATCCTACTCGAGGCATGTTCCTGAGGCTCCAGAGAGTTCAGAGAAGCAGCAGTGCAGCAGCAGCAATGGTACTTGTTGTGGCAAAGTTGAGAACTGAAGGCAGAGCAAGATAAGCAGAGGACTCATCAAAGACTGTTGAACTTTAACTTATTCCTTTATTTTCCTAGTTTAAACTACAAAAGATTTTAATGTAAACTATTATCTATTTCTTTATTTTTCTAATATTCTTTGAAGGAATACTTAAATTCTTAATGATCGTTTCTCTTATACCTAAGCGTTTTGTACCTAAGCGTTTTTTAAAATCTAGATACCTTGGTTCCTAAGATGGCACCACCTCTGGTGAGATTATACACCTTTCACTGTACTTGAGTACATGTGACAATAAATAAAATCTAAAACCTTAGTGGGGTGGGGGGGGAGAAGTTAATAAAGGAAGCAAAGAGAGAATATGAAAAAAGACTTGCAACTAACATAAAAGGGAATCCAAAAGTCTCTGATGAGCATATAAATAGAGGATTGTAAAAGGATGAGTGAGGGCAAAGACTGACAAAAAAGGAGATTTATGCGTGGAGACAGAATACGGCTGAGGTTTTAAATGTATAATTTACATCTGTCTTTCCAAAAAAAGATGATGCTGCATGGGTCATGGTGAAACAGGAGATAATTCAAACGTGAAGAATTTTGAATTAATAAAAAGGAGATATACATTCTTAGTCCTTGAAATAACAAGGGATCAAGGTGAATTGGGATGCATTCAAGGGTACACAGGGAATGAGAACGGACATTGCAGAAGCATCAGCCATTATGTTTGCAGTTTTCCTTGGACTCAAAGATGGTGCCAACATATTAGAGAATTGAAATTGTTACACACTTCTTCAATAGTGGGTGCAAAGATAAACCCAACAAATACAGAACAGTCAGTTTAACTTCAATGATAGGGAAGTTTCTAGATCTGAACATTTGGGACCAATTATATTTACTTGTGCAAGTGTGGTTCATTAAGAAAAGCCATAATGGATTAGTTATAGGCAAATCATGTTTAACTAACTTGCTGGACATTTTGATAACAGAGAAGGATGATAAATGTAATGTTGTCGATGTAGTATGCATGGATTTCCAAAATGCATTTAACAAAGACTTATGAACAAAGTTACTGCTCATGGATTAAAAGGGACAGTAACAACATAAAAATAAAAGTGGCTGAGAGACAGGAGACAGAGAGGTGCCTACTGGATGTTTTTATTCTGACAGAAGGAACATTTATGTTGAAGGGATTGGTATTAAGATCCCCTCTCTTCCTGAAATAGATTCATAATTTAGACTTAATGTAAAGTCAGTTCTGCTATAGTGGTCGTTCCATCCTCGAGCAATCCTGTGTTATAAGAAAAATCATGTAATAGCAGCACTGTTTAAAGTAATGGGGCCGGAATCATGTTACAACCAATACACACTTTAAAAGTTTGCCCCTTTAGCAGCAATGTCCCCAATTCATCAATCATAACATAGCGAATTCGCACAAATGAAACACACGTTATAGCAGAATGACCTGTGCATGGCAACATTGCAAAAGTTTAGAAGTTGACTGTAGTATTGCCAAGTTTTCAGATAACACAAAAATAGGTGGGAAGAGAAATGTTGAGGTTACAAAACAGGAAAGGAGAGGTCACCCTTTTGGGAGTTTTCTACAGGTCTCCAAATAGTTCCAGAGATGTAGAGGATAGGATAGCAAAGATGGTCCTCAATAGGTGTGAGAGTGACAGGGTAATTGTTATGGGGGACTTTAACTTTCCAAATATTGACTGGGAATACTATAGTTCAAGAACTTTAGATGGGTCAGTTCTTGTCTAATATGTGCAGGAGGGTTTTCTGACACAGTATGTAGGCAGGCCAACAAGGGGCGAGGCCACATTAGATTTGGTACTGGGTAATGAATCCAGCCAGGTATTAGATTTGGAGATAGGTGAGCACGTTGGTGACAGTGACCACAATTCCGTTAGGGTTACTTTAGTAATGGAAAGGGATAGATATATACTGTAGTGCGAGAGTTATAGCTGGGGGGAAGGCAATTCTGATGCGATTAGGCAAGATTTAGAATGCATAGGATGTGGAAGGAAACTGCAGGAGATGGGCATAGTTAAAATGTGGAGCTTATTCAAGGAACAGTTACTGCGGGGGACATGAAAAGTAATTGGCAGATAGGATCAAGGAAAACCCTAAGGCTTTCTAAAGGTATGTCAGGAATAAAGGAATGACTAGAGTAAGAGTATGGCAAATCAAGGATAGTTGTGTGTGGAGTCAGAGGAGATGGGGAAGAACTAAATGAATAGGTTTCATCAATATTCACACAGGAAAAAGACAATGATGTCGAGAAGAATATTGAAATACAGGCTACTAGACTAGATGGGATTGAAGTTCACAAGGATGAGGTATTAGCAATTTTGGAAAGTGTAGAAATAGTTAAGTCCAATGGGCCGGATGGGATTTATCCTAGGATTCTCTGGGAAGCCAGGAAGGAGACTGCTGAGCCTTTGGCTTTGATCTTTATGTTGTCATTGTCTACAGGAATAGTGCCAGAAAACTGAAAGATAGCTAATGTTGTCTCCTTGTTCAGGAAGGGGAGTAGAGATAACCCTGGTAATTATAGACCAGTTAGCCTTACTTCGGTTGTGGGTAAAGTATTGGAAAGGGTTCTAAGAGATAGGATTTATAATCATCTAGAAAGGAATAAGTTGATTAGGGATAGTCAACACGGTTTTGTGAAGGGTAGGTCGTGCCTCACAAACCTTATTGAGTTCTTTGAGAAGGTGACCAAACAGATGGATGAGGGTAAAGCGGTTGATGTGGTGTATATGGATTTCCCCATGGTAGGCTATTGCACAAAATACAGAGGCATGGGATTGAGGGTGATTTAGTGGTTTGGATCAGAAATTAGCTAGCTAAAAGAATACAGAGGGTGGTGGTTGATGGGAAATATTCATCCTGGAGTTCAGTTCCTAGTGGTGTACCACAAGGATCTGCTTTGGGTCCACTGCTGTTTGTCTTTTTTATAAATGACCTAGATGAGGGCATAGAAGGATGGGTTAGTAAATTTTCAGATGATACTAAGGTTGGTAGAGTTATGGATAGTGACAAAGGATGTTGTAGGTTACAGAGGGACATAGATAAGCTGCAAAGCTTGGCTGAGAGGTAGCAAATGGAGTTTAATGCGGAAAAGTGTGAGGTGATTCACTTTGGAAGGAGTAACATGACTAAAGAGTACTGGGCTAATGGTAAGATTCTTGATAGTGTAGATGAGCAAAGAGATCTCGGTCTCCATGTACATAGATCCTTGAAAGTTGCCACCCAGGTTGATAGGGTTGTTAAGAAAGCATACAGTGTGTTAGCTATTATTGGTAGAGGGATTGAATTTCGGAACCATGAGGTCATGCTGCAACTGTACAAACCTCTGGTGCGGCCGCACTTGGAGTATTGCATACCTCATGGTTCTGAAATTCAAACCCTGTACCAATAAAAACTTAACACACTGTATGCCTTCTTAACAACCCCATCAGCCTGGGTGGCAACTTTCAAGGACCTATGTACATGGACACCGAGATCTCTCTGCTCATCTCCACTACCAAGAATCTTACCATTAGCCCAGTACTCTTTATTCATGTTACTCACTGCATTATAGGAATGATGTGGAAGCTTTGGAAAGGGGTCAGAGGAGATTTACCAGGATGTTTCCTGGTATGGAGGGAAGGTCTTATCAGGAAAGACTGAGGGACTTGAGGCTGTTTTCATTAGAGAGAAGAAGGTTGAGAGGTGACTTAATTGAGACATATAAGATAATCAGAGGGTTAAATATGGTGGACATTGGAAGCCTTTCTCCTTGGATGGTGATGGCTAGCAAGAGGGGACATAGCTTTAAATTAAGGGGTGATAGATATAGGACAGATGTCAGAGGTAGTTTCTTTACTCAGAGAGTAGTCCGGGCCTGCAACAGTAGTACACTCACCAACTTTAAGAGCATTTAAATGGTTATTGGATAGACATATGGATGAAAATGGAATAGTGTAGGCTAGATCGGCTTCAGATTGGTTGCATATGTCAGCGCAACATCGAGGGCCGAAGGGCCTTTACTCTGCTGTAATGTTCTATGTTCTATTTAGGGCAATATGATATTTAGAAACATTGTGAACTGTGAGGAGGACTGTGTAGAACTTCAAGAGTTCATACACAAGGTTATAGAATGGGTGGACAAATTGTAGATACAATTTAAAGCAGAGAATGGAGAATGAATTCATTTTGTAGGAGGACAATAGAAGACAGCATAAAATAAAGGGTATGATTCCAAAGGGGATGCAGGTCCAGAGGGACCTGTATGTACATGTGCATAAGTCATTAAAAGTGACAGGACATGTTGAGAGAATGGTTAATAAAGCATAATTATCCTAGACTTTATTAATAGCTACCTGTAGCCTCAGTTGATGCATTGCATCTAGTTCAGGACATTTTAGAAAGGATACAAAGGCATTAGAGAGTTTTTCCTCTTATGGCAGAGACTCGAGCTAGAGGTTTAGTTTAAGAATAAGGGGTCTCCCTTTTAAGCGTTTCTTTTGCTTTTAGTAGTTCATTATTATGTGGAATCTCTTCCACAGACAGCAGTGGAGGTGAGGTCACTGAATTTATTCATGGAAAAATTGATTTTTGATTGACTGGTGAGCCAAGCATTATGAGGGTAGACAGGAAAGTGGAGTCAGGGCCACAACCAGATTAAGGATGATCTTATTAATTGGTGAAGTAGGCTTGAAGGGCAAAATAGCCTACTTCTGCTTCTAAGTCCTGTGTTCCTAGAGTGCAGGAAAGCTTCATGAGAATGGTTCCAGGGATAAGGAACTTCAGTTGCATAGACAGACTGAAAACGTTGTGACTGTTTTCCTTGAGAAGTGGAGGTTAAGAGGAGAGCTGATAAAGGTGGTCAAATTCATAAGGCGTTGAGGCAAAATAGATAGATCTGTTCTGCAGAATAGATCTGTTCCCATTGGTGGATCTGTAGCTGGTGGAGTACTACAGGGATCAGTGCTGGGGCCACAATTATTTATAACATATATTAATGACTTGGACAAGAAATTGATTGTATTATAGCCAAGTTTACAGATAACACAAAAATAGGTGAGAAGAGAAATGTTGAGGATGACACAAAGAGTCTGCAGTGGGATATAGACAGGTTAAATGATGGGACAAACATTTGGCAGATGGAATACAATGTAGGAAAATGTGAGGTCATGTACTTTGGAAGAATAGAGGAACTAAGTATTATTTAAGAGAAAGCTGCAGGGCAGCGGGATTCAGGGGTCTTTATGCCAGAATCACATAAAGCTCATATCTAGTTTCAGTGGGTAATAAGGATGGCAAATGGAAAGTTGGCCTATATTTCAAAGGAAATTGTGTATGCAAGTAGGGAGGGTTTTGCAAAATTTGTAAGGCACTGGAATACTGTGAACAGGTTTCCCATTTTTCTAAGGGAAGATACACTGACATTTGAGGCAGTCCAGAGAAGGTTGTAAAGGGATCTTTGGACTTCCTTGTCCCAGAGGGTTGTGGTCTCTGAGGGAAGCAAACGACAGAGAGAATAGATGGGAAAGTGAAATTGTGATCAGCCAGAAGCATACTGAATGGTTGGAGAGACCCAATGTTCTATTTCTGAAATGTTTATGTCTCAGAGGTGATTGTGCCCACTGGGTCAGTGTTGACACTGACCATTAAATAAACTGAATAAGCCGAATAGTCTTTTTTCAATCTTAATTATTAATTTGGCTTTAATGAATATTTCAATGTGTTTTACACTGGTTTGGAGACAGTGGAATAGTTGAAATATTGTGCTGTGATTACTGGCTTGAAGTAACTCAGTAATCAGTGTTGTTGCTGACTCAATAGCTCGAAAGGAGGTAAGACATGACAGGAAGGAAAGGTGACTCGAATGGTTAAAAAAAAGTAATTTTCCACTGGGTGCAGGGCTATATTTTCCGTATCAATAGTGACTAAATATTATAATTTACATCTTTAAATGTACGTTTATACTGCAGCTACCAATCTGCATGAAGTTCTTCCAGTGTAAATATTTGAAGAGTGCAGCCACCATGGTAACACCTTTAAATAACGTCACGCAAGTTTGTCGGGTTTTAAACCCAGTTTGATCCGGCACTGGTTGAGAGATAACAAATTGATACAATGTCAGATTAGCCTTCTCCAAGGAGTCTCTGACTGAATCTTTCTAGAGTTTGAACTCTGGAACTATCCTACAGTTTCAGCATGATGGCAACATGACACAAAATGTTCAGTGTAAATACAGCTTAAGCTACCAAGGCAGGCAGAGCAAACTGCTTATCAATGCTTGTCAGAGCAAGACCACCTCAGGCACCTGTTGTGTCACAATTTTGCCTTTGTAGGATTTCTGTGGTTTTTTTCAGATAATCTTAAAGGTTGGAGCGCATTGACTATTATCAAGAATTCAATCAAAACTTTCTATAATGTGGCAGGTAACTCATAAATTTAATAAATGACTTATGAAAATACTTAAATCTGAAATATCATTCCCTCAAAATATATTTTTGTATTCTTCTGTGAAAAGGTTAAAAATTAGATGGCATAGTGGCACAGTGGTTAGGACTGCTGCCTCAAAGCACCAGGGACCTGGGTTTGATTCCTGCCTTGGGCAACTGTCCATGTGGAGTTTGCACATTATCTGCATGGGTTTCCTCCCACAGTCCAAAGATATGCAGGTTAGGTGGCTTAGCCATGGTTTTTAACAAAAACATAACCATGAGGGGTTATGGGGGTGGGTTTGGGTGGGATGCTCTTTGGAAGTTGGTGCAGACTCAGTTGGCCAAATGACCTCTTTCTGCACTGTAGGGATTCTATGAAATTATGGAAACACTTCCATTCATGAGTGTGTCACGAGCTTGAATTAAATACTATGAAGGGAAAGTCTATTGAGTTGAACTGTAGTGCTTTGTATTTATTTACATGTTAAAGCACAACAATACACTTCACAACAATAAGCATACTCTGGATATTATTTGGCAGTGGTGTGCTATTCAACACAAATGAAATGGAGAACAGACTGTAGGGAAGTGAAATATGCAGTAAGCTCCATAAATCAAGAAGACAGTTCACGGTATTTATCTGGCTTATGTAATGTTACCAACTCTGGTTGGATGTATTCCATGAAGTTTCATCACATAATTGCTCATAATCAGCCTCCATGCCATTGGTTGCTTAGCACATTGAAACTCACATTGTATCTGTGGCACTTAAATAGAAAACAAATCATTAACGAATTGGATAATTCCGAACTATTAGTCAAACAGCCATTATACCCATCATCAGTATTTTCATAATTAATAAACAATAAAAAACAAACAAAAAAGTTTTAAAACACTGTTCATTTTGATGCCAATGTGCATTTTCTGTTGGAGTATTTATTGTAATGATTTGGAGAGTCATATTTAATTCCTGGAGTCTGCTCAGAAATGTCAATGTCCTTAGTTTTATGCATTACCTTTAGCTTAGTAGCAGAAGGGAGTCACTTTATGAAGAATATAGCAGCAGAACTTTTTAAAAAAATTTGTTCAAGAGAATATGAACTTTTCTGGCGAGGCTAGCATTTATTTTCCATCTTGAAATGCCCCAGAGAAGGTGGTGGTAAGCTGTCTTCTTAAACTGCAGTAGTATTTATTAGATTAGATTAGATTACATTCCAGTGTGGAAACAGGCCCTTCGGCCCAACAAGTCCACACCGACCCGCCGAAGCGCAACCCACCCATACCCCTACATTTACCCCTTACCTAACACTACGGGCAATTTAGTATGGCCAATTCACCTGACCCGCACATCTTTGGACTGTGGGAGGAAACCGGAGCACCCGGAGGAAACCCACGCAGACACGGGGAGAACATGCAAACTCCACACAGTCAGTCGCCTGAGGCGGGAATTGAACCCGGGTCTCTGGTGCTGTGAGGCAGCAGTGCTAACCACTGGGCCACACTACTTATGGTGTAGGTATATCCAAGGTGCTGTTAGGAAGCGAGTTCCAGAGTTTTTGTTTTACTCAGCAACAATGAAAGGATTGTAGTATAGCTCCAAGTCAGGATGGTGTGTGACTTGGGAACATGTAGATGGTGTACTGTCATGAATCTGCTGCTATTGTTCAGTTAGGTGATAGAAGTCATCAGTACAGAAGAAATTATAAATGGAGCTATGATGATTTGCTGCAGTGCATTATGTAGATAGTACATCATGCTACCACTGTGCATTAGTGATGGAAGGAGTGAATGTTGAATGTAGCAGATAGGTTGCCAGTCAAGTGAGCTGATTTGTCTTGTCTGGTGCCAAGATTCTTGAGTGTTGTTGAAGCTGCACCTATCCAGCCAAGTGGCGAGTACTCCACTGCACTCCTGACTTGTGTCTAATAGATAGTGGACACACTTCGGGGTGGTTGAAGATGAGATATTTATGATTATTTAAATGGCTAGTCCAATTCAGTTTCTGGTCAACAGTTAACTCCTAGGAAGATGATAGGGCAGGATTTAGTGATGGTATTTTTTAAAAAATCATTCATATGATGTCAGTATTGCTGGCCAGGCCAACATTTATTGCCCATCCCTAATTGCCCAGAGTACATTTGAGTCATAGTCATAGAGATGTACAGCATGGAAACAGACCCTTCGGTCCAATCTGTCCATGCCGACTAGATATCCCAACCTAATCTCGTCCCACCTGCCAGCACCCGGCCCATATCCCTCCAAACCCTTCCTATTCATATACCCATCTAAATGCCTCTTAAATGTTGCAATTGTACCAGCCTCCACCACATCCTCTGGCAGCTCATTCCATACACGTAACACCCGCTGTGTGAAAAAGTTGCCCCTTTGATCTCTTTTATATCTTTCCCCTCTCACCCTAAACCTATGCCCTCTAGTTCTGAACTCCCCAAAGCCAGGGAAAAGACTTTGTCTATTTATCCTATCCATGCCCCTCATAATTTTGTAAACCTCCATAAGGTCACCCCTCAGCCTCCGACGCTCCAGGGAAAACAGCCCCAGCCTGTTCTGCCTCTCCCTGTAGCTCAGATCCTCCAAACCTGGCAACATCCTTCTTAATCTTTTCTGAACCCTTTCAAGTTTCACAACATCTTTCTGATAGGAAGGAGACCAGAATTGCACGCAATATTCCAACAGTGGCCTAACCAATGTCCTGTACAGCCGCAACATGACCTCCCAACTCCTGTACTCAATACTCTGACCAATAAAGGAAAGCATACCAAATGCCTTCTTCACTATCCTATCTACCTGCGACTCCACTTTCAAGGAGCTATGAACCTGCACTCCAAGGTCTCTTTGTTCAGCAACACTCCATAGGACCTTACCATTAAGTGTATAAGTCTGCTAAGATTTGCTTTCCCAAAATGCAGCACCTCGCATTTATCGCAATTAAACTCTATCTGCCACTTCTCAGCCCATTGGCCCATCTGGTCCAGATCCTGTTGTAATCTCGGGTAACCCTCTTCGCTGTCCACTACACCTCCAATTTTGGTGTCATCTGCAAACTTACTAACTGTACCTCTTATGCTTGCATCCAAATCATTTATGTAAATGACAAAAAGTAGAGGGCCCAGCACCGATCCTTGTGGCATTCCACTGGTCACAGGCCTCCACCACCACCCTGTCTTCTACCTTTGAGCCAGTTGTGTATCCAAATGACTAGTTCTCCCTGTATTCCATGAGATCTAACCCCGCTAATCAGTCTCCCATGGAGAACCTTGTTGAATGCCTTACTGAAGTCCATATAGATCACATCTACTGCTCTGCCCTCATCAATCTTCTTTGTTACTTCTTCAAAAAACTCAATCAAGTTTGTGAGACATGACTTTCCACGCACAAAGCCATGTTGACTATCCCGAATCAGTCCTTGCCTTTCCGAATACATATACATCCTGTCCCTCAGGATTCCCTCCAACAACTTGCCCACCACTGAGGTCAGGCTCACCAGTCTATAGTTCCCTGGCTTGTCTTGTCTTTACCGCCCTTCTTAACAACATTGCTGTGAGTCTGAAGTTGAGAGTGTGGTGCTGGAAAAGCATAGCTGGTCAGGCAGTATCCAAGGAGCAGGGGAATCAACATTTCGGGCATAAGCCCTTCAGCAGGAATGAGGCTTGTGGGCTGGGGGAGCTGAGAGATAAATGGGAGGGTGGGGTGGGTTGCGGGGAAGGTAGCTGAGAATACGATAGGTAGATGAAGCTGAGGGAAAAGGTGATAGTTCAGAGAGGAGGGTGGAGCGGATAGATGGGATGGACAGGTCAGGAGGGTGGTGCCACTTTGGGGGCGTGGGTCTGGAATAATGTAGGGGAAGGGAAAATGAGGAAACTGGTGAGTCTGGAGTCACATATAGACCAGACCAGGTAAAGACAGTTTCCTTCCCTAAATTGCATCAGCAACCCAGAAGTCTTTTCTTTTTCTGTGACAATTGATTATCCAAGAGGGATGGTTGGGTTCTCCTTTGTTGGGAATGGTTATTGCCTGGCACTTTCTGGTTACTTGCTACATGTCAATCTTGGATGTTGTACAGGTCTAATGACTATCTGAAGGGTACCTGAAGGGTCATGAATGGTGCTGAACAAAGTGCAGTCATCAATGAATATCCCCACCTCTGACCTTACAATACTAAGAAGATAATTGATTAAATGGTGGAAGATGGCTGGGTCAAGGATACTACCCCAAGGAACTCTTGCAGTGATTAGCCAAGTTGAATATAATGGGGCATATCCATCATGATTCAGAATACTTGGAAGAGGATTACCTCAATCAATAAGATGTTGAATCTGCAACAATGTACACTGCTTTGGCTTATATATATGAATTCACTGTGTACAAGAGCAAATGTAAATTAATATCTTGCCACCTTTGAATTGCACAGAAAAAAAAGTGAATTTCTCCTACTATTTAAATATTGTACCATATTGTGGTACAGATGGGCACTTGTAGATTCTCCATAGTACCCAAGCTTTGCTTACCTTTAGGCACCAATGCCAAGTGGACGATCCATCTCAGCCTCCTCCAATGATTTCCAGCGTCACACAAACAAGCCAATTCAATTCACTTCACATGATATCAAGAAATGGATGGAGGCACTGGATACTGTGATGACTAGGGGCCATAAGAACATTCCAAAATAGTACTGAAGGTTTGTGCTCCAAAACTTGCTGCTTCCCTAGCCAAGCTCTTCCAGTCCAGTTACAATGCTGGCATCTATCCAGCAGTGTTGAGAATTGCTCAGGTATGTCCTGTACACAAAAAGGAAAAATCCAACTCAGCTAAATACCACGCCATCATCTCTAAAGCAATGAAATGTGTCATCAGCATTGTTAACAAGCAGTGCTTGCTCAGCAATAACCTGTTCACTAATGCCTGGCTTAGATTCCACCAGGGCCACTCAGCTCCTGACCTCATTACAGCCTTGGTTCAAACATGGACACAGTCAAAAAGTGTGGCACTGTAAATACACAGCAGCTCAGGCAGCATCCAAGGAGCAGCATGCCCAAAGTGTCGACTTTCTTGCTCCTTGGATGCTGCCTTGAGCTGCTGTGCTTTTCCAGTGCCACACGTCTCGACTCTGACTTTCCAGCATCTACAGTCCTCACTTTCTCCTGGACAAAAGAGCTGAATTCCACTGGTGAAGTGAGAGTGACAGCCTTTGACATCAAGGCTGCATTTGGCCAAGTGTGGCTTCAAGGAGTCCTAGAAAAACTGGAATCAATGGCTATCAGAGGCAAAACTTTCACTGGTTATACTCATATCTGACACATAGGAAGATGGTCATGGTTGTTGGAGGTCAAACATCTCAGTTTTAGGACATCTCAGCAGGAGTTCTTCAAGGTAGTGTCCTAGACCCAACCACCATCAACTGTTTCATCAATGACCTTTCCTCCAACATAAAATCTGAAATAGGGATGTTCAACAATGATTGCACAATGTTCAGCACCATTCACAACTCCTCAGATACTGAAGCAGTTCATGTTCAAAAGCAATAAGATCTGGACAATATCCAGGCTTGGACTGACAAGTGGCAAGGCAGAAGTGGGCACTGCAGATGCTGGAGTTTAAAGTCTAGATTAGAGCGGTGCTGGAAAAGCATAGCAGGTCAGGCAGCATCCGAGGAGCAGGAAAATCGACGTTTTGGGCAAAAGGCCTTCATCAGAAATCATTCCTGATGAAGGCCCTTTGCCCAAAACGTCGATTTTCCTGCTCCTCGGATGCTGCCTGACCTGCTGTGTTTTTCCAGCATCACTCTAATCCTGACAAGTGGCAAGTAACATTCACACTGCACAAATGCCAGGCAATAACCATCACCAATAATAGACAATTTAACCACTGTCCCTTGACATTCAATGGTGATACCATCACTGAATCCCCTGCTATCAACATCCTGGGGATTACCATTGACCAGAAATTTAACTGGACTTGCCATAAACGCAGTGCCTACAAAAGCAGGTCAGAGGCAAGGAATACTGCAGTGAGTAACTCACCTCCTGACTCACCATCCACAAGGCACAAGTCAGGAGTGTGATGGAATACTCCCCACTTGCCTGGATGTACAGCTCCAACAACTCTCAGGAAGTTTGAATCCAACCAGGATGAAGCTGTCCACTTAATTGGCACCACATTCACAAGCATCCACACCCTCCACCACTGATGCCCAGTCGCAGCAGTGTGTACCATCTCCAAGATGCCCTACAGAAATTTACCAAAAACAGCAACTTCCAAACCATGATTACAAGGGTAGCAGACACATGGGATCACCATGACCTGTAAGTTCCCCTCGAAGTCAATCACCATCCTAACTTGGAAATGTATTGCTATTCCCACAGTGTCCCTGGATCAGAATCCCAGAATTCCCTGCCTAAGGCCGTTGTGGGTCAACCAGGGATTGCAGCGGTTCCGGAAGGCAGCTCACCATCTCCTCAAAGGCAACGCCGGACAGGCAATAAATGCTGGCCAGCCAGCAACACCCAAGTCCCACGAGTGAATAAAAACGTCTTGATTTTAAAAGCTTTGTTGTTCCCTCATTAACGGACAAAACCCAGCAAGTACAGCATTCGCCTTCATTAACCCGCACTGACCGGGTGACTATTCATTCTGCAGGCGACAATTTAAGGAGGCTGAAATCAAATTATCTCCACAGATGCTCTCGCAATTTCTGTTTTAATTTGAGGAAGCTGTTTTAAGAGTAAGAGGATTCACACATTTATCCCACCTCCCACTTGTCGTTGACCGAACCTGTATTACATGGCCGCAACAAGAACACGCAATCCAATAAAACCAACCAGTAACCCCTCTCCCGGATTTATTCAGCAAGTGGCGACCCTGGCTTCCAGAGTAACACGTTACATTGACCGGCGTCAGTGCGCGGCGAGGACAGGACCTTTGCTGCTCACACGCTTGTGAAGGTGGGTGGCGCTCTATTTACTTGATAAGGTTTTGAGCAGAATTCCTTTTTCCACCGTGCAGTTATCAGCACCGACCCCCAAAGCCAGAAACCAGTCTCCATATTTCGCAATGTCCCCTCATCCTGTTTGACTCCACGTCACCCCCCCCCCCCCCCGTACTTCGAGGAAATTGGAAAGATTTTCTTGTAAGCGAAAGATCAAGGAAAGCGAATTGCTACAGAAATGATAGACAGCCAATTCCCGCGATGAAAGAGAGAGAGAGCTAAAAACGCGAGCCAATGCCATCAGGACCTAAGTACACCATGGTCACTATCGATGGCAATCAGTCCATTATTGACACTCATTGAGCAGGCGAAAGTGGGTACTGCAGATGCTGGGACTCATTGAGCGGGGACGAGAGGTGTTGTTCAGCTTGAAACATCATTCAGTTTGTCAGTCTTCATGAACCGAGGCAGGAGGAGCTAAAACCCCTTGACATTTACGTTCAGAGCTGCCCAAGGCGATCACCACCAGGTCACCTGTGTGGGGAAATAGTATCGATCGCATCCTGCTTGTAAAAATCTCAATGTTGGCCCACGTGTGCATTGTCTTTTCCCGAAAAATGCCTGGATTAAGTAGCTCTGATTTGATTTCCCTTTGCTGTCGCCTCTCTAGACCGCTGCAGGGCATGTTGGAGGCTCGTTTGCATTTTGCATACTTGACCAGGATTGACTTTATGGGAGATCGTGGCTGGAATCAAAGGGCATGTCATCCCATGCAATAGTGCGTGGTGATTCTAAACTGCACTGCACTCAGCGTTACACAAATACAAACCACGACCAAAACGTTATCGATTTTCAATCAGAAACTGTTTATTCGATATCGACCGAGACATTAGCTCTATTTCTGAGCAAAATACGACAATCTAAAACATCTGACTAGGCAAGGTCCCAGGGACTGCAGAGGTTCCGGAGTATATTTTGCACACACAACCCCACAAGCAAGTTTCAACTGAAGCTTCTAAGTTTTGCAAGACACATTCTGGAATAGAAACAGTTAGGAAAGCTGGCGTCGTCCTCCAACAATGCTACCTTAGGTAACCCAAATCCTTTATTTTATTTTGGAGCGTGAGCATTTGAATAACATCCCCAAACGTCGAAAGGAGACAAACACCACACAAAATAAAACCAATTTCTCGTGAAATCTCGCATACCATCCGCTCCCCTCGTCCGTCAAGGTTGGAGCTAACCTAAACAGAAATTGCTAGAGAAATTCAGCAAAAAAGGCATCTGGATGGGTACGGAAAGGATTTAGAGGGATATGGGCCAAATGCTGGGAAATTGGACTAGATTTATATTGGATATCTGGTCGGCACGGACGAGATTAGACCGAAGGGTCTGTTTCCATGCTATATATCCCAATGACTCTAAGCCTGTGGAGAGAGGGACAGAATTAACTTTTTGGGTTAATTTGAAAGATTTGGACATGCTGAATTTCTCCAGCGAATTTTCTTTTAGATTTCCAGCCTCTGCAGTTCTTTGTTTTATTTCAGATTGCTGTTTTTTTTTTAAATCCCTGTGAGTTGTTGGGGCTATTTTTGTTTAATTGATGTTTTGGAAGACCGAATTCCCTTTCTTTGGGTTTGGTTTCGGGCGTTATGGGGGCGGAGGGGAACCCGATTGGAAATACTCTTCCAGGGAGTAACTGTGCCCAGGAGTGTTCGGTTGATCCCTCGCTTGTCGCTGGAGCGAGTCAGTTCATAGGTGGAACTGCCCACGTGGTGCTGCCGTTTGTATAAAAGTTTGCTGCTAGTGACTCGAATGTCGTTATCGCTGGCAGCGCCGCCTGGGAGTGGGGAGTGTTCCTGCTGCTGAATTTAGGGAAATACAGTCAGCGCCACGGTCACTTGAACTGCCTTAACGCCGGTGGAGGCCCAGGATCATAACGCAAAGTGACCCATGCTGGAGCACTACTTTAAAGACAAGGGGAACTCCTGTCCTGGCGAACCATAGCTATTTTTTTTACAAACAAAATCCTCTCTTCCCCACTCTTTTTGTCCACCCCCTTGCTCTTCCAACTGGATACTTGGCATCTCTCTTATAAATGTCTATATACTGGGCCGCTAGAATGGCTTAAAGTTTGGACTGGCAGAGGTGGAATGTTAAACCGTGCAGATTAACTTCAAGCAAGCCTGAAACGGCGTTCAAAAGTGCAATAAAAGAGTTAGAGCTTTTCAGTGTGGATGCTAATTTTTTTTTTGGTATCCCAGTGGCCCTTCAGTTTTGTTTCTGGGGTGGGGTGGGGTGGGGGTAGAAAGCGAAACGTTATTTATCGCAAGGAGCCTGATGCTATCTAGACACCTTCCCAGTCGAAAACAGGTTCCTGTCTGCTGATATAATGCTCACCGAGGCGCTACCGCAACACAGTGGCGACCCCAGAACGAATATTCAGCCACTTCTAAGTCACATTTGATAGGGGACTTTTTTTCCCTCTCTGTTGGAGGGGGCCGGGTGGGTGGGGGGAGGGAGGGGGAGAGATCTCGTTGGCCCTGAAAAGATGAGCGTCTTTTGCCTGAGCGGAGCGTGGCTGCTGGCGATCGTGGTGTGTGGCGGCTGCACGCCAGCCCCAGCCGCCGAGGGCTCCCTCCCGATCACCGGCGCCAGCTCCTGCGCGACCTGCGGGCTGGCCCAGCCGGACGAGCCCGGCCAGACCGACGCCCTGCTCCTGGAAGCCGTCAAGAAGCACATCCTGAGCCGCCTGCAGATGCGGGAGAGGCCCAACATCACTCACCCGGTGCCCAAAGCGGCGATGGTGACCGCCCTGAGGAAGTTGCACTCCGGCAAGATGAGAGAAGACGGCAGACTGGAGATCCCACAGCTGGATGGCCATGCGACCAGCTACACCAGGAAGGAACTGCAGGAGCAGACCTCGGAGATCATCAGTTTCGCTGAGAGAGGTCGGTAAACTTTCACGGATACCAAAGTCCCAACAATGAGAGTAAAATCATTGGAATAAATTGGAAAGGACCCCCCCCCCTTTTTTTTAGTAATACTGTCAGTGACTTTACTCCAGTCCACTAGGTACCTAATGCCTGGGTTTAAAAGGCTTCCCCAAATTTCGCGTTTGACTGAAGAATGGGAACAGCTCCCGGTCAGAGCGTTCGATAATACACGAGTTAGAATCTCCCTTTCGCCAGTATACAAAGTTAACTGTAACGCAGCTCAGACACCACTAGAGCTGAAACCTAGTCCCAAAGCATATGACAGTCTGGGAAGGGGTGTTTAGATTGCATTCCGTGAATCTCACCTCCGATGTGAGAGCAGTTTACCAGGCACTACAGCCGCCGCTGAAGGTGAACACTGTAGCTGTTGTATGACTGTGTAACATGTGCAGAATCAAACCCAAAAACAGAATTGCGGGGGGAAAAGAGCGTGGAAAGGGTTACGGTCAAAAGGGACGTGGGAGAGAATTATATTGGGCTCAGTTATGTGGCGACCAACGTTATTCAGCAGTGTGTGTGTCTGAGAGAGAGCAGTTCCAGTTTATAACCATAACCCGAGAAAAGTAGTTTGATGTCACGTTTGATCACAAAAAGTAGCTGGCAAAAGCCCTCGCTGCTTTCTCGCAGCGGTTTCATGGTGTGTAGATGCCAACCCGTACACACACCAGCAATAAACAAAGCGTGAACTGATTGGACAGCTCAACTGAGGTGTTCAAAGTGTGATCTAACAGAAAACCAAACCAGGGAACTTCTGGATAAAGAAGGATTCCTGATTTTGGTTATGCGATTGGTTAAGAGAGATGTGTAACAAATCGATAAAGGAATAGCAGTTATTCAAGATAGTTGTACCGTAGTGTGAGGGAAATCTGAGTATGGTGGCTCAATGGTTAGCACCGGGGACCCGGGTTCGATCCCAACTTCGGGCGACTGTGTAGTGTTTGCTCATTCTCCCCGTGTGTCTGCGTGGGCTTCCCTTCGGTGATCTGGTTTCCTCCCACAGTCCGAAGACGCGCAGGTTAGATGCTAGAGCCATGGGAAATGTAGGGTCACAGGGATTGGTTGGGATGCTCTTCAGAAGGTCGGTGTGGACTCGATGGGGCGAATGGCCTGCTTCCACACTGTAGGGATTCAATGAAATCGTTAGATCTATTCGGAGGAGATACTTGATACAGTATTAAAGTTAAATTGCCCTCTCCATAACCATAATAAACGCACGATTCCTGATACGTGTATGGGGGGGGGGGGGGGGGCGGTCTGATTTCAAAGGAAGCAAGCTCTCGGGATTAAACCTAAAATGGTGTTTTCCTGCCGGGTTCCAGCGTGGCTATAACTTTCCTTTTCGAATAAGACCCATTGGTTTGGCAGCGTCATGAGGAAAGTAAGCATCAGAGAGTGTTCCAGCGTTTCATAGTTTGTATCGTGCGCACACTTTGCTGATTACTTTCCTTGCAAGTTAGGTGAAGAACCTCCCTCCCAGAGAGCTCCCGGCAGCCGGTAGGTCTTTGAAAAGAGGATGCTGGATCCCAGTCTGCAGTCACCTCCACAGTAGCGGCGCGGACATGGTTTCCGGGGCCTTGGAATAACGCGCTGCCACTTTTCACAGAAGCCTTTATGCGGCTGCTGTGTGGCAAAGTCCCAGTTGCTTCTCCTGTCGTGACAACACCAAGTATTTGAAACCTGTCGGCCTAAACCATACCACCTTTACATCAGCGGACTGTCTTTTCTGCTCGGAAACGTATCGGTAACCAAAAAAAAAATGCTTCAGCCACCCGAGGCAAGAATCTTCTCAACAAGTTAGAATCCAAACATTCAATTCTAACTTCAACCGAGTCTGTGCACAAAGTGCATTTGGGGATTGATGATCTGGGCAGGGTCAGCTTGTAAAAATGAAAGGTTTTGATCACCAGCAATCTGTTGCATACAGTTGGATTCACTTGCACATGCACATGGCTTTTGCCAGTGTGTAAGCGTGCCTGTATTATAGGGGGTAAACTGTAAAGCCGTGCTTGAATGAGCCAGTTACATTGAAGTGTACTGAACCCTGCAGTATTTCTGGCATGTCGTGGTAATGATGCGCGAGAATGCATATCAAAGTGTGCCCCGAAGTCCCAGCGTAGAAGAGGGAAGTTCTTTTTTTATTCTCATGTTCAGTCCAAATGCGCGTAAAACAAATATCCCGCCAGGAGTTTGCCATTGACCTGACCATTGACCCTGTACCGGAGGGAAAGTCGCGAATTTCCCTGGATTAACCTGAACAAGCCCTCTCTGGCCACCGCGATTCCCAGAAATAGAGAGGCAGAGAGTGGTCTTTTCAAGTGAGGACCACAGATGCTGGCGATCAGAGTCGAAAAGTGTGGCGCTGGAAAAAACACAGCAGGTTAGACATTATCCGAGGGGCAGGAGAATCGACGTTTAGGGCACAGGCCCTTCAGTTAGGAATGTGTGGAGGATGGGGTGGGGGGCTGAGAGATAAATAGGAGCTTGGCGGTGAGGTAGCTGGGAAGGTGATGGGGGGGTGATGGTGATAGGTCAGAGGGGAGGGAGGGGAAGAAAATGGACAGGTAGGACAGTTCAAGAGGGCGGTGCTGAGTTGGAGAGTTGGATCTGGGATAAAGTGGGGAAGGGGAGATGAGGAAACTGGTGACGTCTATGTTGATGCCCTGTGTTTGGAGGGTCCCAAGGTGGAAGATGAGGCATTCTTCCTACAGGCCTCAGATGGCTTGGATTTGGTGGAAGAGGAGGCCCAGGACTTGCATGTCCTTGGCGGAGTGGGAGAGGGAGTGATCAGCCACAGGGTGATGGAGTTGTTAGGTGTGCGTGTCCCAGAGATGTTCTCTGACATGCTTGAGTTGGTGTCCTGTCTTCCCAATGCAGAGGAGGCCACTTTGAGAGCAATGGATGCACAACCTCAACTCCCCCACCCACTCTGCCAAGGACATGCAAATCCTGGGCCTCCTCCACTGTCAAATCCAAGCCACCTGACGCCTGGGAGTAGAATGTCTCATCTTCCACCTTGGGACCCTCCAAACATACAGCATCAACATCAACTTTCCTAGTTTCCTCATCTCCCCTCCCCCCACCCCATCACAGATCCAACACTCCAACTCGGCGCAGCCCTCTTGACCATCCTGTCCATCCTCCTTCCCACTTATCCACTCCACCGTCCCCTCAGACCGACCACCATCACCCCACACCTGCATCTACCTATTCCCTTCCCAGCTACCTCACCCCCACCCCCACACTCCTATTTATCTCTCAGATCCACCCCCACCCCCCAACATTCCTGATGAAGGATTTATGCCCAAAACATCGATTTTCCTGTTCCTCAGATGCTGCCTGACCTGTTGTGCTTCCAGCACCACACTTTTTGACACTTTTCAATATCAGCCTGATTAGGTAGCCCATCCCTGATGGCATGTTGTGGATGTCTCTGAATGTGACACAGTGTGATTTCCAGCCTGCAGCACCAATGTGTGAAGCTGATGAGGAGGCTTTTGAGCCATTTCTTTCATCTGTTTATTTGGAAGAGGTGTTTTCTGTTTTAATGGGAGGTGCTTGTTAACAAAGTTCCCAAGGCTTAGTGGTGTGAAGTTACAGAGAGACATGTTCCGAAAGCCCCCACACCCGTTAATCCTGAGTTAGTGTGTCCCCCAGTGTTAATCCCGAATTAGTGTGCACCTCCCCCGTGTTAAACCTGAGTTAGTATGCCCCCTGGTGTTAATCCTGAATTAGTATGCCACTCCATGTTAAATTTAGTGACCCCCGTGTTAATTCTCAGTTAGTGTGCACTCCGTGTTACACCTGAGTTAGTGTGCACCCCATCTGTGTTAATCCTGCGTTAGTGTGCCTCCCACTCTGTGTTAATCGTGATTGAGTTATTGTGTCCCTCCTTGTTAATCCTGAGTTAGTGTGCCCCTCTCGGTGTTAAACCTGAGTTAGTGTGGCCCCCTGTCCGTGTTACGCCTGAGTTAGTGTGACCCTTTCTGCGTTAAACCTGAGTTAGATTACTTACTTACAGTGTGGAAACAGGTCCTTCGGCCCAACAAGTCCACAACAACCCGCCGAAGCGCAACCCACCCAGTCCCATTACCTATCATTTACTTCTTCACCTATCACTACGGGCAATTTAGCATGGCCAATTCATCTAACCTGCACATTTTTTTTGGATTGTGGGAGGGAACCGGAGTACCCGGAGGAAACCCACGCAGACACGGGGAGAATGTGCAAACTCCACACAGAGAATCCGGGTCTCTGGCGCTGTGAGGCAGCAGTGCTATCCACTGTGCCACTGTGCCACCCTAAAGTTAGTGTGCCCCTTCTCTGTATTAAACCTGAGTTAGTGTGCCTCCTCTCTGTGTTAAATCTGAGTTAATGTACCCCCTCTCTGTGTTAAATCTGAGTTAGTGTACACCCCTCTCTTTGTTAGACCTGAGTTAGTGTGCCCCCCTCTCTGTGTTAAACCTGAGTTAGTGTACCTCCCTTTCTGTGTTGGACCTGAGTTAGTGTATCCCCCTCTCTGTGTTAATCTTGAGTTAGTGTGGTCCCTTCTCTGTGTTAAACCTGAATTAGTGGGCCCCTTCTCTGTGTTAAGCCTGAGCTAGTGTGCCCCCCTCTCCGTGTTCGACCTGTGTTAGTGTGCCCCCCTCTCCGTGTTAAACCTGAGTTAGTGTATCCCAGTGTCCTTGTTAATCCTAAATTAGTGTGCACCCTCCCATGTTAGACCTGAGTTAGTGTGTGCCCCCATGTCAGACCTGTGTTAGTGTACCCCCCGTGTTAAACCTGTGTTAGTGTGACCCCTCCTCCGTGTTAAACCTGTTAGTGTGTCCCCCTCTCTGTGTTAAACCTGAGTTAGTATGTCCCTACTCCCTGTAAAACCTGAGTTAGTGTGCCCCCTCACTATGTTAAACCTGAGTCAGTGTGCCACCTCCCCTGTGTTAAACCTGAGTTAGTGCATCCCCTCTGGAATAACTCCACAGAGGTTGGTAAACCCCATCACCAAATCACCCTTTATTTCCACATGCATAGTAGTTGACACAGGTCCGACTTCCTCACAGCCAGCTCTCAGAGTGAATAGGATGTCCAACACTCCTGTTTATATCTGTCAGCCAGCACTCCCTGTTTGGATCAGTTTAACTTCCCCAATCAGAAAACTCATATTCTATAAAGTCCACCTGGTTGACCTCATTACAATCACTACACTTCTCCCACTGTAAGCGCTGCTGCTTCTCCTGGGGCATTTTTGTACCAGGTTCGGCTCTTTTGACTCGGCCTTGGATACGGGCAGTGTTTGCCAGATTGTAGCCTCCCTCTTGTGCCTGGAGCATCTCGCAAAAAATTCATCCTCTTCTTCAGGTGGAAAAAGTATTGAGGTTCTAACATCCGATCTGTTTACCTCAGTCTCCAAGCTTTCTTTGACACAAGACAGGGGGGAAGCAGCCATGGATTTTGACAGCCTTCTGGCTGTTCTGTGGGACTGAGTAAGATTTGCTCGTGACCTGGTTGAGAATTTGCAGCTTTCATGTAGTCCTCGTGCTTGTTCAGTCTCGCCTTACCTACCTGAATTTTGTACATCATAGGACCTGACCACAAGTCAACCATGCCTCTTAGTTATGCAGGGTCATTTCTGTGGTTTTGGCACTAAATTTCTGTCTCCTGAGATAAACTGTCTCTCTTGTGTAGAGGAGTCTTGTGTCCAGCATTCCTGATGCCATTTCAATGCCCTTCACCTGCCCAGGTCTGGGGAGGTCAGATTTAACCTGGAGTCTTCTCCCCATTAGCAGCTCTGCTGGAGCGATCCCTGGAGCTGCATGAGGGGTGGTCCAAAAATTAAATCGGAACCGGAACAGTTGTTGTCTAGTGTAGCTGCAGGCTGTTTCTTTAAGCTTGCCTTCAAAGTTTGGACTGCGCTCTCCACCAGACCATTGTACGATTGATGGTTGGAGCTGTCCTTATTCTGAATGCTAATTCAACTTTAAGAAATATTTGAATTCCCTGCTGGTAAACGATGGCCCCTTGTCTGCAGGCTGCTGCATTTTGGTAAGGCAAATCAGGGAAGGATTTATACACTTAATGGTAAGGTCGTGGGGTGTGTTGCTTAAAAAGAGACCTTGGGATGCAGGTTCATAGTTCCTTGAAAGTGGAATCACAGGTGGACAGGGTAGTGAAGACAATATTTGGTAGCCATGTCTTTGTTAGTCAGTGCATTGAGTGTAGGAATTGGGAGGTCATGTTGCAGCTGTACAGGGCATTTTCAGTGGTTAGGCCACATTTGGAATACTGCATTCATTTCGGGTCTTCCTGTTATAGGAATGATGTTGTGAAATTTGAAATGCTTAGAAAAGATTTCCAAGGATAATGCCAGGGTTGGAGGGTTTGAGCTATGGGGTGGGTGGCTGAATAGGCTGAGGCTGTTTTCTCTGGAGTGTCAGACACTGAGCAGTGACTTATATGAGGTTTATAAATTCATGAGGGTCATGGATAGGATAAATAGTGAATAGCCAACGTCTTTTCCCCACGGTAGGGGAGTCCAAAACTAGAGGGCATAGATTTAAGACAAGAGGAGAAGGATTTAAAAGGGACCTAAGTGGCAACATTTTCACACAGAGTGTGGTGCTTGAATGGAATGAGCTTCCAGAGGAAGTGGAGGTGCTGGAGGCTGGTACAATTACAACAGTTGAAAAAGCATTGGAATGGGTACATGGATAGAAAGGGTTTAGAGGGATATGGGCCAAATGCTAGCAAATTGGGGTAGATTAATTTAGAATATCTGGTGAGCATGGATGAGATGGACTGTTCCCGTGCTGTACATCTCCATGACTCTATAATATTTCTGGGAGCCCATGTATCGCAAAAGATGCTTGCAGCTTTTCTATTGTCATCCCCTATTTAATGAATGAACTCAATGCATGCCCAACCATTTTGACTGGGTACCCACAATGACGAAGAATGTTGAGTGCATAAAAGGGCTGGCATAGTTGATGTGTAACCAAGTCCAGGATGTACCCAATCATTTCCACGAATGAGGGGGAAGCTGGTGGTGGTAATTTTTGTCATTGTTGGCACTCTGCACACTGCCCCACAAACATGGCTATGTCCAATCCTGGTCACTAGAGATAACTTATTACCATCTTCATTTTGGAAACCCATGGATGATTCTAGATGGAGTTAAGTAGGCAAAAGTGTGGACTGTAGATGCTGGAGATCAGAGTCTAGATTAGAGTGGTGCTGGAAAAGCACAGCAGGTCTGGCAGTATCTGAGGAGCAGGAAAATCGACGTTTCGGGCAGGAGCCTCCTGATGATGGGCTTTTGCCCGAAACGTCGATTTTCCTGCTCCTTGGATGCTGCCTAATCTGCTGTGCTTTTCCAGCACCACTCTAACACTCTAAGAGTCTAGTGGAGTTAAGTCAGCATTTGATGGCAATCTTTGCTTGGGACAATCACTCTTCTCCCTGTAATAAAACATTGTCCTCCATGGTGATCTGGTCTCTCCAGGTCCAAAAATGTTTCAGTTCTGGTTGTGATGGACCTTTTGTTTCCCCCATCATCACCAGCTGTTTTAGTTTTGCCAGGACCAGATCTTTTTGTGTCCACAGTTTCATATTGTCAGCAGTGACAGGAAGGGTGTTCAGAAAGTTTAAAAGCAGAATGGACTCTCCCAGTGTCGGCATCACTGGTGGTGTATCTGCCAGCAGGAGGCAACTCAAGGCATCCTCATTTGCTACTTAGCCTCCTGGACAATGTTCCAACTTGCAATTGTAAGCACTTAGAATGAGTGCCCACTGTTGAACTTGACCTGAAACTATGGGTTGCATGATCTTGTCCTCTCTGAGCAGCCCTAGCAGGGGTTTGTGGTCTGTTACTATTACAAATTTACATCTATATAGGTATTGGTGGAACTTTTCCACACCAAAGATTACCGCCAAACCTTCCTTCTCTACCTGGGCGTATTTGCGCTGTGCATCAGCCAAAGACCAGGAAGCATAAGCTATTGGTCATTCCTGCCCATTGGGCCATCTGTGAGCCAACACTATCCCGATACCTTACAGGGAGACATCGCATGTCAGCACCAGATCTTGCACGGGATCATGGTGTTTCAACACCTTAGATGATGAAAGATGTTTCATTGCTGCCCTAAAGGCTATGCCTTGACTTTGAGACAATTTCCAAGGCTGAGCCTTTTTCAATAGCAGATGGAAGGGTTCCAGGATAAAGGCCAGGTTACTTATGAACTTTCTGCAATAATTCACCAATCCAAAGAAAATCCTAAGCTCCAGTTCAGACATGAGAGCCATAGCACTTTGATCACCCTCACTTTATCTTCCAATAAGTGTAAACTGGTCTTGTCGAATCTGTAGCCCAAGTAGGTCACTGGGGATGCCTGGAACACACACTTTTCCCTTCTAAGGCATAGATCTGCCTTCAGGAAATATCTAAGGACAATGTCCAAGTTCTCTAAGTGCTCTTTATTGGTCTTCCCTGTTATTTGCACACCAACCAGGTAAATGATGACCTGGGGTTGATCTTATAAAATGTTCTCCATTGTTTGCTGAAAAATCACAGGCTCATGATGTCCCAAAAGGCAGTCTCATATATTGTTACAAATCCTTATGGGTATTAATTGAAGCATACTCCTGGGAATTCTCATCAAGTGCATGTCCAGCTTCATAAAGGACAGCTCCCCATCCCCCCACCCTCACCAGCTTTGTGTATAAGTTTTCTATGCAAGGGATTGGGTATTTTTCCAGCTGCAAGAAGTGGTTTACTGTTCATTTGAAATCCCCACAAATGCGAACTGATCCGTCAGACTTCACAATTGGTACAGCAGGTGCTGCCCATTCCTCAAACTGGGCTGGTTTGATGATTCATTCGCTTTCCAGCCTCCTGATTTCTGCCTTTGCTTTTGTACAATAGGCAAATGGTACTGAGCAGCCTTGCAGAATCATGGAATGGCTTCCTGGTCAACAGGTAAAGTGGCCTTGGCTCCTTTGAAAGTTCCCAGAGCTTCTTGAAAAACCTCCTGATATTTAATTAGTACTTTACTCAGGCACCCAGTTTCTAATCAAAGGATGTTGAGCCAATTAAGGTGAATCTTTCTCAACCAATTTCACCCCATCAGGCTTGAGCTCGAGCCTTTTATTACAATCAGTGGTAAATGAATCAGTGCTGCTTCTCATGAAGCAGGAGCCGAAGTTGTACCCTTAATCAGTAGAGCTTTCCTGGTATAGGTTCTCAGTTTAGCTGAGGTCTTACACAAACCTAAGGGTTGGGAGTCCAAAGCTAATTTGTTGAAGATTGATTCTGCAATGACTGATTTAGCTTGTTGGTATCAACCTACATTAAAATCAAGCAACTGTTTAACCAGACGTTTATTTTGATTGGTTCTGATTTGGGTGTTGCTGAGCAATTTAACTGACCCAAATCAAATGTAGGTGGGCTCTCCTGGTTATTGGCTTATGAGTTTGCTTGCTCAACTCAGGCTGAGTGGGATTCTTTTCCTACTTGGAGTCTGCATACCAGCAGCAAGTACAATGGCTTGCTGGCTGGACACTGAAAATGTTAACTGTTCGGCCAAGGCTTGGCTTCATTTTGGAGTTTTGTGGTGGGCTGATCTAGAGTCTGTCTGTTTAGGATATGTCATGTGAGACTATGCACTTGCTTTAGCCTAAGTAGTAATCTCCAAGCTTAGTTGGCTTGGTGAGGGTGTCCACTTCCATTGTTATACCCTCTAACTCATATTTTCTCTTTGCTAAACTTCTAATGATAAGGCCTTTTGTAGTGCGTGTTTGAAGTCCAGTTGATTCAGGTAGTAGGCATTCTGCATGGTCATGTCATTAAATCCACATACCAAATGGTCTCAGCACCTCAAGGTTTAAACCAAAGTCACATGCCTCCGCCAGTCATCTTGACATTGTCAAAAATCCCAACACAAACTCCCCTGGTTCTCAAACTGCCAAGTAAACCGTGGGGTCAGCTACACATTTACTACGCTGGTTGCTCCATAGATTCAAGATTTTAGTCATTGTGGATGCCCATTCAAAGTGGCTAGACATGCATTGACTTCATTTGTCAAACAGGAGGACGATGATAGAAATGCTGCGAACAACGTTTGCAACACACATACTCCCAGAAGTGTCAGTCACAGATCACGGGCCATCATTTACCAGCAGGGAATTCAAAAGTCAAATGGCATTCAACATTTTGGGGTAATTCCATATTATCCATGGTCTGGTGGCAAGCAGTCCAAACTTTGATGTCAGGCTTAAACAGCTTGCAGCTCACGTGATACCAAATTGTCCTGATTCTTATTTGATTTTCAGACCACCTCTCATGTAACTACAGGGATAGCTCCAGTTGCTAATAGAGAGAAGAACCCACACCAGCTTAAATCTGATCTTCCAGGGTGTGTGTGTGTGTGTGTGTGGATGGAGGGTGGGTACTGCATCAGGAACTCCAAAGCAGACACAAGATCCTCAAAATGAGAGAGGCAGTTTACTTCAGGGTGTATTTTTTTCCTCTCATCACCACTGAAATAACTCCACAGATGCCAGTATACTGTCACCAAGTCACCTTTTATTTTCACGTGAAAAGTAGTTCACACTGATCTAGCTTCCTGAGCTAACTGTCAGAGTGAACAGGACTTCTGACCCTCCTGTTTATTATCCAGCGTTGACTCAGTCCCCTGAAGTGAGGAGATTCTGAATCCTGTTTTTTTCTGTCTTGGTATCTTGTTGCTACACAGTAGTGTTGCTTACTTTTCCCCACAGCTCCCATGTTATGTACGCTAATTGCAGGGACTCCATGAAGACAGCATCATGCAAATAATTTTATTCAATATTTCCACCACCAGGAAAAACAGTTGTCTCCAGGGAACCAGCAATGCTTACTTGAAAAACGTGAAGGGTAGGGTAGTGATTAAATCAAAATAGAATTGGGACGGTGGGGGGGGGGCAAAATGAAGCACACCACCCTCCCGTGGTTCGCATCTCTCCTTAAAGGGTGTCAAAAGCATTGGTGGATGCCACATGCTCTCTCTCACCCACATTTATATATCTGTCAGCTAGGGTTCCCAGATGGACCAGATTAACAGCCCCAATTAGGGAATTAATATTAAATGAGAACCAAAAAACAGAAGTTGCTGGAAAAGCTCAGTAGGTCTGGCATCATCTGTGAAGAGAAATCAAAGTTAACGTTTCAGGTCTGGTAATCCTCAGAGGCCTGTAAGGTCCACCTGGCTGACCCTGTGACATTCACTACATCCCTGCATGAGTGAAACCTGAGATAGTGCGCCCACCTCTGCATTAGACCTGAGTTAGTATGCCTCCCTCAGTGTTTGACCTGAGTTAGTGTGCTCCCCCCATGTTAAACCTGAGTGCTTTTCTCTCCATGTTAAAGCTGAGTTAGTGTGCCTTACTCTGTGTTAAACCTAAGTTAGCATTCGCCAGTGTTAAACCTGAGTTAGTGTGCCCCTTCTCTGTTCAGCCCGAGTAGGTGTGTGCCCCCACTGCGTTAGACCCGAGTTAGTGAGAACCCCATCCATGTTAAAGCTGACCCGAGTTAGTCTGCCCCCTTCTGTGGGTTAGATCTGAGTAAGCGTGCACCCCCTCTGCATTAAATCTGAGTTAGGGGGCACCCCTCTCTGTTCAACCCAAGTTAGTATGCACCCCCTCTGCATTAAACCCAAGTTAGTCTGCTCCCCTTCTCCGTGTTAAACCTGAGTTAATGTGCACACCGTCTCCATTACACCAGTTAGTGTCCACCCCCTCTCTGCTAAACCAGAGTTAGTGTGGCCCCCTCTCGGTGTTAAACCTGAGTTAGTGTGGCTCCGTCGCAGTGTTAAACCTGAGTTAGTATGGCCCCCTCTCGATGTTAAACCTGAGTTAGTGTGGCCCCCTCTCTGTGTTAAACTTGAGTTAGTGTGGCTCCCTCTCGGTGTTAAACCTGAGTTAGTGTGGCCCCCTCTCGATGTTAAACCAGAGTTAATGTGGCCCCCTCTCGGTGTAGTGTGGCTCCATCTCGGTGTTAAACCTGAGTTAGTGTGGCCCCCTCGATGTTAAACCTGAGTTAGTGTGGCCCCCTCTCGGTGTTAAACCTGAGTTAGTGTGGCTCCTTCTCGGTGTTAAACCTGAGTTAGTGTGGCCCCCCCCTCGGTGTTAAACCTGAGTTAGTGTGGCCCCCTCCATGTTAAACCGGAGTTAGTGTGGCTCTCCCTCGGTGTTAAACCTGAGTTAGTGTGGCCCCCTCCATGTTAAACCTGAGTTAGTGTGGCCCCCTCTCGGTGTTAAACCTGAGTTCATGTGGCCCCCTATCGGTGTTAAACCAGAGTTAGTGTGGCCCCCTCTCGGTGTTAAACCTGAGTTAGTGTGGCTCCGTCTCAGTGTTAAACCTGAGTTAGTATGGCCCCCTCTCGATGTTAAACCTGAGTTAGTGTGGCCCCCTCTCTGTGTTAAACTTGAGTTAGTGTGGCTCCCTCTCGGTGTTAAACCTGAGTTAGTGTGGCCCCCTCTCGATGTTAAACCAGAGTTAATGTGGCCCCCTCTCGGTGTAGTGTGGCTCCATCTCGGTGTTAAACCTGAGTTAGTGTGGCCCCCTCGATGTTAAACCTGAGTTAGTGTGGCCCCCTCTCTGTGTTAAACTTGAGTTAGTGTGGCTCCCTCTCGGTGTTAAACCTGAGTTAGTGTGGCCCCCTCTCGATGTTAAACCAGAGTTAATGTGGCCCCCTCTCGGTGTAGTGTGGCTCCATCTCGGTGTTAAACCTGAGTTAGTGTGGCCCCCTCTCTGTGTTAAACTTGAGTTAGTGTGGCTCCCTCTCGGTGTTAAACCTGAGTTAGTGTGGCCCCCTCTCGATGTTAAACCAGAGTTAATGTGGCCCCCTCTCGGTGTAGTGTGGCTCCATCTCGGTGTTAAACCTGAGTTAGTGTGGCCCCCTCAATGTTAAACCTGAGTTAGTGTGGCCCCCTCTCGGTGTTAAACATGAGTTAGTGTGGCTCCTTCTCGGTGTTAAACCTGAGTTAGTGTGGCCCCCCCCTCGGTGTTAAACCTGAGTTAGTGTGGCCCCCTCCATGTTAAACCGGAGTTAGTGTGGCTCTCCCTCGGTGTTAAACCTGAGTTAGTGTGGCCCCCTCTCCGTGTTAAACCTGAGTTAGTGTGGCCCCCTCCATGTTAAACCTGAGTTAGTGTGGCCCCCTCTCGGTGTTAAACCTGAGTTCATGTGGCCCCATCTCGGTGTTAAACCTGAGTTAGTGTGGCCCCCTCTCGGTGTTAAACCAGAGTTAGTGTGGCCCCCTCTAGATGTTAAACCTGAGTTAGTGTGGCCCCCTCTCGGTGTTAAACCTGAGTTAGTGTGGCCCCCTCTCTGTGTTAAACCTGAGTTAGTGTGGCCCCCTCTCGGTGTTAAACCAGAGTTAGTGTGGCCCCCTCTCGGTGTTAAACCAGAGTTAGTGTGGCCCCCTCTAGATGTTAAACCTGAGTTAGTGTGGCCCCCTCTCGGTGTTAAACCTGAGTTAGTGTGGCCCCCTCTCGGTGTTAAACCTGAGTTAGTGTGGCCCCCTCTCCGTGTTAAACCAGAGTTAATGTGGCCCCCTCTCGGTGTAGTGTGGCTCCATCTCGGTGTTAAACCTGAGTTAGTGTGGCCCCCTCTCGGTGTTAAACCAGAGTTAGTGCGGCCCCATCTCGGTGTTAAACCTGAGTTAGTGCGGCCCCATCTCGGTGTTAAACCTGAGTTAGTGTGGCCCCCTCTCGGTGTTAAACCAGAGTTAGTGTGGCCCCCTCTAGATGTTAAACCTGAGTTAGTGTGGCCCCCTCTCGGTGTTAAACCTGAGTTAGTGTGGCCCCCTCTCTGTGTTAAACCTGAGTTAGTGTGGCCCCCTCTCGGTGTTAAACCAGAGTTAGTGTGGCCCCATCTCGGTGTTAAACCTGAGTTAGTGTGGCCCCCTCTCGGTGTTAAACCAGAGTTAGTGTGGCCCCCTCTAGATGTTAAATCTGAGTTAGTGTGGCCCCCTCTCGGTGTTAAACCTGAGTTAGTGTGGCCCCCTCTCGGTGTTAAACCTGAGTTAGTGTGGCCCCCTCTCCGTGTTAAACCAGAGTTAGTGTGGCTCCCTCTCTGTGTTAAACCAGAGTTAGTGTGGCTCCCTCTCCGTGTTAATCCTGAGTTAGTGTGGCTCCCTCTCGGTGTTAATCCTGAGTTAGTGTGGCCCGCTCGATGTTAAACCTGAGTTAGTGTGGCCCCCTCTCGGTGTTAAACCTGAGTTAGTGTGGCCCCCTCTCCGTGTTAATCCTGAGTTAGTGTGGCTCCCTCTCGGTGTTAAACCTGAGTTAGTGTGGCCCGCTCGATGTTAAACCTGAGTTAGTGTGGCCCCCTCTCGGTGTTAAACCTGAGTTAGTGTGGCTCCCTCTTGGTGTTAAACCTGAGTTAGTGCGGCCCCCCCCTCGGTGTTAAACCTGAGTTAGCGTGGCCCCCTCTTGGTGTTAAACCAGAGTTAGTGTGGCCCCCTCTCGGTGTTAAACCAGAGTTAGTGTGGCCCCCTCTCGGTGTTAAACCTGAGTTAGTGCGGCCCCATCTCGGTGTTAAACCTGAGTTAGTGCGGCCCCATCTCGGTGTTAAACCTGAGTTAGTGTGGCCCCCTCTCGGTGTTAAACCAGAGTTAGTGTGGCCCCCTCTAGATGTTAAACCTGAGTTAGTGTGGCCCCCTCTCGGTGTTAAACCTGAGTTAGTGTGGCCCCCTCTCTGTGTTAAACCTGAGTTAGTGTGGCCCCCTCTCGGTGTTAAACCAGAGTTAGTGTGGCCCCATCTCGGTGTTAAACCTGAGTTAGTGTGGCCCCCTCTCGGTGTTAAACCAGAGTTAGTGTGGCCCCCTCTAGATGTTAAATCTGAGTTAGTGTGGCCCCCTCTCGGTGTTAAACCTGAGTTAGTGTGGCCCCCTCTCGGTGTTAAACCTGAGTTAGTGTGGCCCCCTCTCCGTGTTAAACCAGAGTTAGTGTGGCTCCCTCTCTGTGTTAAACCAGAGTTAGTGTGGCTCCCTCTCCGTGTTAATCCTGAGTTAGTGTGGCTCCCTCTCGGTGTTAATCCTGAGTTAGTGTGGCCCGCTCGATGTTAAACCTGAGTTAGTGTGGCCCCCTCTCGGTGTTAAACCTGAGTTAGTGTGGCCCCCTCTCCGTGTTAATCCTGAGTTAGTGTGGCTCCCTCTCGGTGTTAAACCTGAGTTAGTGTGGCCCGCTCGATGTTAAACCTGAGTTAGTGTGGCCCCCTCTCGGTGTTAAACCTGAGTTAGTGTGGCTCCCTCTTGGTGTTAAACCTGAGTTAGTGCGGCCCCCCCCTCGGTGTTAAACCTGAGTTAGCGTGGCCCCCTCTTGGTGTTAAACCAGAGTTAGTGTGGCCCCCTCTCGGTGTTAAACCAGAGTTAGTGTGGCCCCCTCTCGGTGTTAAACCTGAGTTAGTGCGGCCCCATCTCGGTGTTAAACCTGAGTTAGTGTGGCCCCCTCTCGGTGTTAAACCAGAGTTAGTGTGGCCCCCTCGATGTTAAACCTGAGTTAGTGTGGCCCCATCTCGATGTTAAACCTGAGTTAGTGTGGCTCCCTCGATGTTAAACCTGAGTTAGTGTGGCTCCCTCTCCGTGTTAAACCAGAGTTAGTGTGGCCCCCTCTCGGTGTTAAACCAGAGTTAGTGTGGCCCCCTCTCGGTGTTAAACCAGAGCTGGTGTGGCTCCCTCTCGGTGTTAAACCTGAGTTAATGTGGCCCCCTCTCGGTGTTAAACCAGAGTTAGTGTGGGCCCCTCTCGATGTTAAACCTGAGTTAGTGTGGCTCCCTCTCGGTGTTAAACCAGAGGAAGTGTGGCCCCCTCTCGGTGTTAAACCTGAGTTAGTGTGGCCCCCTCGATGTTAAACCTGAGTTAGTGTGGCCCCCTCTCGGTGTTAAACCTTAGTTAGTGTGGCCCCCCCTCGGTGTTAAACCTGAGTTAGTGTGGCCCCCCCCTCGGTGTTAAACCTGAGTTAGTGTGGCCCCCCTCTCGGTGTTAAACCTGAGTTAGTGTGGCCCCCTCTCGATGTTAAACCTGAGTTAGTGTGGACCCCTCTCGATGTTAAACCTGAGTTAGTGTGGCCCCCTCTCGATGTTAAACCTGAGTTAGTGTGGCCCCCTCTCCGAGTTAAACCTGAGTTAGTGTGGCTCCCTCTCGGTTTTCAACCTGAGTTAGTGTGGCCCCTCGATGTTAAACCTGAGTTATTGTGGCCCCCTCTCGGTGTTAAACCGAGGTTAGTGTGGCCCCCACCTCGGTGTTAAATATGAGTTAGTGTGGCCCCCTCTCGATGTTAAACCTGAGTTAGTGTGGCCCCCTCTCGGTGTTAATCCTGAGTTAGTGTAGCCCCCTCGATGTTAAACCTGAGTTAGTGTGGCTCCCTCGATGTTAAACCTGAGTTAGTGTGGCCCCCCCCTCGGTGTTAAACCTAAGTTAGTGTGGCCCCCTCTCTGTGTTAAACCTGAGTTAGTGTGGCTGCCTCTCCGTGTTAAACCAGAGTTAGTGTGGCTCCCTCTCTGTGTTAAACCTGAGTTAGAGTGGCTCCCTCTCGGTGTTAAACCAGAGTTAGTGTGGCTCCCTCTCTGTGTTAAACCTGAGTTAGTGTGGCTCCCTCTCGGTGTTAAACCTGAGTTAGTGTGGCTCCCTCTCGGTGTTAAACCTGAGTTCAAGTGGCTCCCTCTCTGTGTTAAACCTGAGTTAGTGTGGCTCCCTCTCGGTGTTAAACCTGAGTTAGTGTGGCTCCCTCTCCGTGTTAAACCAGAGTTAGTGTGGCCCCCTCGATGTTAAACCTGAGTTAGTGTGGCCCCCTCAGTGTTAAACCTGAGTTAGTGTGGCTCCTTCTCGGTGTTAAACCTGAGTTAGTGTGGCCCCCCCGTCGGTGTTAAACCTGAGTTGGTGTGGCCCCCTCCATGTTAAACCTGAGTTAGTTTGGCTCTCTCTCTCGGTGTTAAACCTGAGTTAGTGTGGCCCCCTCTCCGTGTTAAACCTGAGTTAGTGTGGCCCCCTCTCGGTGTTAAACCAGAGTTAGTGTGCCCCCCTCGATGTTAAACCTGAATTAGTGTGGCCCCCTCTCGGTTTTAAACCTAAGTTAGTGTGGCCCCCTCTCGGTGTTAAACCTGAGTTAGTGTGGCCCCCCCCTCGGTGTTAAACCTGAGTTAGTGTGGCTCCCTCCCGGTGTTAAACCAGAGTTAGTGTGGCCTCCTCTCGGTGTTAAATCTGAGTTAGTGTGGCCCCTTCGATGTTAAACCTGAGTTAGTGTGGCCCCCTCTCGGTGTTAAACCTGAGTTAGTGTAGCTCCCTCTCCGTGTTAAACCTGAGTTAGTGTGGCCCCCTCTCGGTGTTAAACCTGAGTTAGTGTGGCCCCCTCTCGGTGTTAAACCAGAGCTGGTGTGGCCCCCTCTCGGTGTTAAACCTGAGTTAGTGTGGCCCCCTCTCGGTGTTAAACCTGAGTTAGTGCGGCTCCCTCTCGGTGTTAAACCTGAGTTAGTGTGGCCCCCTCTCGGTGTTAAACCAGAGTTAGTGTGGCGCCCTCGATGTTAAACCTTAGTTAGTGTGGCCCCCTCTCCGTGTTAAACCTGAGTTAGTGTGGCCCCCTCGATGTTAAACTTGAGTTAGTGTGGCCCCCTCTCGGTGTTAAACCTGAGTTAGTGTGCCCCCCCCCCCGGTGTTAAACCTGAGTTAGTGCAGCCCCCTCTCGGTGTTAAACCTGAGTTAGTCTGGCCCCCTCTCGGTGTTAAACCAGAGTTAGTGTGGCCGCCTCAATGTTAAACGTGGGTTAGTGTGGCTCTCTCTCGGTGTTAAACCTGAGTTATTGTGGCCCCCTCTCCGTGTTAAACCTAAGTTAGTGTGGCTCCCTCTCGGTGTTAGACCAGAGTTAGTGTGCCCCCTCTCCGTGTTAAACCTGACGTAGTGTGGCCCCCTCAATGTTAAACCTGAGTTAGTGTGGCCCACTCTCGATGTTAAACCCTAGTTCGTGTGGCCCCCTCTCCGTGTTAAATCTGAGTTAGTGTGCCTCCCTCTCGGTGTTAAACCTGAGTTAGTGTGGCCCCCTCTCGATGTTAAACCTGAGTTAGTGTGGCCTCCTCGATGTTAAACCTGGGTTAGATTGGCCCCCTCTCGGTGTTAAACCTGAGTTAATGTGGCCCCCCCGTCGGTGTTAAACCTGAGTTGGTGTGGACCTCTCCATGTTAAACCTGAGTTAGTTTGGCTCTCTCTCTCGGTGTTAAACCTGAGTTAGTGTGGCCCCCTCTCCGTGTTAAACCTGAGTTAGTGTGGCCCCCCCGTCGGTGTTAAACCTGAGTTAGTGTGGCCCCCTCTCCGTGTTAAACCTGAGTTAGTGAGGCCCCCTCCATGTTAAACCTGAGTTAGTGTGGCCCCCTCTTGGTGTTAAACCTGAGTTCATGTGGCCCCCTCTCGGTGTTAAACCAGAGTTAGTGTGGCCCCCTCTCGGTGTTAAACCAGAGTTAGTGTGGCCCCCTCTCGGTGTTAAACCTGAGTTAGTGCGGCCCCATCTCGATGTTAAACCTGAGTTAGTGTGGCCCCCTCTCGGTGTTAAACCAGAGTTAGTGTGGCCCCCTCTCGATGTTAAACCTGAGTTAGTGTGGTCCCCTCTCCGTGTTAAACCTGAGTTAGCGTGGCTCCCTCTCGGTGTTAAACCTGAGTTAGTGTGGCTCCCCTTCGGTCTTAAACCTGAGTTAGTGTGGCCCCCTCTCGGTGTTAAACCAGAGTTAGTGTGGCCCCCTCGATGTTAAACCTGAGTTAGTGTGGCGCCCTCTCGGTGTTAAACCAGAGGAAGTGTGGCCCCCTCTCGGTGTTAAACCTGAGTTAGTGTGGCCCCCTCGATGTTAAACCTGAGTTAGTGTGGCCCCCTCTCGGTGTTAAACCTTAGTTAGTGTGGCCCCCCCTCGGTGTTAAACCTGAGTTAGTGTGGCCCCCCCCTCGGTGTTAAACCTGAGTTAGTGTGGCCCCCCTCTCGGTGTTAAACCTGAGTTAGTGTGGCCCCCTCTCGATGTTAAACCTGAGTTAGTGTGGACCCCTCTCGATGTTAAACCTGAGTTAGTGTGGCCCCCTCTCGATGTTAAACCTGAGTTAGTGTGGCCCCCTCTCCGAGTTAAACCTGAGTTAGTGTGGCTCCCTCTCGGTTTTCAACCTGAGTTAGTGTGGCCCCTCGATGTTAAACCTGAGTTATTGTGGCCCCCTCTCGGTGTTAAACCGAGGTTAGTGTGGCCCCCACCTCGGTGTTAAATATGAGTTAGTGTGGCCCCCTCTCGATGTTAAACCTGAGTTAGTGTGGCCCCCTCTCGGTGTTAATCCTGAGTTAGTGTAGCCCCCTCGATGTTAAACCTGAGTTAGTGTGGCTCCCTCGATGTTAAACCTGAGTTAGTGTGGCCCCCCCCTCGGTGTTAAACCTAAGTTAGTGTGGCCCCCTCTCTGTGTTAAACCTGAGTTAGTGTGGCTGCCTCTCCGTGTTAAACCAGAGTTAGTGTGGCTCCCTCTCTGTGTTAAACCTGAGTTAGAGTGGCTCCCTCTCGGTGTTAAACCAGAGTTAGTGTGGCTCCCTCTCTGTGTTAAACCTGAGTTAGTGTGGCTCCCTCTCTGTGTTAAACCTGAGTTAGTGTGGCTCCCTCTCGGTGTTAAACCTGAGTTAGTGTGGCTCCCTCTCGGTGTTAAACCTGAGTTCAAGTGGCTCCCTCTCTGTGTTAAACCTGAGTTAGTGTGGCTCCCTCTCGGTGTTAAACCTGAGTTAGTGTGGCTCCCTCTCCGTGTTAAACCAGAGTTAGTGTGGCCCCCTCGATGTTAAACCTGAGTTAGTGTGGCCCCCTCAGTGTTAAACCTGAGTTAGTGTGGCTCCTTCTCGGTGTTAAACCTGAGTTAGTGTGGCCCCCCCGTCGGTGTTAAACCTGAGTTGGTGTGGCCCCCTCCATGTTAAACCTGAGTTAGTTTGGCTCTCTCTCTCGGTGTTAAACCTGAGTTAGTGTGGCCCCCTCTCCGTGTTAAACCTGAGTTAGTGTGGCCCCCTCTCGGTGTTAAACCAGAGTTAGTGTGCCCCCCTCGATGTTAAACCTGAATTAGTGTGGCCCCCTCTCGGTTTTAAACCTAAGTTAGTGTGGCCCCCTCTCGGTGTTAAACCTGAGTTAGTGTGGCCCCCCCCTCGGTGTTAAACCTGAGTTAGTGTGGCTCCCTCCCGGTGTTAAACCAGAGTTAGTGTGGCCTCCTCTCGGTGTTAAATCTGAGTTAGTGTGGCCCCTTCGATGTTAAACCTGAGTTAGTGTGGCCCCCTCTCGGTGTTAAACCTGAGTTAGTGTAGCTCCCTCTCCGTGTTAAACCTGAGTTAGTGTGGCCCCCTCTCGGTGTTAAACCTGAGTTAGTGTGGCCCCCTCTCGGTGTTAAACCAGAGCTGGTGTGGCCCCCTCTCGGTGTTAAACCTGAGTTAGTGTGGCCCCCTCTCGGTGTTAAACCTGAGTTAGTGCGGCTCCCTCTCGGTGTTAAACCTGAGTTAGTGTGGCCCCCTCTCGGTGTTAAACCAGAGTTAGTGTGGCGCCCTCGATGTTAAACCTTAGTTAGTGTGGCCCTCTCTTGGTGTTAAACCTGAGTTAGTGTGGCCCCCTCGATGTTAAACTTGAGTTAGTGTGGCCCCCTCTCGGTGTTAAACCTGAGTTAGTGTGCCCCCCCCCCGGTGTTAAACCTGAGTTAGTGTGGCCCCCTCTTGGTATTAAACCTGAGTTAGTGCAGCCCCCTCTCGGTGTTAAACCTGAGTTAGTCTGGCCCCCTCTCGGTGTTAAACCAGAGTTAGTGTGGCCGCCTCAATGTTAAACGTGGGTTAGTGTGGCTCTCTCTCGGTGTTAAACCTGAGTTATTGTGGCCCCCTCTCCGTGTTAAACCTAAGTTAGTGTGGCTCCCTCTCGGTGTTAGACCAGAGTTAGTGTGCCCCCTCTCCGTGTTAAACCTGACGTAGTGTGGCCCCCTCAATGTTAAACCTGAGTTAGTGTGGCCCACTCTCGATGTTAAACCCTAGTTCGTGTGGCCCCCTCTCCGTGTTAAATCTGAGTTAGTGTGCCTCCCTCTCGGTGTTAAACCTGAGTTAGTGTGGCCCCCTCTCGATGTTAAACCTGAGTTAGTGTGGCCTCCTCGATGTTAAACCTGGGTTAGATTGGCCCCCTCTCGGTGTTAAACCTGAGTTAATGTGGCCCCCCCGTCGGTGTTAAACCTGAGTTGGTGTGGACCTCTCCATGTTAAACCTGAGTTAGTTTGGCTCTCTCTCTCGGTGTTAAACCTGAGTTAGTGTGGCCCCCTCTCCGTGTTAAACCTGAGTTAGTGTGGCCCCCCCGTCGGTGTTAAACCTGAGTTAGTGTGGCCCCCTCTCCGTGTTAAACCTGAGTTAGTGAGGCCCCCTCCATGTTAAACCTGAGTTAGTGTGGCCCCCTCTTGGTGTTAAACCTGAGTTCATGTGGCCCCCTCTCGGTGTTAAACCAGAGTTAGTGTGGCCCCCTCTCGGTGTTAAACCAGAGTTAGTGTGGCCCCCTCTCGGTGTTAAACCTGAGTTAGTGCGGCCCCATCTCGATGTTAAACCTGAGTTAGTGTGGCCCCCTCTCGGTGTTAAACCAGAGTTAGTGTGGCCCCCTCTCGATGTTAAACCTGAGTTAGTGTGGTCCCCTCTCCGTGTTAAACCTGAGTTAGCGTGGCTCCCTCTCGGTGTTAAACCTGAGTTAGTGTGGCTCCCCTTCGGTCTTAAACCTGAGTTAGTGTGGCCCCCTCTCGGTGTTAAACCAGAGTTAGTGTGGCCCCCTCGATGTTAAACCTGAGTTAGTGTGGCCCCCTCTCGGTGTTAAACCTGAGTTAGTGTGGCCCCCTCTCCGTGTTAAACCTGAGTTAGTGTGGCTCCCTCTCCGTGTTAAACCTGAGTTAGTGTGGCCCCCTCTCGGTGTTAAACCTGAGTTAGTGTGGCCCCCTCTCGGTGTTAAACCAGAGCTGGTGTGGCCCCCTCTCGGTGTTAAACCTGAGTTAGTGTGGCCCCCTCTCGGTGTTAAACCTGAGTTAGTGCGGCCCCCTCTCGGTGTTAAACCTGAGTTAGTGTGGCCCCCTCTCGGTATTAAACCAGAGTTAGTGTGGCGCCCTCGATGTTAAACCTGAGTTAGTGTGGCCCTCTCTTGGTGTTAAACCTGAGTTAGTGTGACCCCCTCTCGGTGTTAATCCTGAGTTAGTGTGGCTGCCTCTTGGTGTTAAACCTGAGTTAGTGTGGCCCCCTCGATGTTAAACTTGAGTTAGTGTGGCCCCCTCTCGGTGTTAAACCTGAGTTAGTGTGCCCCCCCCCCTCGGTGTTAAACCTGAGTTAGTGTGGCCCCCTCTTGGTATTAAACCTGAGTTAGTGCAGCCCCCTCTCGGTGTTAAACCTGAGTTAGTGTGGCCCCCTCTCGGTGTTAAACCTGAGTTAGTGTGGCCCCCTCTCCGTGTTAAACCAGAGTTAGTGTGGCTCCCTCTCTGTGTTAAACCTGAGTTAGTGTGGCTCCCTCTCGGTGTTAAACCAGAGGTAGTGTGGCCCCCTCTCGGTGTTAAACCTGAGTTAGTGTGGCCCCCTCGATGTTAAACCTGAGTTAGTGTGGCCCCCTCTCGGTGTTAAACCTTAGTTAGTGTGGCCCCCCCTCGGTGTTAAACCTGAGTTATTGTGGCCCCCCCCTCGGTGTTAAACCTGAGTTAGTGTGGCCCCCCTCTCGGTGTTAAACCTGAGTTAGTGTGGCCCCCTCTCGATGTTAAACCTGAGTTAGTGTGGACCCCTCTCGATGTTAAACCTGAGTTAGTGTGGCCCCCTCTCGATGTTAAACCTGAGTAAGTGTGGCCCCCTCTCCGAGTTAAACCTGAGTTAGTGTGGCTCCCTCTCGGTTTTCAACCTGAGTTAGTGAGGCCCCTCGATGTTAAACCTGAGTTATTGTGGCCCCCTCTCGGTGTTAAACCGAGGTTAGTGTGGCCCCCACCTCGGTGTTAAATATGAGTTAGTGTGGCCCCCTCTCGATGTTAAACCTGAGTTAGTGTGGCCCCCTCTCGGTGTTAATCCTGAGTTAGTGTAGCCCCCTCGATGTTAAACCTGAGTTAGTGTGGCTCCCTCGATGTTAAACCTGAGTTAGTGTGGCCCCCCCCTCGGTGTTAAACCTGAGTTAGTGTGGCCCCCTCTCTGTGTTAAACCTGAGTTAGTGTGGCTGCCTCTCCGTGTTAAACCTGAGTTAGAGTGGCTCCCTCTCGGTGTTAAACCTGAGTTAGTGTGGCTCCTTCTCGGTGTTAAACCTGAGTTAGTGTGGCCCCCCCGTCGGTGTTAAACCTGAGTTGGTGTGGCCCCCTCTCCGTGTTAAACCTGAGTTAGTGTGGCCCCCCCGTCGGTGTTAAACCTGAGTTAGTGTGGCCCCCTCTCCGTGTTAAACCTGAGTTAGTGAGGCCCCCTCCATGTTAAACCTGAGTTAGTGTGGCCCCCTCTTGGTGTTAAACCTGAGTTCATGTGGCCCCCTCTCGGTGTTAAACCAGAGTTAGTGTGGCCCCCTCTCGGTGTTAAACCAGAGTTAGTGTGGCCCCCTCTCGGTGTTAAACCTGAGTTAGTGTGGTCCCCTCTCCGTGTTAAACCTGAGTTAGCGTGGCTCCCTCTCGGTGTTAAACCTGAGTTAGTGTGGCTCCCCTTCGGTCTTAAACCTGAGTTAGTGTGGCCCCCTCTCGGTGTTAAACCAGAGTTAGTGTGGCCCCCTCGATGTTAAACCTGCGTTAGAGTGGCCCCCTCTCCGTGTTAAACCTGAGTTAGTGTGGCCCCCTCTCCGTGTTAAACCTGAGCTAGTGTGGCCCCCTCTCGGTGTTAAACCTGAGTTAGTGTGGCTCCCTCTCGGTGTTTAACCAGAGCTGGTGTGGCCCCCTCTCGGTTTTAAACCTGAGTTAGTGTGGCCCCCTTTCGGTGTTAAACCTGAGTTAGTGTGGCCCCCTCGATGTTAAACCTGAGTTAGTGTGGCCCCCCCTCCGTGTTAAACTTGAGTTAGTGTGGCTCCCTCTCCGTGTTAAACCTGAGTTAGTGTGGCCCACTCTCGATGTTAAACCTGAGTTAGTGTGGCCCCCTCTCCGTATTAAACCTGAGTTAGTGTGGCTCCCTCTCGGTGTTAAACCTGAGTTAGTGTGGCCCGCTCTCGGTGTTAAACCAGAGTTAGTGTGCCCCCTTCGATGTTAAACCTGAATTAGTGTGGCCCCCTCTCGGTTTTAAACCTTAGTTAGTGTGGCCCCCTCTCGGTGTTAAACCTGAGTTAGTGTGGGCCCCCCCTCGGTGTTAAACCTGAGTTAGTGTGGCTCCCTCCCGGTGTTAAACCAGAGTTAGTGTGGCCTCCTCTCGGTGTTAAATCTGAGTTAGTGTGGCCCCCTCGGTGTTAAACCTGAGTTAGTGTGGCCCCCTCTCGGTGTTAAACCTGAGTTAGTGTGGCCTCCTCTCCGTGTTACACCTGAGTTAGTGTGGCCCCCTCTCGGTGTTAAACCTGAGTTAGTGTGGCCTCCTCTCGTTGTTAAACCAGAGTTAGTGTGGCTCCCTCGATGTTAAACCTGAGTTAGTGTGGCTCCCTCTCCGTGTTAAACCAGAGTTCGTGTGGCCCCCTCTCGGTGTTAAACCAGATTTAGTGTGGCCCCCTCTCGGTGTTAAACCTGAGTTAGTGTGGCTCCCTCTCGGTGTTAATCCTGAGTTTGTGGCCCCCTCTCGGTGTTAAACCAGAGTTAGTGTGGCCCCCTCGATGTTAAACCTGAGTTAGTGTGGCCCCCTCCCGGTGTTAAACCAGAGTTAGTGTGGCCTCCTCTCGGTGTTAAATCTGAGTTAGTGTGGCCCCCTCGGTGTTAAACCTGAGTTAGTGTGGCCCCCTCTCGGTGTTAAACCTGAGTTAGTGTGGCCCCCTCTTGGTATTAAACCTGAGTTAGTGTGGCCCCCTCTCGGTGTTAAACCTGAGTTAGTGTGGCCCCCTCTCGGTGTTAAACCAGAGCTGGTGTGGCCCCCTCTCGGTGTTAAACCTGAGTTAGTGTGGCCCCCTCTCGGTGTTAAACCTGAGTTAGTGCGGCCCCCTCTCGGTGTTAAACCTGAGTTAGTGTGGCCCCCTCTTGGTGTTAAACCAGAGTTAGTGTCGCCCCCTCGATGTTAAACCTGAGTTAGTGTGGCCCTCTCTTGGTGTTAAACCTGAGTTAGTGTGGCCCCCTCTCGGTGTTAATCCTGAGTTAGTGTGGCTGCCTCTTGGTGTTAAACCTGAGTTAGTGTGGCCCCCTCGATGTTAAACTTGAGTTAGTGTGGCCCCCTCTCGGTGTTAAACCTGAGTTAGTGTGCCCCCCCCCTCGGTGTTAAACCTGAGTTAGTGTGGCCCCCTCTTGGTATTAAACCTGAGTTAGTGCAGCCCCCTCTCGGTGTTAAACCTGAGTTAGTGTGGCCCTCTCTCGGTGTTAAACCTGAGTTAGTGTGGCCCCCACGATGTTAAACCTGAGTTAGTGTGGCTCCCTCTCGGTGTTAAACCTGAGTTAGTGTGGCCCCCTCTCGGTGTTAAACCAGAGTTAGTGTGGCCGCCTCAATGTTAAACGTGGGTTAGTGTGGCTCTCTCTCGGTGTTAAACCTGAGTTATTGTGGCCCCCTCTCCGTGTTAAACCTAAGTTCGTGTGGCTCCCTCTCGGTGTTAGACCAGAGTTAGTGTGCCCCCTCTCCGTGTTAAACCTGACGTAGTGTGGCCCCCTCAATGTTAAACCTGAGTTAGTGTGGCCCACTCTCGATGTTAAACCCTAGTTCGTGTGGCTCGCTCTCCGTGTTAAACCTGAGTTAGTGTGGCTCCCTCTCGGTGTTAAACCTGAGTTAGTGTGGCCCCCTCTCGATGTTAAACCTGAGTTAGTGTGGCCCCCTCGATGTTAAACCTGGGTTAGATTGGCCCCCTCTCGGTGTTCAACCTGAGTTAGTGTGGCTCCCTTTCGGTGTTAAACCAGAGTTAGTGTGCCCCCTCTCCGTGTTAAACCTGACGTAGTGTGGCCCCCTCGATGTTAAACCTGAGTTAGTGTGGCCCCCTCTCGGTGTTAAACCTGAGTTATTGTGGCTCCCCCCTCGGTGTTAAATCTGAGTTAATGTGGCCCCCTCTCTGTGTTAAACCTGAGTTCGTGTGGCCCCCTCTTGATGTTAAACCTGAGTTAGAGTGGCTCCCTCTTGATGTTAAACCTGAGTTAGTGTGGCTCCCTCTCGATGTTAAACCTGAGTTAATGTGGCCCCCACTCCATGTTAAACCTGAGTTAGTGTGGCCCCGTCGGTGTTAAATCAGAGTTAGTGTGGCTCCCTCTCGGTGTTAAACCTGAGTTAGTGCGGCCCCCTCTCGGTGTTAAACCTGAGTTAGTGTGGCCCCCTCCATGTTAAACCTGAGTTAGTGTGGCCCACTCTCGGTGTTAAACCTGAGTTAATATGTCTCCCTCTCGGGGTTAAACCAGAGTTAGTGTGGCCCCCTCTCGATGTTCAACATGAGTTAGTGTGGCCCCCTCTCGGTGTTAAACCTGAGTTAGTGTGGCCCCCTCTCGGTGTTAAACCAGATTTAGTGTGGCCCCCTCCTCGGTGTTAAACCTGAGTTAGTGTGGCCCCCTCTCGGTGTTAATCCTGAGTTAGTGTGGCCCCCTCTCGGTGTTAATCCTGAGTTAGTGTGGCTCCCTCTCGGTGTTAATCCTGAGTTAGTGTGGCTCCCTCTCGGTGTTAAACCTGAGTTAGTGTGGCCCCCTCGATGTTAAACCTGAGTTAGTGTGACCCTTCTCGGTGTTAAACCTGAGTTAGTGTGCCCCCCCCCCTCGGTGTTAAACCTGAGTTCGTGTGGCCCCCTCTTGGTGTTAAACCTGAGTTAGTGCAGCCCCCACTCGGTGTTAAACCTGAGTTAGTGTGGCCTCCTCTCGGTGTTAAACCAGAGTTAGTGTGGCCCCCTCGATGTTAAACCTGAGTTAGTGTGGCCCTCTCTCGGTGTTAAACCTGAGTTAGTGTGGCTCCCTCGATGTTAAACCTGAGTTAGTGTGGCTCCCTCTCCGTGTTAAACCAGAGTTCGTGTGGCCCCCTCTCGGTGTTAAACCAGATTTAGTGTGGCCCCCTCTCGGTGTTAGACCTGAGTTAGTGTGGCTCCCTCTCGGTGTTAATCCTGAGTTTGTGGCCCCCTCTCGGTGTTAAACCAGAGTTCGTGTGGCCCCCTCGATGTTAAACCTGAGTTAGTGTGGCCCCCTCTCCGTGTTAAACCTGAGTTAGTGTGGCCCCCTCTCCGTGTTAAACCTGAGTTAGTGTGGCCCCCTCTCCGTGTTAAACCTGAGTTAGTGTGGCTCCCTCTCGGTGTTAAACCTGAGTTAGTGTGGCCCCCTCTCGGTGTTAAACCAGAGATGGTGTGCCCCCCTCGATGTTAAACCTGAATTAGTGTGGCCCCCTCTCGGTTTTAAACCTTAGTTAGTGTGGCCCCCTCTCGGTGTTAAACCTGAGTTAGTGTGGCCCCCCCCTCGGTGTTAAACCTGAGTTAGTGTGGCTCCCTCCCGGTGTTAAACCAGAGTTAGTGAGGCCTCCTCTCGGTGTTAAATCTGAGTTAGTGTGGCCCCCTCGATGTTAAACCTGAGTTAGTGTGGCCCCCTCTCGGTGTTAAACCTGAGTTAGTGTGGCCCCCTCTCCGTGTTAAACCTGAGTTAGTGTGGCTCCCTCTCCGTGTTAAACCTGAGTTAGTGTGGCCCCCTCTCGGTGTTAAACCAGAGCTGGTGTGGCCCCCTCTCGGTGTTAAACCTGAGTTAGTGTGGCCCCCTCTCGGTGTTAAACCTGAGTTAGTGCGGCCCCCTCTCGGTGTTAAACCTGAGTTAGTGTGGCCCCCTCTCGGTGTTAAACCAGAGTTAGTGTGGCGCCCTCGATGTTAAACCTGAGTTAGTGTGGCCCTCTCTTGGTGTTAAACCTGAGTTAGTGTGGCCCCCTCTCGGTGTTAATCCTGAGTTAGTGTGGCTGCCTCTTGGTGTTAAACCTGAGTTAGTGTGGCCCCCTCGATGTTAAACTTGAGTTAGTGTGGCCCCCTCTCGGTGTTAAACCTGAGTTAGTGTGCCCCCCCCCTCGGTGTTAAACCTGAGTTCGTGTGGCCCCCTCTTGGTAATAAACCTGAATTAGTGCAGCCCCCTCTCGGTGTTAAACCTGAGTTAGTGTGGCCCCCTCTCGGTGTTAAACCTGAGTTAGTGTGGCCCTCTCTCGGTGTTAAACCTGAGTTAGTGTGGCCCCCACGATGTTAAACCTGAGTTAGTGTGGCTCCTCTCGGTGTTAAACCTGAGTTAGTGTGGCCCCCTCTCGGTGTTCAACCAGAGTTAATGTGGCCGCCTCAATGTTAAACGTGGGTTAGTGTGGCTCTCTCTCGGTGTTAAACCTGAGTTATTGTGGCCCCCTCTCCGTGTTAAACCTAAGTTAGTGTGGCTCCCTCTCGGTGTTAGACCAGAGTTAGTGTGCCCCCTCTCCGTGTTAAACCTGACGTGGTGTGGCCCCCTCAATGTTAAACCTGTGTGGCCCCCTCTCGATGTTAAACCCTAGTTCGTGTGGCCCCCTCTCCGTGTTAAACCTGAGTTAGTGTGGCTCCCTCTTGGTGTTAAACCTGAGTTAGTGTGGCCCCCTCTCGGTGTTAAACCTGAGTTAGTGTGGCCCCCTCTCGGTGTTAAACCAGAGTTAGTGCAGCCCCCACTCGGTGTTAAACCTGAGTTAGTGTGGCCTCCTCTCGGTGTTAAACCAGAGTTAGTGTGGCCCCCTCGATGTTAAACCTGAGTTAGTGTGGCCCTCTCTCGGTGTTAAACCTGAGTTAGTGTGGCTCCCTCGATGTTAAACCTGAGTTAGTGTGGCTCCCTCTCCGTGTTAAACCAGAGTTCGTGTGGCCCCCTCTCGGTGTTAAACCAGATTTAGTGTGGCCCCCTCTCGGTGTTAGACCTGAGTTAGTGTGGCTCCCTCTCGGTGTTAATCCTGAGTTTGTGGCCCCCTCTCGGTGTTAAACCAGAGTTCGTGTGGCCCCCTCGATGTTAAACCTGAGTTAGTGTGGCCCCCTCTCCGTGTTAAACCTGAGTTAGTGTGGCCCCCTCTCCGTGTTAAACCTGAGTTAGTGTGGCCCCCTCTCCGTGTTAAACCTGAGTTAGTGTGGCTCCCTCTCGGTGTTAAACCTGAGTTAGTGTGGCCCCCTCTCGGTGTTAAACCAGAGATGGTGTGCCCCCCTCGATGTTAAACCTGAATTAGTGTGGCCCCCTCTCGGTTTTAAACCTTAGTTAGTGTGGCCCCCTCTCGGTGTTAAACCTGAGTTAGTGTGGCCCCCCCCTCGGTGTTAAACCTGAGTTAGTGTGGCTCCCTCCCGGTGTTAAACCAGAGTTAGTGAGGCCTCCTCTCGGTGTTAAATCTGAGTTAGTGTGGCCCCCTCGATGTTAAACCTGAGTTAGTGTGGCCCCCTCTCGGTGTTAAACCTGAGTTAGTGTGGCCCCCTCTCCGTGTTAAACCTGAGTTAGTGTGGCCCCCTCTCCGTGTTAAACCTGAGTTAGTGTGGCCCCCTCTCGGTGTTAAACCAGAGCTGGTGTGGCCCCCTCTCGGTGTTAAACCTGAGTTAGTGTGGCCCCCTCTCGATGTTAAACCTGAGTTAGTGCGGCCCCCTCTCGGTGTTAAACCTGAGTTAGTGTAGCCCCCTCTCGGTGTTAAACCAGAGTTAGTGTGGCGCCCTCGATGTTAAACCTGAGTTAGTGTGGCCCTCTCTTGGTGTTAAACCTGAGTTAGTGTGGCCCCCTCTCGGTGTTAATCCTGAGTTAGTGTGGCTGCCTCTTGGTGTTAAACCTGAGTTAGTGTGGCCCCCTCGATGTTAAACTTGAGTTAGTGTGGCCCCCTCTCGGTGTTAAACCTGAGTTAGTGTGCCCCCCCCCTCGGTGTTAAACCTGAGTTCGTGTGGCCCCCTCTTGGTAATAAACCTGAATTAGTGCAGCCCCCTCTCGGTGTTAAACCTGAGTAGGTGTGGCCCCCTCTCGGTGTTAAACCTGAGTTAGTGTGGCCCTCTCTCGGTGTTAAACCTGAGTTAGTGTGGCCCCCACGATGTTAAACCTGAGTTAGTGTGGCTCCTCTCGGTGTTAAACCTGAGTTAGTGTGGCCCCCTCTCGGTGTTCAACCAGAGTTAATGTGGCCGCCTCAATGTTAAACGTGGGTTAGTGTGGCTCTCTCTCGGTGTTAAACCTGAGTTATTGTGGCCCCCTCTCCGTGTTAAACCTAAGTTAGTGTGGCTCCCTCTCGGTGTTAGACCAGAGTTAGTGTGCCCCCTCTCCGTGTTAAACCTGACGTGGTGTGGCCCCCTCAATGTTAAACCTGTGTGGCCCCCTCTCGATGTTAAACCCTAGTTCGTGTGGCCCCCTCTCCGTGTTAAACCTGAGTTAGTGTGGCTCCCTCTTGGTGTTAAACCTGAGTTAGTGTGGCCCCCTCTCGGTGTTAAACCTGAGTTAGTGTGGCCCCCTCTCGGTGTTAAACCAGAGTTAGTGTGGCCCCCTCGATGTTAAACCTGAGTTAGTGTGGCCCTCTCTTGGTGTTAAACCTGAGTTAGTGTGGCCCCCTCTCGGTGTTAAACCTGAGTTAGTGTGGCTCCCTCTCGGTGTTAAACCTGAGTTAGTGTGGCCCCCTCTCGGTGTTAAACCAGAGTTAATGTGGCCGCCTCAATGTTAAACGTGGGTTAGTGTGGCTCTCTCTCGGTGTTAAACCTGAGTTATTGTGGCCCCCTCTCCGTGTTAAACCTAAGTTAGTGTGGCTCCCTCTCGGTGTTAGACCAGAGTTAGTGTGCCCCCTCTTCGTGTTAAACCTGACGTAGTGTGGCCCCCTCAATGTTAAACCTGAGTTAGTGTGGCCCCCTCTCGATGTTAAACCCTAGTACGTGTGGCCCCCTTTCCGTGTTAAACCTGAGTTAGTGTGGCTCCCTCTCGGTGTTAAACCTGAGTTAGTGTGGCCCCCTCTCGATGTTAAACCTGAGTTAGTGTGGCCCCCTCGATGTTAAACCTGGGTTAGATTGGCCCCCTCTCGGTGTTAAACCTGAGTTAGTGTGGCTCCCTTTCGGTGTTAAACCAGAGTTAGTGTGCCCCCTCTCCGTGTTAAACCTGACGTAGTGTGGCCCCCTCGATGTTAAACCTGAGTTAGTGTGGCCCCCTCTCGTTGTTAAACCTGAGTTATTGTGGCTCCCCCCTTGGTGTTAAATCTGAGTTAATGTGGCCCCCTCTCTGTGTTAAACCTGAGTTCGTGTGGCCCCCTCTTGATGTTAAACCTGAGTTAGAGTGGCTCCCTCTTGATGTTAAACCTGAGTTGGTGTGGCTCCCTCTCGATGTTAAACCTGAGTTAATGTGGCCCCCACTCCATGTTAAACCTGAGTTAGTGTGGCCCCGTCGGTGTTAAATCAGAGTTAGTGTGGCTCCCTCTCGGTGTTAAACCTGAGTTAGTGCGGCCCCCTCTCGGTGTTAAACCTGAGTTAGTGTGGCCCCCTCCATGTTAAACCTGAGTTAGTGTGGCCCACTCTCGGTGTTAAACCTGAGTTAATATGTCTCCCTCTCGGGGTTAAACCAGAGTTAGTGTGGCCCCCTCTCGATGTTCAACATGAGTTAGTGTGGCCCCCTCTCGGTGTTAAACCTGAGTTAGTGTGGCCCCCTCTCGGTGTTAAACCTGAGTGAGTGTGGCCCCCACCTCGGTGTTAAACCTGAGTTAGTGTGGCCCCCTCTCGGTGTTCATCCTGAGTTAGTGTGGCTCCCTCTCGGTGTTAATCCTGAGTTAGTGTGGCTCCCTCTCGGTGTTAAACCTGAGTTAGTGTGGCCCCCTCGATGTTAAACCTGAGTTAGTGTGACCCCTCTCGGTGTTAAACCTGAGTTAGTGTGCCCCCCCCCCCCCCTCGATGTTAAACCTGAGTTCGTTTGGCCCCCTCTTGGTGTTAAACCTGAGTTAGTGCAGCCCCCACTCGGTGTTAAACCTGAGTTAGTGTGGCCTCCTCTCGGTGTTAAACCAGAGTTAGTGTGGCCCCCTCGATGTTAAACCTGAGTTAGTGTGGCCCTCTCTCGGTGTTAAACCTGAGTTAGTGTGGCTCCCTCGATGTTAAACCTGAGTTAGTGTGGCTCCCTCTCCGTGTTAAACCAGAGTTAATGTGGCCCCCTCTCGGTGTTAAACCAGAGTTAGTGTGGCCCCCTCTCGGTGTTAAACCTGAGTTAGTGTGGCTCCCTCTCGGTGTTAATCCTGAGTTTGTGGCCCCCTCTCGGTGTTAAACCAGAGTTAGTGTGGCCCCCTCGATGTTAAACCTGAGTTAGTGTGGCCCCGTCTCCGTGTTAAACCAGAGTTAGTGTGGCCCCCTCTCCGTGTTAAACCTGAGTTAGTGTGGCCCTCTCTCCGAGTTAAACCTGAGTAAGTGTGGCTCCCTCGGTGTTAAACCTGAGTTAGTGTGACCCCCTCTCGGTGTTAAACCTGAGTTAGTGTGGCCCCCTTGATGTTAAACCTGAGTTAGTGTGGCCCCCTCTCTGTTTTAAACCTGAGTTAGTGTGGCTCCCTCTCGGTGTTAAACCTGAGTTAGTGTGGCCCCCTCTCGATGTTAAACCTGAGTTAGTGCGGCCTCCTCTCGGTGTTAAACCTGAGTTAGTATGGCTCCCTATCGGTGTTAAACCAGAGTTAGTGTGGCCCCCTCTCGGTGTAGTGTGGCTCCCTCTCGGTGTTAAACCTGAGTTAGTGTGGCCCCCTCGATGTTAAACCTGAGTTAGTGTGGCCCCCTCTCGGTGTTAAACCTGAGTTACTGTGGCTCCTTCTCGGTGTTAAACCTGGTTAGTGTGGCCCCCTCCATGTTAAACCTGAGTTAGTGTGGCTCTCCCTCGGTGTTAAACCTGAGTTAGTGTGGCCCCCTCTCCGTGTTAAACCTGAGTTAGTGTGGCCCCCTCCATGTTAAACCTGAGATAGTGTGGCCCCCTCTCGGTGTTAAACCTGAGTTCATGTGGCCCCCTCTCGGTGTTAAACCAGAGTTAGTGTGGCCCCCTCTCGGTGTTAAACCTGAGTTAGTGTGGCCCCATCTCGGTGTTAAACCTGTGTTAGTGTGGCCCCCTCTCGGTATTAAACCAGAGTTAGTGTGGCCCCCCCTCCGTGTTAAACCTGAGTTAGTGTGGCTCCTTCTCCGTGTTAAACCTGAGTTAGTGTGGCCCCCTCTCGGTGTTAAACCTGAGTTAGTGTGGCCTCCTCTCGGTGTTAAACCAGAGTTAGTGTGGCCCCCTCCCGATGTTAAACCTGAGTTCGTGTGGCCCCCTCTTGATGTTATACCTGAGTTAGTGTGGCTCCCTCTCGGTGTTAAACCTGAGTTAGTGAGGCTCCCCTTCGGTCTTAAACCTGAATTAGTGTGGCCCCCTCTCCGTGTTAAACCAGAGTTAGTGTGGCCCCCTCTCCGTGTTAAACCTGAGTTAGTGTGGCCCCCTCGATGTTAAACCTGAGTTAGTGTGGCCCCCTCTCCGTGTTAAACCAGAGTTAGTGTGGCCCCCTCTCCGTGTTAAACCTGAGTTAGTGTGGCCCCCTCGGTGTTAAACCTGAGTTAGTGTGGCCCCCTCGATGTTAAACCTGAGTTCGTGTGGCCCCCTCTCCGTGTTAAACCAGAGTTAGTGTGGCCCCCTCTCCGTGTTAAACCTGAGTTAGTGTGGCCCCCTCGATGTTAAACCTGAGTTAGTGTGGCCCCCTCGATGTTAAACCTGAGTTAGTGTGGCACTCTCGATGTTAAACTTGAGTTAGTGTGGCCCCCTCTCGGTGTTAAACCTGAGTTAGTGTGCCCCACCCCCCTCGGTGTTAAACCTGAGTTAGTGTGGCCCCCTCTTGGTATTAAACCTGAGTTAGTGCAGCCCCCTCTCAGTGTTAAACCTGAGTTAGTGTGGCCCCCTCTCGGTTTTAAACCAGAGTTAGTGTGGCCCCCTCGATGTTAAACCTGAGTTAGTGTGGCCCTCTCTCGGTGTTAAACCTGAGTTAGTGTGGCCCCCTCTCGGTGTTAAACCAGAGTTAGTGTGGCCGCCTCAATGTTAAACGTGGTTTAGTGTGGCTCTCTCTCGGTGTTATACCTGAGTTAGTGTGGCCACCTCTCCGTGTTAAACCTGAGTTAGTGTGGCTCCCTCTCGGTGTTAGACCAGAGTTAGTGTGCCCCCTCTCCGTGTTAAACCTGACGTAGTGTGGCCCCCTCAATGTTAAACCTGAGTTAGTGTGGCCCCCTCTCGATGTTAAACCCTAGTTCGTTTGGCCCCCTCTCCGTGTTAAACCTGAGTTAGTGTGGCCCCCTCTCCGTGTTAAACCTAAGTTAGTGTGGCCTCCTCGATGTTAAACCAGAGTTAGTGTGGCCCCCCACTCGGTGTTAAACCTGAGTTAGTGTGGCCCCCTCGATGTTAAACCTGAGTAGGTGTGGCCCTCTCTCGGTGTTAAACCTGAGTTAGTGTGGCTCCCTCTTGATGTTAAACCTGAGTTAGTGTGGCTCCCTCTCGGTGTTAAACCTGAGTTAGTGTGGCCCTCTCTCGATGTTAAACCTGTGTTAGTGTGGCCCCCACTCCATGTTAAACCTGAGTTAGTGTGGCCCCGTCGGTGTTAAATCAGAGTTAGTGTGGCTCCCTCTTGGTGTTAAACCTGAGTTAGTGCGGCCCCCAATCGGTGTTAAACCTGAGTTAGTGTGGCCCCCTCTCGATGTTAAACCTGAGTAGGTGTGGCCCTCTCTCGGTGTTAAACCTGAGTTAGTGTGGCTCCCTCTTGGTGTTAAACCTGAGTTAGTGTGGCTCCCTCTCGGTGTTAAACCTGAGTTAGTGTGGCCCTCTCTCGATGTTAAACCTGAGTTAGTGTGGCCCCCACTCCATGTTAAACCTGAGTTAGTGTGGCCCCGTCGGTGTTAAATCAGAGTTAGTGTGGCTCCCTCTCGGTGTTAAACCTGAGTTAATATTGCTCCCTCTCGGGGTTAAACCAGAGTTAGTGTGGGCCCCTCTCGATGTTAAACCTGAGTTAGTGTGGCCCCCTCTCGGTGTTAAACCTGAGTTAGCGTGGCCCCCTCGATGTTAAACCTGAGTAGGTGTGGCCCTCTCTCGGTGTTAAACCTGAGTTCGTGTGGCCCCCTCCATGTTACACCTGCGTTAGTGTGGCTCCCTCTCGGTGTTAAACCTGAGTTAGTTTGGCCCCCTCGATGTTAAACCTGAGTTAGTGTGGCCCCCTCTCCGTGTTAAACCTGAGTTAGTGTGGCCCCCTCTCGATGTTAAACCTGAGTTAGAGTGGCTCCCTCTCGTTGTTAAACCTGAGTTAGTGCGGCCGCCTCTCGGTGTTATGCCTGAGTTAGTGTGGCCCCCTCTCGGTGTTAAACCTGAGTTAGTGTGGCCCCCTTGATGTTAAACCTGAGTTAGTGTGGCCCCCTCTCTGTTTTAAACCTGAGTTAGTGTGGCTCCCTCTCGGTGTTAAACCTGAGTTAGTGTGGCCCCCTCTCGATGTTAAACCTGAGTTAGTGCGGCCTCCTCTCGGTGTTAAACCTGAGTTAGTATGGCTCCCTATCGGTGTTAAACCAGAGTTAGTGTGGCCCCCTCTCGGTGTAGTGTGGCTCCCTCTCGGTGTTAAACCTGAGTTAGTGTGGCCCCCTCGATGTTAAACCTGAGTTAGTGTGGCCCCCTCTCGGTGTTAAACCTGAGTTACTGTGGCTCCTTCTCGGTGTTAAACCTGAGTTAGTGTGGCCCCCTCCATGTTAAACCTGAGTTAGTGTGGCTCTCCCTCGGTGTTAAACCTGAGTTAGTGTGGCCCCCTCTCCGTGTTAAACCTGAGTTAGTGTGGCCCCCTCCATGTTAAACCTGAGATAGTGTGGCCCCCTCTCGGTGTTAAACCTGAGTTCATGTGGCCCCCTCTCGGTGTTAAACCAGAGTTAGTGTGGCCCCCTCTCGGTGTTAAACCTGAGTTAGTGTGGCCCCATCTCGGTGTTAAACCTGTGTTAGTGTGGCCCCCTCTCGGTATTAAACCAGAGTTAGTGTGGCCCCCCCTCCGTGTTAAACCTGAGTTAGTGTGGCTCCCTCTCCGTGTTAAACCTGAGTTAGTGTGGCCCCCTCTCGGTGTTAAACCTGAGTTAGTGTGGCCTCCTCTCGGTGTTAAACCAGAGTTAGTGTGGCCCCCTCCCGATGTTAAACCTGAGTTCGTGTGGCCCCCTCTTGATGTTATACCTGAGTTAGTGTGGCTCCCTCTCGGTGTTAAACCTGAGTTAGTGAGGCTCCCCTTCGGTCTTAAACCTGAATTAGTGTGGCCCCCTCTCCGTGTTAAACCAGTGTTAGTGTGGCCCCCTCTCCGTGTTAAACCTGAGTTAGTGTGGCCCCCTCGATGTTAAACCTGAGTTAGTGTGGCCCCCTCTCCGTGTTAAACCAGAGTTAATGTGGCCCCCTCTCCGTGTTAAACCTGAGTTAGTGTGGCCCCCTCGGTGTTAAACCTGAGTTAGTGTGGCCCCCTCGATGTTAAACCTGAGTTCGTGTGGCCCCCTCTCCGTGTTAAACCAGAGTTAGTGTGGCCCCCTCTCCGTGTTAAACCTGAGTTAGTGTGGCCCCCTCGATGTTAAACCTGAGTTAGTGTGGCCCCCTCGATGTTAAACCTGAGTTAGTTAGGCCCCCTCGATGTTAAACCTGAGTTAGTGTGGCCCCCTCGATGTTAAACCTGAGTTAGTGTGGCTCCCTCTCGGTGTTAAACCTGAGTTAGTGTGGCTCCCCTTCGGTCTTAAACCTGAATTAGTGTGGCCCCCTCTCCGTGTTAAACCAGAGTTAGTGTGGCCCCCTTCTCCGTGTTAAACCTGAGTTAGTGTGGCCCCCTCGATGTTAAACCTGAGTTAGTGTGGCCCCCTCGATGTTAAACCTGAGTTAGTGTGGCACTCTCGATGTTAAACTTGAGTTAGTGTGGCCCCCTCTCGGTGTTAAACCTGAGTTAGTGTGCCCCACCCCCCTCGGTGTTAAACCTGAGTTAGTGTGGCCCCCTCTTGGTATTAAACCTGAGTTAGTGCAGCCCCCTCTCAGTGTTAAACCTGAGTTAGTGTGGCCCCCTCTCGGTGTTAAACCTGAGTTAGTGTGGCCTCCTCTCGGTGTTAAACCAGAGTTAGTGTGGCTCCCCTTCGGTCTTAAACCTGAATTAGTGTGGCCCCCTCTCCGTGTTAAACCAGAGTTAGTGTGGCCCCCTCTCCGTGTTAAACCTGAGTTAGTGTGGCCCCCTCGATGTTAAACCTGAGTTAGTGTGGCCCCCTCTCCGTGTTAAACCAGAGTTAGTGTGGCCCCCTCTCCGTGTTAAACCTGAGTTAGTGTGGCCCCCTCGGTGTTAAACCTGAGTTAGTGTGGCCCCCTCGATGTTAAACCTGAGTTCGTGTGGCCCCCTCTCCGTGTTAAACCAGAGTTAGTGTGGCCCCCTCTCCGTGTTAAACCTGAGTTAGTGTGGCCCCCTCGATGTTAAACCTGAGTTAGTGTGGCCCCCTCGATGTTAAACCTGAGTTAGTGTGGCACTCTCGATGTTAAACTTGAGTTAGTGTGGCCCCCTCTCGGTGTTAAACCTGAGTTAGTGTGCCCCACCCCCCTCGGTGTTAAACCTGAGTTAGTGTGGCCCCCTCTTGGTATTAAACCTGAGTTAGTGCAGCCCCCTCTCAGTGTTAAACCTGAGTTAGTGTGGCCCCCTCTCGGTTTTAAACCAGAGTTAGTGTGGCCCCCTCGATGTTAAACCTGAGTTAGTGTGGCCCTCTCTCGGTGTTAAACCTGAGTTAGTGTGGCCCCCTCTCGGTGTTAAACCAGAGTTAGTGTGGCCGCCTCAATGTTAAACGTGGTTTAGTGTGGCTCTCTCTCGGTGTTATACCTGAGTTAGTGTGGCCACCTCTCCGTGTTAAACCTGAGTTAGTGTGGCTCCCTCTCGGTGTTAGACCAGAGTTAGTGTGCCCCCTCTCCGTGTTAAACCTGACGTAGTGTGGCCCCCTCAATGTTAAACCTGAGTTAGTGTGGCCCCCTCTCGATGTTAAACCCTAGTTCGTTTGGCCCCCTCTCCGTGTTAAACCTGAGTTAGTGTGGCCCCCTCTCCGTGTTAAACCTAAGTTAGTGTGGCCTCCTCGATGTTAAACCAGAGTTAGTGTGGCCCCCCACTCGGTGTTAAACCTGAGTTAGTGTGGCCCCCTCGATGTTAAACCTGAGTAGGTGTGGCCCTCTCTCGGTGTTAAACCTGAGTTAGTGTGGCTCCCTCTTGATGTTAAACCTGAGTTAGTGTGGCTCCCTCTCGGTGTTAAACCTGAGTTAGTGTGGCCCTCTCTCGATGTTAAACCTGTGTTAGTGTGGCCCCCACTCCATGTTAAACCTGAGTTAGTGTGGCCCCGTCGGTGTTAAATCAGAGTTAGTGTGGCTCCCTCTTGGTGTTAAACCTGAGTTAGTGCGGCCCCCAATCGGTGTTAAACCTGAGTTAGTGTGGCCCCCTCTCGATGTTAAACCTGAGTAGGTGTGGCCCTCTCTCGGTGTTAAACCTGAGTTAGTGTGGCTCCCTCTTGGTGTTAAACCTGAGTTAGTGTGGCTCCCTCTCGGTGTTAAACCTGAGTTAGTGTGGCCCTCTCTCGATGTTAAACCTGAGTTAGTGTGGCCCCCACTCCATGTTAAACCTGAGTTAGTGTGGCCCCGTCGGTGTTAAATCAGAGTTAGTGTGGCTCCCTCTCGGTGTTAAACCTGAGTTAATATTGCTCCCTCTCGGGGTTAAACCAGAGTTAGTGTGGGCCCCTCTCGATGTTAAACCTGAGTTAGTGTGGCCCCCTCTCGGTGTTAAACCTGAGTTAGCGTGGCCCCCTCGATGTTAAACCTGAGTAGGTGTGGCCCTCTCTCGGTGTTAAACCTGAGTTCGTGTGGCCCCCTCCATGTTACACCTGCGTTAGTGTGGCTCCCTCTCGGTGTTAAACCTGAGTTAGTTTGGCCCCCTCGATGTTAAACCTGAGTTAGTGTGGCCCCCTCTCCGTGTTAAACCTGAGTTAGTGTGGCCCCCTCTCGATGTTAAACCTGAGTTAGAGTGGCTCCCTCTCGTTGTTAAACCTGAGTTAGTGCGGCCGCCTCTCGGTGTTATGCCTGAGTTAGTGTGGCCCCCTCTCGGTGTTAAACCTGAGTTAGTGTGGCCCCCTTGATGTTAAACCTGAGTTAGTGTGGCCCCCTCTCTGTTTTAAACCTGAGTTAGTGTGGCTCCCTCTCGGTGTTAAACCTGAGTTAGTGTGGCCCCCTCTCGATGTTAAACCTGAGTTAGTGCGGCCTCCTCTCGGTGTTAAACCTGAGTTAGTATGGCTCCCTATCGGTGTTAAACCAGAGTTAGTGTGGCCCCCTCTCGGTGTAGTGTGGCTCCCTCTCGGTGTTAAACCTGAGTTAGTGTGGCCCCCTCGATGTTAAACCTGAGTTAGTGTGGCCCCCTCTCGGTGTTAAACCTGAGTTACTGTGGCTCCTTCTCGGTGTTAAACCTGAGTTAGTGTGGCCCCCTCCATGTTAAACCTGAGTTAGTGTGGCTCTCCCTCGGTGTTAAACCTGAGTTAGTGTGGCCCCCTCTCCGTGTTAAACCTGAGTTAGTGTGGCCCCCTCCATGTTAAACCTGAGATAGTGTGGCCCCCTCTCGGTGTTAAACCTGAGTTCATGTGGCCCCCTCTCGGTGTTAAACCAGAGTTAGTGTGGCCCCCTCTCGGTGTTAAACCTGAGTTAGTGTGGCCCCATCTCGGTGTTAAACCTGTGTTAGTGTGGCCCCCTCTCGGTATTAAACCAGAGTTAGTGTGGCCCCCCCTCCGTGTTAAACCTGAGTTAGTGTGGCTCCCTCTCCGTGTTAAACCTGAGTTAGTGTGGCCCCCTCTCGGTGTTAAACCTGAGTTAGTGTGGCCTCCTCTCGGTGTTAAACCAGAGTTAGTGTGGCCCCCTCCCGATGTTAAACCTGAGTTCGTGTGGCCCCCTCTTGATGTTATACCTGAGTTAGTGTGGCTCCCTCTCGGTGTTAAACCTGAGTTAGTGAGGCTCCCCTTCGGTCTTAAACCTGAATTAGTGTGGCCCCCTCTCCGTGTTAAACCAGTGTTAGTGTGGCCCCCTCTCCGTGTTAAACCTGAGTTAGTGTGGCCCCCTCGATGTTAAACCTGAGTTAGTGTGGCCCCCTCTCCGTGTTAAACCAGAGTTAGTGTGGCCCCCTCTCCGTGTTAAACCTGAGTTAGTGTGGCCCCCTCGGTGTTAAACCTGAGTTAGTGTGGCCCCCTCGATGTTAAACCTGAGTTCGTGTGGCCCCCTCTCCGTGTTAAACCAGAGTTAGTGTGGCCCCCTCTCCGTGTTAAACCTGAGTTAGTGTGGCCCCCTCGATGTTAAACCTGAGTTAGTGTGGCCCCCTCGATGTTAAACCTGAGTTAGTTAGGCCCCCTCGATGTTAAACCTGAGTTAGTGTGGCCCCCTCGATGTTAAACCTGAGTTAGTGTGGCTCCCTCTCGGTGTTAAACCTGAGTTAGTGTGGCTCCCCTTCGGTCTTAAACCTGAATTAGTGTGGCCCCCTCTCCGTGTTAAACCAGAGTTAGTGTGGCCCCCTTCTCCGTGTTAAACCTGAGTTAGTGTGGCCCCCTCGATGTTAAACCTGAGTTAGTGTGGCCCCCTCGATGTTAAACCTGAGTTAGTGTGGCACTCTCGATGTTAAACTTGAGTTAGTGTGGCCCCCTCTCGGTGTTAAACCTGAGTTAGTGTGCCCCACCCCCCTCGGTGTTAAACCTGAGTTAGTGTGGCCCCCTCTTGGTATTAAACCTGAGTTAGTGCAGCCCCCTCTCAGTGTTAAACCTGAGTTAGTGTGGCCCCCTCTCGGTGTTAAACCAGAGTTAGTGTGGCCCCCTCGATGTTAAACCTGAGTTAGTGTGGCCCTCTCTCGGTGTTAAACCTGAGTTAGTGTGGCCCCCTCGATGTTAAACCTGAGTTAGTGTGGCTCCCTCTCGGTGTTAAACCTGAGTTAGTGTGGCCCCCTCTCGGTGTTAAACCAGAGTTAGTGTGGCCGCCTCAATGTTAAACGTGGTTTAGTGTGGCTCTCTCTCGGTGTTATACCTGAGTTAGTGTGGCCACCTCTCCGTGTTAAACCTGAGTTAGTGTGGCTCCCTCTCGGTGTTAGACCAGAGTTAGTGTGCCCCCTCTCTGTGTTAAACCTGACGTAGTGTGGCCCCCTCAATGTTAAACCTGAGTTAGTGTGGCCCCCTCTCGATGTTAAACCCTAGTTCGTTTGGCCCCCTCTCCGTGTTAAACCTGAGTTAGTGTGGCCCCCTCTCCGTGTTAAACCTAAGTTAGTGTGGCCTCCTCGATGTTAAACCAGAGTTAGTGTGGCCCCCCACTCGGTGTTAAACCTGAGTTAGTGTGGCCCCCTCGATGTTAAACCTGAGTAGGTGTGGCCCTCTCTCGGTGTTAAACCTGAGTTAGTGTGGCTCCCTCTTGATGTTAAACCTGAGTTAGTGTGGCTCCCTCTCGGTGTTAAACCTGAGTTAGTGTGGCCCTCTCTCGATGTTAAACCTGTGTTAGTGTGGCCCTCTCTCGATGTTAAACCTGAGTAGGTGTGGCCCTCTCTCCGTGTTAAACCTGAGTTAGTGTGGCTCCCTCTTGGTGTTAAACCTGAGTTAGTGTGGCTCCCTCTCGGTGTTAAACCTGAGTTAGTGTGGCCCTCTCTCGATGTTAAACCTGAGTTAGTGTGGCCCCCACTCCATGTTAAACCTGAGTTAGTGTGGCCCCGTCGGTGTTAAATCAGAGTTAGTGTGGCTCCCTCTCGGTGTTAAACCTGAGTTAATATTGCTCCCTCTCGGGGTTAAACCAGAGTTAGTGTGGGCCCCTCTCGATGTTAAACCTGAGTTAGTGTGGCCCCCTCTCGGTGTTAAACCTGAGTTAGCGTGGCCCCCTCGATGTTAAACCTGAGTAGGTGTGGCCCTCTCTCGGTGTTAAACCTGAGTTCGTGTGGCCCCCTCCATGTTACACCTGCGTTAGTGTGGCTCCCTCTCGGTGTTAAACCTGAGTTAGTTTGGCCCCCTCGATGTTAAACCTGAGTTAGTGTGGCCCCCTCTCCGTGTTAAACCTGAGTTAGTGTGGCCCCCTCTCGATGTTAAACCTGAGTTAGAGTGGCTCCCTCTCGTTGTTAAACCTGAGTTAGTGCGGCCGCCTCTCGGTGTTATGCCTGAGTTAGTGTGGCCCCCTCTCGGTGTTAAACCAGAGTTAGTGTGGCCCCCTCGATGTTAAACCTGAGTTAGTGTTGCCCTCTCTCGGTGTTAAACCTGAGTTAGTGAGGCTCCCTCTCGGTGTTAAACCTGAGTTAGTGTGGCCCCCCCCCCCTCGGTGTTGGACCTGAGTTAGTGTGGCTCCCTCTCGGTGTTAAACCTGAGTTAGTGTGGCACCCTCGATGATAAACCTGAGTTAGTGTGGCTCCCTGTCGGTGTTAAACCTGAGTTAGTGTGGCTCCCTCTCGGTGTTAAACCTGAGTTAGTGTGGCTCCCTCTCGGTGTTAATCCAGAGTTAGTGTGTGGCTCCCTCTCGATGTTAAATCTTAGTTAGTGTGGCCCCCTCTCCGTGTTAAACCTGAGTTAGTGTGGCTCCCTCTCGGTGTTAAACCAGAGTTAGTGTGGCCCCCTCTCGGTGTTAAACCAGAGTTCGTGTGGCCCCCCCCGATTTGTGTTAAACCTGAGTTAGTGTGGCCCCCTCTCGGTGTTAAACCTGAGTTAGTGCGGCCCTCTCTCGGTGTTAAACCTGATTTAGTGTGGCCCCCCCTCCGTGTTAAATCTGTGTTCATGTGGCCCCCTCTCTGTGTTAAACCTGAGTTCGTGTGGCCCCCTCTTGATGTTAAACCTGAGTTAGTGTAGCACCCTCTCGGTGTTAAACGTGAGTTAGTGTGTCTCCCTCTCGTTGTTTAACCTGAGTAAGTGTGGCCCCCTCTCAGTGTTAAACCTGAGTTAGCGTGGCCCCCTCTCAATGTTCAACCTGAGTTAGTGTGGCCCCCTCTCGATGTTAAACCTGAGTTAGTGTGGCCCCCACTCCATGTTAAACCTGAGTTAGTGTGGCCCCGTCGGTGTTAAATCAGAGTTAGTGTGGCTCCCTCTTGGTGTTAAACCTGAGTTAGTGCGGCCCCCAATCGGTGTTAAACCTGAGTTAGTGTGGCCCCCTCTCGATGTTAAACCTGAGTAGGTGTGGCCCTCTCTCGGTGTTAAACCTGAGTTAGTGTGGCTCCCTCTTGGTGTTAAACCAGAGTTAGTGTGGCCCCCTCTCGATGTTAAACCTGAGTTAGTGTCAGTGTAAACGTAAGACACAGAGGATGATGGTGAATGTATTTCTGACTCCAGGCCTAATAACTGTGTACTTATTCTCTCTGTCCATGTCCATGCAGACGAACCGGAATCCTCCAAAGCGCGTCTGTACTTTCTGCTTTCCAACGAGGGTAACCAAAACCTGCTGGTGCAGCAGGCCAGCTTGTGGCTATATCTGAAGCTGCTGCCGGCCTCCTCCAAGGGAGGCCGGCGCCAAGTGACGGTGAAGGTGTCCCTGCAGGGCTCGGGCGCCGGGGCATCGACCCGTTGGTCATCGGTGGAGAAGCGGCTGGAGCTGAAGCGGAGCAGTTGGCACACCTTCCCGGTGACCGAGGCGGTGAGGGCGCAGTGGGAGCGGGGCCTGAGGCGCCACGAGCTGGAGGTCGAGTGCTCAGCCTGCGGGGCGGCGGCCGCGTCGCCGGTGCTGGTGGAGCGCACGGACGAGGCGCACCGGCCGTTCCTGGTGGTGCGGGCGCGCGCTCCGGACGCCAAGCACCGGATCCGGAAGCGGGGCCTGGAATGCGACGGCCGCACGAGCCTGTGCTGCCGCCAGCAGTTCTACATCGACTTCCGGCTGATTGGCTGGAGTGACTGGATCATCGCGCCCGCTGGTTACTATGGCAACTACTGCGAGGGGAGCTGCCCAGCCTACATGGCGGGCGCTCCGGGCTCGGCGTCGTCATTCCACACCGCCGTGGTCAACCAGTACCGCATGAGGGGCATGAGCCCCGGCTCCATGAACTCCTGCTGCATCCCCACCAAACTCAGCACCATGTCCATGCTCTACTTTGACGATGAGTACAACATCGTGAAGAGGGACGTGGCCAACATGATCGTGGAGGAGTGCGGTTGTGCATGAGGGCGTTTCAGCAGTCAACCCCCTCCAACCCATTTTATTTTGTTTTTTTCGGTCAACAAACACTTTTCTCCCCCCTTGAGTGGTTATCCTCCACGCTTGTATTTCTCCAACCCTTCCCTTCTCTCCTTCCTCCTATTGTTGACTTTTCGAGGGTCAAATTTGGTCCATTTGGAGCAGGCTCAGCGACAGCCAGCGTCTGACTTGGAACCATCTCGGGAGCAAAGGTTGGACACAGTTCAACACGCAGTGATGTCGCTTCTCTCCTAGTGCATTAAAGACAAAACCCGGTGGAAGCACTCAAATCCCTTTGAAGCACTGTAAAACTTTTTTTTAAAAAAAGCACATCAGCAATGTATTTAAATGGTACCAGAGTCACCTTTTTTTAAAAAGGTTTTTTTTTTAGTGTGTGGGGGAAAGGATTGTTACTTTGCAACTTCGAGCAGAAGTTGAAACACAATTATTTATGCCAAGACTTTTGTTTTATGCTGTAGTGAGCTGGTGTGGAAATGGTCGGACCTGAAGGAGCCAGCCTTGTGTTTTTGTTTTGCTTTCTCTCCCACTGTAGAGTTTACACATGCACTTCTGTTTGAACCGTGGACGCACAGAAGTGGAAAATAAAAGAGAAAAGCATGTCGATCTAACCGCTGAGAAACTTTTGAGAAACTGACCGTTACTCGCCAGTGAACAAACTACCCCTCTTGGCCGCCCCACGGAAAGTAACTTCTGGTCAACAATCCAGGCAGCTCAGAACACTGGGGTCTCTGTTTTCTGTTCAGTCAACCTGACTGTGTCTCGGACATGGATAGGGGCGGTTTGAATGACGACTTGGCGAAGATTTCAACCAACTTCCAAATAACGAATCGACTCATTTTAACACAATTATCCATCATCTGTGGAATGCAACACGTTTAGCCCCCTTTCCCCCGCCCTTCCTGAGTCTGTTTTTTCTCTTTTCCTACAATGTGTTTTAATCGTTCCTTCCATCCCCTTCTAGCCTTCTTTCTTTTACCAACTGTTTTCAGATGACAAATGAATTCACAGTGGGCCAAATGGGCGATTGTATTTAAAAGAGGTCCTTCAGCGATAGCACGGTCCAAGATCACTACACAATGAATGGATGCAATGTGCATTATTGATCATATCTTGCGTTAAGATGCTGGAGCTGCATAGCACTTACAAAGTACCGAACGCACATTAAGCACTTGTTCTGAACGCCTTGATGATAAAAAAAAATGGTACTTAAAACAGTGCACTTGTCATGAATTACCCAACTCCGTTCGTTTCTTAATAAGTGCCGGTTGGGAGCTATGCAATGGAAGCGATTGGCAGTAAACAGGTGAATTTGTCGGATTTAAAATCTTTCCAATTACTTGAAGCTAAATCTTTCGCTTCCGGTATACGGCGAATGATTGTTTTATAATAGTTCTGTTCGCGTTTTCTATTTGCACTGAGAAGTTGCGTTGATTAGTTTTTAAAAAAAAAAACTGCCATTTTTAAAAAAAAAGTGAAAATATTATTTTTATAGAAAGAAGAAGAATTCTGGGGGGAGGGGTAATCGAAATGTATTATAATATCAATGGATTAAATAACGGAACCAAAGAGGTCAAGTATTTAGTATTCTGTAAATGTCATTGGGCGGCAAGGCCGTTGAGAAGTTTAATGTTAAGTGTGGCTGATTAGCAAGGAAGATGAATATTTTGTCAGCTTCATGTTATTTCAATGTTTCAATAACCCGTGTAATTTAATCACAAGCTAGCACATTTTTTATATCCATAGTACCAACCTGTCCCATTCTGGCTGCATCATACCTTTATTGTTAAATGTGTGGTCATTTCAAACTGGTTCAGATTCATCTCCATTTACAGGCTAACAGCTGGACTATTTGACATTTCTGTACAGTTTGGCTACAATAAAAAAAAAAGAAGCAAGGCTACATGGATGGATCTGTGTCAGTAGTTATTTCTTCCAGGCCCAGGGTGGAGTTGATCTCTGACACACCCTCTGACCCTGTGTTTTCTCCAAATTATCAGTTCTTTTGCCAGCGGGTTCTTGGCAATATCGGATATCCCTCAGACCCCTGCAAGTCCCTAATCTGTCCTGTCCAGCAGTTGATTTTTTTTCAGAAAAAGTAAGCAATCTAGATACATTATAACACACCTCCAGGGCAAGCAAGACTTCAACCTGGGGCTTCTGGCCCAGAGGTAGAGACATTATCACTCAACCACAAAACACAATTACTCATTGGCACCCTGTTTCAATTACTCCCACAAATTGGGGTTGTATTGGGGAGTGCAGACCCCAATAAATATCACAACGCAATGTATATTTCTGGTACATATTACAATAAACAGATTGCAATTGTAACAGACTAATTTAACTTTCCGAGCTCAATTAGTCTGTTTAAACAGTCAACTGTATTCACAGAATGGCACCAAAAAAGACCATTAGACTCAATACGGCAGCACCAGCTCTTCAAACCAGCATCATTATCTAATGCAGTCTCCTGCTTTTTCTCCATATCCTTAGTGTTTTGAAATTGTTTTAGCTCAGTTGACTGGACAGTTAGTTTGCAACACAGAGTGATGCCATTAAGATGGGTTCAGTTCCTCTGTTAGCTGAGGTTATGATGAAGGGTTTTCCTTCCCAACCTCTCCCCTTGCCTGAGGCATGGGAACCCTCAATGACCTTAAACCACCACCTGACATTCCTCTCTAATAGAGAGCAACCCAATAGTCTGATCAGACATTGGTAACCTTAAACAATCTTTCTACCTGAGTAGTCATTGAAGACTTAAAGTGGACCTACCTCCACCACATTTCTAGGCAACGGAATAGACTTTTTAAAATTTCAACAATATGCTTTATTCGTTAAAGAGAATTATATACATAGGAAGTAACTGAAGCAGTTTGGTTCTGCACAGTAGCATATGAAGGAACAAACAAACATCAAAGTTTGACTCTGTCCAACAAACAAACCAAAGGCATCTCTTATTTGTACAGAACTATACTTACATGCATTTGAGGCATTGGGAAGGTCCAATGAACAGACTCTCATTTAACTTTGGTGGAATACACATATCCTGATGAAGGGCTTTTGCCTGAAACGTCGACTGTCCTGCTCCGCGGATGCTGTCTGACCTGCTGTGCTTTTCCAGCACTACACTCTCGACTTAATCTCCAGCATCTGCAGTACTCACGTTTGCCTAGATCCTAACTGATTGCTCAGTGACAAGTTTATTTCTCATATCGCCCTTGCTTCTTTTGCACATTAAATATACACTGTTTTCTTGTTACTTTTATGAGGGGGAGCAGCTCTTCCCTATTCTATCCAACCTGCAAATGATTTTTGAAACCTCTATCAAATCTTGGAGTTGTTTTCCTTTAAGCAGAGGACAGACACGTGACAGATCTAAAAGATTATGAGGCACCTAGTTGAAGTAGACTGGAAGATAATTTTTCCATTGATGTAAGGGTCAATGACTAGGGAGCATAGATTTAAGGTATGGAGCAGAAGACCAAGGGAGATGTTAGGAAAACAATCATCCAGAAGATGGTGGAAATCTGGAATTCACTGCCCAAAAGTACGGTAGAGGCAGAAATCCTCAGAGAAGAAGTATTTAGAGTTACACTTGTGATGCCAGAGCTTACAAGACTATGGGGCATGTGCTGGAAAATGGAATTGAATAGTTAGGTGGTGGTTTTTGACCAACACAGACTTGACCTTTTTCTGTTTTGTAGATTTTTATGATTCTTTTCTCAGCCTCTTCTCTCCAAGAACAATCCCAACTTCTTCAATCTATCCTTATAACTGATGTTTTTCATTCCTAGAACCATTTTTGTAAATCATTTCTGCACTCTCTTCAATCATTCACATCTTTCCTATAATTTAGCATCCACAACTGTATACTATAACTGAGGTCTAACAGGTGTCTTGTATAAGTTTAACATCATCTCCTTGCTCTTATTCTCTATGCCCTTATTAATATAGCCGAGAACACTACATGCTTTATTAATTATTCTGTCCACCTAACCTACCACCTTCAATGATCCGTGCACATCTATACCGTCTCCTCATGCACATCTTTTAGAATTGTACCCCTATTTTATTTTTTCAATGTTCTTCCTACCAAAGTGTATCATCCCACACTTCTCTGCGTTGAACCTCATCTGCCACCTATCCATCCACTCCACTAACTTGTTAATTTTCCGTTGGAATTTCACACTGTCCTCCTCCCGGTTCATGATTCTTCCAAGTTTAGTGTCGTCTGCAAACTTTGAAATTGTCCCCTGCACACCACGATCATTATTGTATGCCATTAACATATATCAGGGAAAGCAAGGGTCCCAATACCAACCTCTGGAGAATATCATTACAAACCTTCCTCCAGCTTGAAGAATATCCAATTACTCTATTTTCTAACACCCAAACAATTTTGTATTCACATTGTTACTGTCCCTTTTATACCATGACCTACAATTTTCCTCTCAAGTCTGTTGTGAGGTACTGTAGCAAATACTTCCTGGAAATCGATGTACACTACATCAACAGCATTACACTCATCGAGCCTTTCAGTGCTAGTCCCTCACATCCCTTCATAGCTGCATTATCATCAATAATTGACCATGCTGGAAATCTAAAATAAGAACAGAAAGTGCTGAAGAGATTCAGCAGGTCTGGCAGCATCTGTGGAGAGAGGCATGTGTCATTTCCAAAGAAGTGTCACGTTGGACTGGCATTTTAAATCTTGCCACTGATAGGCTTATTTTCTTCAGCACTTGCTGGTTTTGTTTCAGAATTGCAACCCTAAACAATTAGAACACGATTTGCAGGATTTATGTTTTCTTATACATGTCAACAAATGTGTGTCAACCATTCCAATGTACATGGGAATGGGAATGTCTGTCAACTCATTGAAAAAACATTCTACCCAGTGTTAGGCAAATCCTGTTATTAAGATCCATCTTTTCTTGCGCCTACAATGCAAGAGTCCCAGCTCCCTGGACCAGTGCAACTGGCTCTCTAAGGTATGATTTGGAGACACCGGTGTTGGACTGGGGTGTACAAAGTTAAAAAATCACACAACAGCTAGTGCTTCCAAATAAACCTTTTGGACTATAACCCGGTGTTGTGTGATTTTTAACTCTCTAAGGCAGGTGCTGAATTTTCCAAATTTACCAAGTCCCGCAGTGTCAGTTCATGCTTTCACACTATCATGAAACAAAATTGCTAAGTTTCTCTCTCCCCTTAGTTTTCTGCTAAGTGTTGATGCTGTTGCAGATCCCTTTCAGTTTAATGAAGCTCCACGCTCATTGATCCCCACTGCCCAGACACTCGCAGACTGATGTTACAATATTACAACTTCAATGGGGACCAGCAAAGGAAAGGTGGGTCAGCAAAGAAGGGGACTTGCTGTGATAAAACCACTTGTCCATAATTCCCCAGTGATAAATAGGTGAGTGTTGTCGGGAATGAAATATAAACGAGAGTTTCCTTAATATTAACATGCACGGAGTTTGGCAAAGCATAGTCCAGCCGGTTGAGCGGTCTGGAAGTATTGGATAGGAAGCTCACAAGTCCAGTTAAGACTTATCTGCACAAGGAGCATTAGTTATGGCTATTGTTAAAGGTGTTTGTTGCAAAAAAGCTGTTTTTATCTACTTTAAGGTTTAAAAAGCACTTTGGAGAATAAGGCTAATGTTGCTGCACTGATGTTTGTATCATAGCTTTAGCCTCATTTGGTCCTTAGTCTATCCTATACTGAAACTCTTTGTATGGACTGGACTGAACTATTCTACTCTTTACTTGCAAGTCTGCCTCCCAGCTACCACCTTCCTTAAAATTTCACCCCAAACTCTGCTGTCTCTACCTTAATTGGTACCTGATCCAATTTACCCATCACCCATGTCCTTGTAGATTTTCATTGGCACTGAGGAAAGAAAATCTTCAAAATTCAACAAGTTTTATCCTTGTTTTCAAAACCTTATTCACCCTCCCCTTTCCCAACTTTGTAAACTGCTCTACATCCTTATGCGTTCTCTGTACTCCTCCACATCTGGCCATCTCTGCATCCTGTCACTCTGCCCTCCTCCCCAACCCCAATTCACTGGCTGGTCACTGGAGGCCATACCTTCTGCAATATGGACTTTACATTGTAGAATACAGGACTGAGTTGAGGAGGAACGTCTTCACCCAAAGGGTTGTGAATCTGTGGAATTCCATGCCGAGTGAAGCAGTTGAGGCTACCTTGTTGAATGTTTTTAAGGTAAAGATAGATAGATAGATTTTGAGCAGTAAATGAATTAAGGGTGATGATGAGCAGGCAGGTAGATGGAGTTGAGTCCATGAAAAGATCACAAAAAAATGATCTTATAGAATGGCAGAGCAGGCTTGATGGAGTAGATGGCCTACTCCTGCTCCAATTTCTTATGTTCTTATATTGTTATGAATACCACCTCTTAACGTTTCTGTCTCTCCATCTCTCTTTCTCCTTTAAGATACTTTTGACCAAATTTTGATCACCAACATTTCCTATTTGGTGTGAAATATTATTTGATAACTCACTTGCAAAACACTTTACGATGTTAAAGCACAGCTCAGTCTTGAGCTGGTGTTAGGATGGAACATATGCAGTGCTGCATCAGCATTAGTACTGAACTAATTAGATGGAAAAATTTGTGATTAAAAAAAAATTGTTCACAGAACGTGGGCATCACTGGCTAGGCCAATACTTATTGCTCATTCCCAACTGCTCAGAGGACAGTTAAAAGTATGTCTAAAACAATTCTGTGGATCTGGAGTCACATGTAGGTCAGACCAAGTAAGGATAGCAGAATTTTTTCCTGAATAGGGCATTGGGAATTAGATGGGATTTTTTTAATGTCAGGATTAGAGTGGTGCTGGAAAAGCAAAGCAGGTCAGGCAGCATCCGAGGAGCAGGAAAATCAACGTTCTGGACAAAAGCCCTTCATCAGCAATGAGGCCTCATTTTCCTGCGCCTCGGATGCCACCTGACGTGCTGTGCTTTTCCAGCACCACTCTAATCTAGACTCTGATCTCCAGCATCTGCAGACCTCACTTTCACCCTGGGATTTTTTAAAATGACAATTGTAATTAGACTAGCTTTTTATTGAATTCAAATGTCACTATTTGCCATTTGGGATTTGAACCCTTTTCTCCAGACCATTAGGCTGAGGTTTTAGGATTATTAGTCTCCTGACATTACCACTACTTTATTACTCCACTATTTCCTCTTGGTGATGCAGTCAAAAGTTGACAAGGAATGGAAAAACTCTATGAGGTGCAAAATCACATTTAGTAAGAGATTATGGCTTTTATTGGAACTACTGGGTATTTTATAAATGCACTGAGTATGCAGTCTTGCTCCAATTTTAATATTTAACAGATGGTAGCTGAGCTCCACATAAGCAAGTAAAGAACACAGGCATAGCTCTTTGTGGACCTATCAGTCTGTATTACAACTGGGTAGCAGAAGCAATGTCCTGTTGGCTGTAATGTTTATTGTTGTTATTCGTTTTGAGGATGCATTTACACAGGTGTGAGAACATTAGCTGCAGTTTGGGTTCCAACTAGGTAGTATCTTCTTTGTAAAATCAGAAATGCTTGAACCACTCCACAAGTAGGGCAGCATCTATGGAGAAATAAAACAAAAAGTTCAATTAATCCTGCAGTTCCATACAAGTGCAATAAATGTCGAACATTTTGTGAAGTACTGTACTGTGTTTACCATGAATGAGGTGTCAAACCAACATAGACTAAAATACAAATATCAATAAAAACAAAGTGCTGTGGACGTGTAAATCTGAAATGAGCACAGAAACTCAGGAGGTCTGGCAGTATTTGGGGAGAGAGTTAACGTTTTGGGTCTGATGTGACTTCTTCAGAACTCAGAGTAAAACTCTTCCTTCAGGGTCCCTGAAGTCAAGAATCAAATCTGGATTCACACTAATTTGTTCAAAGCAGAAATCACATGCAATGTAAATGCATCCCTGTTCATCAATGGGTGCTGAATTGCACCCCACAAAAGGTTTTGTACTAACATTGAGAGTAAAATGTCACAAAGAAAATCTGACCCAGTGTTAATTAATTATTGATGCAACAAGACAGAAATTGGTAAATAAAATGAAAGTCAAATGTTTGCATTGGTTAAGTAGTTTATCGAATGCCTTATCACCTGAAATATTGAGTTATACAACATGTTGCATAGAATAGTCACAATTTTGGGGGTAGGTATGGCATATAAACTTGTTAAAGCTGCACAAAAATAAGTTATTATAACTGGTATATTGATACTAAATGGATGTCAAAAATTAACACTAGGTAACTAAAATTTAATGGTTCTCACTCGGTAAAGATTCCTGAGATAACAGGCTTATCTAATTAAAATTACTGACTAGCCACTGAGTGGATCAAGCATATTGCTGATGGTGTAGAACAAGATGGCATTGTCAGTGAAAAGGGACATGCAGAGAGGCTCCATGATCATTTAGACCAGTGGACTGGATGGACAAATTCATGGCTGACGCTGTGTAGTATGGTTAAATGAGAGTTTATCCACTTTGATAGGCAAAGCAGAATGACAAGCATTATTTAAACAGCGATGACCAAGAAGACCACTATCATCCCGCTGTCAAACAAAAATCAGGCAATATGCCCTTATGACTACTGTCCAGTCACTCTGTCAGCTATTGTTATGAAGTGCTTCAAGAGGTTAGTATTGGCATGGATCAACTCCAGCCTCTCAGATTTCCATGATCCACTAAAATTCACTGATTGTTGTAATAGGTCCAAGCAGAAGCCATTTCCCTGGCCCTACATCAGACTCCTATTTATTGATTTTTACCTCCACCTTCAACACCATAATTCCAAACAAACTCATCTCTAGACTCTGAGACCTCGGACTCTGCTCACCCTTCTGCAACTGGATCCTTGACTTCCTGACGTGCAGGCTGCAATTAGTAAGAATAATCCTCAGCCCCTTACTATACTCCTTATACACTCACGACCATGAGGTCAAATTCAGCTCTAACTCAATTTTTAAATTTGCTGATAAGGCAGAGTATGGGAAAGAGATAAACAGCTTAGTGGCACGGAGTAATGACAATAATCTCTCCCTCAATGTCAATAAAATGAAGGAGTTGGTCATTGACTTCAGGAAGCGGAGTGTCAGTATTAATGGTGCTGAAGTGGCTGTGGTCAAGAACTTCAAGTTCCCAGGAGTAAATATCACCAACAATCTTTCCTGGTCTATCCACATTGATACAACAGTTAAGAAAGCACACCAACACTACCACTTCCTCAGAAGGTTAAAATTTGACTTATCCACAATGACTCTTGCCAATTATCATAGATACACCATAGAAAATATCCTATCTGGAAGCATCACAGCTTGATATGGTAACTGCGCTATCCAAGACTGCAAGAAATTACAGAATTGTGAACGCAGCCCAGTCCATCACAAAAACCAGCCTCCCTTCCATTGACTCTGCCTACCTGGGAAAGCAACCCCACTGTTATTACAATTATGAACGGACCTTTAGTATTTTAGAGTTGATCTTTCTCTACACCTTCTCTGCAGCTGTAGCACTACATTCTGCACTCTTCTATTACCCCGATGTACTTATGTAAATAATGATTTGCCTGGACAGCATGCAAAACAATACTTTTCACTGTATCTCAGTAGATTTGACAATAATAAATAAAATAAAATCAAAATAACATTCCTTCTAATATGTTTTCACCCTGCGCAGACGTCTGTGGTGCATACATGGCAGCGGCCTCTAGAAACAGAAGTCATTCTGAAGCATAATGATCAACATGTGCTAGACTTCCCAATGGAAGGAATGTATCATTAATTTCTTTTGTTAGCCACAAATTGGCCAATTTTCTTGACGTGCTTTTGTAGCAGAAAGCAATGTATTACAATGTGTTACAATGCATTTGTTCCATAAATATTAGCTATTATTATTAACTGTTTTTAAATGAAGTTACCCAATCTATTGTAACCAACCCCTAATACCATTGTAGTTTCCTTGATTAGATTCAGCGACTACATTTTTGACTGAACTGCTTCACTTTCCAGCTCAATGAAGAATTCTACCATGTTATGATCACTATTCCCTAAAGGACACCACATTGCACAATATCAAATCTAGGATAGCCTGTTCCCTAATTGGCTGCTCAATGTATTGGTCTCAGAAGCCAGTTTGCACACATCCTAAGAATTTATCCACCACATTATTATTGCTAATATGGTTTGCTCAGTCCATATGTAGATTAAAGGTGCATGATTAATGTGACCAGCCTTTTCTATGCTTAGATTTTCTGAGCCAATAATCCTTTCTCAAAATTGCTCTGAATTCATCTGAACAAAACAACCAAAGAATTGTGGATTCTGAAAATCAGAAACAAACACAGAAATTGCAGGTCTGCCATCATCTGTGGAGAGAAAGCACAGGTCCAGGTTACAGGTCCAGTGCCCATTCTGAAGAGGGGTTTATAAGTATGTAAGTTAGCTTGCTGAGCTTGAAGGTTTGTTTTCAGATGTTTTGTCACCATATGAGGTAACATCATCAGTGAGAGTGTCCAGTGTAGCACTGGTGGTATGTCCCGGCTCTCTAATTATAGGTCATGGCTTCTTAAGGTGGGTCATGTAATTTCTGTTTTTATTTCAAGGGAAGTAGAATGATCTAAGTCGATGTGTTATTGATGGAGTTCTGGTTAGAATGCCATGCCTCTGGTGTTTCCCTAGTGCCAGGATCAAGGATGTCTCAGAGAGGGTGCAGAATGTTCTCACGGGGTAGAGGGGCCAGCAAGAGGTCATTGTCCACATTGGAACCAATGATATAGGAAGGGAAAAGGTTGAGATTCTGAAGGGAGATTACATAGAGTTAGGCAGAAATTTAAAAAGGAGGTCCTCAAGGGTAGTAATATCTGGATTACTCCCAATGCTACGAGATAGTGAGGGCAGGAATAGCAGGATAGAGCAGATGAATGCATGGCTGAGGAGCTGGTGTATGGGAGAAGTATTCACATTTTTGGATCATTGAAATCTCTTTTGGGCTAGAAGTGACCTGTACAAGAAGGACGGATTGCACCTAAATTGGAAGGGGACTAATATACTGGCAGGGAGATTTGCTAGAACTGCTTAGGAGGATTTAAACTAGTAAGGTGGGGGTGGGAAGGGGGGGAGGTGGGGTGGGACCCAGGGAGATAGTGAGGAAACCGATCTGAGACAGGTACAGCTGAGAACAGAAGTGAGTCAAACAGTCAGGGCAGGCAGGGACAAGGTAGGACTAATAAATTGAACTGCATTTATTTCAATGCAAGGGGCTTAACAGGGAAGGCAGATGAACTCAGGGCATGGTTAGGAACATGGGACTGGGATATCATAGCAATTACGGAAACATGGCTCAGGGATGGGCAGGACTGGCAGCTTAATGTTCCAGGATACAAATGCTACAGGAAGGATAGAAAAGGAGGCAAGAGAGGAGGGGGAGTGGCATTTTTGATAAGGGATACCATCACAGCTGTGCTGAGGGAGGATATTCCTGGAAATACATCCAGGGACGTTATTTGGGTGGAACTGAGAAATAAGAAAGGGATGATAACCTTATTGGGATTGTATTATAGACCCCCCAATAGTCAGAGGGAAATTGAGAAACAAACTAGTAAGGAAATCTCAGCTATCTGTAAGAATAATAGGGTAGTTATGTTTGGGGATTTTAACTTTCCAAACATTGACTGGGACTGCCATAGTGTTAAAGGTTGAGATAGAGAGGAATTTCTTAAGTGTGTACAAGACAACTTTCTGATTCAGTATGTGGGTGTACCTACTAGAGAAGGTGCAAAACTTGACCTACTCTTGGGAAATAAGGCAGGGCAGATGACTGAGGTGTCAGTGGGGGAGCACTTTGGGGCCAGCGACTATAATTCTATCAGATTTAAAATAATGATGGAAAAGGATAGGCCAGATCTAAAAGTTGAAGTCCTAAATTGGAGAAAGGCCAATTTTGATGGTATTAGGCAAGAACTTTTGAAAGCTGATTGGGGGCAGATGTTCGCAGGTAAAGGGACGACTGGAAAATGGGAACCCTTCAGAAATGAGATAACAAGAATCCAGAGAAAGTATATTCCTGTCAGGGTGAAAGGGGAGGCTGGTAGGTATAGGGAATGCTGGATGACTAAAGAAATTGAGGGTTTGGTTAAGAAAAAGAAGGAAGCATATGTCAGATATAGACAAGATAGATCGAGTGAATCCTTAGAAGAGTATAAAGAAAGTAAGAGTATACTTAAGAGGGAAATCAGGAGGGCAAAACGGGGACATGAGGTAGCTGTAATGCTATCCTTTATCCCAGGGAAGCAACACACCATTCTGCTTTTTCGCTGCTGAACACAGAAACATCTGTCTGTACCTCGGACTAGAGAATCCCCTAACACAAATGATCTCTTAGAACCCGATGTACCCCCTCATTGCATTAGAGCAAGTCTCAATACCAGAAACTTGGCTGTTCGTGCTACATTCCCCAGAGAATCCATCACCCCCTGCAAAATAGCATACCTGTTTGAAATGGATATATCCACATAAGACTCCTGCACTAGCTGCCTATCTCTCTTACCTTTCCTGGAGTTAACCCATCTATGTGACTGTATATGAGACTTTCCCCCTTCCTATAACTGCCATCTATCACATACTGTTGTTGTTGCAAATTCCTTATTGCTTTTAACTGTCTCTCCAACCGATCCATTTGTTCTGATAAGATTCACAGCCCACAGCATTTATGGCAGATATAATCCATTGTAACCCTTAAATGCTCTTTAAACTCCCACATCTGACAAGAAGTACATATCACTCTATTAAAGGCCATTTTTGCTCCTTCACAATCGACAGACCCAGAAATTAACACCGTCTTATTCCTCTACAAACACTGCCACAGGTTAAAATTAATAGTTATGGCTTATATTTTAAGTTTAATCAAGAGACATATCTCCAAAACATAGAATCAAGAAAGAACCCACTCTACTCACTACTGCAGATTCTCTGTAGGCCACACTTAAAACAACGATTAACTTATCTGATTCTGTGCTGTGAACTTCGCCCAAAAGTTCCTCCAAGATCAGTTGTGAATTTCACTGTGTGTTAATTTTCCCAGATGCACTCCGATGTCCAACAATACATGAATTCATCAGCAAAGGTAGTAACTGTGCAGGTTCTTTCTCTTCCTCTCTCTCTCCTGCACTGTCCTCACCATGTGCTTCCTTTGTCTGTTCTTCTCCCTTTTAAAACTGCTGTTGTTTTGACTTCTTTTTTCCAAAGTTCCAAAACAATGCAACAGCATATAAAACAGTAATTGCTGCTCCAGGAATTCAAGGAAATCACCTTTAGCACCTAAAGTACCTCAAAAAAGGAGCAGCTGTTACAGCCAGAAATTTTTCCCATCCTCTGACTTCCAGACTACTCAGACCCCTTGGCATAATGGTAGCCCACAAACCTACCAACACACTTAAACAGTGACTAATGAACCTAAAGGATCCATTTGATACCACCAGCAAAACTGGTGTCCTTTACAAGATGCCGTATAAGAACTGTAAAAAATACTGCCTTGGACAAACTAGCAGGAAATGTACCACCAGGATACATGAACACCAACTGGCCACCCATGATCACTAGTTTCTATACATTCAGACAAAGAAGGACACCACTTTGACTGGGACAACACACACACACACACCCTAGGATAGGCAAAACAAAGACACACACGAGAATTCTTAGAGGCATGGCATTCTAACCAGAACTCCATCAATAAACACATTGATTTAGATCCTATCTACCTTCTCTTGAAAAAAAGAACCAGAAATGACATCACCCACCTTAAGAAACCAAGGCCTTTAAATAGAGAGGCAGGACATACCATCAGCGCTTCACTGGAAACTCTCACTGATGATGTTACCTAGTACGGCAACGAAACATCTGAAAACAAACCTTCATTGCACAGCGAGCTAACTTACGTACTTATCATCAACCTGAGCTACAAATCTTCTCAAAAATCACTAACACAGAAGGGTTTATCTCTGAATCCCCCACACGATCAACATCCTGGGTGTGATCATTGACCAGAAGCTGATCTAGACTAGCTAAATAAATATAGTGGCTACAATAACAGGTCATAATCTAAGAAACACACCTCTTGAGTTCCCAAAGATTGGATTAGATTCCCTTTGGCCCAAAAAGTCCACACTGACCCTCGAAAGAGTAACCCACCCTGACGCATTTCTTTACTGACTAATGCACCTAACAGTATGGGCAATTTAGCGTGGCCAATTCATCTGACCTGCACATCTTTGGAGTGTGGGAGGAAACCCACGCAGACACGAGGAGAATGTGCAAACTCTACACAGTCAGCCAAGGGGGGAAATCGAACCCAGGTCCCTGGTGCTGTGAAGCAGCAATGCTAACCACTGAGTCACTGTGCCACCCAAAGTCTGTCCTTCATCACAAGGAAGATATGATGTAATTATGAATAGGGACAAAGATGGACCAGAAATAAAGGTTCTGGATTTGAATATATTAAGACAGGATTTGGCCAAAGTCAACTGGGAGCAGCTACCTGCAGGAAAGTACACATCAGAATAGTGAAAAACATTGATGTCAGGTATGGAGGGACTGTCCTATGAAGAGAAGTTGAGTTAATTAGGCCAGTACCCGTTGGAGTTTAGAAGAATGAGAGGCAGCCCTATTAAAATATATAAGATTCTTAGGGGACTTGACAGGTTAGGTGCAGAAAGGCTGTTTCTCTTGTGGAAGAATCTAAAACCAGGGAACATAATCTCAGAATAAGGGGTCACAAATCTGTGCCAGAGATGAGGAATATAATTTCACAGAGAGTAGTAAATCTATTGAGTTCTTTTCCACAGAGAATCATTGAGGCTGGGTCATTAAGGCTGAAGTAGACAGATTTTTAATCAGTAAGGGAATCAAGGGAAAGTGGAGTTGAGGATGATCAGATCAGCCATGATCTCAATGAATGGCAGAGCAAACTCGATGGGCTGAATGGCTACTTCTGTCTTATGGTCTTAAATGGTAGGGTTTTGGGTTTAAGATGAAAGGGGTCAACTTGTGCTCGCCCTGCATGGGGATTTTCAGATGGTTTGGAGTGAATACTGCTGGGCATAATAATTTGCTGCAAATGCCACTTTTATTGTCCCTCCAAGGGATAAGAAAGTTAAACCCCCCCATGGTGGTGGAGGTGGTAATTTCTGCTCCTGAGAGCCTTATATACTCAGTTATATTGTAGATAGTCCAGCAGTTTCCTTATGTTGTTTCCCACTGTGTTTCCAGTGCTAACCATTTAATAAATATATTCCCCCAAAAAGTCAAGAAAAATATAGAGAAGATCTCAAAGAATAAACAAACCTTTTTGGTTTATTATGGACCAGACAAACCTCCTCAAAATATATTAAGGAGATAGCCTAGATCCTAACTTTTCTCATTTCAAAGACAAGTGCCAGGTGTTGCATTCTGGATGTAATTTGATTGGCCAAACTACCAGATTTGAAGCAAAACATACTTTATTCATGCACTATAGTTAAAATACAATAAAAGAAAGAAGAATTTGGAATAATTACCTCTACTGGAAAATTTAACCGAATAGTAGGCAGTTAACTACTAATCAGTAACTGTTCTGAAGTAGTAACATTCCATGAGCACAACCTTACAAAAAGCAAAATTTAGTAAAATAGATTATTTTACAGACAATTCTCCTGTCTTTTTTTTCATTTATTCAGAGGATGAGGACATCACTGGCTAGGCCAGCATTTATTGCCCATCCTTAATTGAGCAGAGGACAGTTAAGAGTCAATCATGTTGCTGTGGGTCTGGAGTCACATGTAGACCAGAGCAGGTAAGAATGGTAGTTTCCCTCCCTAAGGGATATTAATGAACTAGTTAGGTTTTCCGACAAGCGACAATGGATTCATGGTCAACATTACACTTTTAATTCCAGATGTTTATTGAATTTAAATTCCACCATCTACCATTGCAGGATTTAAACCCGGATAAAAGCTACCAAAATTAAACAAGTGCAAGGAATGAGGGGAGTTTTCTGAGTTTAATTGTTAAAACAGAATCAGTCCTCACTCTCAAATACACTCTTGGGTTAACTCCACCTTGCACTTGTATCTTCCTCCAATACTGGTTTAGTTTGGTATCTCCACTTTTCTGAACCTGGGCCTCTACCTTACTGGCGTAGGCTTTTAGCAATCTCACCATGCTATCTCAGAGATTTATTCCTGTCTGAAGCACTATCGTAAATCCACCTTCAAAATTTTCCGTAAAACCTACCCCTCTGTCTGAAGCACTATCGTAAATCCACCTTCAAAATTTTCCGTAAAACCTACCCCTTTAATCACGCTTTCTGTCACCTCCCTTAGCTCTTAACTCTGCACAGTGTCTGGTGTCCTCTCCACTTACTCTTTTGCAAAGCACGTGATTTATTTTAAAATATTAAAATGAATCTAAGTGTAATTTGGTGTTAGATCCGAAGCACATTGTTAGGGTAGAGTAAGGGGGGATTTTGTTTTACATTTCAACATGCCATACATGATTCCTGAGTGCTTGATCAGGTGGGTAACAAGTAAGACATCTTATTTCCCAACATGAATAGAAAATTTGCAAAAGAAAATCTGACCTGAGGCAACATTATTGATAATATGCATCACAAATATGAATGAAAAATGGGAAAGGTAACCTGCAAATCTCATTTAACCATAAGGACAATGGCAGGAGCTTGTTGAGACTTTAATATTGAGACAATAGCTCCTTGGCTTTGGCATTGGTTGATTCCTTTCAACTCTTTTTATTACTCATGTTAGTTGCATACTCTTTGATAAATTATTTTTTAAAAAACCTATACTTTATGCAAAACTGTAAGTGGCAGTATAATGAAGGTATGAACACTTTTCCATCACAAAGAAAAACTTCATCTAAAGTGAATTGTGTACTCGGATGACAGTAGAAATTCTAGCCTTATAATAAGGAACAATATTGAGTTGTGTTATTATAGTACCTTCACTATTAATACATATGTGCACATTATAGACAATAAAAAAATAAAAGTTTGGTCAAGAATCTTTTTGATTAGTGTGCTGTATTTTTACACACTGAAGAAGATGATTTTAAATAGACAGTACAAAGTAATCTTCTGTAATTAAATATTTTAAAGAAAAATTAAAAATCATTAAGGAGAAATACAGGAAATTTTCTGAGAAGCATCATTGTTAAACATAACTGTTTAATGTCCTGTTTATGAAAATTGTTTAAATGTGTGTTCACTTTCAAACTTCAATGTTAAAGTTGAGTAAGCAAAATGATATTAATTCAAATGAGTAGAGTTGGAAGTTAAACTTTCAACAGTTGGAGTTTTGAGACTCAGAGTAATTGTAGGCTGCATAGTAAGTATGCAATCTTGTGTAGTTCAAGTTCCAAAGCCTATAGAATAAATGGCAAGGGAGGAAACAATTAACATTTAGTGCTTAACCTTTTCTGAATTGATTGCCACTCATTCAGAAATTAATATGATTTTTTTGAAACGATTATCTAATTTTTTTCTATTTAAATTCGGTTTTGAATGTGGGTACTTATTGCCCATCCATTATTACTCTGGAAAAACTGGTGGTGAGCTACCTTCTTGTATCACTGATGTCCTTGGAATGTGGGAACCAGTGCTGCTGGGAAGGGAGCTGTAGAACTTTGACTGAGTCACATTGAAGGAACAGCAATATTTTTCGAGGTCAGAATGATGGGTTGCTTGGAGGGGAACTTGCAAGTGGTGTTGTTCCTATGTATCTGTTCACCTTGACCTTCACTGGTTTGATTTAGTTGTTGGAAGAGCCTTGGTGAGTTACTGCAGTGCACCTTGTAAATGTGCTGCCATTATTGTCAGTGGTGAAAAGAATGAATGTTAAAGGTGGCGGATGTGGTGTCAATCAAGAAGACTGCTTTGTTCTGGATGTGTCAAATGACTGGAATGTTGTTGGGCTGCATTCATCCAGGTTTATAGGGAGAATTGCATTACATTTTTCACTTGTCTTTTGTAGATGGTGGACATGGACTGGGGAGACAGGAGGTGAGCTACTCACCTCAGAATCCCTAACCTCTAAACTGCTTTTGTAGCCACACTTATATGACGGGCCCAATTTAGTCAATGGTCAATGGTAACTTGCAGTATCCTTTGGAGCCATTATCGTTAATTTGAATTTTGTCCTTGTTTAAGAAATTGATTATTTTAGATTTTAGATTACATTACAGTGTGGAAACAGGCCCTTCGGCCCAACAAGTCCACACCGACCCGCCGAAGCGAAACCCACCCATATCCCTACATTTACCCCTTACCTAACACTACGGGCAATTTAGCATGGCCAATTCACCTGACCCTGCACATCTTTGGGCTGTGGGAGGAAACCGGAGCACCCGGAGGAAACCCACGCAGACACGGGGAGAACGTGCAAACTCCACACAGTCAGTCGCCTGAGGCGGGAATTGAACCCGGGTCTCTGGCGCTGTGAGGCAGCAATGCTAACCACTATGCCACCGTGCCGCCCACATTATGTTTGGGGAAGGGAAGCAACTGCCATAGCAACTGTTACATGAGGTCTCCTTCTATACAGGAAATACTTGAAAAATTCAATTTTAAAGGGATCACATTTTCCAACAACTCCTGCAACAATTTACAGTTATACCACTTTATTTCATACTGTCCCTCCATGTTCTTTCCACCAAAATGTATCACCTCACATTTGTGTGCACTGAATTTCATCTGCCACCTGCCTGCTTACTCCATCAACTGGCCAGTTCCCTTTTGAAGTTCTATACTGTCCTCTTTATGGTTGTCATCCTCATGGCTTCTGAGTTTTGAATCATAAGGACATGAGAACTAGGAGTAGGAGCAGGCAATTCAGCCCTTCAAGCCTGCTCAATTACCTAATATGATCATGGCTGTTCTCATCTCAGCCTTAACTCCACTTTCCTGCCTGCTCTCCATAACTCTTCAACCCAATATGAATCAATAATCTATCTGTCTCCTCCTTAGATTACTCAGTATCCCAGCATTCACCTCACTCTGGGGATGTGAATTCCACAGATTTATGACACCCTGAGAGAAGTAATTTCTCCTCAGCTCTGTTTTAAATCTGCCACCCCCTATTCTAAAACTAAGATTGTTCTGGATTGCCCCACATGAGGAAACATCCTTTCTATGTCTACATTTTCAATCCCCTTTTGCATCTTATATACTTCAATTAGATCACCTCTTATTCTTCAAAACGTCAAAGTGTATAGGCTTGTTGAATTTTCCTTCATAAGAGAAACCCCTCATCTCTGGAATCGAACTAGTGAACCTCATCTGAGCTGCCTACAATACAACTACACCTTTACTTAAGTAAAGGGACCAAAACTGTACACAATATTCCAAGTGTAGTCTCACTAATGTTGAAAAATTCATTCCTGAAGAAGGGCTTATGCCCGAATATTCGATTCTCCTGCTCCTCGGATGCTGCCTGGCCTGCTGTGTTTTTCCAGCACCACATTTTTCAACTCTGGTCTCCAGCATCTGCAGTCCTCACTTTCTCCTAGTAGTCTCACTAATGCCTTGTACAGTTGCAGCAACACTTCTCTACTTCTATACTCTGTTTCTTTAACAATGAATGCCATCTGCAGATTTTGAAATTGTACCCTGAACACCAAGGTATAGCTCAATAACAGGAATATCAAAGTTTCGAATGGACTCCTGGGAAATTCAACTGCCAATCTTTCAACAGAACAAAGGCCATTCATTAACCATTATTTTCTGTTTCTTGTCACTCAGGTTCCGATGGGATTATTAAATCAGGCCTCTAGATTAATATTTCAGTGACATAACCACTGGACCACTGCACTCTTGCCTTATTACATATTTATGCATTAGCAGACTACCTGCATTTATGTAGCATCTTTTAACAATGTAAAATGTCCCAAGGTGTGTCAAAGGAGTGTCATCAAATGGAACACAACACAGTTCCCTATAGGAAGATAGATATTATGATAGATAACCAAAATTCTGGTCACCAGTAGGTTTTAAACTTGGTTAAGGAAGAGAAAGAAAGAGAGGCAGGTAGGTTTAGGAAAGGAATTCTGGAGCTTATGCGCTAGGCAGCTGAAAGTCAAGTGATCACTAATGGACCAATGAAAATTGAGGATGTGCAAGAACCCAGAGGTGAAGAGCAGAGATCTTGAACAATTGTAGGGCTGGAAAAGATTTCAGAAATAATGAGAAACTATTTTTATTTTGTGATGGGATGCGAGCATCACTTGTAAGGTCAGCATTTATTGCCCATCTTTTATGGCACTTGAAAGACAGTAGTGGCTTGCCTTCTTGAACTTCTACAGTCTGTGTGGTGCAGGTGCCTACACACTGTTAGGGGGGTAATTCCATGAGTTTCACCCAGCAAAGGGAAATGAACAGGGATATAGTTCCAAATCAGATATTGTGTATGACTTGGAGGGGAACATATACACATTTAGTATCAATTGTTGCTTACCTTTCAACCTGTGGAAGTTGATTTCTACCCAGTTTACTTGCTGGAGTATGATTGTCTTGTTAAATTATAAAAGCTAAACAAAAGTTAATAAATGTTGGAAACTCTCTCTTGAAGTTTCAAAGTAATAAAATTAGTTGCAGGTATTCCTTTGTCCTATACAAATTTACTCCATATTGAGGGGCAAAACACAAGAAAAACTTGTTCTTGTGAGACAAAGGGTTAAGAGTTTTGACTCATTGCCAGCATCCAGATCATCAAAAGAAACACTATCTTTTTAAAACTCTTTATTATCTGGTAGAATAGAAACTGAAGGTTATTTCCTTTGAGGGGAATATTTTCAACAAAGAGTTGCATTTGAGAAGAAATGCAGAGAATTGTTTGAAAAAGAAAGAATTTATTCCTTTGTGATTAGCAGAGGGTGGAGATCCTTTGAACTATTAATGTGGTTAGTTAAATGTATGGCTGAGTATTCAGTCCTCCATGTCCTACCTATTTCTGCTAACATTAAATAATTTTCAACAAAGTGGGCAATGTTCAGACAAAGGAGGCAAACAGGAATGAGTTTACAAAGATGACCGTACCAAAAGGGGCAGATTTAGCAAATGGGCTGTTGTGTAGTTTTAAGTGTTCATCGGATTTAAGCAATTGTGATAGCCATATAAAGCAACTATTTCATTATTCTCTCTAACAGAGAAAAGAGAACGTTAATGGCTATGTAATCTTTAAACAAAAAACTTGTAGGCTATAAGTCCCAATGCTACTTCTCCTAATATATTCCTTTGTTATTTACAAACTAATTCATATTTTGATAGGTCACATATGAGCATTGTGTGTAACTGTGTGCAGGAAAGCATGATGTAAGACATTGCATTATTTTCATCAAAGTGCTTGAAAAGTTAATTTTGGAATTTGATACCGTTGGCAAGGTCGACATGTGTTTGCTCCTGAGGAAATGGAGGTGAAATTTCTTTTGCATCATTGTAGCCTATGTAAAAATATTGCTTTCACCAGTTACATTGACAGTTCCAGAAGTTTGACATAGCGGCAATGGATAAGATAGCAAAAATTATTCATGGTGGGAAGCTTGGGGTTGATGGTGTTCCCCACATACTTACTCCCTATGTCCTTCTTAATGATGGAGGCCGTGGGTTGGTGGGGTAGGTCCTAAACCCACAGCCACAGTTATAGAGAAGTCATAGAGTTATACAGCATGGAAACAGGCCCTTAGGACCAAATTGGCCCCTCTGTCTAGGCATCCCAATCTGATATAGTCCCATTTGCCAGGATTTGGACCATATCCATCTAAGCCCTTCCTATTCATATACCCATCCAGATGCCTTTTAAATGTTATAATTGTACCAGCGTCCAGCACTTCCTCTGGCAGCTTGTTCCATACACGCACCTCTGCATAAAAACGTTATCCCTCAGGTCCCTTTCAAATCTTTCTCCTCTCACTTAAACCGATGTCCTCTAGTTTTGGACTTCCCTACCCTCGGAAAAAGACCTTGCCTCTCATAATTTTATAAATCTCTATAAGGTCCCTCTCAGCGTCCAACACTGCAGGGAGAAAAGCTCAGCCTATTCAGCCTTTACTTATAACTCAAACCCTCCAGTCTCGCCAACATCCTTATAAATCTTTTCTATTCCTCTCATGTTCAACAACGTATTTGCAATGGAAGGGCAATCAGAATTGTAGGCAGTATTCTAAAAGTGGCCTCACCAATGTCCTGTACAGCGGCTGTACAAAATGGCATCCCAGCTCTTATACACAGTGTGCTGACCAATGAAGGCAAAGGTGCTAAAAGCTTTCTTCACTATCCTGTCTACCTAGGACTCCACTTTCAAGGAACAATTCACCTGCATGCCTAGGGTTTTTCAGGCAATGGAAGATATTACTGGATTATTCGGTATCAGTGACTAAAGTTAAACTGAGAGAGTTACCAGATAAATTGAAGGTATAAATGAAAGCAGGATCTCAAGACTATGAAATGCTTCAAGTGATTGTCTAACACTTAGAATTGAAAGAAAGGAAATCTGAAATTTGACATCACAGCTGGAATTAGCTAAGATATAATTAGAAATGGAAAGACTTGAAATAGAGGAGAGACAAAAACAGAGAAATGGAAGATAAGATGGAATGAAAAAACTCACAAATTTGATCAAGTTTTTTGAAGAGGTGACCAAGAAGATAGACGAAGGCAGAGTGGTAGACAATACCCAAGTTGACATCAGCAAGGCTGTTGACATAGTTCTGCATAGTGGACTGGCTAGTAAAGTTAGATCACATGGGATCCAGGGACAGCTAGCAAATTGGAGAAAAAACTGGCTTGATAATAGGAGGCAGAGGGTGGTAGTAGAGTGTTGTTGTTCAGACTGGAGGCCTATGACCAGTGGTGTGCCGTAGGGATCAGTGCTGGGTCCACTGCTGTTCTGCTTTTATATAAACAATTTGGATAAAACTGTAGGAAGCATGGTTTGTAAGTTTGCGAATGACATGAAAATTGGTGGTATAGTGGACAGTGAAGAGGATTATCTAAGAGTACAATGGCATCTTGATCAACTGGGCCAGTGGCCAAGGAATGACAGGTAGTTTAATTCGGATAAATGTGAGATAAGTCAAATCAGGGCAGGCCTTACACAGTTAATGGTAGGGTCCTGGAGAGTGTTGTTGAACAGAGAGACTTAGCGCTGCAGGTACATATTTTCTTGAAAGTGGTATCACAGGTAGACAAGATGGTGAAGAAGGCATTTGGCACACTTGCTTTATTGGTCAGAGCATTGAGTGCAGGAGTTGGGGTGTCATGTTACAGCTGTACAAGACATTGGTTAGGCTACATTTAGAGTACTGAGTCAATTCTGGTTGCCCCGATAGAGGAAGGATGTTATTAAACTAGAAAGGAAGCAAAAAAAAGATTTACATGGATGTTACAAAGAGTGAAAGGTTTGAGTTATAAGGAGAGGTTGGAAAGGCTGGGATTTCTTTATCTGGAATGTCGGAAGCTGACAGGTGACCTTATAGGAATTTATAAAATCATGAGGAGCAGAGATAAGGTGAATAGCCATGGTCTTTCCCCCAGAGTAGGGGAGTTCAAAACTCGAAGGCATTGGTTTAAGATGAGAGGGGAAAGATTTAAAAGGGACCTGAGGTGCACCATTTTCACATAGAGGGTGGTATGTATGAGGAACTAGATACCAGAGGAAATGGTAGAGGTGGGTACAATTACAACATTTAAGAAACATTTGAATAGGTACATGGACAGGAAATATTAGAGGGATATGGGCCAAATGTAGGCAAAAGGGTTTTGGTTTTCACATTTCAGTTAGCAAACCTGCTTGGCATGGATATGTTGGGCCAAAGGGCGTGTTTCCCTGCTATAACTCTGTTACTCTATCTTGAACTCCAAAAGATAAGGAAATTAGACAACATGAACTGGCAAGAGAAAAGCTTATCGAGAAAAAGGAAAGGAGATAAACTCTTGGAGGATAATTCTGATTCCCATGAGGGATTTGATTTAACTATGAATCTGAGCTTAGTGCCTAAATTCATTGAGATTGGAGTAAAAAGGTATTTTATCTCACTTGAGGTAACTGGATAGATGTGGCCAAAAGATGTTTGGACCTTAATGTTACAGAGTGGTTTGACAGGTAGAACTGTGTGCACCACTATGTTGAATAACAATCTGCAGAGTACAAAGCTGTCAAAAAGGCAATAATTAATGCTTATGAGCTTAAGTCTGAGGCTTATCAATTAATGTTTAGGACTACAAAAACCCTTAAGTAAACCTGTTACTTTAATTCCAGCGCAGTTTTTGAAGTACACTTTAACAGGATCTTCATAGTTGGAATAGGACTTTACCTAAAAAAGAGCTGGTATCTTTTAAAGCTTATGGATTTTTCCTGAAGGATTCCTGAAAATGTACTGCAAATACTCATGGGAAAAAGTAGTTCAATTTTGTTAGAAGATATGATTTACCCAAAGAAATACAATCAGGTTAAGGTTCAATTTTCTGTCTCCAATATTCAATGAAATAATGGGTAGTTTGGGAATAAAATATTTTTCATCTCTGCTTGTACCCGCAATCTCAATGTAATAATTAGGAGACCATGACTAAATCTTATTGTCAAAAATGTCCTAATGAATGAGATAAAAGAATTCCCTTGTTATTATTTGCCATTTAGTATGGTCCTCATTAATCCACATTATTTAGTCCTTTTGAACTTTTTATGGACATAAGAGGAAAGGACCATTTAAATTCATAAAGGAAAATTAATAAACCAATGTTCAGAGCCTATGTTTCGCGCCTATGTTTCACATTTCAGAGAAAAACTGACTACAGCATATGAGCAAACTAAAAAGAATTTGGTGTATTTAACAAACCATGTAAACTAAAACAAGTAAAAATGCCAAATTTTTAAATTTTGTTGCTACAGACAAAGTATTGGTGTGTTCCCTGCCTCCAGGTACCTCTAAAAAGAAAGGCTCATCAGACCTTAATCAATTGAAAAAGAAACACAATGATGTAATTTATGTAATGAGAACCCCAGCAAATAAAATCAGCAATTTTGTCACGATAATATGTTAAAGAGGTATTATGAAAAATATGCTAGTCAAGGTAAACAAATGTACTTATGGTTGTGAAAGAAATGGGGAGTGAAATAGAAATATCAGAACAATTGGAAAATGAATCAGAAATTGAGAATTCAGAAATTAGGCCTCCAGCACTCAGATTGGATAATGTAGAGGTCCTTAAAGATTTAGACGAAGTCATGATTTAGTTTTGGGAAGACTACTCAAGTGACTGAGTCATAGAGTCATAGGAATGTATAACATAGGAAGAGACCCTTCGGTCTAACTCTTCCATGCCAACCAGATAACCTAATCTAATCTAGTCCCGTTTGCCAGCTCTTGGCCCATTTCCCTCTAAACCCTTCCTATTCATATACCCATCTAGATGCCTTTTAAATGTTGTAATTGTACCTCTGGCTATGCATTCCATACACGCACCACCCTCTGTCATGGTTGCCCCTTAGGGTCTGCTGTAAAGTTGCCCCTTAGGTCTGTTTTAATTTTTCCCCTCTCAAACTAAACCTATGCCATCTAGTTCTGGACTCCCCCCCCCCCCCCCCCCCCCCAGGAAAAAGAGACCTTTTCTATTTATCCTATCCATGTCCCTCGTGATTTTATAAACCTCTATAAGGTCACCCCTCAGCCTCTGACGCTCCAGGGAAAACAGCCCCAGCCTATTCAGCCTCTCCCTCTAGCTCAAACTCTCCAACCCTGGCAACATCCTTGTAAATCTTTTCCGAACTCTTTCAAGCTTCACAACATCCTTCCAATAGGAGGGAGACCAGAATTACAGACAATATTCCAAAAGTGGCCTCACCAATCTCCTGTACAGTCACAGCATGACCTCCCAATTCCTATACTCAATGCTCTAACCAATAAAGGAAAGCATACCAAATGCCTTCTCCACTATCCTATCCATCTGTGACTCCACTTTCAAGGAACTATGAACCTGCACTCTAGGTCTCTTTGTTCAACAACACTCCCCAGGACCTTCCCAGTAAATGTATAAGTCCTTCTCTGATTTGCCTTTCTAAAATGCAGCTCCTCACATTTATCTAAATTAAAGTCCATCTGCCACCCTTCAGCCCATTGGCCCATCTGATCAAGGTCCCGTTGTACTCTGAGGTAACCTTCTTCGCTGACCACTACATCTCCAATTTTCTTGTCATTTGCAAACTTACTGACTATACCTGCTATGTTCACATCCAAATCATTTGTATAAATGACAAAAAGCTGTGGACCCAGTACAAATCCTTGTGGCACATCACTGGTCACAGGCCTCCAGTCAGAAAGATAATCCTCCATCACCACCCTCTGTTGTCTACCTTTGAGCTAGTTCTGTATCCAAATAGCTAGTTCTCCCAGTATTCTATGAGATCTAACCTTGCTAACCAAGGTTATGAAATCCATTACAGAATCATAAATCAATTTGTGGAAATAGGCCAGGATAAACTGTGAGGTAAAAACAATAACTGCAGATGCTGGAAATCAGATTCAAAGGGCTTTTGCCCGAAACGTCGATTTCGCTGCTCGTTGAATGCTGCCTGAATTGCTGTGCTCTCTCAGCACCACTGATCCAGGATAAACTGTGCTTAATTGATACTTCTTAAAATTCATTTACAGGATGAGGGTGTCACTGGCTAAGCCAGCAATATTGCCCTTCCCTAATTGCCCAGAGGACAATTGCTGTGGATCTGGAGTCACATCTAGGCTCCACTCATCCAGACAAGTGGGGAGTATTCCATCACACTCCTGACTTGTGCCTTGCTTTGGAAAGATAGTTGGTGAGTTACACACCACAGGATTCCTAGCTTTTGACCTGCTTTTGTCACCGTTGTATTTATATGGGTAATCCAGTTCAGTTTCTGGTCAATGGTGTCACACAGATACACAGCTGATAGTGGAGGATTCTTCAATGGTTACACCATTAAAAGTCAATGGGTGATGGTTAGATTCTCTCTTTTGTATATAGACATTACCTGACACTTGTGTGGCAAGGGTGTTACTTGACTCTTGTCACCCCAAAGACATTGTTGAGGTTTTGTAGAATTTAGACACGGATCACTTCATCATCTGGGAAATTTCCACTTGATAGCACTGATGGTGATCCTTTCCAGTACTTTTCTGATGATTGAGAGTTGACTAATGGGGCTGCAATTGGCCGGTTATATTTATCCTGTTTTTTGTGAACAGAACATACATGGGTTACATCTCACATTTATCATTGATAAAAATGGATGCACACAATTTGTCACAAAAATTGATTTGCTAGAAATGCTGTTGGGGTTGGATCAGATGAGATTGCCAGGGGGAGTGTGAGTATGAAGATTAACCTAAACTGGAAGGAGTTAAATTGGTAACAGGAAGTAGAAAAGCTGGGAGAGAGACTAGACAGGAGATACATTACTGAGTAGCAAATATGCCAAGAATGTGGAATGTTGTCACAAAGATGCATGCAGCATTCACAACAAGATAGGTGATCTGCAGGAACAAATAGAGGGAAATAATTATGATGTAATTGACATTCCAGAAACTTGGATGCATGGTCACCAGAACTGGAAAGTAAATAAGCAAGGATATTCAATGTTTAGGGAGAACATATGAGAAAGAAAAGGAAGTGGACTTGTGGTGATAATATGAGACTAAACAGTTCATTGAGGTGTCAATCCTCTTGCTGGTCCTCAAAGCCAGAGTAATCAGGACTTTTCTTGGCCCCCTCTTTGAGACTGTTGCTTCCCCTCCCATATCCCAACAGGCTCCACCCTACCATCTACAACTGTCCCCTCTGACTGTGACCATTCCCTCAGCCACTGAATACAGCCAGGCTAATTCACAGGTCTAAGCCTCGACAATATAATGGATTGACTCAAAAGCCCCCCACATTGTGTTACTAGCCATGCCCTGAATGACTATAGCCCAAACTCTGCACAGACTTTGATAGATAGCCATGACTAACTAAGGCTCACCTTGACATCCTCAGCTGAGTGACCAGTAAGGCCTAGACTTATTTTTCTTGGCCATTACAACTGACCATGGCCTCATTACTGGACTGCCATGGTATGGATCTCTGGACTTGAGCATGACTCACAACTTGAGTGATTATGGCCAAACCCCAAACTAAAAGTTCCGGGCCCACTGTTGTCGAACTGACTGTCTGGAGTCCATCCTTGCCCTAGTAGGAATACCTTCCCTTTCCTTTTTACATATTGCCATGTTCTTCAAGCACATGCAGTGTGTCTGCAATATATGCTGCTGCAAGCACTATATCTGGCAATGACACAGCAGCATGCAGAGCACTGATGTGTATTACATCCTTTAGACTGACCCTTTACTGTTTCCTATGGCCACATAATCCTACCTTTCCTTCAGTGCCACCTGAGAGGCAGAAAATGGTGTGTTCACATAGGCAGTTTGGTGGGGTTTAGTTCAGGGACATATCAACATGTCAATGTACAAGTGTGTACTGTAATTATTCCAGTGGAAGTGAAGGGAAGGAACATTTTGAAGATGTTGGTCAAGGCTGTGAAAGTGGTCTACACATCCAGACTGGAGACAGTTAATCAAAGTTGCCAGGCCCACCTTTGGTTTATGCAACTGGGCTTCTGAAGAGTTGAGTATTGGGAAGAAGTCCATTGGAAAGAGAAAGTCATTTCTGATGTGTAGGATATTTAATAAGATGCAAAAGCATACAGAGAGGCTCTTGCCAATTGCTGGAGAGAAAGTGGTCTCACCATCGAAGATGGGAGGACACAGTTGTCCACTTTATCTCAAAGGGCGAAAATCTGACGTTTGGGCTCATACAGTTCAAGGACTAAACCATTTTGCTGACCTAAAGAACCTTACCTAAACAAAGAACTTTTACCATTGTCACAAAATCTTTCCTCACAATTAGTGGTTTAGGTGTACCTTTAGACAGTCTAATAGGTAGCACAGGAGTGAGGGCTGTGTCAGTTTGCTGATCGGAACGGAAGGAAGGTGCACTGAATATACGAAGCGTCCACAGTTGCAGTTATATAAAACAAAGAACTACGGATTCTGGAGATGTGTATGAAACAGAAAGTGCTGGAGAAGCTCAACAAGTCTGCCAGCATTGTGGAGAGAAAGCAGAGTTCATGTTTTGAGTCCAGTGACCCTTCTTCAGAACTAGGCTGTGATATATTAGTCTTAATGTACCTGAGTTTTATTGGGCTTGATACTAATAAAAACTTTTATTTTGGGAATCATTATCAGCATTATGCCAAAGTCAGAAAGCGTAGATACTGTTCATACTATTCCCCTGGAATAGTATGAACAAAAAGTAAAATAATCCACGGCTCAGAATGCCAATGTATGAAATCAGAATCACACAATTGTTAAGGTGCAGAAAGAGACCATTTCCCCCCTCATGTCTCCACCAGCTCTCCAAATAAGCATGGCAAACTTTTTTTTATACAACTAATATATTCGGTTTTCTAAGTTCAAGGAAACCTCAGTCAGAATGATTGCATTCATTTGATATTACAACACCCTGATTTTTGTACGGTTATTTGTCTGTAATGTCATAGAAACTTCTTATTTATATCTGCTCATTCACTGTCTTTTGAATTTTTATTTCTTCAGAGTTAAGTTAGATTGAATTAAATAGTCTATGAGATATCACTGGATCCACTGTATATTATTCAGATCCACTCAGATGTTTTTGGAAAATTTAATAAAGGTTATAATGCGCACTTTTTAAAAAGCCTCATGCACAGTTTATCTGAAAGTTTTTGCATTAAAGAGAAAAAAAACAGTAGCATACTGAATAATGGGATGGGCAGAGGGCCCACTGAATTTTGGGGAAATGGGGAAATTTCCTAAGAGTCCACATGAATTGTTGTATTGCATGTGTCGGTGCCCTTCCTCCTTGACAATCCTGAAGAATCCTGTCTCCTTTTGGGGGAGTCAATCCAATCCTGACTACAGCCACGTGGTATTCCTTATTAACTCAAGGGGGTATGGTTGAAGCCAATGGATACTGCAAGCACTATGGGCCCCAGATACCTACTGGCAACAGCACTGAAGATGTGTGCTCCAGAACTAGCCTCATCACAAACCAAACTGTTCCATTGCAGCTACAACACTGGCATTTGATAAATGTGGGATGTAACCCATATGTTCTGTTTCACAAAAAACAGGATAAATATAACCAGCCAATTGCAGCCCCATTAGTCAACTCTCAATCATCAGAAAAGTACTGGAAAGGATCACCATCAGTGCTATCAAGTGGAAATTTCCCAGATGATGAAGCGATCCGTGTCTAAATTCTACAAAACCTCAACAATGTCTTTGGGGTGACAAGAGTCAAGTAACACCCTTGCCACACAAGTGTCAGGTAATGTCCATATACAAAAGAGAGAATCTAACCATCACCCATTGACTTTTAATGGTGTAACCATTGAAGAATCCCCCACTATCAGCTGTATATCTGTGTGACACCATTGACCAGAAACTGAACTGGATTACCCATATAAATACAATGGTGACAAAAGCAGGTCAAAAGCTAGGAATCCTGTGGTGTGTAACTCACCAACTACCTTTCCAAAGCAAGGCACAAGTCAGGAGTGTGATAGAATACTCCCCACTTGTCTGGATGAGTGGAGCTCCAACAACACTCAAGAAGCTTGACAGCATCCAGGATGAAGCAGCCTACTTGATTGGCACCACATCTACAAGCATTCACTCCCTCCACCACCAACACTCAGTAGCAGCAGTGTCCATTATCTACAAGACGTGCTGCAGGAATTCACCAAAGATACTCAGGCAGCACCTTCCAAACCCACAACCACTTCAATCTAAAAGTGTAAGGGCAGCAGATATATAGGAATTACCACTACTTTTAAGTTCCCCTCCAAGCCACTCACCACCCTGACTTGGAAATGCATTGCTATTCCTTCACTGTCACTGCGTCAAAATTCTGGAATTCCCTCCCTAATAGCAGTTTGGTCAACTCACAGCAGGTGGACTACAGTGGTTCAAGACGGCAACTTGTCACCACCTTCTCAAGGGTAACTACAGACAGTCAATAAATGCTGGCCAGCCAGGGAAGCCCATACCCCATAAAAAAGTTAAAAAAAGTAACTTGATACAATCCAGGACAAATCAGTCCATATATTTGACACCCAGCCACCATTATAAACGGGTTCTTTGAATCACACCTTCAAATCAGCAACCTGTCCCACCTGGAAGAACAAGGACAGCAGATGCAAAGAGCACAAGTTCCCCTCCAAGCTACACCATCCTGACTTGAAACTATAACACCATTCCTTCATTGTCATTAAGTCAAAATCCAGGAACTCCCTTCCTATTAGCAGTGTGGGTATCTCTACACCCCACTGATGACAGTGATTCATAAGGTCTGCTCGCCACTGCATTCTCCAATACAGTTAGGGATGTGTAATAAATGATTGTGATGCCTACATGCAATAAACTAATACAGAAGGTAGGAAATGTAGAAATGTAGAAATAAATTAGAATGGCTAGAAATAGCTAGTAAAATTATTTGCAATGCACATGTGACTTTTCTTTGAGTTTTACATGTATGTATTTGTATTTTAGGATTGCATACTTATTCTAAACTTCAATTATGTCAAAGCACTGTGCAATCTTTAATGTTTCAGAGGATGTGTTAGACCAGATAGATAATTCTGAACTATATTCAGGGAAATTGGAGCATTTATCTAAAACTTTCTTTCTGGATTTATCACATATTGAATAGAAATCTTATAGGAGTTTGTGCTTGGAGCTTGCTGAATGGTCTTTTGACATTCCATTTTTTTCATATTTTTTATAAAGAAACAAAGTAAGTATGTTTGACATAGGACACCATGACGTAAATCTCTCAAAGCATAATTTGTAATAAAAGAAAAGAATTATTAGCTTGGATTTTGTTATATTTAATAGATTAAGGTTTGATAATATCTGACAGGTAAGAAGCAAGATTTGTGAACAACTGATCATGTTACAAGCACTGTCAGGAGGCTACTTATCTTAGGATTGCACGCATATGTTTTTAAAAATGCTTTTATGAACAGCTTGGGGGGTGGTGGGTGAACTGGCTCCTTTTTTTCAACATGTTTCGTTGATCACAACAAAGGTTAAGTTCTTTTTATCATGAGGCTATACATCTCCAATTAAAATATGGCTAATTTTCACTGTAAACAGTATGGAGCTAATCACAATGTTTTGTTGCATTGAAGAAAGAACAAGTTTATTATCTGTACGCTGAGAAAAATAATAAAGGCATAGTATTAAGCATATGACCTTTATGGGGTACCTTCACACACATATACTGTATATACCAACACTTATAAGGGATAGTGTTCAGTGCACAAGACAATGATAGGATGTTCAGCTTCGTTATCCTAGAGATGTAGGTTTTTAACCTGCGATCACAGTTGATTAGTTGGTTCTTAGGTCAACTGCAATAGTGAATATTGTCATTATCTTTTAAGTTTTCAGTTCTCTGTTGCTCCATTCTAGGCAGTGAAGTTGAACCAAGCATAAAACCTTCTGAGAGAGAAAGAGAGCCTTGCGAGGCTGTGATCATTTCTGCATTCTAAAATTCACCTTCCCAACTGTGCTAAAACAGCCCCTTGAAATAGAATTCTGAGGAAGGGTCACTCAACACAAAATGTTAACTCTGATTTCTCTCCACAGATGCTGCCAGACCTGCTGAGTTTTTCTAGCAATTTCTGTTTTTGTTGGCCTTGAAATAGATTATGTTTTCAGGCTTGGTTGTTGTGGAGGGATTTAGTCTTCAACATTAGAAGATGTTCATAATGGCCTAATTCAAATAGGAGATGTTTTTTACTCTTCTGGATGGAGGTGCTGACTGATATATTTCTTTGCTCCTGGATAAAATATTGCTTTCAGTACAATCTGATTTGAGCTGTACCAAGTTTATTTTATAAAGTTTGGCCAACTTGTTTGGATCAGGTTATCTGTGAGTCCACTTTAAATTAGTGGTTCCTTTTTAACACTATTTCAGCAATGAAAGCACAGCACAAGCTATTAGATTGACTAATGAAATTCAAAGATCAGTAACTTCTATTTTATGTCATGTGCCAGTTGATTGTGACATTCGTTTGAGAAAACAACATTTACTGGGCTCATTGCAAGGGGGAGGAGAGAACTGGCAGTGGGTGGTATTGTGTACAGGGAATCAGAAGTGTGGAGAAAATTGGTTACCTCTTTCAAAAAACATGATGGGTTGTAATCTGTGCTGTTTGATACACTGTGACACCAAAAATCACCAAAAATAAGATTTTTAATTAGTTCTGAATGGATATATTCTACATGTTGCTTACTAACTTTTGAAAAATCATACATTTTTAGTAAACTCTGCAAGAGACTTTCCTTCCATGTTATTTAATTTAACAAAAATATACCAAGTTCAATGGAAGGTCAAAATAAAATTAATTAATAAACCACAAATTCACTTATGGCTGGAGCTGCCTCATGGTTCCCCCTGAAAAAGTGTTCATTTGAGTCAATGAATATGCCTCTATTTCAGTAATTGAGGATTTCTGTTAACGTAAGTAGGTAAGAAAGTGCATTTGCTGTTTTAAAGTGTCAAGTACTGCACGCAGCACCTTATTTCCACTTTAATGTTTCTGCTACAGCTTTGCCTAGGGATATTACAATTATGATGCCAATCAATCAAGTACAAACACAAGTATATACAATGACAATGTCAAGTACATGGTTTTTAAAAGTCTCATCTCACAGACTGTACAATCCTTCTCCCCTACGGTCAACTGAGAATGGAGGTTCTGGGAAGGTGAGCTCATGTATGACATAACTAAAGACTGCGTTTGCAACAGTAATCTTTTAAATAGTTATGTCCAGGTGACTTATGAAGCAGATGGATTATGTAGCAGTATCATTTGTCTATTAGTGAGTGGCTGATTTAATATTATGAGACAGTAGAAGTTCAGCTAAATGACTTCATTTCTTGTACTCTAACACTCATGTTAAATGGGACTTCCACTGTAATTGTTCTGTGACCCATGTTACTCCCATGTGTAACTGTTCTGAAGCAACCCATTTGGCAGTGAAGATGTGGTCAGTTTGGTTCAAAATTCATACCAAGTGCTTTATTTTCATTAATGTAACCAACAAAGATTTAAAAGGGTAATATAGCTCTTCCAGCAATCAAAACTAATGTCCCTATAACTTAGCATGAAATAAAACTTAGCATCATTGAAGTTTGTCCATTAGGTCATAACTTAATTTAGAATTGCATAATGCTGAAACTGCTTGTCTATTTGATGCAGTTTAGCAATTCGGATTTGATTGTGTTAATCTCTCTAACTGACTTATCTCTAGCTACTTGTACAAATAGAAACTGATTAAACTTTTGTATCTTATCAAAAATAACACTTGGCAGCTGTCTGTTCCAACACAGAACTATGATTTGGGGTTTAGATAACATTAATCGCCTGCTTTGGTTTTCCTTTATTGGTTTATGAAACAATACAATCTCCTTGATGTTCCAGATTGTCAGGCACATAAATTGGGAGTTGGGGAACCGGTTGGCAAAGTGCCTTTTGCACATCTACCATTGGGATCTGGGTTCAAATCCATTTCAGACTGCTAGGATGAATGCCATTCTGTGTGCTTACCATGGGGGTCCTAAGTGAAATGTATTTTGGCCGCCTCGATCTAGTCCCTAGCAAGTGTGGACATGGGCCTAAAGTTTTGTTCTTTATTTGATACAAACTATGCATCTCACTGGTGTGGAAATTGGAAAATATGTCACACTGATGCAGTGGGTCTTGGCCTGATAATTTTGAATCTGAGGTATGTTGCTGGGACAATGCAGAGAGTACTTTGCTCTGCATTATGTCAAATCAATTGCTTGATACTTTAAATTGGAAGAAATCCACTTACAAATGGTAACATCCCTCACCTGAATGAGAACCAACATATGAATAAAAATATAAGCATATGTTGAAAAGAAAATCAAAATTTAAACACATGGCAATCCCTGTTATTTTGTTTGAATCTGCACATCTAGTGCTAGATGGAAAAACACTGTTAGCTGGTTTAGAGCAAATTCTATTTTAAAACACATCAAGATTTTTTCAAAAAGAAAAACTGAAGTTCCTGGAAAAATTCAGCAGGTCTGGCAGCATCAGAGAAATCAGATTTAATGTATCGGACCTGGTGACCCTTCCTGGTTTCAAACTGGTTTGGAACCAAATCAGAGGAATGACCTATAAATCATGGATTCAAATTCAATTTGATTATAATCAGTTACATTGTTAAATTACACTATTAAATTGAATTTTTTTTATTGGTTTGGATCTCTTCCTTGCAATTTTTAGGATTTCATAGATCCTCAGTCTATAAGAATAATGTGGTCAATACAATGTATTATTTTAGAAAATATGATTATCAGTTGAAGTACGTCAAAGTTTTCAAGTCTAAACTGGTTAAGTCTAAAAATTATCTCAGTAGAACTATCTATTCAAAATCACATTCCTCATTTCTTTTCATTCATTGGATATCCCGTGGTTATACATGGTTTATACATGGTCAACATTTATCAAGTATCACTGAATGTTCATATGTACACAATTGAGGCATTTGCTAAGTCATATCACTGGATAGTTAAGAGGCCCGAGTCGCATATAGGCCATATGGAGTCAAGAATGGCGATTACCCTCTTTAAAAGGCATTAGCAAGCTAGATTTATTTTTACAATTCAGCACTTTCAAGTAATCACTGCTACTGATACTTAAGTATCCAGAAGTGCTCTTACTCACAGCTGGAAGTTTGCTGTTGATTACCAAATCACCCATGGTATTTTTTCATCTAGTAACCAGTAAATTACCTATGTTTTCCAATTGATTAATTTACATGCAAAGCAGACCACTAAAGGTGAGGGAGGAGTAGGGAGAGAGGGTACAGGAAAATTCAAAATGGACTTGGAAGGGAACAGTTTACTGATACTGGTTTTCCAGTTCAGATTTATATAATTTAAACTTTACATGGTAGGTATTTGAACGCATACTTCAAAGATCTTTAAGTGAACTCTGAATTACATACCGATCCAGTAAAATGACAACTATACCACCATTCCTCACTTTACAGTGGTGTATGGCTGATTCTAATCACCGGTTTCCCTACTCCTCTAATATAATGCTTTCTTAGCTTCTGCTTCCTTTTCTCTCTGCCCGCCCTAAAATTGGGCAAATGCGCAAATGTGTGCAAAGATCACGTGGAGAGATTCTTAAGTACTGTGTGATCCCAGAAATGGACTATTAATCTTATGTCTTTTGAAGAAATAAATATTTCTGCCACTGTGAGAACAACAAATGTTGGAGATTATTGCGCATCAGACAGCATCCATGGAGAGAGAGCAAGCTAACGGTTCGAGTTTAGATGACTCTTTATCAGAGTTGAAGTGAAGTTTGGAGGGGACAGTATTTATGCAATAGTTGGGGTGGGGGTGGTGAGGTGTAGAGTGCTCAGGGAGCAAAGATGTTGACAGTTCAGATAAAGTGATGGGAATGTTAGAATGGCAGAACTATGGTGTGTCTAACTGTCAGACTTGAAAGATCAAACAGTCCCACTGGGGTGGGGGGAAGAGAGAGAGGAAATGCCAATGCAGTTGCACAGAAAAAAAAACCTGCAAGCACTGACAGTTCAGGGACAATTTGCATCATATTTGCTAGGTACAAAACTCACAGCTGACTTTACAGCCTGACAAATGGGGACACTTTTAATCTTTCATGCCAATCAAAAAATGAGATGCAATGTTTGCTTTACATCCCTTGAAGTCGATAAGCAATATTAATTTAAAATTAACATTCTATGTGCCTGATCCAGTGGATTCTGTTAAAATTGCATACAAAGCCTGCTAGTTACTAGAACAGAAAGTTCGAATGCACAATTTGAATAATGCATTGACTTAATTTACTTTTGGTGTAGGACAAAAGCGTATGCCCCTCTTGTGGGGATTAGTTAGCTCAGTCAGCTGGGTGGCTGATTTGCATTGCAGAATGATGCCAAAGATGTGGGATCCATTCCTGCTCCAGTTGAGGCTACATTGAAAATCCTGAATGTACTGAATTTCTGTTTCCGCTTAAGCATGTTTTTCCGAGCTCACCTGTTAAAGATGTTAGTTTATTGTCCTGATTCTCCTACGTCTACATCATGTCCAACTTATGTAGTACACCCATATGTATCTCAACAGATTATCTCATACTTTCTCAGAAGTCTGACAAAATCCTCCCATTGACTTTTCTTTAAATATGAGAACAGTGTCTAATGGCCCCGGTATTTCTATGTTAGCTAGTGGAATTGTAGGAGGTTCACTTTGAGAACTGTCTACCACACCTTCTATTTCATTCTCATTATCTCCATCATTTTCTTCTTGAAACACTTGTTCCACCTTATCCTCTTCTCTGTGACAATACCTTTCTTGGCATATTAATGAGACATAATAATACTTCTTCCTACAATCAGGAGTATTTATCAGTCAATTTACTAAGCCTTCTAAATGATTTTGCTTTCAAAGATACACCATTTGAAATCCAAACAGTATATTCTTGGTAAGAAGGGTTGGCTTAGGATTCCAGTGTGCAATTCAGGACCTTGTGTGCACTAGATATTCAGTAAAATGCCACAGGGAAGAGGAGCAGCAATCAAGATCTGTGGTGGTCTGTTGCATGCTGCAAAATCATTGTGAGGGCACAGCCCTTGATACTACCTATTTAAGCAAGTGGCTGTAGAGGAGCAGGAAGAAGCTGTAGAGGAGAGAGAGGAGGGGAGGAGGTGAGCTATAAAGTTCTTTGCTTGCCCAGACTATCTGTGAAGAACTTAGCTGAATATGATACCAATAACCACAACCCCAAAATCCCATTTACTAAATGTCCTACACATTTCCATCTATTTGTACTGATCATACAGAGTCCCCTTAAGAATCCTATGTATTTCAGTTTGAGTACCTCTCATTCTTCTAAGTTCCAAAGAGTAGAGCCCTAACCTTTTTTACCATTGCTCAATAGACAATCCCTCCATACCAGGACCATCCTAGTGAACGTTCTCTGAACTGTCTCCATTGAAACAATATCTTTTCTTGCATAGGGGGATGTAAACTGCTCACAGTACTCCAGTTGTAGTCTCACAAGCATCTTGTGCATTTGTACTAAGAATTCCCTGCTGTAATACTCTAACCATCTTGAAATAAGGGCTGATATTCCATTAGCCTTCCTGATTACCGACTGCACGGTGGCTCAGTGGTTAGCACTGCTGCCTCACAGCACCAGGGTCCTATGTTCAATTCCATCCTCGGGTGATTGCCTGTGTGGAGTTTGCACATTCTCCCCTTGTCTGCGTGGGTTTCCTCTGGGTGCTCTGGTTTCCTCCCACAGTCCAAAGATGTGCAGGCCAGGTGAATTGGTCATGTTAAATTGCCCATAGTGTTAGGTGCATTAGTCAGAGGGAAGGTGGGTTGCTCTTCGGAGGGTCGGTATGGACTTGTTGGGCCAAAGGGCCTGTCTCCACACTGTAGGGAATCTAATCACCTGTGTGCTAGCTTTCTATGAAACCCCCATGTGTCTTTGTTTTGTAGATTTTCTGCGTTTAAATAATACTCTGTTCGTTTGTTCATCACATTTTATTTGCCAATTTTTCCCTGTTTGTCTACAATAGTTCAGGTCTGAGTACTGATCACTGTGGAACTTTTCTGGCCATGGGTCACCAACCTGAAAAAGAATCACTTATCCCCTGCTCCTGCTCATTAGCCAGTTTTCCATTTACACCAATGTATGACCTCCAACACCCTGGGCTCTTATCTAATGACTCAACATTTTGTGAGGTATCTTGTATGTCTTCTGGAAATTCAAATGCAACACAACTACTGTTCCCCTCTATCCACTCTGGTTGAGACTTCCTCGAAAAACTCTAATAAATTAGTCAGACACGATTTCCCTTTCATGAAACCATGCTGACTCTGCTTGATTGGATTACAATTTTCCAAATATTCTGCTACTACTTCTGTCATAATTGATTCCTAGACCTTTCCAACAGTAAATTTTAGGCATATCAGCCTATAGATGGCTGCTTCTTGGCTCCCTCCCTTCATGAATAGGGGTGTCACATTGGCAGTTTTTCAATCCTCCAGTACTACTCCAGAGTCCAAAGACTTTTGGAAAATTACAGCCAGTACATCAGCTATCTCTTTAGCTACCTTTTTAAGGGTTCGAGGATGCAAGCCATCAGGACCAGGGACTTATTGCCTTGAGCCCCATTAGTTTGTTTAATACTGCTTCTCTGATGATGGTGATAGTAATTAATTCCTCCCTTGTATTCTATAGTATTAATGGAATTTTTGAAGCATCTTCCATCAAAATGACTAATGCAAAATATCTGTTTAACTCCTATGCATTTAATGATAATGACCTCTTTAAGTTGCTGCTGCTGATTGCTTGTTTTTAAGTCAGCAATTGTGTCAAAGTTCAAATGCCAGTGCAGGCATACATTGACTGATATTATGACCTGACTATTCTGCATGTTTCCAGCTCCCTGCATTAATGCTTTCACCAGAATGATGTTTGCATGGGTCAGGCTGGAATTGAGGGCAAGAGACATGGAGAAAACTATTGACCATATATGGAGGTGAAATTTGTGTCCTATGATCTTTTGCTGTGGCAAGTTGCTCTATGAAGGCATCGATGTAGTTTTTTAAAAAACCTTGAAAGTGCACTGACATCACTGGTCCATGGTCCTGCGCCAACTCTCTGACAGAGACTCACTTGGCTGACTGTTGCTTCTGCTCTATCAATTTAGGACATTGCATGTGTCAAAAGCCCTTTGGACATATAAGAGAATGATCTGCTAATCTCCCTCTTCCGGCTTTTGGCGATAATCTTAGTCATGGCCTCCAGATAGGATCACATCGACTGAACACAAATTGCCTCAAAACTTTCCAAAATTTTGTACGCCTCGCACCACTAGTAAATCTATTCTTAGTCTTCACTATTTAGATCAAAGGGTTACTGGATCTTCAACATCACAACTGAAGCTTGGCAAAACTTGGCATTGCCTCGTGAACTTCATCTACATTCCATTTCTGGCCCTCACCCTGTTCTTAAAAGTGGAATGTCCAGAATTGTGCATGACCTTCTGACTGTGACAGAACCAATGATTTGTTTTGTTTAAGCATTAATTCTTTTACTTAGTGTAATATTTTCTACAAATAGAGCTTCAGATCTTGCATTTTTTAAAAGGTTTGTGAACTCATTCTTCCAATTCCAAAGAAAGATTTAGAAGTCTTAACCCTGAAATCACCTTTTTCCACTCTTTCTAATCTTTTACCATTTAATGTATATTTTCTCTCTTCAATAATATCTACCATGTCCAAGCCTAGATCAACTACATTTATCGAACAGGCTGATAGCCCAGATGCTAACCCTTGGATGCACATTCATTAATCCTCTGCTGTTGAAGAATATCCATGTACATTATTCTCTACCTTCAATCCTTTTGTAACAGTCAATAATTAGCAGAAACCAACTTTGTCAATTCTCTGTAAAATCTTGAAAATTGAACAGCATGAGATCATACTTGCTTTTGATTTCTTAATCAAGTATATTCCTTAAAGATACAATAAGGGAATACATTCCTTTTAATTTGGCTCTTTAAATTTCTATATAAAACAAGTATTTTTACAAAAACTCTTCACTGCAGTCATGTGCTCTTCCAGCTTCATTTAACTGTAACTGGCACAAAGTGATTTTCTATACTTTCAAATGAAATCACAAATAGCCCACAAAACCACCCAAGACGTTTTGCTGTTAGTTAAGACCTGTCATTTGAAATTTGATCACTATCAACATGTTGGAAAAAGTTGAAAATCACACAATATTAGGTTATAGACCAACAGGTTCATTTGGAAGTACTAGCTTTAGGAGTGCTGCTCCTTCATCAGGTAGCTGAAGGAGCAGTTCAATTAAACCAGTTGGACTATAACTGCTGTTGTGTGATTTTTAACTTCGTCCACCCCAGTCCAACACCGGCACCTCCACATCATAACATCCTAGAGGTCGCCATTGACCAGAAACTTCATTGGATGAGCTACAGAAATATTTGTGCTTCAAGAAAAAGTCAGAGGCTGGAGATTGCGTGGCGAGTAACTCGCCTTCTGTCTTCCCAGAGCCTGTCCACCATCTATTCGGCATACACCAGGAGTGTGATGAAATACAACTCACTTGTCTGGATGAGCACAGTTCCAACAATACCCAGAAAGCTCAATACCACTCAAGAGAAAAAACTGCCTGCTTGATTGGCACCCCATCCACCATCTTAAATCGCCACCACTTGTGCAGAGTGGCAGCAGTGTGGGATTAAGATGCAAGATATATAACTCCATCATTCAAACCTTTTGCTACATATCAATGAGGCATGATCCCAGGCCTTCCCTGCTCTCTCAGGTGAACACAACAGACTCCATGACTGTATTCTGAAAAACTGTAGGGGTCAATAATTATCATTCAACCAGCATCACTGACAGAAATGTATTATCTAAATTTTATTTTCATATTGCTTTTTGTGGGACCTTGCAGTGGAAAAATTGGTTATCTCTCACTTCCAACATTATAAGATTATACCTCAAAGGTAATTGATTGGCTGTAAATCACTTGGCAACATCCTAAGGTCACAATAGGTGCTATATAAATGCGGGTTTTTGTTAGTATGTTCACTTATTTATTTATTTATTTACACACCTGTCCAGACACGAATACAAAATAGCAGTGGAAACAAAATAATAATATTCCACCCAAGACCTCCTTTTTCTTTACATGCTGGGCAATTTTAAGAACAGTCTCAGTTGTGAAATGTTCAATGTATACTCATAATTTGGTTACTAAAAATAACACAAAAGTATGAGAACCAAATATGCCTGTTTTCCACACAGGATGTTTATCACACAATATTCCTGGAGGAAAATATTTGTGGCCAGATGTAACTATGACTGGTAAATAGTCACAAATAATTATTTTGGGTCGACTGATAGGATAGTGAAGAAGGCGTTTGGTATGCTTTCCTTTATTGGTCAGAATATGGAGTACAGGAGTTGGAAGATCATGTTGCAACTGTACAGGACATTGGTTGTTGCAATATTGTGTGTAATTCTGGTCACCTTCCTATCGGAAAGATGTTGTGAAACTTGAAAGGGTTCAGAAAAGATTTACAAGGATGTTGCCAGGGTTGGAGGATTTGAGCTATAGGGAGAGGTTGAATAGGCTATGGATGTTTTCCCTGGAGCGTTGGAGGCTGAGAGGTGACCTTATAGAGGTTCATAAAATCATGAGGATAAATAGACAAAGTCTTTTACCTGGGTGGGGGAGTCCAGAACTAGAGGGCATAGGTTTAGGGTGAGAGGGGAAAGACATAAAAGAGACCTAAGGGGCAACATTTTCATTCAGAGAGTGGTACGTATATGGAATGAGCTGCCAGAGGAAGTGGTGGAGGCTGGTACAATTGCAACATTTAAAAGGCATTTGGATGGGTATATGAATAGGAAGGGTTTGGAGGGATATGGGCTGGGTGCTGGCAGGTTGGACTAGATTGGGTTGGGATATCTGATTGGCATGGACGAGTTGGACCAAAGAGTCTGTCTCGGAATCATAACTTTATGACTCTATGACTGTTTTAGCCACAATATAGAGACCTGTGCATGACAGTGCTTTCGCTGTGCACGAGATCCACTTCAAAACAAAATGTTTTGAATCAAGATTGTTGGCTGGAAATTTTCGAATGAGTTCATCGATCCATCATCCCAGCATGACGTCATTCTGTAAGAAGGTGTAGCTCAGTGACAGAGCTAAAACACCTCAGGCACTGATTATCTCACATTCACTTTTGAATACAATTCCTCTCAGAAGCTTGGGTTCAGTGCACATGCCCTCCAAACTTCATAGTTTAGAAGTGACGATTAATTACATTATCGTACAACACTTACTGTAGCTATATCAAATTCCATTGTCTGCTACTTCATTGAAGCATTAACAGGCTGATCCCACCATTAAAATAATGACAAGAAATTTGATAGGGCTGCCGTAGGCATTCGTACTGTAATATCACAGTGTGATGCATGGAGCTGACTGCGTGATGTTAATTTTGCAGTCTGGATCATGTTGCAAAACAAGTAATTCCTTGATACGATCATGGCTATGTCACCTTCTCAGTCAGATGGATGTGGGCTAAAGTATCTCTCTAGGATTTGAGCACATCATTTACAAGATGTTACTGTAGTATAGAAGGAGTGATGCATTGTTGGAGGAGCCAGGTGTGATTCTGGTTAATGTGAAATGAATGATAATGAATTCGCACTGTGCTGAACATCTCCCCTGATGTTTTGCATTTACATTTGACTTGAATGTAGATTAAAAAATTAGAAAAAGAGATTGCTGATTCAGTATCCTTTTATACAGCCATGCAAAATCAAGGTAATCATTTTTGGATAAATTGTTGAATCGGCATTTCATAATTCTCAATGAGACTGCCGAAAAAAGCAGGAGGTTCTCCTGATTTCCTTATGTTCACCTCTCAGCTGAAATCCTCTCAAACTGTTCAAGGACTGAATAATCTCCTTTGCTGTCTGTGGGACTTTGCTGTGCATAAATGAACAGCTACATTTCGGGTATAAGAAATATATAGTGATTACTGTAAGGGTCTTTACTTGGCTAAGTCCACACTTTATCATCATAATGTTCCTCCCTCCTTGTGAAATTTCAGTCAAAATGCAAGAAAGATATCGGAGAGTTCTGATTGTTAAATGTCTAAAAGCATTATAAAATAGTATTGATAGTTTAGAGATGTAAAAATATCATTTTATACTGGCATAATGCCAAGTTGTATCTTACATTGTTTTTTCTAGCTAATTGTCAATTTCATTATGTCTCAAAGATGGTTTCTTTCTGCGAGGCTTGGCCGGATTTCTTGTCACCCCTTAACAAACTTGCCTCATTAACTACCTTCCATTCTCCTATGGTGCCACCTTTGCCCGATTCTAGCGCCATTCTACCACCTGCTATTCTTAGAAGAATTAACTATTCACTGGATATCCCCTGAAAGACTAGCATCCCTGGCAACAGCACTGTCTTTAAAAAGATGTTGTGCTGGCATACCAAAGTCACCCTGCAAAGTGTTCTGCAGTTTTCCTTCAAGTTGTTGGACTAGGTAAAAACAGTATAGCCATTCTCTGATGGGGACCTGGAGGTGCTGGTGGAAGTGAGATTCTAGAGGAGGGCTGCCCTTTTTCTGGAGGACAGGCAGGGAAGGGTACATTAGCAAACCCTCTGACAACATGCTTTAGATTTTGATTTGATTTATTGCTGTTACATGTAACGAGGTACAGTGAGAAGTGTTGTTTTGTGTGCTGTACAGGCAGATCGTATCATATAAAATGCATCAAGTAGCAGAATAGAGTGCAGACTACAGTGTTACAGCCACTGAGAAGGTTCAGAGAGAGAGAGAGATCAACATTAACATTTGAGAGATCCATGCAAATGTCTGCTAATAGCGGCAAAGAAGCTGTTCTTGAATCCGCTTGTACGTCTATTAAAACCTTTACATCTGCTGCCTGATGGAAGAGGGTGGAAGAGAGTATAACTGGGCTGGGAGGAGTCTTTGATTATGCTAGTTGCTCTCCTGAGGCAGCAGGAAGTATAGATGGAGTCAATGAATGGAAGGCTGGTTTGTGTGATGGGCTGGGTTCTGATCATGACTCTCTGTAGTTAGTTGCAGTCCTGGAAAAAGCAGTTACTGCACCGTGCTCTGATGTATCCAGATAGGATGCTTTCAATGGTGCATCTATAAAAATGGTAAAAGTCCTTGTGGACATGCTGAACCTCCTTAGCCTGCTGAGGAAGTAGAGGCGTTGTTGTGCTTTCTTGGCCCTTGTGTTGATTTGGGTGGATCAGGACAGATTGTTGGTAATCACCACTCCTAGATATATGACCTTTTCAACCATCTCCACTTCAGCACCATTAATGCAGACAGGAGTCCCCCACTCTGCTTTCTGAAGTCAATGACCAGCTCCTTCATTTTGCTGACATTGATGGAGAGATTGTTGTCTTTATAACTTGCCGCTAAGCACTTCATCTCTTTCTGAGGCCGCCTTTGGGTCCATGATGTCTTTGTGGTCTGGTGGAATGGCCACCATTGTCGGAGGAAAGTCATCTCTACTCCCCCTGGATAAGTGTCATTTCCTTCTCTCTGCCACCTCTCACTCATTCTGTCTCTGGTACTCACTCACCTCCTACTCAGGCTCATGCTCTGTCACTCCGACTATTGCATACATTCCTTTCTATCTCTCATTTATCCCCAATCTCCCACCCTCTGAACCCTGAATGGCCTCTGCATTGCCTACTGACTCACCCCCTTTCATCCACCTGCATGAGCATTAACAGCTCTGACAGCCACTTTCACCTTACTCAATCCTTCCATTTCTCTCATTATAGGAAGAAAGAGCCATAGCAGGGTAGGAAGAGCCAGAGTAGGTGATGGGGTACCCAATAGTAGGCTTCTTACTCCCTACAAGGAGAGAAGACCAGGGCCATTTCTGTGGGAATGCTGGAACATCCGAGTCCCCTTGAGTAAGTGCCACCGTTCATTCCACTGTGACTCTCACACTAACCCTGCTGTCAGTCTCATTGATTGCACACCACTTCGAACCACTAGCTATGAAACTTCCCTTCTCTCTTACTCACTCACATAAACACACACACATATACTCACAGACACGCATGCACGCACACACACACATACAGAAACACAGACACACACACATATGTATACACACAGATATAGACACACACACAGACATACATATATACACACAGTTACACACATACAGATACACAGACATATACACAGACAGACAGACAGACACAGACACACATATGTACACACAGATACACATACACCCAAAACAGACACACACACACTTATGTATTCACATAGATATAGACAGACAGACACACACACATATATATACACACAGACATATATACACACAGACAGACAGACACACACAGACATGTATACACACAGACACATATATACACACACAGATACACACACACACATACACTTACACATATACACACACATACATATTCACCCACAACAACGTACATGTGTCTTGTAGGTGCCAGTGGGATGCCCACAGCCTTGGCAAAGAAATGGGCTGCTCTACCAGATGAGACATTCTCAACTTCTGAGGAAGAGAGTTCTGAAGTGTAAGAGAAAGCATCGGCAAAACTGCTTTCTACACTCCCCACCCTCTCGGATACTGGCACCTTGTTGGGAACATCAGGAGTTGAAGGTTTGGGCGCCCCTCCTGGTGAGCACCTCACCATGACAGCTCTGCAGCTAGCAGAGGAAGAAATGCCCCAGGCTGCTGGCACTCAGTGGAGTAGTGTCGAAGACCAGGTATCTGCTCCGCCCCAGGCAGAAGAGCTCCCTGTGGAGTTGGCAATCAAAGACTTTGTCAAAAGGAGGCACAGAAGCAGTGTGCAGGTATGTGGGAGGTAATAGCCTTCATAAACCCAGAGGCTGCAGGAGCACAGCTATACAATGAGGACCCGGCTGCCTCAAGACCATGACTGTTTGGCTGCTTCCAGGACAGGTTGGTAGCCATTATGGAGAGTCACATCCAGCACTCTCAGGGTCTGCGCAGACCTGCATCCCACCATCTTACCAATTGTTTTTCATGACTGGGTTAGAAAGGGACAGGGAACCTTCAGCACACTATAACTACCCTTTCTTCACAAGGAGACCAAAGCAGAGGCACTCACAGAGGCCCCTCAGAAGACTCCTCTCAAGCCAGTCCAATGGCTAGGCCTTCTACCTCCACTCTGCCCGACTCCCTCCAACCTGATGAGGCCAACGAGGGTACAATTGTGTCTGGCAAAGACCTTCTCAGCATGTCTCATCTGACCAATTCCCCACAGTCAACAGGCTCCACTGTCAGGAAAGCTCCATCAACTCAGCTTGTGGAACCCGTACCGAAGTGGGAGGCAAAGGAAGGAAAAACCTGTTGAGGGCACTTTGGTTTCATTGGTAACATTGCTCGATATGTCAATGGTTTTGCTGCAGCTTAGGGAAGTAAGAAGAACATGGTGTATACAGGACAATGGCTTCTGCTGGCACCATTACCCCTCTTGGTCAAATCTTGCTATTCTCTACTTGCTGTGTGTGCTGAAGTGAATTAAGTGGTCAGTGTTGTTCTTGACAGGGAGCTAATGAATTGGGGTTGTGAGAGATTAGGATCTCACAGATCTGTGTCCTCTGCACTGGGCCTGCATGCAATGTTATTGCCCTATGAAGGGCCTCACGATGGATGTTGCAGTTCCCTCCTTCACAAATTGAAACACTTACCTCACCCAGATGTGATCATGACCATTGTGTAGTTTCAAATTCCAGCAAGATGGAAGGCAACAGTGAGTAGCACTTCAGACAATGCTTTCCAGCCTTTAGCTCCATGTGTCTGTGAGCCCCTAGCTCCTAGGAGAACTATCTAGATCTTCTTCCTGATAGTTCTTCCTGTGAAACCTCTAGGCTTTGCACTTCCTCAGATCTATACCTAACCTGTCAACATGACCTTGCACCTGCTCATCTTTCCCCCCAACCCTGGCATATGGGTGATCATGTGAGGTGTGGTCATACGGTGCTCCCCCCTTGAAGACAGAGTGCTCCTGACCATGGGTGAACCCTCTTCCCACAAGGACACCTTCCCATCCAAGCTTTACTGTAGCTTGGCCTTTACATATACAGCTGCCTCTTCACAGTTGTCCTTCCCCTTCCCTGCATTGGAAGGAGTGGCGTTGATGGGGTATCTGCAAGGATGAACAATAATGGGCTATATCACTTTTCCTTTGACTCTTATCAAATTGATCTTTAGTGGAGTAGTTAATTTAAAAATAACATTGCTTTCACTTCTGAGCTCATTTGATAATAATTACTTTTATTATCCATTGCCTTTGCTCACATTTGCTTACTACCTGAGTGGGTTTATCAGTATCTGGGGGCTTGGATATGCATCACTACCATCAGAAGATTATTTCCTCAAGATGATCTCCTGCTAAAGTGGAACCTAAATTCACACTGGTTTCTTTCAAGAGGCAATGTTGCAAACTATGTTAACACTGACTGCATCTGGAGGACCAACAACTCAGTGAAAGGCACCCTTTGGTCTGCTGAAACTTGTTAGTCTTCCAGAACAAGGAGTTAATCCCGACCGAATGTTGCAAACTGGCACATTCCAAGGTCCAGGACTACGTGCTGAGGGATGCACTAAAGCTTGGGGTAACTGTCACCAAGGCTCAGTGGGGAATGACCACTGTCTGACCACTTGCTGCTGAAGTTAAATGAGTGTTCGTTCAGTTGTCGGACCATCCCGATACCTCAAATGTATGTAAATGTAGTCTTGTACAAGTAAGAGACGTCTTTGGTTTGTTCAGACAGAGTCAAAATCTAATGTATGTTTCTGTCCTTGATATGCCACAGTACAGACCTGAACTGCATTTGCGACAATGTTCATATATTAAGATTTTTTTATGAATAAAGTATATTTTGAAATTTAAAAAAAGTTGTAAACCAGATCTTGTTACTTCTGTTTCACCTGGCCTTTGCTAAAAAGTTAGTTTAAAGACTTGATTTTCAGGCTATCTTTCCCAATAGGTTTTTAACCAAGGACCCCATTTATAGGCATGAGTAAAGTTTATTTCTAAGTCAGACGAGGATATCTGAAAGATACTGGGGAAGTAGTTGGGATTGAAGTGGCAATGGGGTGATAAAATTATGATTTTAACCATGCAAAAATCCTTTCCTTCAGGGTAGGGAGTGTTAAATTTCTCTCACTCCCTCCCCCGCCTCTGCTGTGATCTAAAGCCTAATAATAAACCTAACTTCACAGTACAATTCGCTCAATAGAAGAGGTTCCAGATGGAACATATTATCCCAAAGTCTGAGCAACAAAATGCTCTTGCAACCAAGCATTTCGGACAGTCTGTTTTAACTGGAAGCTAAGAGTGGAATGTAAATGAAAACATATGGAAAGATGCTACTGCCTGGATTAGGAAGCAATGTCAACTCGGAGGATTGAAATTGCAGTTGGTGGAAATTGAATAAATGCATAACATGTTCATGTGCCTTTCTTCCATCTACTACACAACAGAAGTGTTAACCCACTTAATGCCTTTGCTAATTCCTCTGTAACTGTCCCCAGGAATTTCCAAAATACTTTAAAATCTTCATAATGTTGTAAACAGGGCACACATCATCGTACAAATTGTGAGCAAAATCAGGCCATTCAGCCCCTTAAGTCTCTTCTGCCATTCAACAAGGTAATTGATTATTACCTTGTTGCGGCTACTTGCGGAGCGTTTCAGAGAACACCTCTGGGACACCCGGACCAACCAACCCAACCACCCTGTAGCTCAACATTTCAATTCCCCCTCCCACTCCACCAAGGATATGCAGGTCTTTGGACTCCTCCATCGTCAGACCACAACAAAACGACGGTTGGAGGAAGAACGCCTCATCTTCCGGCTAGGAACCCTCCAACCACAAGGGATGAACTCGGATTTCACCAGTTTCCTCATTTCCCCTCCCCCCACCCTGTCTCAGTCAAATCCATCAAATTCAGCACCGCCTTCCTAACCTGAGATCTTCTTCCCGACCTCTCCGCCCCCACCCTAGTCTGACCTATCACCCTCACCTTGACCTCTTTCCACCTATCACATTTTCGACGCCCCTCCCCCAAGTCCCTCCTCCCTACCTTTTATCTTAGCCTGCTGGACAAACCTTCCCCATTCCTGAAGAAGGGCTTATGCCCGAAACGTCGATTCTCCTGTTCCCTGGATGCTGCCTGACCTGCTGCGCTTTTCCAGCAACACATTTCCAGCTCTGATCTCCAGCATCTGCAGACCTCACTTTCTCCTCCTAATTGATTATGCCTGCCTCTAGTAATCTTTTGCCCCTTACCAAGAATCTACCTGCCTCTGCCTTAAAAATAGTCACTCTGGGCTGAATTTTATGTTTTTTTTGATGAAATGTGAGTTGTGTCGAGTTTTTTGGAGGGTTTTTCGCTGCAATGCCTGATGAATTTTTTTTACCTCATCTTATCAAACCCACTCCATTAACAACCTGCTCCACTTATCCCAATGTTATCTCTCTTGAAACATTCTGGTCTCATCTTATCAAGCGCTATTCCAGGAAAAACTCAAGATGTGCTGGAATTCACTGGCATCCCTGGCACCAGTGCCATCTTCGAAATCCTGTTGAGCACCTGGAGAAACACTGCTTGTCTGGAGTTGTCGTGCGTGGTTCCAGATGTGGCAGACAAGTGGAAATCAGTGCCCCACTTAATGGGTAGGGATCTGGCACTGCTGCTGAATGGGGTGGTGCACAGGCAGGATTTCCTCATACCCCAGGAGCTGCAGAGGAAGATAGGACATTAGACCATGCCAGCCTGGTCTGTCATCTGGAGGAATGCCCAACATTGTCGGAAGAAAATCAGTGTGATTCTCCATTCCGTCAGGGTAAGTGCTAAAACCTTCTCACCGATACCTTACTCTATCGCTGATGGTTTACCCACCTCCCATCAAGGCTTGTGCTCTGCCAATCTCACTATTACCTGCAATGTCTTCCCTCACCTTGACCCTTGACACCACTAACACTGCATACCTTGTATGCTGCCTACTCACATGCATGGGACTTCTCTCTGCATCCAACAGTGGCAACAGTTTTGCCAAACACGTCTATTTGCCTTAGCATCTGACTCTCTCTCATTCCAGAGGAAACCAGCCCACAATAGGGCAGAAAGAGTTAAGGTGAGCCTGACATTCACCTCCTCACCCCTGTGCAGAAACCTTCCTCACTCTGACCATTCCGAGGGCAGACTGACCATGTCCGAGCCCCTGGACTGTATTGCAGGCTGCACTTAATGTGCTGGGACACTTCTTCTGAGCAAGTCTATCTCCCTTGACATGATTGAGGCCACCATGACAACTTTCCTAATTTTGTGAAACCTTCCTAGTTTTGCACAGCAGGATAGTTGTAGTGTAAGCCTGGGTATCTCTGTGGGCAAAGCACAAAAATGGCATGGTCGCACAATATTGGGATGCCCTGAACAGCTGGCTAGGCTCCAAGTGAATGAGTGCTGACATCAAGTAATGAGATAGGAGATGCAGCCTGGTCCATTCCATGAGCTGAGTGTGGCCCTGAGAACACAGCGCTCTTTCTGTAGCATTACAAGGACAAATATTGGTGGAGCATGTAAGTGTAGAAGCATCCTGTAAATGGGTCAGAAATCTACCATGGCTAGTACACATTGGATGCCAATGACTCTGGATGCAGGATACATGTGGTGCCCATGGAGTGTGTCCAGAGATGTTTGTGCCTGGTTTCCAAGATGGCGAAGCCCCTTGGAGCATGTGTTGAGCTAAGGCATGCTCTGACATTCATGTTGAGAATTCTTGATGTCCTGCTTTTCAGTGCGTTTGATGAAATAGCACGTAAAATATTGATGAGGTGAACTGTGGCATGAATAAGACATTCTGGGTAAAGATGGAGGACGGGAAAAATTCTGGCTGCAGGAGATGCTCCTTTTTTTTGAGGTATTTTAGGTGTTGGAGGTGATTTTCTCGAATTCCAGGAGCAGCAATTACTGTTTTATATGCTGTCGCATTGTTTTGGAACTTTGGAAAAAAAAAGTCAAAACAACAGCAGTTTAAAAGGGAGAAGAGCAGACAAAGGAAGCACATGATGAGGACAGTGCAGGAGAGAGAGAGAGAAAGAGAGAACCTACACAGTTACCGCCTTTGCTGTTTGAATTCGTGTATCGCTGGACATCGGAGTGCATCTGGGAAAAATAACAAACAGTGAAATTCACAACTAATCTTGGAGGAACTGTTGGGCGAAGTTCACAGCACAGAATCAGATAAGTTAATTGTTGTTTTAAGTCTGTCCAAGAGAAAGGCTGCAGTAGTGAGTATAGTGGATTCTTTCTTGATTATATGTTTTTGGAGATAAGTCTCTTGATTAAACTTAAAATATAAGCCATAGCTATTAATTTAACCTGGGGCAGTGTTTGTAGAGGAATAAGATGGTGTTATTTTCTGGGTCTGTAGATTGTGAAGGAGAAAAAATGGCCTTTGCAGTGATATGTACTTCTTGTCAGATGTGGGAGTTTAAATAGAGTTTAAGGGTTACTGCAGATTATATCTGCCATAAATACTGTTGGATGCGAATCTTATCAGATCGAGTGGATTGGTTGGAGAGACAGATAGAAGCGATGAGGAATTTGCAACAGCAACAGTATGTGATGGATGGCAGTTATAGGAAGGCGGGCAAGTCTCAGATACAGTCACATAGATGGGTTAACTCCAGGAAGGGTAAGAGAGATAGGCAGCTAGTGCAGGAGTCTTTTGTGGATATACCCATTTCAAACAGGTATGCTGTTTTGGAAAATATAGGGGGTGATGGATTCTCAGGGGAACGTAGTACGAACAGCCAAGTTTCTGATGTTGAGACTGGCTCTACTGCAACGAGGGTATGTCGGCTTCCCAGAGATCAATTGTGTTAGGAGATTCTGTAGTTAGAGGTACAGACAGACGTTTCTGTGGCCAGCAAAGAAAAAGCAGAATGGTGTGTTGTTTCCCTGGTGCCAGGATCAAGGATGTCTCGGAGAGGGTGCAGAATGTTCTCACGGGGGAGAGGGGCCAGCAGGAGGTCATTGTCCACACTGGAACCAATGACATTGGAAGGGAAAAGGTTGAGACTCTGAAGGGAGATTACAGAGAGTTAGGCAGAAATTGAAAAAGGAGGTCCTCAAGGGTAGTAATATCTGGATTACTCCCAGTGCTACGAGCTAGTGAGGCAGGAATAGGAGGATAGAGCTGATGAATGCATGGCTGAGGAGCTGGTGTATGGGAGAAGGATTCATATTTTTGGATCATTGGAATCTCTTTTGGGGTAGAAGTGAGCTGTACAAGAAAGACGGATTGCACCTAAATTGGAAGGGGACTAATATACTGGCAGGGAAATTTGCTAGAACTGCTTGGGAGGATTTAAACTAGTAAGGTAGGGGGGCCCAGGGAGATGGTGAGGAACGAGATCGAACTGAGACGGGTACAGCTGAGAACAGAAGTGAGTCAAACAGTCAGGGCAGGCAGGGACAAGGTAGGACTAATAAATTGAACTGCATTTATTTCAATGCAAGGGGCCTAACAGGGAAGGCAGATGAACTCAGGGCATGGTTAGGAACATGGGACTGGGATATCATAGCAATCACGGAATCATGGCTCAGGGATGGGCAGGACTGGCAGCTTAATGTTCCAGGATACAAATGCTACAGGAAGGATAGAAAGGGAGGCAAGAGAGGAGGGGGAGTGGCATTTTTGATAAGGATAGCATTACAGCTGTGCTGAGGGAGGATATTCCTGGAAGTACATCCAGGGAAGTTATTTGGGTGGAACTGAGAAATAAGAAAGGGATGATAACCTTATTGGGATTGTATTATAGACCTCTCAATAGTCAGAGGGAAATTGAGAAACAAACTTGAAAGGAGATCTCAGCTATCTGTTAGAATAATAGGGTAGTTATGGTAGGGGATTTTAACTTTCCAAACATTGACTGGGACTGCCTTAGTGTTAAAGGTTGAGATAGAGAGGAATTTCTTAAATGTGTACAAGACAATTTTCTGATTCAGTATGTGGATGTACCTACTAGAGAAGGTGCAAAACTTAACCTACTCTTGGGAAATAAGGCAGGGCAGGTGACTAAGGTGTAAGTGGGGGAGCACTTTGGGGCCATCGACCATAATTCTATTCGTTTTAAAATATTGATGGAAAAGGATAGACCAGATCTAAAAGTTGAAGTTCTAAATCGGAGAAAAGCCAATTTTGACGGTATTAGGCAAGAACTTTTGAAAGCTGATTGGATGCAGATGTTCGCAGGTAACGGGATGGCTGGAAAACGGGAAGCCTTCAGAAATGAGATAACAAGAATCTAGAGAAAGTATATTCCTGTCAGGGTGAAAGGGAAGGCTGGTAGGTATAGGGAATGCTGGATGATTAAAAAAATTGAGGGTTTGGTTAAGAAAAAGAAGGAAGCATATGTCAGGTATAGACAGGATAGATCGAGTGAAACCTTAGAAGAGTATAAAGAAAGTAGGAGTATACTTAAGAGGGAAATCAGGAGGGCAAAACAGCGACATGAGATAGCTTTGGCAAATAGAATTAAGGAGAATCCAAAGGGTTTTTACAAATATATTAAGGACAAAAGCGTAACTAGGGAGAGAATAGGGCCCCTCAAAGATCAGCAAGGCGGCCTTTGTGCGGAGCCTCGTAAAATGGGGGAGATACTAAATGAATATTTTGCATCAGTATTTACTGTGGAAAAGGATATGGAAGATATAGACTGTAGGGAAATAGATGGTGACATCTTGCAAAATGTCCATATTACAGAGGAGGAAGTGCTGGATGTCTTGAAACGGTTAAAAGTGGATAAATCCCCAGGACCTGATCAGGTGTACCCGAGAACTCTGTGGGAAACTAGAGAAGTGATTGCTGGGCCTCTTGCTGAGATATTTGTATCATCGATAGTCACAGGTGAGGTGCCGGAAGACTGGAGCTTGGCTAACGTGGTGCCACTGTTTAAGAAGGGTGGTAAGGCCAAGCCAGGGAACTATAGACCAGTGAGTCTGATATCGGTGGTGGGCAAGTTGTTGGAGGGAATCCTGAGGAACAGGGGATGTACATGTATTTGGAAAGGTAAGGACTGTTTAGGGATAGTCAACATGGCTTTGTGCATGGGAAACAAAGAGTATCAAAGAGGATTGATGAGGGCAGAGCGGTAGATGTGATCTATATGGACTTCAGTAAGGCGTTCGACAAGGTTCCCCATGGGAGACTGATTAGCAAGGTTAGATCTCACGGAATATAGGGAGAACTAGCCATTTGGATACAGAACTGGCTCAAAGGTAGAAGACAGAGGTTGATATGGAGGGTTTTTTGTCAGATTGGAGGCCTGTGACCAGTGGAGTGCCACAAGGATCGGTGCGGTGTCCTCTACTTTTTGTCATTTACATAAATGATTTGGATGCGAGCATAAGAGGTACAGTTAGTAAGTTTGCAGATGGCACCCAAAATTGGAGGTGTAGTGGACAGTGAAGAGGGTTACCTCAGATTACAACAGGATCTGGACCAGATGGGCCAATGGGCTGAGAAGTGGCAGATGGAGTTTAATTGCGATAAATGCGAGGTGCTGCATTTTGGGATAGCAAACTTTAGCAGGACTTATACACTTAATGGTAAGGTCCTAGGGAGTGTTGCTGAACAAAGAGACCTTGGAGTGCAGGTTCATAGCTCCTTGAAAGTGGAGTCGCCGTTAGATAGGATAGTGAAGAAGGCGTTTGGTATGCTTTCCTTTATTGGTCAGAGTATTGAGTACAGGAGTTGGGAGGTCATGTTGCGGCTGTACAGGACCTTCGTTAGGCCACTGTTGGAATCTTGTGTGTAATTCTGGTCTCCTCTGGAATGATGTTGTGAAACTTGAAAGGGTTCAGAAAAGATTTACAAGGATGTTGCCAGGGTTGGAGGATCTGAGCTACAGGGAGAGGCAGAACAGGCTGGGGCTGTTTTCCCTGGAGCGTCGGAGGCTGAGAGGTGACCTTATAGAGGTTCATAAAATCATGAGGCGTGTGAATAGGATAAATAGACAAAGTCTTTTCCCTGGCGTCGGGGAGTCCAGAACTAGAGGGCATAGGTTTAGGGTGAGAGGAGAAAGATATAAAAGAGACCTAAGGGACAACTTTTTCACGCAGAGGGTGGTACATGTATGGAATGAGCTGCCAGAGGATGTGGTGGAGGCTGGTACAATTGCAACATTTAAGAGGCATTTGGATGGGTATATGAATAGGAAGGGTTTGGAGGGATATGGGCCGGGTACTGGCAAGTGGGACTAGATTGGGTTGGGATATCTGGTCGGCATGGACAGGTTGGACTGAAGGGTCTGTTTCGATGCTGTACATCTCTATGACTCTATTTAGCAGGCTGTAATGCCCTTTAATTAGCAACTTGCCACTGCATAGTGATAATTGGTCTTACCACTCAGCAAGTGGATAAAAGATACAGTGAGTTGCTCCTGATTTTGAGATGGGCCTTATTGAGATTCTCATATGTTTCTGCTGCATTGCTCACATTGTTCTGGCCCTTACAAGATCCTGAGCTCTTCTCCCACTACGTTTCAAGGAAGAGAGCTCCAAAGACTCATAACTGTTTGTGAGACTTTATTTTTAAACATTAACTCCTAATTCTAGATTCTGTCACAATAAGGAATATATTCTGCCCATCTACTCTGCCTTGTAGATCGAATGCCCATGGTGTACATCTCTGATTTTATCACATGATCACAGGACCTGATTCGTGTGGACCTCTTGGATCTGAAACACCTATTAATTCTGACTCAAAGTTAAATATCCGGGCCACCTGCAAAATCAGTTCTACCAGTGTGCTGGATATCTTGAGAACAATTACTTACCCTGTGTAAGAAATAAATTACAATGCTTAGTTGCCACTTTGCGCAGAAACTCAACCCTGATTTCACTGTGTCATGGCTGTCGGGAATATACTTGAGGACATTTGGTGAATGGAAATAGGGACAAAGGAGCAAGACAGTCTCTGTGACTCCGCCATGTTAAATGCCTTAGCCCATAGCTGAACATTGACCTCAATGCTATTTCCTGCGTTGTCCTCATATTCCTTGAAGCCACTGGAAATTTATCCACCTGGTAGAATCATCACCAAGAGCCTCCATCTAAAACAAAAATGGGACCAATGGGACTACCTGAGTCAGTCGTCTGTGAAAAATTGGCCTTAAGTCAATGGCCATTGGCACCTCAAGTACATTTTAAGTGGGCTACTTTCTAATTTTATGAAGGGTATTCCACATTTCCACACTGTAATGTAATCTAATCTAATCAATTTGTTACATCCTTCGTTAAAATATTGTATGCATCCAGTTACATTCTGGGCCTTAATGCACCAGGTCTGACTGTGTCTGAGTCCACTGACTCACAAGGCTTTGTGTTGAAATCCTGCTCCAGTGTTTGTACAAAATTCTAGGCTGAGCCCCAGACAGGTGCTGCAATGCTCAGGATGTCGGGTCCTGGATACAATGTTAAACCAAAGCTCTACCTACACTCATAGGGGAATGTTAAGGCATTCTTTTGCAGAACAACAGGTGAGTTATCCTTGGTGTCCTGGCTCTCGAACACCACTGCAGCAAAATGAACCAGATTATTTGATCATTAACACATCGCTATTTCAGGAAGCTTTTTTGCCATATTCAAACTGGCTGCCTTACACTACACTTTTGAAAGTGACTACACTTTCAAAATTCTTCACTTTCGTAAAGTACCTTTCGTGGTTGTGACACACAGCATATAAATGCAAGTTTTCAAAATCTCTATTTCGGAGATTTACATTATTTTCTGCATACAACATCCTTTGAGAAAATTTTACAAAGACTAACCAGCCTTTCAGTTACACAAACATAGAAACCTACAGCATGAAAATAGGCCCTTCGGCTCAACTTGCCCATTCCATTCAGTTTTCACAATTTAAAACTCATCCTATTTGCCTGCATTTGGGGTCCGTATCCCTCCATATTTACACCATCCATGTATCTGTCTAACTGTCACTTAAATGATGGAATTGTACTCGCTTCCATCATTACCCCTAGCAGTTCGTCCCAGACACTCACCACCTTCTGTGTGAAAAAATTGCCCCCGGACCCTTTGTGTCTTTCACCTCTAGCTTTAAACCAGTTAACTATTATTTTCTCAGGTTCTGCCCAGTCTACCTATTTTCAGCTTTTACTCATGTCCTCTTGTTCTGCAATGTTGTAGCAAATCAAATCTATTTTACTCATCCTTTATATCCTTGAACCTTATTCATTTTAATATTTCCATTTTGATGCCATCAGTCTCTCCTCTGTGATGGTGAACTGACAGGTTTGTGAGTCAGTAGAAATGTTCCATTTAGTCATCCCCTAATCATTTAAGATTCTATTCTCTTCACGTTCTTGAGATAAGCTGCATTTTTTTTGTCATGAGATTTCTTGAACTAGATACAATATTCTATTGTCAACAATATACAATATTGACCAATGTTTTGCATAAGAATGGTATAACCTTCTCACTATCTATGCTTGCATTTTTTTGTCATGCAATCTAATCCTATTTGCATTTTATTTAAAGCAGCCAGACATTTGCTCGATGCCTTTAGGGCCTTAGCTACTATAACTTCCAGATTATTTTCCTGATATGTCTTTGCCAGCACTTTTCTATTAATCTTATAAATTATCCACTAATTTTATCCTGAGTAATGCCTTTACACTTGTTCAATTGAATTATGTTAACAAATTGTTGAACTACTTCTGCAAATAATTTAAGGATTTCTATAACTGGTCTTGAATTTCCCACATATTAACCCCTGTATTTTGTGTTGATTTGTGGCTTTCAGATACAGACACTGACATTCTCTTCCAGATTATTTATGATTATGCTGAACAGCGTCATGCCTAACATTAACAAGTCTTGGAATCCTTTATTCTCTCTATTCCTAAACCCGGATTTCCCTAACTACCCCTGGTTCTGAATCATTTTACAATCAGAGTCATAGAGATGTACAGAATGGAAACAGACCCTTCAGTCCAACTCATCCATGCTGACCAGATATCCTAAATTAATCCCAAATGGCCGATATCCCTCTAAACCCTTCCTATTCATATAATCATCCAGATGCCTTTTAAATATTGTAATTGTACCAGTCTCACCACTTCCTCTGGCAGGTCATTCCATACACACACCACCCTCTGTGTGAAATAGTTGCCCCTAAGGCCCCTTTTAAACCTTTCCCCTCTCACTCTAAACCTATGCCCTCTGGCTCTGGATTCTCCCAAGGAAAAGATCTGATCTATTTATCGTATTCACGCCCCTCATGATTTTATAAATTTCTATAAGTTCACCCCTCAGCCTCCAACGCTTCAGAGAAAATAGCCTCAGCCTAAACAGCTTCTCCCTATATTTCAAACCCTCCAACCCTGGCAACATCCTTGTAAATCTTCTCTGCACCCTTTCAAGTTTCACAACATCTTTCCGATAGGAAGGAGACCAGGATTGGATGCAATATTCCAACAGTGGCCTAGCCAATGTCTTGTACAGCTGCAACAGGACCTCCAACTCCTGTACTCAATACTCTAACCAATAAAGGAAAGCATGCCAAATGTCTTCTTCACTATCCTATCTACCTGCAACTCTACTTTCACGGAGCTATGAACCTGCACACCAAGGTCTCTTTGTTCAGCAAAACTCCCCAGGACCTCACCATTAAGTGTATAAGTCCTGTCCTGATTTGCCTTTTCAAAATGAAACACCTCACATTTTTCTAAATTAGACTCCATCTGCCTCTCCTCAGCCCATTGGGTCCCATTGCACTTTGAGGTAACCTTCTTTGCTGTCTGCTACACCACCAATTTTGGTATCATCTGCAAACTTACTAACTATACTGTCTACGTTCACATCCAAATCATTTATATAAATGATAAAAAGCAGTGGACCCAGCACCGAATCTTGTGGCGTACCACAGGCCTTTAGTTTGAAAAGCAATGTTCCGCCACCACCTTCTGTCTTCTACCTTTCAGCTAGTTCTATAGCCAACTGGCTGGTTCTCTCTTTTTTCCATGTGATCTAATCTTGCTAACCGTTTTACCATGTGGAACCTTGTTGAATGTCTTACTGAAGTCCGTATAGATTGTGTGAATCACTCCGCCTCATCAATCCTCTTCATTATATATTAAAAAAATATAATAACTTAACCTACACACCCCTCAACTCACTGCTATCCATGTGCATGTCCAGCAGTCGCTTAAATGTTCCTAATGACTCTGCTTCCACCACCACCGCTAGCAACACATTCCATGTATTCACAACTCTCTGTGTAAAAAACCTACCTCTGATATCTCCTCTATACCTTTCTCCTAATATCTTAAAATTATGACCCTTCGTGTCAGTCAAATCTTGTCTGGCCCTGGGGACGATTCAATCTTAATGTTTTCCAAAATTTCCAGCACATCAACTTCACCAATCTTGATCTGGTCAAGACCGTATCCCAACTCCTCAAAGTTCTCATTTACAATAACATCCCTTTCCTTAGTGAAAACCGAAGCAAAAAACTCATTTGGGGCTTCCCTTATCTGCTCAGATTCCACACACAAGTTCCCTCCGCTATCCCTGATCGGCCCTACTTTCTCCCTAATCATTCTCTTATTCCTCACGTATGAGTAAAATATCTTTGAGTTCTCTCTAATCCTTCTTGCCAAACCTTTTTTGTGACCCCTCCTGGCTCTCCTCAGTCCATTTCTGAGCTCCTTTCTAGTAAGTCTGTAATCCTCTAAAGCTGTGCTGGATCCTTGCTGCCTTCTTCCTTTTGATGAGAAGTTCCTCTATTCTTGTCATCCAAGGTTCCTTAATCTTACCCCTTCTTACCTGTCTCAGAGGAACAAATTTATGCATCATTCACAACAACTACTCCTTAAATATACTCTACATGTCTGCTGTGCTCATACTGTGGAACAATTGCTCCCAATCTGTACTTCCCAACCCCTGTCTGATAGCGCCATAATTTCCTTTTCCCCAATTAAATATCTTCCATCGGTAACTCCTCCTATGCTAAATGTGAGGCAGTTGTGATCACTGTCACCAAAGTGTTCTCCCACCGTGAGATCTGACACCTGTCCTGGCTCGTTGCTGAGCACCAAATCCAAAATGGCCTCTCCCCTCATTGGTCTGTCTACATACTGAGTAAGGAAACTCTCCTGAACACATCTGACAAAACGGCTCTATCCAAACCATCTGCACTTAGGACGTTCCAGTCGATATTGGGAAAGTTGAAATCACCCATAACAAAAACCCTGCTACATCTGTATTTTTCCAGAATCTGCCCACCTATGTGTTCTTCAATCTCTCTAACTGCTATTAGGTGGCCTGTAGAAAACCCCCAAAGCGGTGTCTGTTCCCTTGCTGTTCCTAACTTCCACCCATACTGACTCAGTAGACAAAACTTCCTCAACAACCTTCGTTTCTATAGCTGTGATGCACTCTCTGATTAGCAATGCTACACCCCCTCCTCTTTTTCCATCCTCCCTGTTCTTTTTAAACATTCTGAACCCTGGAACATCAAGCAACCATTGCTGCCCCTGTGAAACCCACATCTCCGTTATGGCCACAACATCATAGCCCCAGGTACTGATCCATGCTCTAAGTTCGTCACTCTTATTTTTGACACTCCTTGCGTTAAAGCAGACACACTTTAACCGATCCCTTTGTTTCATTGCGTGAGAAACCTTCCCGATAGATTCACTACATCTTGTTGCTGCCCCATCTGCAACTGACCCCCTCTCAGACATGTGGCCCTGATTCCCACCCCCCTGCCAAGCTAGTTTAAACACTCCTGAATCACATGAGCAAATCTCCCACCCAGGACATTTGTACCCCTCCAGTTCAGGTGCAACCTGTCCTTCATGTACAGGTCCCACCTTCCCCAGAAGGTATCCCAATGGTCTAGGTATCTGAAGCCCTCCCTCTTGTACCAGCCTTGCAGCCACATGTTAAGCTGCATTCACTGTCTGTTCTTCACCTCACTATCTTGTGGCACCGGTAGCAAACCTGAGATCACTACTCTACTTGTCTTGCTGTTCAGCTTCCACCCTAACTCTCTGTAGTCACTTTTTAGATCCTCAATCCCTTTCCTGGCTATATCATTGGTGCCAATATGTACCACGATTTCTGGCTGCTCACCATCCCCCTTCAGAATCTTGTAAACCCGATCGGCAACATCCCAGACCCTGGCACCAGGGAGGCAACATACCTTCCAGGAGTCCCGTTCCTGACCACAAAACCTCCTGTCAATCCATCTAACTATTGAGTCCCCTGGCGTTTTTCTATTTTCCCTCCTTCCCTCCTGAGCCACAGTGCCAGGCTCAGTGCCAGAGACCTGACAACTATGGCTTTCCCCTGGTAGGCTGTCCCACCAGCAGTATCCATTTGCCGAGAGGTGCGAGGGAGGAGCGAAGGACTGCTGAGAAGGTGAGTATAACCGTTTAAAACACTTACCTCAGGCTTTGGGGCCTCCATTTGCCGAGACATGCGAAGGAGGAACAAAGGACTGCTGGGAAGTTTTTAAGTGGGTGAGACCTAAACCCAAGACCCTACAACATAGGGCCTCCCTCCCACCAACCTCCTCCAACCTTACTAAGAGTCTGTAAACTCAGTATGTTTTCAGGTTTCGCATTTGTTTTCATCTCTTCCTTTATTTAGTCCTGTGCAGGCTGTCAGAGTAGTGGGATATGGATGTTAGGGCACTTGTATGTTCCTCCTGCAGAGTGTGGCAGGTGAGAGACACTTCACATGTCTTTGCTGATGAGATCTGCGGGAAGTCCACCCAACTCCAGCTCCTCGAAAACCGAGTTAGGGAACTCGAACTGGAGCTGGATGAACTACGGATCATCCAGAAGGTTGAGGGGGAAATTGAAAGGATGTACAGGGAGGTGATCACTCCACAGACACAGGGTAAAGACAACTGGGTTACTGTCAGGGGGAGGAAAGGGAACCGACGGTCAGAATAGGGATCCCCTGTGGCCATTCCCCTCAGCAATAAGTATACTGTTTTGGATACTGCTGGTGGGGATGGCCTACCAGGGAGAAGCCATAGTTGTCAGGTCATTGTTGTGCATTCATTAACATCCACAAAAACAGATGCTAGAAAAACCCAGCAGGTCGGGCAGCATCAGTGGAAAAGGAGCAGAGTTTACGTTTTGGGTCCATTGACCCTTCTTCAGAACATTCATTGCGCATTCATCACCCAGCTGATTTGCACACAGCAGAATCCTCAAGGTGCTGGAGTCATTCCAACATAGCTGCCTGCACAAGAGCCTGCAAATCCATTCGGAAGAAAGATACACCAACCCCAGTGTCTTTGACCAAGCCAACATTCCCAGTATTGAGGTACTGACTAACCTTGATTGACTGCAATAGGCTGGGCACATTGTCTGCATGACCGACACGAGAATCCCCAAGCAGGTACTTGACTTCCAGCTTTGAAAGGGCAGGCGAGCCCCAGGTGGACAGAGGAAATGCTTCAGGGGTACCGTCAAGGTCTCACTGGCAAAGTGCGGCATTCCCACAGTCACCGGGAACCAGTGGCCCAAGACCGTCCAAAATGGAGAAGGAACATCCGGGAAGACATTGAGAACCTTGAGATTTGCCATTGGGAAAATCAGGTGCGCTGCCACACCAAAGCCCCACCCATCCCTTCACGTGACCACTGTCTGCCCAAGTGTAATAGAGCCTACGGAAGATGCGTCAGTCTATACAGCCATCTACAGACTCACCATGAGAGTGGAAGAGAGTCACCCTTACCTACGAGGGATCGCCAAGGATAATAGAACATAGAACATCGAACAGTACAGCACAGAACAGGTCCTTCAGCCCACGATGTTGTGCCAACCATTGATCCTCATGTAAAGTAAACCTAATGTACGAACCTTCAAATTTCTGTGACCATATGCATGTCCAGCAGTCTCTTAAATATCCCCAATGACCTCGCTTCCACAACTGCTGCTGACAATGCATTCCATGCTCTCACAACTCTCTGCGTAAAGAACCTGCCTCTGACATCCCTCTATACTTTCCGCCAAGCAGCTTAAAACTATGACCCCTCGTATTAACAATACTGCCTGGGAAAGTCTCTGGCTATCAACTCCATCTATGCCTCTCATTATCTTGTACACCTCAATTAGGTCCCCTCTCTTCCTTCTTTTTTCCAATGAAAAAAGTCCGAGCTCAGTCAACCTCTCTTCGTAAGATAAGCCCTCCATTCCGTGCAGCATCCTGGTAGACCTCCCCTGAACCCTCTCCAAAGCATCCACATTTTTCCTATAATAGGGCGACCAGAACGGGACACAGTATTCCAAGTGCGGTCTAACCAAAGTTTTATAGAGCTGCAACAAGATCTCACGGCTCTTAAACTCAATCCCCCTGTTAATGAAAGCCAAAACACAATATGCTTTCTTATGCTGACCACTTGGGTGGCAATTTTAAAGGATCTATGTACCTGCACACCAAGATCCCGCTGTTCCTCCACACTGCCAAGAATCCTGTCTTTAATCCTGTACTCAGCTTTCAAGTTCGACCTTCCAAAATGCATCACTTCGTATTTATCCAGGTTGAACTCGATCTGCCACCTCTCAGCCCATCTCTGCATTCTGTCAATGTCACGCTGCAGCCTACAACAGCCCTCTATACTGTCAACGACACCTCCAACCTTTGTGTTGTCTGCAAACTTGCTAACCCATCCTTCAATCTCCTCATCCAAGTCATTAATAAAAATTACAAAGAGTAGAGGCCCAAGAACAGAGCCCCGTGGAACACCAGTCACCACTGACATCCAGGCAGAATACTTTCCTTCCACTACCACTCGCTGTCTTCTGTCGACCAGCCAATTGTGTATCCAGACAGCTAGATTTCCCTGTATCCCATTCCTCCTGACCTTCTGAATGAGCCTACCATGGGGAACCTTATCAAATGCCTTGCTGAAGTCCATATACACCACATCCACAGCTCGACCCTCATCAACTTGTCTAGTAACATCCTCAAGGAACTCAATAAGGTTTGTGAGGCATGACCTGCATTTAATCAAGCCATGTGCTGACTGCATTTAATCAAGCCATGCTCTTCTAGATGGTCATAAATCCTATCCCTCAGAGTCCTTTCTAACACTTTGCAGATGACAGACGTGAGCCTGACTGGTCTGTAATTGCCAGGGATTTCCCTATTTCCTTTCTTGAAGAGAGGAATTACATTTGCCTCTTTCCAGTTCTCAGGTACAACTCCGCAAGAGACGAAGCAATCACATTTCTCACTTCCCAAAGCAGCCGAGAACAAATCTGGTCTGGCCCTGGCGACTTAATGTTTGTCAAAATTTTCAGCACATCAACTTCCTCAATCTCTATCCATTCCAGCATGCACACCTACTCCTCAATGGTTTCATTCACTACAAGGTCCTTTTCTTTCGTAAAGACAGAAGCAAAATAACTCATTTAGGGCTTCCCTGATAATGATGACATCTGCACAGACGCTGTGTCCACTGGGTACACATTGTGTCAGGGGTCTTTGTTTCCTTCCCCAAGTTTCTTGTCAATTGCTGCCAAACACCCAATGGCCATCTCTCTCTTCCTCTTGTCCCATCATCTATATTTGTAGCTAACAATGATTTCCTATCAGGTTGTAATATTGCTTGTTGAGTTGGAAGGTTAGTTTCTGGCGTTTTGTCACCATCAGGGAGCCTCCGGTGAAGCTCTGGAGTTATATCCCACTTTCTATTTATGTATCTTACTTTCTTAAGGTGGGTGATATGATTTCTGGTTCTTTTTCTCAGAGGATGGTAGATGGGGTTCAAATCAATGTGTTTATTGATGGAGTTCCAGTTAGAATTCCAGGCCTCTAAGAAATCCCGTGCTTGTCTCTGTTTGGCTTGTCCTAGGATGGGATGTGTTATCCTAGTGAAAGTGATGTCCTTCCTCATCTGTATGTAAGGATACTAGTGATAGTGGATCATGTCTTTTGGCAGCTAGTTGGTGTTCATGTATCCTGGTGGCTAGTTTTCTGCCTGCTTGTCCAATGTAGTGTTTGTTACTGTCCTTGAATGGTATTTTGTAAATGACAATCACCAATATCAGGGTTCCTAGTAGAAGCATTAATGCAGAGACTTGAACAAACAGCCCTCCAAAATATCCAACTCAAACTTTGGGTCTGCTACGTGGATGACACCTTCATGATTACAAGACAGAACAAATTAGGGGAAACCTACACCATGATCAGCAATATCCTTACTGGTATAAAATTCACTAAAGAGGAGGAGAACGACAATAGACTCCCATTCCGTGGTGTCACAGAAGAACAGTTAATAAAGAACTTCAAACTAGCATCTACAGAAAAACAACACATACGGACCAAATACTTAACTACAGAAGCAATCATTCTAACACCCACAAACGGAACTGCATCAGGACATTATTTCAATGAGCCATGACACACTGCAGAACCCAGGAGCTAAGAACAGCTGAAGAAAAATACCTATACCGCGTATTCAGGAAGAATGGGTACCCTATAAACACAGTCTGCCGATTTCTCAACAACAAACCCAAACAAGCAAACATAACCCACTCAGAAGCTCTAGCCATATTACCTTACATCAAAGACAGCTCTGAAATGACTTCCAGATTACTCAGACCCCTTGTCTTCATGGTAGCCCACAAACCTACCAACACACTTAAATAATACACTTAAGCTAATGAACCTAAGGTCCCTATACAAACAAACAGCAAAATGAATGTCATTTACAAAATACCATGCAAGGACTGTAACAAACTCTACATCAAACAAACCAGGCAGAAAACTAGCCACCAGGATACATGAACACCAACTAGCTGCCAAAAGACATGACCCACTATCACTAGTATCCTTACATACAGACGAGGAAGGACATCACTTTAACTGAGGGACAACACATCCATCCTAGGACAGGCTAAACAGAGGTACGCGTGGGAATTCCGAGAAACCTGGTATTCTAACTGGACCTCCATTAATAAACATATTGATTTATATCCCATCTTCCATCCTCTGAGAAAAAGAATCGGAAATCATGTCACCCACCTTAAGAAACCAAGACACATAAAGCAGGACATAACACCAGTGCTTCACTGAAGGCTCACTGATGATGTTACTTAGCATAGTGATGAAACATCTGTAAAAAAACCTTCCAGCTCAGCGAGCAAACTTACGACCCGAATCTCAACCTGGGCTACAAATCTTCTCAAAAATCACAATGATTTCCTATTTCATGGCTGAATTAATATGCATCTTTCAGGATTATGAATTAAATGTGTCTGTCCCAAATGGTGCTTCCTGTACAGTACATCAGCTTGAGACAACAGAGATTTGTTAAGACAATGTACAAACAATTACAAAGAATGCATAGCAGAGACATAGGCCATTCAGCCCAACATCTCTATGCTAGTGTTAATGCTCCCTCCCTTTCTTATATCTTTCTGGATTAGTGGTGCTGGAAAAGCACAGCAGTTCAGGCAGCATCCGAGGAGCAGTAAAATCGACGTTTCGGGCAAAAGCCCATTCTTATATCTTCCCTAACAGCATAACCCATTGGTGTCCCTTTAAATACATCCAATTTAATCATCACAATCACCCCAAGTGACATAAAATTCCACATTTTACTAACAGACTGGATAAAGAGGTTTCTCTCAATGTTCCTATTGGATTTCTTGGCAAGAATCCTACATTTATATCTCGAGGACTGTAATATAAGGACATGGAAATTATGCTGCAGTTATACAAAACCCTGCTTAGATCCCGCTTGCAGTACTGTGAGCAGATCTGGGCACCACACCTTAGGAAGGACATATTGATCTTCAAAGTAGTGCAATGTAGGTTTACAAACATGATCCCTGGACTCCGAGGGTTAAGTTATGTGAAGAGATTTCACAAATTAGTCCTGTTTTCTTTAGAATTTAGAAGGTGAAGGGGTGATAGGATCAAAGTCTTTAAGACTTTGGAAAAGACAGATTGGATAAAGATAAATTATTTCTACAGCTTAGGGATTCTAGAACTAAGGGGCATAGTGTAAAAATTAGGACTAACCGTTCAGGGCAGATGTTAGGAAGAACTTCTACAACCGAGGTATTCGACGTTTGGAACTCTCTTCACAAATGGCAGTTGATGCTAAATCAGTTGTTAAGTTTAAATCTGAGGTAGACACATTTTTGTTAAGCAAAGGTAATAAGATTACGAGACATGGGCTAAAGGCAGGTTTTGGTGTTAGGCCACAGATCAGCCTTGATTTTACTTAACAGAGGAACGGATTCGAGGGGCTGAATGACCTACTCCAGCTCCTAATATTTATGGCCTCAGGCTATAGTCTCTCCAATTGGAAACATTGGTAGAATTTTGCATGCTCACCTGGAGCTTTTAGAAGTGTGGGTGGAACAAATTAATCAGGTCATGGAGCCACAGAGATGTACAGCACAAAAACAGACCCTTTGGTCCAACTCATCCATGCTGACTAGATATTCTAAATTAATCTAGTCCCATTTGCCAGCATTTAGCCCACATCCCTCTAAACCCTTCCTATGCATATACCCATCCAGATTGCATTTTAAGTGCTGTAATTTTATCAGCCTCCACCTCTTCCTCTGGCAGCTCATTCCATACACGCACCACCCTCTGCATTAAAAGGTTGCCCCTGAGGTCCCTTTTATATCTTTCCCCTCTCACCATAAACCTAAGCTGTCTAATTTTGGACTCCTCCATCCCAGGGAAAAGACCTTGTCTATTTATCCTATTCATGCCCCTCTTGATTTTATAAACTTCTATAATGTCACCCCTCAGCCCCTGACACTCAAGGGAAAACAGCCTGTTCAGTCTCTCCCTCTAGCTCAAATCCTCCAACTCTGACAACATCCTTGTAAGTCTTTTCTGAACCCTTTCAAGTTTCACAACATCTTCCCTATAGCAGGTAGACCAGAATTACAATAGTATTCCAATAAGTGGTCTAACCAATGTCCTGTACAGCTGCAACATGACCTCCCAAAGGCAGAGACCAATCAAGGCAAGCTTAGCAAATGCCTTCTTCACTATCCTATCAATCTACAATTCCATTTTCAAGGAAATATGAACGTGCACTCCAAGGTTTCTTTGTTCAGCAACACTCCACAGGACCTTACCATTAACTGCATAAGTCCTGCCATGATTTGCCATTCCAAAATGCAGCATCTCATATTTGTCTAAATTAAACTCCAACTATCCACCCCCAACCCATTGGCCCATCTGATAAAGGTCCCATTGTACTTTGAGGTAACCTTCTTCGCTGTCCATTATACCTCCAATTTTGGTGAAAGGCAAAAATTTAGTTTCCTGGCAGGCAAGTTACAGTCACCTGGCCAATAAAAAGCAACTTCTCCTCCTCCTCCTAGGTATGGAGGAACACAAGCTTCATAACTCACAGGCTCCAATGCTGCTTTGGAATCCACTCTCTTCCTTCTCTTCAACTCCATCCCTTTCTATAATCTCACCAATTCAGTATAAACTCTGGCCTTCTGCTCTCCGAGGATTTAGGAGAAAGATTTAAAATTGACCCGAGGGGCAACTTTTTACAGAGGGTGGTTTGTATGTTGAATGAACTGCCAGAAGAAGTGATAGATGCAGGTGCAGTCACAGCATTTAAAAGACAGTTGGACAGGAAAGTATTTGAGGGATATGGGCCAAATGCAGGCAAGTGAGACTGGTTTAGTTTGGGACGAGTTGGACTGAAGGGTCTGTTTCCATGCTGCATGAATTTGTGACTATGTGATGTTGAGAAATCTGTGCTCAGCAGAGGGTTTAATTACCTTCTTAAACGCTCCCATTTCAATGAATTTGGGACATAGGTTTGAGCTCTTCTTCTGATATCTTCACTGCTGTGCCCAATTCTTCATTCAGAGCTCTGCTCCGTGCCACACACATCTATCACCTGCCCCAATACTTCAAATTCATCTAGACCCCTCCACCTGGACCTCTCCACTTGGACCCCTCTACCTGGACCCTTCCACCTGGATCCTTCCTACTGGACCCTTCCACCTGGACCCTTCCAACTGGACCCCTCCACCTGGACCCCTCCACCTGGACCCTTCTGCTTGGATCCCTCCACCTGGACCCCTCGGCCTGGACCCCTCCACCTGGACCCCTCCACCTGGACCCCTCCACTTAATTCCCTCCACCTGGACCCTTCCACTTGGATCCCTCCACCTGGACTCCTCGGCCTGGACGCCTCCATTTGGACCCCTCCAACTGGACCCCTCCACTTAATTCCCTCCACCTGGACCCTTCCACTTGGATCCCTCCACCTGGACCCTTCGGCCTGGACCCCTCCACCTGGATCCCTCCATTTGGACCCCTTCACCTTGACCCTTCTGCCTGGACTGCTCCATTTGTCCTTTTACCTGTTCTTGATTGAGAAACTTTGGTTGCGTGTTGCACTCCAGGACACAATGCCATGAAGAATACATCGTAACACAGGCAAACAAGTTGCTTATCAACCGACAAGACTTTTGGATAGACTGATTGTTGTAAGACCAAGAGCGCCCCTGGTCAGACATGTACAGTGGTGACCCTTCAATAAACAACATCTCTGGGATAGACCACTGATCTCTTCAATGAAAAATCTACCTGTGGGGCAAACGTAAGCACATGGTTTATCTGCCTGACCTGCATCTCTGCTTTTGCTGCTTTCAACAGCAGCCATTAAATATTGTATTGTGGTCGGCCCCATTAAGTGCATTAATAGATTTGGCCACCATTTCCTTGCTGAAACCCTGGGTCCCAAGCCTGTGTCAAGGTGGTACCAGACCCCTTGATGCATCTTGATATTGATGATGGGCTTTCAAATAGCTTTCACAATGCTCTGCACATCCATAATGGGACATACAACCAGTCCCTAGAGAGGTGTTTGCCTGAGGTTTCTATTGATGAACTCGAGTGTGATATGACTTTGCAGGGAACTGGCCTCTGCACTGTCCTTGACTCCTGCACTGGCTGACTCCCACCCATGCCCGTTGTCTCACAGTGTCTGGATTCTGCCTCAAACCTAACCTTGGAAATACTTGCAGCGTCACTATCTGAGCTGGAGGCTGCATGTGCAACAGCAAGAGATAGTTCCTCGGTGTCACCACTCTCTCTGGCTGGTCAGTTTGCACATCTAGAGTAACAAAAAGAAGGAAGTAATTAAGTAAAAGCTTACAGCATCACTGCTTGAAAATCAGAAGGGAGTGTGAGATGAGGGCAAGTTGGTGTGTGAGAAAGGGAATTAAGTATAAGGGCACTGCCAGCTTCAATGACTTTAGCTCCACCATTGGGCACAGCCTTAGCCGCAGACATCCCAGCTGATGACTGACTACGTGTCTTCTCTGGAGTTCAGGAAATGTGAGTATACCTGACCCCGCTCATTAGCTTCTACTGCCTCTGGTTGTGCATCACCTTGTCCTGGTAGACAGGGGGAGGGTTTCAATGTGTCTCAAGGAATCTGCTCGTGTGATGCAGCTGTCATGGTTGAATAGCTGGCATGTGATCAGCTGTGAGCTATCGATATGTGGCACGCAGCAGAGCTAAGTGTGTGAGGCTGTGTTGGAGCATATGTCTGTCAGGTATGGGATTTGAATCTAAGTCTATTGGGCCACTTGGTGTGATCTGCCCATTTGAAGGTGCATTACAGAGGAACCTCGGTTATCCGGCATTCGATTATCCAAATGTCAGATTATCCGGCTAGATCCTAATGCTTAACTATGTTATCCGGCATTTAATTATCTGGAATTCGATTAACCGAACAAAATACTCCCTGCCCATGTCCTTTGGATAATCGAGGTTCCTCTGTATTGACCTAGACTTATGTGAGGTTCTTGAACTTCTTGCAGCACTGTACCCAAGCCCTCAGAGCTTGAATCTGAACATTGACTTCCAGGAATTTCTGCCCCCACTGACAGTCGAGTATGTGTCATAGAGTCCTAGAATCATACAGCATAAAAACAGGCCCTTTGGCCCACCAAGTGTGTGCTGACCATCAGTCACTAAACTACTCTAATCTCATTTACCCACACTTGATTCATAGCCTACTCTGTCCTGGCATTTTAAGTGCTCATCCAGATGCTTCTTAAATGTTGTGAGAGTACCTGCATCAACCACCCTCCCAGACAACACAGTCTACATGTATACCACCCTCAGATTTTCCCTCAGATCTCCTCTAAACCACTTACTCTTTGCTTTAAACTTATGGACGCTGGTCTTTGACATGTCTGCCATGGGGAAAAGATTCTCACAATCTAATTTATCTATTCCTCTCATAATTTTCTATTTGTATTTTGTGTCTGGAACATCTCCTACAAACCTTCATTCCCTCATGCCTTGTGGATACAGGATATCCTCCTGTCCACCCAGTCCAATGTAGCCTCCAGTGCAGCATCTGGGACTTCTGGCAGTTCATTCCCTCACATCTTGCACCATTTTGTCAAGCATTTCCAGGTCAGAATCATTTTCTACATGGATGCCATCCCCACTTCAGTCAGAGTGGTTCCTCTTTAAGAAGTGCAAGTTAGCTTTAAGAGTTGTGAGCCACTCATGATATCGACTCCTTGCTGAAGTGTCAATGGGGATGGGCATTGGTTGGATGCTGAACTCATTGAAATGAACAGGTAGTACGTACCTGACTTGCTGCCTGTAATCAATGTGCTCAGAGACAGGTCATAGAGTCATAGAGATGCACAGTACGGAAACAAACTCTTTGGTCCAACTTGTCCATGCTGACTAGATATCCTAGCTGAAAATGTGTTGCTGGAAAAACACAGCAGGTCAGGCAGCATCGAAGGAGCAGGAGAATCGACGTTTCGGGAATGAGCCCTTCTTCAGGAATGAAGAAAGTGTCTTGAGCGTATTCAGCGTATTCAGCCCCTCCCTATAGCTCAAACGCTCCAACCCTGGCAACATCCTTGTAAATCTTTTCTGAGACACTTTCCTCATTCCTGAAGAAGGGCTCATGCCCGAAACGTTGATTCTCCTGCTCCTTGGATGCTGCCTGACCTGCTGCGCTTTTCCAGCAACACATTTTCAGCTCTGATCTCCAGCATCTGCAGTCCTCACTTTCTCCCCGACTAGATATCTTAACCTAATATAATCCCATTTGCCAGCACTAGTCCTATATCTCGCTAAACCCTTCCTATTTGTATACCCATCCAGATGCCTTTTAAATGCTGTAATTGTTACCAGCTTCCACCATTTACTCTGGCAGTTCATTCCATACATGCACCACACTCTGCGTGAAAAAGTATCCCCTTCGGTCCCTTTTAAACTTTTCCCCTCTCACCTTAAACCTATGCCCTCTAGTTCTGGACCCCACCCACCCGAGGGAAGAAACCGTGTCTATTTACTCTATCCATGCCCCTCATGATTTTATAAATCTCTTTAAGGTGACTCCTCAGCCTCCGACACTCCAGAGAAAACAGCCCCAGCGTATTCAGCCTCTCCCTATAGCTCAAACACTCCAACCCTGGCAACATCCTTGTAAATCTTTTCTGAACCTTTTCAAGTTTCACAACATCCTTCCAATAAGAGGGAGGCCAGAATTGCACGTAATATTCCAAAAGTGGTGAACCAATGTTCCGTATAGCCACAACATGACCTCCCAACCCCTACATTCAATAAAGGAAAGCATGACAAATGCCTTCTCCACTATCCTATCTACCCAAGACTCCACTTTCAAGGTACTGTGAACATGCACACCAAATCTCTTTGTTCGACAACTCTCCCCAGGACCTTCCCATTAAGTGTATAAGTCCTGCTCTGATTTGCCTTTCCAATTCTTGGAGCTGGATATTGGAGACTTTTGGAGCCATGCACAACATATCCATAACAGGCTGAGATACCTGCATGGACATTGACCAACAAAATCTTCTCCACGTGTCCCATCCCATCTCCACACTTCCCATCATGTAATCGAACAGCATTGTCAGTGATGTTATGCCAACATAGAAACAAGAATAGGCTATTCAGCCCATCAAGCCCCTCCATCATTTAATAGCAACATGGTTGACCAAATAGACCAACATTTTCTCACCACACTGTCCCCATAACTCTTCATGCCTTTGGTATTTAGAAATCTACAAATCTCTGCTTCAATGATGCTAAGAGAATAAGATACCACAGCCCCCTGGGGAACAGAATTCCAAAGTTTCACAATAATTTAAGTAAAACAAGTTCTCATCTCAGGCCTAAATGGCATTACCCTTATTTTTAAATTATGCTCCTAGTTTTAAACATTGTAACCAGGGGAAACATTTTACTTGCATCAACTCTGCCCATTCCTTTTAAGTATTTTGTTGATTTCAGTGATATCATTCCTCAGTCTTCAATATTTTAGAAAATGTAGGCCCTGTTTGCCCAATCTTTCTTCGTAGGACAATCCCACCATCCTGGAAACAAGTCTGGTGCTCCTCTGCTGCATTCCTTTAATAGCATATACGTCCTGAGATGAAAAAACTACACACACACAGTATTTCCATGTGCAGTCTAACCAAGCTCCTTTACAATTGAAGCAGGACTTCACTAAACCTCTTGTTGTGATGATGTTGCCCCTTTAACAAGATTATGTTGTCCCTGTCTTTTTTCAAGAAGAGTTGTAAAGTCTGTGGTGCCAAAATGCCTAACAGACACTGCTTAAGTCAACAATGGGGTGGCACGGTGGCTCAGTGGTTAGCACTGCTACCTCACAGCACCAGGGACCCAGGTTCAATTCCCACCTCAGGCAACTGTCTGAGGTGGGAATTGAGACATTTATTCTGCCTGTCTGTTTTCTGACCATTAGCCAATAGTTAACTATGCCAGTATATTATCCAATGTACTTTAATTTTGCTTAGCAACATTCTGTTGGGGACCTTGACAAAAGACTTCTGAAAATCCAATTATACTTCATCCTTCAACTCTTCTTTAACAAATTTCTCAATAACATCCTTGAAAATCTCCAATTCATCAAAAATAATTTTCCATTCACAAATCCATGCTGACTGTGCCCAATCAGATCATTTTTATCCAAGCATCAATTTATCACACACTTTATTAGATTAGATTCCCTACAGTGTGGAAACAGGCCCTTCTGGCCAACAAGTCCACACTGACCGTCCGAAGAGTAACCCAGCCAAACCCATTTCCCTCTGACTAACGCACCTAACCTATGGGCAATTTAGCATGGCCAATTCACCCGATCTGCACATTTTTGGATGGTGGGAGGAAACTGGAGCACCCAGAGGAAGCCCATACAGACACCGGGAGAATGTGCAAACTCCACACAGACAGTCGCCCGAGGAATCGGACCTGGGACCTTGGTGCTGTGAGGCAGCAGTGCTAACCACTGAGCCATCGTGCCACCTAGATTCTAGAATTTTCCAAACTACAGATGTAAGACTGGCAGGTATGCAGTTCCTTGTTTTCCCTTTCCCTCCCTTCTCAATTATTGGAGAAACATTTACAACTTTCAATCTGCGTCAATACTTTTGCCATCACCTTCAACACGCTGGACTGTAAACTATCAGGTCTTGGGGACTTGCCAACTTTTAGTCCCATTCATTTCTCAGAACTATCTACTTATTAATGCTAATTCCCTTCAACTTCTCTTTTTCCTTAGGCATGGCAACCTCAAAATTGTGGGAGATTTGTTGCACGTTCCTCAGTAAAGATAGAATAAAATAATCTTTTTGCTTCTCTGCCATTCCAAGTTGATTCCTGAGATAGCAAGACTGATGTATGAGGAGAGGTGGAATCAGTTAGGAAGGTATTCACTGGAGTTTAGGAGAATGAGGGGGGGATCTCAGAGAAACATAGAAAATTCTAACAATTCTAGACAGAAAGATATTCCTGATGAATGAATATTGAATTAATTTTACTGTTACATGTTCAAATGATTACAGTGAAAAGTTTCGAGTTCGATGATCAGCCATGATTGTATTGGATAGTGGAGTCAATTTGAAGAATTGAATGGCCCATTCCTGCTCCGATCTTCTATGTTTCAATTTCTTTATTTCCCATTTTACAAAACTGCTGACTCGGCCTTAATGCACACTCTTTCAGCTTAGGCAAAAATTTCCTTTTTATAAACCTGTATAAATATTTGCAGTCCAATTTTAAATTATCGTTTTTACATGTTCTATTTCTTAGATTGTGTTGATATTCTATCCTTCCTTTCCTTGTCATATTCTTGGTCCACCTTTGCTATATTCTTAAAAGCTTCCTAATCCTCCGTTTTATTACTATTTCTGGCCCTTTATAAGCCTTTTCTTTTAATCTTATACAATCCTTAACATCCTTTGTTAACCATGGTTGACTGACCCTTTTTAAGCGTTTGCACCTTGCAGGAATGTATAGTTGCTGTAAACCATATTCTTTAAAGACTGTCAATTCGCTCAGTACAGTCACGCCCTTTCAACTACTTTCCTAATTCAGCTTAGCCAATTTGTGCCTCATGTTTTCATAACTTCATTTATTCAAATTTAACAACTCTTCCTTCAGACTGAACTACCTCACTTCTTTCATACTGTGGTCACTCATCCCTAAAAATACGTTTACAATAAAATCATTAATTAGCTCTTTTGTCATTAACTAAACTAGTCAGTCCTCGAACTCATTCCACAACATATTGCCTTAGAAAAACACCTCTAAAATACTGCGGAAACTTATCTGTAGTGCCCATTGGTTTACCCAGTCCACATGCAGATTAAAGTCATCCATGATTACTGTGTTGCACAAACCTCTCTAATCTCTTGCAGCTGTACAGAACATTGATTAGGCCACTTTTGGAATATTGCGTGCAATTCTGGCCTCCTTCCTGTCTATCCCTCCGAAATGTTGAATATCCTTCAATGTGCAGTTCCTAGTCATCATGTAACCGTGTTTCTGTAATGTAGAGGGCTCCCTAAATGCAACTTCTCACCAGCAAACAACTTACAATAAACCTGTGGTGTCAGTCTTGAATTTTGTTTTCACAATCAGCTCCTAATAGAGGTGTCTCTCACAGATCTGGCAGTGTCCAATCACGAAAGGTGGGAGAAGGCCCCAAGATTTGCCCTCTCTTTATCCACTGGTTCCAGTAGAGATGTCTCCTGGTGACTGCCATTCTCAGGGTTGTCACCTCATACACTCCTCTCCAAGTGATCAGCTGTTCTGTTGATAACAGTTTCATTTGCATGAAACTGTCCTTATCACAATCAGTGGCTTCATTGCACGGTGGACTTCACCTGCCTAATTTCAGGAGCTTTCAAATTTAACTCTGGATCAAAGGATGGCTCCAGTTTAGATAGAGGCCTTTTGCCTGTAGCATCTGTGCCAACTTTCTGTAAGAAAACTCATCTATTCCCAGCCTCCTGTCTTTTCCCTGTAGCCGTGTAATTTATTCTCTTCATACGCTTTTATCAGCCCCCACCTTTGGAAACCACGATTGAATCTGCCTCTGTTGAACTGTGATGTAATGCATTCCACATCCCAACTACTCATAAGCTTTGACAAACATTTATACACAGAACAAGTCAGAAGCAGAATGGTATGTAAAGGATGCAGTGTGGTTGTTTTAGAATGCATTACATTTCATGATGTTACATCTCCAAAACATGTGGCTCGGTATAACAGCAAAGGCACTTAAAGAGTTTACAAGAAGTTTACAGGGAAAGTAGCTTGAAGTTTGCCTTTTTCGAAGGATCTCTTTAACAATGTGGCAGGTTTAACGAAGGAATGAAAGTGTGCAGTCCAGGGAACAATGCTTGATCTCACAGGACTTGTCCAGGTATTTCAGGTATTCAGGAGTGCCGCCAGTCAGATTACCATGCTTTATACACTTTAACTATTTTAAAAACAAGTCAGTAATATTGATGTTGCATAAATAAACTGGTAATCTTTTTCAGTGAAGAATGGTATTTTAAACAACATAGCCTGCTTTTATTGATGGAAATTTAGTATTGTCAAAGTAAGTATCATATTTAAAAAAAAACATAATTTTCATTGGCATATCTTAACTTGTTCTAAAGTTATTCCTTTGACCTATTTTATTTGATTTTGTCTAATGCTATTAATGATATGCTTAGAATCACTTACTGACAATCTCATTTTAGACTTCTCTTGACAAAGGTGCATTGGAAGTATAAAATAGGTTGCCTGTTATCAGCATTTATTAGGTCCAGCTTAAATATTTCCTTGCAGTCTGTAATGGCTGTTTCGCAAATAATATAAGACATTTGTACAAATGGAATTGTAAAGATTAAAGTGATTAAATTAACCCAGATCACCACTTCCAATCTACTCTCCTTCAGCTGAAAGTATACCGGACATTAACGCTGCTTGATATCAGCCACATGAAAGCTGATTACTCATCTTTATGTGTAGTAACAGTTATTCTTTAAATGAAGTTTAGTTGCTACAAGCCAACTGATTTAAACTTTTCTTCAAAGAATTCCAAACTGGAGCCATATACTCTTCTTCTGCTGTGCCAGTAGAACTCTCCCCCACTGAGTCTTATGTTGGCTCTTTTGTTTAAGAGGAGGCATCTGAGCATGGGATCTTTGAATGGAATTGTAGGTCAAACCGCATGAAAGATTTAGCATATAATTGTGATAAAATGCACCTAGTTCCTTGGCAATTTCCTTAGGACATGAGGTTATTTCCAACACGACAATAAACTGACAGTACTTGGCATTGGTACTTGTGAAAAAAACTGGATTAATCTATGATTTTACATGTGTTTTGTAAAGAGGCCCCAAAATTACTGTATAAAATATCATAAAAATACACGACTGAAAGAGTACTCTACATCATTTTAGCAGAAACATTATACTTAATCCATTTAAGGCTTAGTAAGTATATCTAAGTACTTGGTTCAAAGTCGGTGGGAGACTTTAGAGCAGTGGGAGAAACCAATGCTTTAACCAGAATTTACTACAAGAAGTAAAACCTCCAGAGCTAGAGGTGAGTGGAAAAAGATAAAAAGCATGGATTTAGAGGCAACCTGCAGTAAGACCAGCAGCAGAGTGATGGCACGAACCACAACGTGAGGTGAGTTCAGGGAAAGAAGCCAACTGATCAGGGACAGTCAGCACGGTTTTGTGAAGGGTAGGTTGTGCCTAACGAATCTTATTGACTTTTTTGACAAAGTGACCAAACAGGTAGATGCGAGTAAACCGGTTGATGTGGTGTATGTGGATTTCAGCAAGACCTTCGATAAGGTTCCCCAGAGTAGGCTATTATACAAAATGTGGAGGAATGGGATTGTGGGAGACACAGCAATTTGGATCAGTAATTGGCTTGCTGAAAGAAAACAGAGGGTTGTAGTTGATGGAACATGTTCATCTTGGTGTCCAGTTACTAGCGGCATACCGCAAGAGTCGGTGTTGGGTCCACTGCTGTTCGTCATTTTTATAAATGACCTGGATGAGGGCTTAGAAGGGTGGATTAGTAAATTTGCAGACGACACTAAGGTCAGTGGAGTTGTGGATAGTGACAAAGGATGTTGTAGGTTGCAGAGAGATATAAATAGGATGCAGAGCTGGGCTGAGAGGTGGCAAATGAGTTTAATGTGGACAAGTGTGAGGTGATACACTTTGGACGGAGCAATCGGAATGCAAAGTACTGGGGTAATGGTAAGACTCTTGGGAGTGCAGATGAGCAGAGAGATCTCAGTGTCCGTGTACACAGATCCCTGAAAGTTCCCACCCAGACTGACAGGGTTGTTAAGAAGGCTTACAGTGTTTTGGCCTTTATTAATAGAGGGATTGAGTTCTGGAACCAGGAGGTTATTCTGCAGATGTACAAAACTCTGGTACAGCCACACTTGGAGTATTGTGTACAGTTCTGGTCACCGCATTATAAGAAGGATGTGAAAGCTTTGGAAAGGGTGCAGAGGAGATTTACTAGGATGTTGCTTGGTATGGAAGGAATGTCTTACAAGGAAAGGCTGAGGGCCTTGAGGCTGATCTCGTTAGAGAGAAGAAGGTTGAGAGGTGACTTAATAGAGACATACAAGATAATCAGAGGGTTAGATAGGGTGGATAGGGAGAACCTTTTTCCAAGTATGGGAATGGCAAACACAAGGGGACACACTTTAAAGTGAGGGAGATAGGTATAAGACAGATGTCAGAGGTAGTTTCTTTACTCAGAGAGTAGTAAGGGTATGGAATGCTTTGCCTGCAACGGTAGTAGATTCGCCAAGTTTAAGTGCATTTAAGTCGTCATTGGACAGGCATATGGACATAAATGGAATAGTGTAGGTGGGATGGGCTTAAGATTATTATGGCAGGGCGGCGCAACATCGAGGGCCGAAGGGCCTGGGGTTCTAAAGTAATCAATGAATAAATTAATTAAAATGTGAAAATGATGGCAGGATGGGTGATGTGTAGCTGCTGCAGCATGTGGTGATCCATGGTGAACACCATTTGAAGTGTGAGGAACTTTGGATCTATGTTTAGGAGCTGGAGTCCAATCTGAAGACTTTGTGCCATGGCAAGGAAGAGAAAGGTCCCCTGAGCACTTTTGTCCTGGAAGCAGTCACTCCTGCCCCCACCGAGATTAGGTCATTCTAAATTGGTCCATGATCAGGGACAGGAGGATGTGACTGTCAGTGAGGCAGGCATGAGGATCGAGGGAGTTAATATTGAGGAGCCTTGACCCCTGCAATTGTTCAACATTTACAAGGCTTGCAAGCTGTGGGGAGGAGAATGAGGACTGCAGGAAAGATAAGCAAGTGACTGCAGCACAATGGTACTGGAAGTTACTTATGTAGGAAGAGGAAATCGGAATGCAATAACAATAGGGGGATAGGTATTGTTCTCTGCAGTTGTGAGCATGAGTTCTGATGCCTGTGTTGTGTGTCCAGTGCCAAAGTTAAGAACATCTCCTCAGGGCTGGAAAAGAACTTGGAAATGGGTGTGGAGCAACGCATTTATCAGTGCACATATTGATACTAATGGCATTGATAGTCACAGAATGCACATTCTGCTCAAAGAATTTGAATAAATAGGAGTTAAATTTTTTAAAAATAACAGATCCTCCAAGGTATTAATCTCTGGGATACTACCAGAGCCATGGGTAATCTGGCTAGAGTGAATAAAGTCAAGGAGTTAAATATGTGGGAGAATGTGGGATTTCAGGTCATGGGGAATTAGCACCAGTCCTGGGTTAGAACGGAGCTGTCTGGTGGGCTTCACTTGACCGGTCTCCTGGCAAATCAAACAATTAGAGCTATAGAGGAGGCTTTAAGTTAAATAGATGGAGGGAGGGTTCAGGAGAGGGGAAATATAGGCCTTCAAAGCAAAAGGATATGTCTGTACTATGTGGCAGCTATTTAGGTTATAGGGCTCAGTGTGGAATAGCAAAGAACAGTGTTTACAGCAGCAAATAGTATCAATTGGGTAAAAATGATAACAAGGCAAAATTATTTGCTCTTTTCTTAAATAATGGACTTATTGGGAACCAAACAAATGAATTAATGGCACAAACAGATGTTAATAAGCATGGCTTATGGACATTCCAAAGCTTTGGTGACAAGGAGATCAGAGCTGAGACTTAAGTATTCAAGGGTATGTGACTTTTCACAAGTACAGGCAGAAAGGGTGGTGGGGTAGCTGTGTTATTATGAGATGGAATAGGTATGATAGCAAAACAATCTTCAATTGATAGATGGATAGTCCACATGGATGAAAGTAATTAATCCATGTTTAATTAATGAAAAGCTACAAATACGAAATACATTTCACTTGATGCATCATTTTGCTGCTACCGAATGAATTTGGAGACCTTAATAAAAAAGCAAGTATTCTTGATGCTGCAAATCTGAAATAAAACCAAAAAATGCTGGAGCACACTCAGCAGGTAAGATGGCAACTTGAACATATGAAGATTTCTCTAGAAATCTGTATGTAATTCCATTGGCTGCAAATGTTAGTCTTTCTGGTGTGTCAGGCAAAGCCAATATTATTTTGACTGGTAGCGTCAAAGTGCTTTACAACTTGCCCCAGGACACATGTAGCTTAGAGGCTGCATTGAGAACTTCCACATTGTTGGAAGCTAAGACCTGAAGTTGATCAAACTGTGCGAGCAGAAGTTGCTGAATTTCCCCAGATTCTTGTTCTGACAGTATTTCTAAAGTTGGCAAAGATGGCATTAATCACATCTTGGATTCTTATATCTCAAAACCTTAATATCATAGTGGGAGCACAACAAAGAGATTCTCTAATTGTTCTTTTTCTTGATGTCTCTTCTGCGGCCATTGAGCTGACTTGCTATTCACTAAATCATCAGATTAGACCAATACAAAGATGGCCAGGGTTGGTGGATTGGCCAGGCTGAATTGTCCAGAGTGTATAGGGATATACATGCTAACCTAAACGAGGCTTTACAGGGATAGGGTAGGAGGATGGTTTTAAGCAAGATGTCTTTGGAGCATTGGTGCAGACTTTGGGCTGAATGGCCTCTTTTTGCCCTGTAGGGATTCTATGAAATTCTATGAAAAAACTGTTGTTCCACAACTATGCAGAATTGGCAATACTGCAACAACCTTAGTAATGAGACAATCTAGCCTTGTGAATTTGGAATCAAAAATGCATCTAACGGGCCATTGCACATCCTCCAACAGCCGTCCACCTTCCTTGAGCCTCAAAGAATACTTCGTTTTTTTTGAGCTGTGCATTGTTACCCAAACTTGACCTCTTCCTCACTCCATTACCATTTTAGCTGTTCGAGAGGTCAAGCCAGATAGGGATATAAGTATTTCAGTTGACAGACAAAGCCGTGAATGATAGTGAGATGTGATGTGGAGGGTGATTGAACATGATAATGATAGCATACTTCAGCTGTTTCTGATGGTGCATTCTGCTAAGACATGGCACATAGTATAGAGCACTTGTGGTGTAGTGGTAATGTCCCTGCCCCAGAGCTTGGTATCTAGATTCTCAAGATCTTTAATCCAAAGGTGTATAATAATATCTCTGAACAGGTTGATTAGTAAAATATCCAAGATTGGATACATTTGATTTGTTCATGAGGTAACATTGACCCAGCTGTTTCATCTAAATTATTTCAATGATAGCATTTTAGATATTTTTGAATTTTTTACTCTCCTTTCAAGTCATGTTATTGTCACCTCAACACTTAATCCAGTGTGGGAAACCTCCAGCAAGAATTAATGCCAGAAAAATTTCAAAACGCCAAAGTTATCTTATTTTATTTCACATAACACTTTACAATTTGAAGAAAATACATTGCAGTTTGTTGATAGTTTGAAATTTCACTGCCAATGATATTTATGAATTATCCTTACAGGATATGTATACCACATGGTGTTCATTAAGATGAAACCACTTATACATACTCACAGCTGGAGATTAAGTGCAGATCAAACTATTGAAAATCTGATTGTTCATTTTATAAACCAATGAGGACGTTGGAGCACTTAACACCCACTCCATTCATACCGATTCTGTTGGACCACCCTTTAGGCATATGTTGCAACTTAGGCTTGTTCAAATGAACCTCATGTTGTCCTCTTAAAAAAGTCATCAAAAATCATTATGTTCTATTGCATATTTATGACTTTTTTTTCTTGTTTGCCTTGGCAAATTGATTCTGACAGCAGGACACAAATTGCAACTAAAGGTTTAAACCATTTTTTGACTATAAGGCTATAATGAAAGATGTTCATTATAGTTAATCTCCATTGAATGAGGCAATCAAATCTAACTACTCAAATTTAAATTTTAATATGGAAAAATAATAGAAACTAAAAGTGAACATTGCCGATGATTTTCCATGACACAACATATTCAAATGCAAGCTATCAGCTGAGAAATGGGCAGCAGTTTGTCATGGTTCAAAGAAGTATGTTCATAACTTTGATTTTGAATAATTTGTATGAATGAAGAGCTTCACTAGGAGCTAGTGGATTGTTGGAAGAACTAGAACAGTGTCTTTTCCAATCAGGAAATATCTAATCAATAGATGGCATTAAATATCTTGCATGCATCAGTAGCATTTGGTTTCAGAATTAAAGGGTGGCTAATATGATTGATTAACTTGTGAAGTAGGCCAGCAAAACCTTTTTTACTTGTGGGAAGTTTGAATGATTAGGATCAATGGTAAGATATAGCAGGGGCTGGAAACTTGAAAGAGAAACTGTAGAAATTAAAAATGCTCAACAGGAAGGCAGGAAATGTGGAGAAGAAATGACAAAGTTTACACTTGGAGTTGGTGACCTTTCATGAGAACTGAGCAGAAGCTGTGATGAAGAGTCTTTGCAACTTGAGCTTTAGGACTATTCATTGTAAAAGGATTTAAACTTTAGCTTGCTGCCAGCTCATTTTGACTCTTTATGATGTGGAAATCAGCTGAAATCACCAAGATGAGGAGAGGTTATGGAATCTTTTCATTGTTTGATAACTAGAACTTCAACATCTCTGAACCAGCTTGGTATGATATCAATATTGATCAAAGCAGTTGTCCAAATAAACAAAAGTTTATATCAATTCTTTGGTGCCAACAGCAAGGCCCTTAGATGCTTAAGGAAATGCTTATTATGGGCCTTTATCTTACAGCAATTGCATCTAGTTGGGTGATGGCCTAGTGGTATTAGCAGTTCACAGCTAATCCTAGGCTCATTTAATCCCCTGGTGATGTGGGTTCCAATCTTGCCAAAACAGATTGGGGATTGGCACTTTCTTTTAAAGAAAATCTGCAATTAAGCATCTACTGGTGAACATAAAGCCTTTGTCATTTGTTGGTAAAACCCCATCTGGCTCATTATCTTTTAGGGAAGCAAATCTGCCACCCTCACCTGGTTTGGCCTACATGTGACTCCAGAACCAGAACAATACGGTTTACTCTCTGAAATGACCTAGAAAGCCACTCAATTGTATTCAAGAAAGCAGCTCATCACCACCTTCTCAAGGGCAACTAGAGATAGGCAATAAAGTTTGGCCAGCCAGCGATGCCCACATCCCATAAGTAAAAAAAAGGTTTTGCTGGCCTACTTCACAAGTTAATCAATCATATTAGCCATTCTTTAATTCTGAAACCAAATGCTACTGATGCATGCAAGATATTTAATACCATCTATTGACTAGATATTCCCTGATTGGAAAAGACATTGTTCTAGTTATTACGTTGTTTATTGATAAGACTGGGGGCAGAGGTCTGGGCAAACTTGCTTTGAGCAATAAATCACTGTGGGTGGGCTGAATTGGTGTCATGTGTGACCCCTGCCTCTCAGTGGCAGTAAGTCCAACTGTCTCAAATGGTCAGCTAATCAGACTGTCCAGTTGCTCCAGTAATCACTGTAGCACCAGAGCTCCATAGGATGCATGGCCAGAACTGCAGGCAAACTCATAAAGAAAGCCTGATGGAACCTCAGACCCAAGTATCTCAGGGACATCGGGCAGGTTGCGTATACTTCTATTGGGAGGGCGTGGGTTTTAAAATGCTTGCAGCTGAACAGTAGTTGGGGATCTGTGCTATCTTCTGGATGGGTGTCCCCAATGGACAATGGGCAACGTCCAATGAAATTACCCCCCTCCTTTCTGCCATTTTAGAAACTTGTGAAATTTGCTCATTCATGTCTGCCTGCCTATGCCAACATTATTACGATGTGGGCAGGATAGTGTAGGGGGTCAAATATGCTTTTAATAGATAGTTTCAACATTAAGGGAATAGAGGGTTATGGAGAAAAGGCAAGAAAGTGGAATTGAGGATTATCAGATCAGCCATGATCTCAATAAATGGTGAAGTCTATAGCTTTGTGATCTCGCAAAGCTCATTTGACCCTTTTTAAATGACCAAAGAGCTATCAATTTTGGCATTCTCCTACTATCTGTATCATGGGGGTGAGCTTGAGGGTGGACAGAAATGTAATGGACCAGCCATTCAACTTACTTTACAGGCCCTTCATTGTCACATCTAGAAGACAACTCCACCAACATACATGGCTTGGAAAGGGATGATGCTAGGAAATTGTTTCCGTTAGGCGAGGAGACTAGGACTCGTGGACACAGTCTTAGAATTAGAGGAGGTAAATTCAGAACAGAAATGCGGAGACATTTCTTCAGCCAGAGAGTGGTGGGCCTGTGGAATTCATTGCTGCAGACTGCAGTGGAGGCCGGGACGCTAAATGTCTTCAAGGCAGAGATTGATAAATTCTTGATGTAACAAGGAATTAAGGGCTACGGGGAGAATGTGGGTAAGTGGAGTTGAAATGCCCATCAGCCATGATTGAATGGCGGAGTGGACTCGATGGGCCGAATGGCCTTATTTACACTCCTATGTCTTATGGTCTTAACAATATGATACTCCTTCAGTAAGTAGTGGAGGGCCAGCCTAATGTTCAAATCTTGGAGCAGAGCTTAAACTACCAGTCTTTTGATTCAAAGAAACAGCAACAAATGAATTCAAACTGGGACACATGGAATGGGATTGACGCTCTGTGAAAAAATACTCATTATGAAGTTAGGAATTCCTTGAACCTGGAAGCAATAAAATTCAATGACGGGTGTAGTCAATTGAAACATTTTTATTGGTGGCTGTCCAATACCCAGATCGTGCACGTGCGCGCGTTTATATGTGTGTGTGTGTGAGAGAGAGAGAGAGTTGCTGCTCATAATATTATGTACAAGGAGTTCTCATTTCAGATGCCGATGTTACATTTGCGTATTTTGTTTCGGACCGGTAGTGCTGGAGGATTTACTTTATCTCTGCATATTAGAGTTGTCTCACTGCTGTTGGTTCATTAGCCAGGTGTTTGAGGTCAAGAATAGAAGCAACACCAAGAAAAAGGACAGGAATCCCCACACACCAGAGCTGCAGGAACAAAGGATTCATCAGTAACCAGTGATAATCAGACAGCTTAGGCACTGGTGAGACTGTGGCATTGCACTGTGCTAGTTTTGAATCAAAGAAAAACAAATTAATTCTAATATTTGCCCTCATACTTTGATGATTTACTGTTGAATGAGTCAATCAACGCAGTCTGGTTTTGTTCAAGGCCGACAGGAAAAATTCTTTCCTAGGAAATTTCAGACAGTTGAGTTTCTGGTGTAAAATATTACTCCTTGGTCTCTTAGTATGCTTTATAGTTTCTAAAGCAATTAACCATTTATAGAATATCTACATTACAAGAAGTCACACATATAAAAGCACTAAAAATGTGTTGATTGACTATATCAGTCATTGAACTACCATTACTGCCAGGTTCAGGGAATTCCTAACTCCATGATGAGTTTGTTTTTACAGAACATCAATTCATATTATATATGTGCCAGTTTGACTTTGTTTGGTGCTGTTCCTTTGAATTAACATTAAAATTAAAATTGCTTCTCTGAGCGCAGATGTCCTGGTAGTACAGTCCCAACCATGTATTGCGAAATCACTTCTATAGCTATTCTATTTATTTCAACAAAAACAAGTGCCTGTCCTTTCTCTGAACATTAATACCACCTATTTCTTGTCATTGATGATTTTGATATGATGCTAGTATGTTTATGTGAACCTATTTTCAAGTCCTTAATGGTAGTAAAGGCTAGTTTTGATTACTTGACAGACATTATTTTCATGTTGTGGTGACGTCATCAAGGAGGAGGAGATACAGGAAGAGAGTCTTTTTAAATTCATTCATGGGATATGGGCATCGCTGCCTAGGCCAGCATTTATTGGCCATCCCTAATTATCCAGACAGTGGTTAAGAGTCAATCATATTGTTGTTGGTCTGGAGTCACAAGTTGGCCACACCAGGTGAAGATGGCAAATTTCCTTCTCTAAAGGACATTATGAATTAGATGTGTTTTTTGCAATAATCAAGAATAGCTTCATGGTCATTAGATTCTTAATTTCAATTTTTTTTTATTGAATTCAATACCCATCAGGTATTGAACTTGGGTCTCTGGATTAATAGTCTAGTGATAATACCACAAGGTCATTGCTTCTCCATTGTTCATACACTATTATCACTTTGTCTCCTGGAATAAAGTACTACAACGTCATTTGTCTATAGAATCCAGGATCTTGCTGAGATAAAGCTACATTTGAGGATTCTACTTAGTTTGCAAGCAGTAGTTGCAACTTATGAAACATTTCTTGCAATACTTATCACAGTGCTGGGGTTTGAGAAGCCTCAAATAGATAAGTCAGTCAAGTAGGCTCTGGGACAGAAAGTAAGATAGTGAAAGTGAAATGTTTACCATGAAGGACTTTTTCTGCATTCTGAAGCTTCATGTGTGATGCAAAGGAAAACCCTGAGTGAGTGATTTTCTTGCCTAGACACCAGTGATGGTCGGAAATGGAAATAATGTTGGACAGAAGCGGGAAGCAGAAACCATCAATTCAGGCATAAGAGACAACTTGACCTATTATTGGCTGTGGTTTGGTTAATTGCATTTTGGCTCTTCGCCTCATATCCATGTCAAGGACATATTCTTAGCAAATCCAAATCCCCTCAAAACCTCCTTCCCTTCGTTTGAACATTATGCCTCTTTGTTTCTCAACTAAGGGAAACTGCTGCTTTCTATCCACCCTGTCCATGCACCTCATAATCTTATACACCTCAATCATATCCCGCTCAGCCTTCTCTACTCCAAAGAAAACAACCTGAGCTTATCCAGCCTCTGTTCATCGCTGAAATGCTCCATTCCAGGCAACGTCCTGTGAATCTCCTCTGCATCCCCTCCAGTGCAATCACATCATTGTATTCCTGTTGATTTCAGAACTGCACATAATACTCGAGCTGCGACCTTTTATACAATTTTATACAATTCCAGCATAACCTCCCTCCTCTTAAACTTTATGCTTCAGCTTATAAAGGCAAATATCCCATATGTCCTCTCGAGAGGGCATAGATTTAGGGTGAGAGGGGAAAGATGTAAAAGAGACCTAAGGGGCAACCTTTTCACGCAGAGGCTGGTGTGTGTATGGAATGAGCTGCCAGAGGAAGTGGTGGAGGCGGGTACAATAGCAACATTTAAGAGGCATTTGGATGGATATATGAATAGGAAGGGTTTGGAGGGATATGGGCTGGGTGCTGGCAGGTGGGACTAGATTGCGTTGGGATATCTGGTCGGCATGGATGGGTTGGACCAAAGTGTCTGTTTCCATGGTGTACATCTCTATGACTCTATGACCACTTTATTCACCTGTCTTGATACCTTAAGGGTCCGATGGTCAGGCACAGCAAGATCCCTCTGATCTTCAGTGCTTCCCAGGGTCCTACTGTTCATTCCCTTCTTCTGCCCAATTGCATCATCTCAAATCGATTCAGATTGAACTCCATTTGCTATTGATAGCCCATCTGACCAGCCTATTTATATCCTCATGTAATCTAAGGCTGTTCTCCTCACTGTTTACAACTCCACAATTTTTATATTGTCTATTCTTGTCTGGTCTGAACTACATGTGACTCCAGATGCATAGCATGGCATTCACTTTTAACTTCCCTCTGAAATGGCTCAGCAATCCACTCAGTTAGATCAACGACTAGAGAATCTTGAAACAGGATTGGAACAGAACGGACTATTTGATGTCAACTCAGGGACCAGAAACAACAATGCCAAATTCAGCCCTGTCAAACCTGCAAAGTCCTCCTTACTAACATTTGGATACCAGTACCAGAATTTGGAGAGCTGTCTCACAGACTAGTCAAGCAACAACCTGACATAATCATACTTGTGGAATCATGCCTTGCAGGCAATGTCACAGACACCACCATCACCATCCCTGGATATGTCCCGTCCCATCAACAGGACAGACCCAGAGAGGTGGTGGCACAGTGGGCAGGCAGTTGCGTGAAGAATCATCAACATTGACTCCGGAGCTCATGTTATCAGGTGAAACATGGCCAAGGAAACCTCCTGCTAATTACCTCATTGCCTCTCCCTTGAATGCTCCACATTGGCTGATGAATCAGTACTCCTTCATGTTAAGCAACACTTGAAGGAAATACTGATTGTGGTCACGATGCAGAATGTAGTCTGTGTGGGAGATTTTGATGTCCACCACCAAAAGTGGCTCAGCAGTAGCACGACTGACTGAGCTGGTGGAACCCTAAAGGACAGAGCTGATCATCTGGGTCTACCGCAGATGGTGAGGAAACAATCATGAGGAAAAGACATGTTTGAACTCATCCTTAATAATCTGCCTGCTATCTGCCAATGTCTACATCAATAAGGGTGATCACCACATAGTCTTTATAAAGACAAAGTCATGTCTTCAAATTTGAAGTTCCCTCCATCATGTTGTGTGACATTATCACTGTGCTAACTGGGATAGACTTTGAACAGATCTAGCAATTCAAGACTAAGCATCAATGAAGAGCTGTGGACAATCAAAAAGCAGCAAAACTGTACTCTAAAAAGCAGGACAAATCCAACACAGCCAATGACTGCTCCATCAGTCCACTTTTGATCATTGGTAAAGTGGTGAAAGGTGTCATCAACAGCGTTATCAAGCAGCACCCACTCAGCAATAATCTGCTGAATGATGTCCAGATTGGGTTCCGCCAGGGCCACTCAGCTCCCAATCTCATTATAGCCTTAGTGCAAACATGGACAAAAGAGCTGAATTCCAGAGGTGAGGTGAGTGTGACAGCCTTTGATGTCAAGGCTGTGTTTGACTGAGTGTGGAAACTAGGAGCGTTGTCAAACCATGAATCAATGGGAGTCAGGGCGAAAACTGGAACAAAAGAAAATGGATGTGGTAATTGGAGGTCAGACATCCCAGCTACAGGACATACTCAAAACTTACCCAAATAAGTGCAGCCCCAACAGCATTCAAGATGCTTACCACCATCTGGGACAAAGCAGCCTGCTTGATTGGCACCACATCCCCAATCATTCAGTTCTTCCACCAGTAACATTTAGTCACAGCACTGTGAACCACATACAAGATGCACTGCAGACATTCTCCAGGGTTCCTTAGATAGCATCTTCAAACCAATGACCATCTAGAAGGACAAAGGCAACAGGTACATGGGAACACCATGGCATGCAAGTCACTGCCCAAGCCACTCACTGTCCTGATTTGAAAATATAACACCATTCCTTCGCTGTAGTGCGGCAAAATCCTGGTCCACTCTCCCTGATAGCATTCTGGGTGAACACACACCAAATGGACGGCAGCAGTTTGAGAAGTCAGCTCACCGTCATCTCCTTAGGGTAATTAGGGATGGACAATAAATGTTGGCCTAGCCACTGATGCCCACATCCTACGAATACATTTTTTAAAAAATTAGAAGTCTTTCATTCCATTGAGTTAAGGCGATATCGTTCTTGAGGTAGATGTTAAATGTTAGTTCGGGTCTTAAAGATTTCATGACACTACCTGAAGCAGTGCAGAAAGTTATTCTGCTGTTTGGAGCAACATTCCTTGGAAAACCCAACATCAAACTACCAATTAACTTATAATCATTTTGTCATCTGGAAAGTAAACATTGCTAAAAGGGACATGAAGACCACAGGATAACGGAGCATAATTAGACCATTCAGCCCATATGTTTTGCAACCCCATTCTCTTGCCTTTTCCCCATAACCTTTTATTCTCCTTACTTACCAAGAACTATCTATCTTTGTCTTAAACTTACTCAATGACTTGGCCTCCATAGCTTTCTGTGGCAATGAGTTCCACAAATTCACCACTCTCTGGCCGAAGAAATTGCTCCTCATCTCAGATCTAAAGGGTCGTTCTTTCACTCTGAAGGCTTGCCCTTGGGCCCTTGTCTCTCCTACTGGTGGAAACATCTTCCCCACATCCACGCTATCCAAACCTCTCAGTATTCTGTAAATTTTAATCAGATAACACCTCTGAACCAGGACTCCTTAGCCCCTTTGCACTTCAGATTTCTAAAGCCTTTCCTTATTTAGAAAATAGTCTATGTCTTTATTCTACCTCCCAAAGTGCATAGCTGCAAACTTTCCCACAATTTATTCCATCTGCCACTTCTTTGCCCATTATCCCAGCCTGTCCAAGTCCTTCTGCAGCTCTTCCACACTACTACCTGTCTCTCCACCTATCTTAGTATTATCTTCAAAATTAGCAACATTACCCTCAGTTTCTTATTCCAGATTGTAAATGTGTAACTGTGCATAGCTGTGGTCACAACACTGATCCCTGCAGAACTCCACTCATCACCAGCTGAAAAATACCCCTTTATCCCCACTCTCTGCTTTCTGCCAGTCAGCCAATCCTCTATCCATGCCAGTAGCTTGCCCTGAACACCGTGGCTCTTATCTTATTTAGCAGCTTCCTGTGCGGCACCCTGTCAAAGGTCTTCTCGAAATCGTTCAATGGCTCTCCTTTGTCTAACTTGGTCCTTACCTCCTCAAAGAATTTTCACAGATTTGTTAGGCATGGTCACCCAAGATGAAGTTTTTCATCTTGAACTCATTAGGATTGTATTGTAAGAAGCAGCAACACTCTGGCCAATCAGAATCTACCACCTTGGTCTAGGTTTACCGGGTCACTGAGAGTGACAGTTAACTACTCTATCTCCATTCCAATTATGGTCAACCCAATCAGCACCCATTTCCTATGCTATATAAATTGGCATACCTTTCTGTGTTTGGTTTCTTGTGGTTCAGTTCTGATTAGTGCAAGGCAAAAAGCTTGAATTTTATATCTCTTTACCAATATTTACAGTTAACTTATCATTCACTCATTTGCTATTTGTCAAATCTAACTGTTGCAATGATATTAACATTATATCTGTAGATTTGTAAGATCTTATTGACCAGAAATGCTAAGGGATACAGAGCAAAGGCTATTGTTGGGATTTGTAATGATTTAGCAATGATCTTATTGAGTCATGGAACAGGTGTGAGGGGTTATATGGCCTTGTTCCTTTCCCCAACTCTATTTCAAAGTAATTTAAGAAAATAAAAATCACCAATACTGTTACATTAAAGTTAACTATTGAATGTTAGAGACCATGATGCTTTTTTGAAAACTGCTAATACTTACATTGATGTTTGTACGTTATCTGGCACACAATGTTTATTTAATTTTAAACTTTACATTGCAATTTGGCTAGCAATGGCTAAGAAATTCTCAATTCCATTGAAGAGTATATAACACAGATGCAGTCATTCAGATGAACCTCTTTGTGCTTGGAGTCTCCTTTCTTTCCATCTGCCTCATTTCAGCCTTTCGGCAATCTTCATGATGTTTATTGATGAGAATGCAAAAGATTAAAAAGAAAGATCTTTCACTCTGTTTTTTCAGTTCGAACGCAGTTTTTACTTTCGGAGTTCAGTAGACTTAAATTGTATTCACATTGATTTTCCTTCTATGGAAAAGCCTTACGTGTTTGTATAGTATTGTGTACACTGTTGACCCATGACAGAAGCTCATGATCCCGAGTAGACGTCAGTCTTGAATAGAGAAGTCATGATTTGGAGATGCTGGTGTTGGACTGGGGTGTACAAAGTTAAAAATCACACAACACCAGGTTATAGTCCAACAGGTCTAATTGGAAGCACACTAGCTTTCGGAGCGACGCTCCTTCATCAGGTGATAGTGGAGGGCTCAATCGTAACACAGAATTTATAGCAAAAATTTACAGTGTGATGTAACTGAAATTATACATTGAAAAATTGATTGTCTGTTAAGGCTTTCATCTGTTAGAATACAGTGATAGTTTCACTTCTTTCATGTGTAAATCACAAAACCTTTTTTTAAAAAGTTGCATTCTCGGGTTAGCTGTTAACAATGGTGATAGCTAGACAATATGTTGAATAGAGAGACAGCTGATGAGGATGATAAGTTTGGGCTGAATATTACTAGAAGGCTTGTGGGGAAGAGGATCTTGGCTGTGTTAATCCCTATTGTGGATATTAAGAACAAAATGCTCCTTTCTCCCGCTCTAATTGTTCAGATTTGCCCTCCTTGAGTGGGGGGTCCTGGAAAATAACTGAGGATAATCTCATCAAATCTAACTCATTGATATATATCATATGAATTTTGATATCGCATGCTTTTTTAAAATGTTTACTTTTCTCACCCACATGCTGAAATGATAAAAGATCTTGATGTGGCATTTTCTCAGCACCCTTGGTGTTACAAAGCTTGATGTTGTTAATGTATAATGCTCCTTTTTAGCTCTTTATCACTTCCATTTGGTGCAAAGAGTAGTCCTAACTGCACTGTGATGATTGTGATCAAAATAACATGCGCTCAGCTTTTTCTGTTTTCACTGAGTTTATTGTTTCTTCTTCACAACATCTTTGTTTATCTTGTTGCCATCAGAAATGAGGGACATTGTTTGCTAATGCCTTTGATCTAATTCCTGTTCTTCAACATTCACTGTCTTTCATCAAAAACATTATCCATATTTGCTCTTCCTATGGCGATTGTTTTCTTTTACTTAAGGAGATTTATTCGCTGTATTCATCCAGTATTGTTCTTTGATTCATAAGGTACAAAATATCACAAAAAATGGAGCATTTAGTTATACCATTATTTATTAATCTCTGGAACCTGTGTTTTCTTTAACTGCTGTGTATTTGAAAATCTAAGGCATCTCGAACGACCTCAGGAATGCTGGATACTTTGTGACACATTTTGAAGCAGTTTTTAAGAGATAATTCAAGATGTAACTGAATTTTCACTACTTTCTGCTTTGTTCACTTTCCTGCTATTAATAGAGTCGACAGTGATAACCTCTGCATTTCATATCCATGCCTAATCCATTCTTTCATTGTCACAAGATATCAGTACTGGGTACCTGCAATGGTTACACATAAAGCACATATAGAGATAGGAATGGATTGTCCTGCCTATTGAGCTTGCTCTGCCATTCTATATGATCATAGTTGATCTTAAATTTGAACTTCTGCTCATTCCCCATAATCCTTTGTTCCCTTAGATGTGAAAAAAATCTGATAATCTGAGTCTGAAATATACTGAATGATGATATATCCATAGTTGTCTCTGTTACAGAATTCTAAGGGTTCAGAATTCTTTGAATGAAGAGGTTTCTCTTCACTCTCTTATCCTGAAACTGTGCCTTTGTCCTAGGTTCCCCAGCAAGGCGGAACGATATCTTGGTGTCTACCTGTCAAGCCTCTTCATCATCTTGAATTATGAACACCTCTCATTCTAAACTTCAGAGAGCATAGATCCAGTTGAGCTAGTGGGATGGCAGCATAGAAGTTTATAAAATCACAAGGGACTTGATAAGGTGAATAGCCAAGGTCTTTTCTACAGGGTAGGGGAGTCCAAAATTAAAGGGCATGGATTTAATGTGAAAGTGGAAAGATTTAAAAGGGACCTAAGGGGCAACTTTTTCACACAGAGGATGGTGCACATATGGAATGAGCTTCTAGGGGAAGTGGGTGAAGTGAGTACAATTGGACAGGTATATGGTCAGGAAAGATTTAGAGGGATATGGGCCACAGACAGCAAATGGAACTAGCTCAGTTAAGGAAACATGGTTGGCATGGGAGAGTTGGGCTGAAAGGTCTGTTTCTGTGCTGTATGACTCTATAACTCTATGACTCTAAAGGACTACCCTCTCATTATGGATCAATCTAGTGAACACTCATTGTACTGTCTCTAATGCAAATAAATATGAGACCAAATTCACACACAGGTGATGTCTTACCAAAGCCCCATACAATTGTTGTGAGACTTCTTTATTCTTGCACTTCAGTTCCTTTGCATTGATGGCAAACATACATCATTTGTTTTTCCAATTTGGTCACAGTACCTGCATGGTAATTGTTATGTTCATTATGTGATGTGCTCAAATCTTTCTGAATATTAACAAGTTTCATGTGTTTTAAAAAATGTTGAATCTGCAGCAGAAGATATATGTGATGTTATGTTATGATTAGACATAGAAGTTCAGGTTAAACCAGATTTCTAAGACAATGATTGCAGCTACAAATAAATAAGAGTCAAGTCCCGGTCAAAAACAAAACCCGACTCATACTTGGAATGATCTTTCAGGAGGGAGAAAAAGGTTTAGTACAATTCCAGAGGAGGTTGGTTTCTGACATGGAGCTACCTACAAGTGAGTCATTAACACATAAAAATGGTTAAATATGGGGGTCAGGCAGGGTGTAAAATGACAAAGATCTGATCCCATTTTGCATCAGACTGCTCATTCTCTTGCTTAGAAGTTCATATTAAATCTCGATTTGGAGATGCCGGTGTTGGACTGGGGTGTACAAAGTTAAAAATCACACAACACCAGGTTATAGTCCAAAAGGTTTAATTGGAAGCACACTAGCTTTCGGAGTGACGCTCCTTCATCAGGTGATATCACCCGATGAAGGAGCGTCGCTCCGAAAGCTAGTGTGCTTCCAATTAAACCTGTTGGACCATAACCTGGGGTTGTGTGATTTTTAACCATATTAAATCTGTTCTACAAATGTAAAACAGCTGAAGGGAGGGCAAATCAGATTTAAGGAGGAAGTAAATGTCCTTACAGCATGGCTCGTGGGCCAAGTAGGGACAGCATACTTCTACTCAGTCCCCTGTGTCCCCACTGACCACTTCCATCAGACCCTGCCTGCCCCCACCCATATGTGAGTCCTCATGTCTAGGATTCAGACACTAATACCCAGAATCTCAGTTTGAATCCCTCGCCCACTAAGATCAGACTCTTGTCTTCCCAACCTCTTGAGTTTAGGAATCAGAACTCTCTACCATGGTTCTGGCTCAACCCACCACCCTGTGGTGTTGAGGATTAAGATCTCCTCTGGGGTTGGACCAACCAATGGGGTCATGGCTTGGACCATTAGGATAGGTACCCTACCCTTCTATGGTTCAATCCCACTGGGGCAAGGGACATATCTTTGGGAGAAAGTGAGGACTGCAGATGTTGGAGATCAGAGTCGAAAGTATGATGCTGGAAAAGCACAGCAGGTCAGGCAGCATCCGAGGAGCAGGAGAATCGACGTTTCGGGCATAAGCTCTACATCAGGTATGAGGCTTATGGGCTGAGGGGCTGAAACAAGGAGGGGTCCTGGGCCCCCTCCATTGCCAAACCCTAATCACCCGATGCTTGGAGGAAGAACGCCTCATATTCTGCCTTGGGACCCTGCAACACACAGGGTCAATGTAGATTTCACCAGTTTCCACATTTCCCCTCCCACCACATTATCCCAGTCCCAAGCCTTCTCCTTGGCAAGGCTCTCCTGTCCTGTCCATCACCTTTCCCATCTATCCGCTCCATCCTCCTCTCCGACCTATCACCTTCTCCCCCACCTTCATCTCTCTGTTGCATTCTCAGCTACCTTACCCCTCAACCACAGCCCCCTCCCATTTATCTCTCAGCCACAAGCCTCATTCCTGATGAAGGGCTTATGCCCGAAACGTCAATTCTCCTGCTCCTCGGATGCTGTCTGACTTGCTGTGCTTTTCCAGCACCACCCTCTCGACGAGGAACACATCTTTCCCAAGTTAAACTTCCCCTCATGGTTAGGAATTGGGCTGCACTGGACTCCACTTATATTGTAACCCATGCCCCCTGTCCCCCCCAGGATCCTGGATAAGAAACATCCTGGGGTAATTGATTGCACTTATCTGATTTAACTCCCTGCAACAGACAAGCTGTTTGCTTGTCTGGAAGGCAAACTTGTTCCTCAAATCTACCTAGGATGAGGTGTAACATGTCAATGACAAATGCGGCACAGAGCTCCAACATTTGTGGGAAACTGGTTTTCTGATCTTAGATTCCACACCACCCGATGACTGACCTTTTAGTGGTCAAAAAAAACCAAAGAATTGCAAATGCCGGAAGTCATAAACAAAATCAGAAATTGCTGGAAAACCTCAGCAGATTTGGCAGCGCCTGTGCTGAGAAAGTAGAATAAATGTTTCAGGTCCTCTGAAGCAGGGTCACTGGACTCAAAATGCTAAGTCTACTTTCTCTCCACAGATGCTGCCAGACTAACAGAGTTTTTCCAGCAATTTTTGATTTTGTTCCTTTTAGTAGTCAGGTAGGTTTAAATGAAGAAATCTCACATGAATATGCATTTATGCTGATATTGAATCATGTAATTTGAGGACATTTGTGATTAAGAGAGAAGGTTTTCATGCAGAAGTGAAATAAAAGGAGCTAAAGGATATTCAAGTCACAGGGAAGTAAAATTGTGGAAAATATAATCGTATGGAACTTGAGAGATAGTGAGAATTCCTTATCAGAGCCTTTTGCGCACCAGGGTGACTGCAATTATAAAGCACAGGAGGATACAAGTTTCTCTCAGATTGTGCTATTTTCACAAAGAGGTTGGTTAAATGTATAACATACAGCTTGTTTGTGTAAACCTTAGTGGATGGATTTACTTAACCGGTGATGGTATCTTTTGTCAATTATAATGATCATCAATTCTTTTTCAGTTTTAGGTCTATTGTGGCTATGGTCACTTTGATCTTAGAACAGGTGCTGGTATCGATCAGGGGCAGTAAGCATTATCATCCCAAATTACAACATCAAAGCTAAAGGATATAGCAGTGCAATGAGATAAAGGTTTGCTCAAAAATATTACTCTTGTGAGCTTCAAACATGTTTGAAATACAATTGATTTTAAATAGGCCTCGCTTTCTAGCCTGTTCAGTTTTTTTAATTGTACCTAACTTCCCATTAGATAACTTAACAGTAAATTGAAACATGCTGAAGTGGTAATCTATACATTAGAGCTTTGTTAATTGTGGGTAATTAATACCCAGTTACTACCCAGATAGTTTACAAACAGCAGGATCCAGCCTCAAATGATTAGTTTTTAATTCATTCACGGGACATAAGTGGTGCTGGCAAAGCCAGAATTTATTCCCAATCTTAATTGCCCTTAAGAAAATCTTGAATCACTGTGGTATTGAGGGAGTCCCAGGATTTTGATTTAGTGACAGAAACATAGAAACAGAGAAAATAAGAGCAGGAGTGGACCGTTCAACCCCTCGAGCCTACTCTGCCATTCATTACGATCATGGCTGATCATGAAGCTGAATACTCTAATTGCACCCTCCCCACCTTTGCTCTGTTTAGCCACTAGAGCTATGTCTACCTCCTTCTCAAAACCACATGGTTTAGCCTCATAACCACTTTCTGCGTGGTAGTGAATTTCACAGTCTCACCAGTCCCTTGGCGAAAGCATTTCTTCTCAGTTCAGTCCGAAAAGGTTGACCCCTGTCCTTAAACCATGGGTCCCTGGTTCTGGACTCCCCACCATTGGGAGTAGTGAAGCAATAATGAGACATTTCCAGTTTATGAATGACGTGTGGTTTGGAGGGGACATTGCAGTTGATGTTGCACCTGTGAGCTTATTCTTCTGGTTGGTAGAGCTTAAAAACATATGTATGTATGCGTTAGGACCAGCAGTAGGCTACTTAGCTCCTCAAACCTACTCCATCACTTAGTAAGTCCATGGCTAACCTGATTACTCTACATTCCCTGCTACCATCAATAATATTTCATCCCCTTTCTTATCAAGAATCTAAATACATCTTTAAAGTTATTCAAAGACCACTACCAATTGAGCAGGCATGTTCCAAAGAGTCATGACTTTCAGAAAGAAAATAATTCTATTTAAAATGACCCTTTATTTTTAAACAGTGATCCTTAGTTTTAGATTCTAAACTCCAGTGAATAGAAGCTAAGCCTGTCCAAACTTGCCATCCCATATATTAGTTTGGTAAACCTTTTCCAAGGTACTTGCATCCTTTCTCAAATAAGGTGACAGTTAACTAAGTCAGCTGTGTAGCTGCTTTGCAGTACACTATGATGCCAACAGCATAGGTTCAATTCCTGAACTGGCAGAGGTCACCATGAAAGTCCTTCCATCTTAACCTCACTGCCTGCCTGAGGCACAGTGCCCCTCAGGTTGAAATTGCCACCAGTCGTCTTTATGTCATAGAGTCATAGAAATCTACAGCATGGAAACAGACCCCTCGGTCCAACCCATCCACGCTGACCAGTTATCCCAACCCAATCTAGAGGTAAAAACAATGACTGCAGATGCTGGAAACCAGAAGACGTTTCGGGCAAAAGCCCTTCATCAGGAATAAAGGCAGAGAGCCTGAAGCATGGAGAGATAAGCTAGAGGAGGGTGGAATCCCACTCGGCCCATATCCCCTCCAAACCCTTCCTATTCAAATGCCTTTTAAATGTTGCAATTGTATCAGCTTCTATCACTTCCTCTGGCAGCTCATTCCATGTATGTACCACCTTCTGTGTGAAAAGGTGCCCCTTAGGTCTCTTTTATATCTTTCCTCTCTCACCTAAACCTATGCCCTCTAGTTCTGGGCTCCCTGACTCCAGGGAAAAGACTTTGTCTATTTATCCTATCCATGCCCCTCATAATTTTGTAAATCTCTATAAGGTCACCCCTCAGCTTCCGACGCTCCAGGGAAAACAGCTCCAGCCTGTTCAGCCTCTCCTTATATCTGTAATAGAAGAGCAGCCTATTTGTAGGATTATAATGACTTTGCTTTTAACTGGTGCACATCTGAACTCACAAACGTCTATAACAGAGAAACCTGTGCTCTTTTATTCAATTTCCCTTGCAATGAAAGGTAATATTCTATGAAGGTCAAGGCCTTTAAATTTCAGAATATGGCAGTTAATGCTGTGAAAAGGGGGCCTTCCTTTAACCTTCCATCACCATTCTCTTACCACCCGACACCTGGAGGAAGAGTGCCCCATCTTCCATCTCGGGACCCTCCAACCCTACAGCATCAATGTGGATTTCACCAGTTTCCTCATCTCCCCTTCCTCCACCTTATCCCAGTTGCAACTTCCAGCTCAGCACTGCCCTCCTGACCTGTCCCACCTGTCCATCTTCCTTCCCACCTATCCACTTCACCCTCCTCTCTGACCTATCACCGTTACCCCTCACCTCCATCCACCTACCCCAATCTCAGCTATCTTCTCCATAGACCCACCCCCCTCCCAGTTATCTCTCCACCACTGCGGCTCCCAGCCTCATTCCTGATGAAAGGCTTTTGCCCGAAACCGTTGATTTTCCTGTTCCATGGATGCTGCCTGACCTGCTGTGCTTTTCCAGCACCAGACTTTCGACTCCAGCATCTGCAGTCCTCATTTCCAACCTTCCTTTAACAATTTTGTGCTACGGAGGAACTGTCAAAATGGAAGTACATCTCTGTATTTTTGAGGGAGACCTGATCAGAAATCTCAGAAACACAGACAGCCCTTCTTTCATAAAAATGCCTCAGAAGCATTGGAATTGATGGAGTGGTAAACCCAACGATCTCCTATTGAGACCATTCCAACCCAATCTGCATTGGTTTTAGTTATTTAAAATTTGCTGCTGCTTTTCCATTTAGACAGTGGTTTAATTTCACATTTAGAAACTGTTGAGTGACGCTGAAAGAACCAGCTTGTTCACAATAATGTAGTTTAACTTTAACACTATCACTCTGGTGCTGTGCCGTAATATTTTCCTGACCTTGTCCTTCCATCCCCTGCCACATTCCAGCCTCTTGTGTTTCATCCCCTTCCATTGCCCCCCGTCTAATGGCTGTGCCTTGACCATTTAGACCTTATTCTCTAGCTGTCTTCCTCTACCCTTTACCTCTCCACCCCCCTCTCATTCAAAATACTCTTTAAAGCTTAAGTTTGGCTAAGCTTTCAATCAGCCTTTTTGACTTGTCCTTCTTTGGCTTTGCATTTGTTTTCCTTGTACTTTTATGAAATACTTTGGGGCTTATCTGTATACATCATCTGTACATTTATCTAAATGCAAGATTTTGTTTCATAATGATATTTTAATTTGAAAGCATTCATTAACAAAATAAACATTTCCTTTTTGAATGGGATTGTGCTGTACTATAATGTACAATACAATGCATTGCTTGTGCCTACCTCACTAATAGAATTCCTTCTGAAACATCCTTTCAACAACATTCCCTCCCTGTAATATGCTTTTTTGTGTGGGTCTCAAAGGCAGCCTTGTTGGAAAGGGTGTAATGTATTAGGAGGCTGCCGTGATAGTGAATAAAACTTGTTTTGGAGTAATTGTTTCTGGCTGTTGGAGTTGAAAAATGGAATAGAAAGTGGGAGAGAGATCATCAGTCAAAAAGAAGTCTGGCGCCTCGTCTCATTTCAACTGAACAAAAACTGTAAGTGAGAAAATTACTACAGTGCAAAGTCTTTTTTCATTCATTCATTCATTTATGGGAAGTGGGCATCCCTCTGTCTGGGCCACCATGTAATTGCCCATTCCTATTTACCCTTGAGAAGGTGGTAGTGAGCTGCTTTCTTGAACTACTGTAGTCTATTCGCAGGTTCACTCTCAATTCTGTTAGTGATTTCCATTGTTTTGGCCCAGTGACACTGAAAGAACAATGATATATTTGCAAGTCAGGTTAGCAAGGGCCTGGAGGGGGACTTGCATGAGGTGGTGTTCGCATGCCCCCCTTGCCTTGCCTAATGGTAGTGGCCATGGGTTGGGATGGTGCTGGCTAAGGAACCTAGGTGAATTTTTGTGGTGCATTTTGTGGATGGTATACACTGCAACTACAGAACACGGTGGTGGAGGGAATGAATAGAGTCCACAGCCTTATCTTGGATGGTGATAAGCATCTTGAGTGTCGGATCTGCATTCATTCGGGCAGGCAGGGAATGCTCCATCACACTTCTGACTTGAGCCTTGAAGCTGGTGGATAGGATTTGGATAGTCAGGAAAGGAGGTACTTGCTGCAGGATTCCTGGCCTCTGACCTGCTCTTGTAGCCACGGTATTTGTATGGTGAATCCAGCTCAATTTCTGGTGAATGGTAACACCAAGGATGTTGATAGTGGAGGTTCTGTGATAGTAATATCATTGAATGTCAAGGGGCAATGGTTAGATTAGAACCGTAGAACCAAACAAATGATACAGCATAGAAAGAGACCATTTAAAATAAAATTCAATAACAGGATTGGTCAGAGTATTGAGTACAGGAGTTGGGAGGTCATGTTGCGGCTGCACAGGACATTGGTTAGGCCACTGTTTGAATATTGCATGCAATTCTGGTCTCCTTCCTATCGGAAAGATGTTGTGAAACTTGAAAGGGTTCAGAAAAGATTTACAAGGATGTTGCAAGGGTTGGAGGATTTGAGCTATAGGGAGAGGCTGAACAGGCTGGGGCTGTTTTCCCTGGAGCGTCAGAGGCTGAGGGGTGACCTTATAGAGGTTTACAAAATTATGAGGGGCATGAATAGGGTAAATAGGCAAAGTCTTTTCCCAGGAGTCAGTGAGTCCAGAACTAGAGGGTTTAGGGTGAGAGGGTAAAGATATAAAAGAGACTTACGGGCCAACTTTTTCACACAGAGGGTGGTACATGTATGGAATGAGCTGCCAGAGGAAGTGGTGGAGACTGGTACAATTGCAACATTTAAGAGGCATTTGGAAGGGTATATGAATAGGAAGGGTTTGGAAGAATATGGGCCAGGTGCTGGCAGGTGGGACTAGATCGGGTTGTGATATCTGGTCGGCATGGTCGGGTTGGACCGAAGGCTCTGTTTCCATGCTGTACATCTCTATGACTCTATGACTATATGAGGATGAAGGTGTTACTAGTTAGGTCAGCATTTATTGCCCATCCCTAATTGTCCATAGAATTGAATTGGATCATTTATTGTCACATGTGTTCAATATGAAATATAGTGAAAAGTTGTATTGTCGCCATTCATAGGTACCATTCTTGTAATCTTGAAATAAAATTGAACATAAAGCAAGATAACTTAAAGACAGTCCAACTTTTCCTTCTCCACTGCTACAGACCTGCTCCAGGCTACACCAGCCCATGCCATGCCTCTGCCATAGGGCCTATCCACTTGGAAACAAATGTCTTGTTCCAGCTTCACAGGCCGATCTACTCTGTAGCCACTCTGCCTTTGAGACACTACTCTGCTCTGGAGCCGTTTGAAGCTGCCTTCCTACCTAAGAGCTCTCCTTATCAGGTAGGTTCGAATGAAAAATAAATAAAACGAGGAAAGAAGAAGAAAATGAAAAAGGAAAAGAAAAAAATGTGGACCAAGAGGACAAGCCCAGAGGTTGCTTACTCCAATGCCACCATCTTGGATTAGTTAAGAGTCAACCAAATTGTTGTGGGTCTGGAGTCACATGTAGGCCAGACCAGGTAAGGATGGCAGTTTCCCTTCCCTAAAGGACATTCGAGATCCAGAAGGGGTTTTCCAACAATTGGCAAAGGATTCATGGTCATCATTAGACTCCTAATTCGAGATATTTATTGAATTCAAATTCCACCATCTGCCATAGCAGGATTCAAACTCTGATTCCTAGAACATTATCTGGGTCTTTGCGTTAACAGTCCAGCCATTGCCTCCCAACAATGTGGAGAGAAAGCAGAATTAATATTTTGCGTCTTTGCCTCCACTATTAACTTGAGCAGAATTTCAGAACTCACCACTTCTGCATAAAAAAAGGCTTTCCTCACATTCTCTCTAATCCGTCTGCTACTTATTTTGAATCTATGACCCCTGGCTTTTGAACTCTCTGCCAAGGGAAACAGGTTACTCCTGTCTCTTCTATTTCCTCCTGTATACTCTATTGTCTCTTGGCGGAAATAGTCATTGCGTGGTTAATACTATATTTACAACATATTGTTTACCTTAAGTGCATAACTATCTCAAATCATGTGGCTTGCACTTCTTCCTTTACCACTACAATAGAAAATTGAAGGAAGGAGATTTCCTTTATGCACTGGCTAATACAGTACATTCAGGGCTCTCTTGCCATGGTAAAGTGACAGGTAAATTAAGTGTTCCTAGTAATCTGACCCTGGGTGTGCCAGCAACTGGTCCTGCCATAGATCTCACTGATATTGTAGTGATGTTAAGCCCTGCCACTTCTAAACAATTCAAATATTTATGACAGTGTTGTGAGTCTTTAAGTCGGTATATGTTATTGCACAAAAATAGTATTAATTGTGGAAAAACTATTGCTCTGATTATTGTTTACAACTAAATTGTGACTAGGAGAAAGTGAGGACTGCAGATGCTGGAGATCTGAGTCGAGAAGTGTGTTTCTGGAAAAGCACAGCAGGTCAGGCAGTATCCGTGGAGAAGGAGAGTTGATGTTTCAGGCATAAGCCCCACATCAGCAATGTGTGCGTGAGGTGGGGTTGTGGAGGTGCTGAGAGATAAATAGGAGAGTTATGAGTGTGTGTGAGATAGCTGGGAAGGCGTTAAGTAGATGCAGGGTGGGGGGTGATGGTGAGAGGTCGGGAGGAGGGTGGACTGGATAGGTGGGAAGGGAGATGGACAGGTAGGACAGTTCAAGAGGGCGGTGGCGAGTTGGAGGGTTGGATCTGGGAAGAGGTGGTGGGAAGGGAGATAAGGAAACTGGTGAAGTTGACATTGATGCTGTATGATTGAAGGGTCCCAAGGTGGAAGATGAGACGCTCTTCCTCCGGGTGTCGGGTGGCTTGTGAACCCATGATAAAGAACTTGAAAATTATAAACCATTAAAAAGTGCATTTGTACAATTTTGTGACTAACAGTAGAGATGGGACAAGTTGGGCTAAATTAATCTCTTTATCAAATGTTTAGTCAACCCCCTTAATTCTCCAACTGAAGCTGAAAATCCATTCATTTTTCATGATCATCTGCAGAAAGTGCCTAAGGAATTTTTTTCAACATTAAAGGCAGTCTTTAAACTCAAGATGTTGAATATTTATCCAGTTGGCACCTTTTCTTGTATTCTGAGAGCAGAAGAGGTGCATAAAATGGTGATGAATTCAGGACAGCAAGCATCTTCAGGTAACTGAACAGCTAGAGCCTCGTGCCACCAGCAAAGTATATGCACTTCAGGATCCAAGTTTTCTTTGTCTGAAGATTTTTTTGGCCAGGATGATGCAATCTTCCTTTCCTTGGGATGGAATTGATGTACAACAGTTGTTGGAAGCATGCGCCATAGTGAATCAGAGTCTGTGCATGATTGATGCGATGGTGTTTCATTCACAGGAGGTGGACCTTGCTGGCTAAACTAGCATTTCTTGCCCATCTGTAATTGCTCATGAGATCATGAACCACTGTAGTCCATGGGTGGAGGGAGGGGGAGGTGGATACAATGCTGTTATGAGAAGAGTTCCAGGAATTTAACCCAGCAACACTGAAGAAATGGTGACATAATCCCAAATCAGGATTACATGTGGTTTGGTGGAGAATTTGCAGGTGGTGGTCTCCCGCTACATCTGCTATCCTTATCCTTCTAGGTGGTGGAGGTCACAAGTTTGGAAGGTGCTATCAAAGGAACCTGCCATTGTGCATTGGTGGTAGAAGAAGTGAATATTCAATGTGTTAGATGGGGTGCCCATCAAACAGGTTGCTTTGTCCTGGAGAGCGTTGTGTTTCTTGTCTATTATTGGAGCATCCAGGCTGGTGGAGAATATTCTAACACACTCTGAGTTGAGCCTTGTAGGTAGTGGATGAACTTTGAGGATTGAGGAGTTAAGATGTGTACTACAGAATTCCCTGCTTCTGACCTGTTCCTGTAGTCAAGTTATTTATTTAGGTGGTATAAAATTAACAGTCCATTTCCTATGAGTATTTCATGGACTTTTGGCACAGATCATTTCTACTAGCATGGCGATGATGAGGTTTTGCCACATAGTGAACTATATTTCTCTCATGTCTGGGACTGGTTGTGCAAGAGGGAAGCAAGTGTAATCACAAAGCATAAAGTCATTTTCAGCATCGGTGGAAAGAGAGGATAATGAAAATTGACAGATAAAGACCCTTCATTTGTGTCAGGATCACACAAGAAATGCAAACTTGTCTGCTCCCTCAGTGGTGTTCCCTAAACTGATGGTATATGTTGTGTTTTTGATTTGAATCTCCAGCTGCAGCAATATTTTGCTGCTTGTTCATAGACCATCATCATGGGCTGTTTTACAATAGTTTATGGAACTGGTAACTCCAGAGATTACTTTTCTTGTAATTTATGTCATTGTCATTGTTGAACAATGCAGAGGTGTGGCAAACTTTTCCCTTTGCAGCCAAACACCCGGGGTGGATGTCCTTGGCGTCTCCTCCTTAACCACAATTTTGTGATCTGTGAAAATGTGCCCAAGATAGAACAAAGGAGAGAAGGCTTGAGGGGTGTGATTACTTTTCTTAATCTCTGAATCACTGACACTGCCTTTGGTCATATGAAAATGGCAGACAGAAAGAGCAAATACTTCTTTTATTGAGCACAGAGACATAATTGTTTGAAATGAAAAATACAAGAAAAAAAAGTGGGTTCAAATTCCACCTCTAGAAAGAAACAAGTTGCTGACGCACTGAGTTCTGCATGTAGTAAGGAATCTTTCAACGTTATCAGCTGGATTGGAAAGCACAGCCCCTGAAGTTATGAATGATCTACAAATCTGAGCCAGCCTTGAAGCAGAAGGATTTACTGGTGCCCTCTCTGTTTCACCTCAACAAAATGTGACCAAAGCACCAATAAACTAAGTAAGGAGTTACTTGACCTGTGGTCCAAAATAGCTGCCAAAAGTCAGTAATAGTGTCTCTGAGGTGTGTGCAACAATCTTCCACCAGAAATGCCGAGTGAATTATAACTCTCAGCCTCTTCCAAAGATTCTCAGCTTCACAGGTGTCAGTCTTCAGTCAATATGGAATGAGCTGCGAGAGGATGTGGTGGAGGCTGGTACAATTGCAACATTTAAGAGGCATTTGGATGGATATATGAATCGGAAGGGTTTGGAGGGATATGGGCCGGGTGCTGGCAGGTGAGACTAGATTGGGTTGGGATATCTGGTCAGCATGGACAAGTTGGACCGAAGGGTCTGTTTCCATGCTGTACATCTCTATGACTCTAATTCAATCAATCCTTGTGATGTCAAGAAACACCTGGAAGTTGGATGCTGCAAATGCTATAGGTCCTGCCAAAAAACCATCAACAGTACTGAGCACATGTTCCAGAACTTGGTGGGCCCCTTGTCACATATTGCATATGACTGAAACGCTGGTATTTACCCAACAATGTGGAAAATTACCCAGGGTAAAAAGCAGGCAAAGTCAATTCTGGCCACTTACTGCCCCACCAGTCTGCTCTTGATCATCAGTAAAGTGGAGGGTGTCATCAATAGTGCTATCAAACAGCACCTGCTCAGCAATAACCTGCTCAGTGACGCCCAGTTTGGGTTCTGCCAGGGCCACTCAGGTCCTGATGTTATTAGAACTGAATTCCAGCAATAAGGTGCGAGTGGTAGCCCTTGACATCAAGGCTGCACTTGCTCGAGTGTGGCATTAAGGAGGCAAAGCAAAGCTGGAATCAATGGGAATCAGGAGAAAGACACTTTGCTGTTTGGATTCGTACCGAGCATAAACGAAGATGGTGTGGTTATTGGAAGACAGCCATCTTAGTTCAGCATTTCTCAACAGGAGTTCCTCAAGGTAGTGTCCGAGGCCCAAATATATTCATCTGCTTCATCAATTACTTTCACTCCATTAAGATCAGAAGTGTTGATATTTACTGATGATTACTTACACAATGTACTGTACCATGTGAGAGTCCTCAGATACTGAAGCAGCCCATGTTCAAATGCAGCTCGACCTGGAGAATATTCAGTTTATCTCGGTTATTGCAAAGTACTGTTGTGACATGAATGTTATTGACCAGTTTTCAGCCAAGAACTGAGGAATATCTACTTCTGTGCTGAAAACTGGCAAATAACAGTCATGCCACACAAGTCTGAGGCAATAACCATTTCCAACAGGAGACAATATAACCATTACCCCTTGAGATTCAATGGCATTTTCATTGATGAATCCCCTACTATTAACACCCTGGGGTTAATATTAGCAAACACTGAATTGGACTCACCATAAAAATACTAAGGATACAACAACAGCTCAGTGGATAACTTACCGCCTCCACTCTCCAAGTCAGGAGAATGATGGAATACTCCCAAATAGACCAAATAAGTGCAATTCAAAAAACGCTCAAGATGTTTGATACCATCAGGACAAAGCAATTTGCTTGATTGGCACCGAATACATTCATTTCCTCAACCACGGATACTCATTAGTAGCAGCAGTGTGTACCATCTACAAGATGCATTGCAGAATTTCACTTAGGGTCCTTAACCAAAACCTTCCAAACCCATAATGAGTACACTCTATTAAGTCAAGGCAGCAGATACATGGGAAGATCACCACTTGCACATTCCCCTTCCGGCCATTTATTATCCCAACTCGGACATATATCACTGTTCCTTCAGTGTCACTGGATCAAGAACATGGACCACCTTCTTTAACAGCATTGCGGGTATACTTTCAGCAAATAGATGGCAAACATTTAAGGAGGCAACTCACCACCACTTTCTCAAGGACAACTAGGGATGAGAAATGAATGCTGGGTGAGCCAGCAACACCCATATCCTATAAATAAATTAAAAACAAAGTATCCTAATGCAGTGAAAACTCATGTGGTGCTTCACAGTAGTATTATCAGGTAAAATATGCAACTGAAACACACGAAGGCAATATTCCAAATAGGAAATGTTGATAATAGTCCAGGCAGTAATTGGAGAAACAGAAGCAAATTTTACATCGCAATTTGACAATTGAAATGGAACATGTTAGAGATTTGAAGCATATATAGAGGCAGGGACAGAAAGAACGAAAGAGAAGCTTTTGGGTGGTAAGATGAAAATTAGGATTAAATAACAAAAAGGATGTGGTGGAGAAAGCTTCCATTACTGATGGAAGTAACAAAATATTTTCACTCACAGACAATATTGAAAGATGAAGAGAAGTGTAAATTTCCTTTCTGAGATAAATAGGAAAAGGAAGCGTTTAGAGGGAGAGGGGCTAAATGCTGCCAAATGGGACTCGGTCAGATGGGGACGTCTGGTCAGAGTGGATGAGTTGGTTCTGTTTCCATGCTGTATGAATAATTGTTTATGCTGTAATTCAAGCAGTTTGTTGTAAGGTGAGGTACACATTTGTTTGAGTGAATATCAACAGGCTTTTAAAAATATAGGTATACACAATGAATGGGAAGAGAAAACATCTTCTGGAGTCAAAGACTCAGCTTCCAGCTCCCTGTGACCTCAGTATGACATAGCCCCTAATCTACACATTCAATAATTATTCTCAGTGTAATTGTATCGTTAACCCTTTACCCTATATCTCTGCATTAGTTGTTTTATGGTACCCCTCTCAACCATTAACATTTAACTGTGAAAATTTAGCTCTTCACTTCTGCTGCCCCTAATTCCCCCGCAAGACTCTATTGCTTGAGGCATGAGTGTCTCCAACAGCATACTCAGTTCCCATGGGGCATGTCTAGGATGTACATGCTTTCTTACCGTTGTCTCGAAAGATAAGTAGAATAGAATGGCAGCCTATCTATAGATAAGCCAATTCTGGAATGTTCTCTCCAAATCGTCAGAAAGTAGGAGTGCATCATTTTTGATAATTCAATATACCTCTGGACCATGCTCTATAAGGTATTTTTACATAACACTGAGATCTACATGCTGAATAGTAATTAAGTTTAATTCCCCATGTATTTCTAAACCCTTTCAAGAAATCTTCCTCATTCCAGCAATGATCTCCATTATTAACAGGAACTTGCTTCTCTATCATAGACGTTTGTAAATGTAAAGATTTTTGTTCTCTCTCTCTCTCAATAGTTTATTTTTCAGGCATAAGATTATTACTCATTAATTGTGGCAGAAGGTTGTCCTCAGCTAATTGTTCACAATAATTTTGGAGCTCTAAATAATTCAATGCAAAAAAGACGTTTTCCTTCTTCAGTATACATCCTTTTGTTGTATGAATTTCACAAAAACGTTAGCTGTAATTGCACAGAATATTTGGAAATTTTGTGTAACCTTTTCAATTTCATTTGCTGAGGCTTGGTGTTGGGTGACTATGACTAGCTGAGCTTATAGGTTAATATCTCTTTAAGGTAGTTAGACTGTTCAATTCTTGTTCAACTTGAATCTGTTCAAGTTGATTTTGTTGCTTGATTTTAAACACTGCAAAGGTAATCTGTATCTTTAGGAACCCTATGATTTGGCCCTCTGGTTATTGACTGAATGAACTCCACTCGTTCCTCTAGCTTGATGATGAGACTCCATTGCAATGTCTAGCTGCTATTTATACAGCTCAGCCATTTCTGAGTTTGAATATCAGCATGATCTAATTTGGAGCTACGGATTTCTTCTTCAGATAATGTTTTATTTGCTGCTTCCAGTTGTTGAACAGTCATGATGGACTGTTTCTGAGGTATGAAACTTTTTTCCAAATGTGTTCAGTGAATATTGATGTTCCTAATGCATGATTGTCAAGATGTGTTACATAAAGTTGGCTTCTGCCAATGCAGGTGGGACATCATTCACCCTTTTTGAATCTTCAACGCCAGTAGCTCTGTGATGGAGCCTTGAGCCCAGATGATTTGAGGACTCCCTTCTCATTCCATAATTCAAGAAATCTGAGATTGTATTGTGTTGACTTTGTTGACTAAGAAATCATCTGAGCTTCACTTGTGTTAATTTATGCTCAAACTAGTGTCAGGTCTTTTTCTTGCTTCTCTGTAATGCCCTGATGTTTGTCACTGGGAGGAATTTGTTCATTTAACTGTGGTTGTAGTTGATGTAAGTCTATAGTGAGTTCTGTGAAATAAATAAACAACTTTAACTCTTTGTTACGTTCTTCAACAGAGGGATGACTTACCTCAAAAGAGGCATTCACTGACTTCACTAACAACGCTACTGAATCCAAGAGTACTGGAAGATCTAAGGCCTCTCTCTACTAAATGCAAAACATGAGTAGTGGGTTCCTTCTCTATGTCTATGGTTGTAAAGTGCAACCTAGGATCTAGAATTCCATTTTGTGACTGGTCACCTTGCCATTGATGCCTTTTTATCTGACCATTTGTAGTCTTGCTAAAAAGAGAAATAAAGGGTCTGCATTAGATGTTTACTTCCTTGGGCTGCAATGTTTGCAATGGAGAGTGAGTCTTGCTCTACTGAATCAACTCAAACAGTCCCCAAACAGTAGTACAACAGTGGAGCACTGTATAAACCAGCAAATATTAGAGACTTGCAAGAAAGGTATGGCAATAATCATGGGTGATTATTTTAACATGCACATAAATTGGAAGAATCAAATTGGCAAGGGTAGCCTGGTGGCAGAGTTCATTGAATGTATTAGAGATTTGTTTCTTGGCGCAGTGTGTTGTGGAACCAACCAGGGAGCAGGCTACTCTGCATTTGGTGTTGTGTAATGAGGAGAGATTAATTGATGACATGATAGGAAAGGATCCTCTAAGGAGTAGTGACCACAGTATGATGGAATTCAATATTCAGTTTTGGGTTGAGAAAGTGGAGTCCTATACGTGGGTTCTGGAATTAAACAATGGAAATTACAAAGGCATAGGGACAGATTTGACCGAATAGATTGGGCAGGAAGGCTAAAAGGTAAGACAGCAGATGAGCAGTGGCAGTTGTTTAAGGAGCCGCTCGAGTCCTCAACTAAAATACATCCCAGTGATGAAGAAAGATAGTGGGGGGGGGGGGGGGGGGGGAGGTGCTACAAAACATTGTGGGTAAACAAGGAGGTCAAGGACAATATAAAGTCAAAAACTCAGGTATATATACTGCAAAGACTAGTGGTAGGTTGGAGAATTGGGAAACTTTCAAACCTAAACAAAGGGATATTAAAAAATTAATAAAAAGTGCTAAGGTAAATTATGAAAGAAACTAGCGTAAAAGATGAATAAAAAGCATATCAAAAGGTTCTATAGGTATATAAAAGGGAAGAAAGCTGCAAAGGGTGAATGTTGGTCCCTTGGAAGATGAAACCAGAGAGTTAATAATGGGAGACACTGAAATGGCAAAGATGCTAAATGAATACTTTGCCTGAGTTTTCACCGTGGAAGGCAATCGTACCATTCCTATTGGAATGGACAAATCAAAGGCAATAGAAGGGGTAGGAGTTAGAACAATCAACATCGATAGGGAAAGGGTACTCAGAAAACTATTAGGGTTGAGGGCAGATAAGTCTCCTGGGCTTGATGGCCTACATCCAAGGGAAGTGGCAATGAAGATATTGGATCCATTAGTTACAATATTCCAAAATTCCCTAGATATGGCAAAGGTTCCAGTGAATTGGAAAAATGCTAATGTAACACCCATATTCAAAAAGGGAGGGTGTCAATGTGTAGGAAATTACAGGGTAAAAACAAGGACTGCAGATGCTGGAAACCAGATTCTAGATTAGAGTGGTGCTGGAAAAGCACAGCAGTTCAGGGTAGCATCTGAGGAGCAGGAAAATTGATATTTCGGGCAAAAGCTCTTCATCAGGAATAGAGGAAATTACAGATCAATTAGTTAAACATTTGTTTTTGGGGAAGTGTTTCTGGATGCCAAGAAGTAACTGTGGGGTGCCCCATGGGTTATTCCTTGGGCCTCAGTTATTTACAATCTACGTTAACGACTTGGATACAGGGATAGAAGGCTCCATAGTCAAATTTTGGAGGACACAAATATTGGTGGGACAGTAAATTGCAATGAGGAAATAAGAACCTTACAAATGGTTATAGGTAGGTAAGGAGAGTGGGCCAAATGTGGCAGATGGAGTTTACTGTGGATAAGTGTGAGGTCATGCATTTTGTTTCGAAAAATGGGAAGGTGACCTATTATCCAAATAAGAAGAGACTTTGAATTGCTCCGGTGCAGAGGGATTAGGGTGTCCTTGTTCATAGAAAACAGTATGTAAGTAGAGCAGATAATAAAGAAAGTGAATGGAATGTTGGCTTTTCTAGCTAAAGGAATAGAATATTAAGATAGGGAAGTATTGTTGCAACTATACAAGACGTTGGCAAGACCACACCTGGAATATTGTGCACAGTTTTCTTCCCCTTATTTGAGGAAAGATGTAGTGGCATTGAAGTGGTTCACTTGATTGATCCCAGAGATGAGGTGTTTCTAATATGAAGAAGGATTGAACAGTTTAAGCTTGTACTGTCTGGAATTTAGAAGAATGAGGGGAGATCATATTGAGGTACTCAAGATGTGGATAAAAGGTGTGGATAAAATAGATGTGGAGCGGAAGCTTCTTCTTGTGGGACATCCTAGGATGAGAGGTCATAGTCTTAGGATAAAGGGTAGTAAACATAAAACAGAGTTGAGGAGGATCTACTTCTCCAAAAGGGCTGTGAATCTGTGAAATTCGCTACCCCAAAGTGTGATGGCTGCTGGAACAGTGAGTAAATTTAAGGAGGAGTTAGATAGATATTTAATTGATAATGGGTTGAAGGGATATGGGGAGAAGCCACTCTCTGAGTAAACAACCTGCCTCTGACATCTGCTTAAATCTATCACACCTCAATTTGTAGTAATGCCCCCTCGTACAAGCTGATGTCATCATTCTAGGACAGGAAAAAGACTTTCACTGTCTACCCTATCTAATCCTCTGATCATCTTGTATGTCTCTGTCAAATCCCCTCTTAGCCTTCTTCTTTCCAATGAGAACAGACCCAAGTCTCTCAGCCTTTCCTCATAAGACCTTCCCTCCAGACCAGGCCTCCAGACCTTCCCTGGTAAACCACCTCTGCACCTTTTCCAATGCTTCCATATCCTTCCCAAAATATGGCGACCAGAACTGTACACCATATTCCAAGTGTGGCCACACTAGAGTTTTGTATAGTTGCCGCATGAAATTGCGGCTCCAGAACTGAATCCCTCTACTAATGAAACCTAACACACTGTATGCCTTCTTAAAAACACTATCAGGGATCTATGTACATGGACTCCAAGATCCCTCTGCACATCCACACTACCATGAATCTTCCATTGACCCAGTACTCTGCCTTTCTGTTATTCTTCCCAAAGTGCAACACCTCACATTTAGCTGCATTGAACTCCATTTGCCACCTCTCAGCCAAATTCTGCAGTTTATCCAAGTCCCCCTGCACCCTGTAACATTCTTCCACGCTGTCCACTACTCCACCGACTTTAGGGTCTTCTGCAAACTTACTAATCCATGCACCTATGCATGCATCTAAGTCATTTATTAAAATGACAAACAGCAGTGGTCCCAAAATAGATCCTTGTGGAACACCACTAGTAACCAGACTCCAGGCTGAATATTTTCCATCAACCACCACTCGCTACCTTCTTTCAGAAAACCAGTTGCTAATCCAAACTGCTAAATCACCCTCAATTCCATGCCTCTGCATTTTCTCCAACAGCCTATCATGTGGAACCTTATCAAAGGCTTTACTGAAATCCATGTATACCACGTCAACTGCCCTATCCTCATCTACATGCTTGGTCACCTTCTCAAAAAACTCAATGAGGTTTGTGAAACATGACCTGCCCTTGACGAAACTATGTTGACTATCTGAAATCAAATTGTTGCTTGCTAGATGATTATAAATCTTATCTCTTATAATCCTTTCCAAAGCCTTTCCTACAACAATTTCATGTGGCAACTATACAAAACTCTAGTGTGGCCACACTTGGAATATGGTGTACAGTTCTGGTCGCCATATTTTGGGAAGGATATGGAAGCATTGGAAAAGGTGCAGAGGTGGTTTACCAGGGAAGGTCTGGAGGCCTGGTCTGGAGGGAAGGTCTTATGAGGAAAGGCTGAGAGACTTGGGTCTGTTCTCATTGGAAAGAAGAAGGCTAAGAGGGGATTTGACTGAGACATACAAGATGATCAGAGGATTAGAAGGCTCACTGGTCTATAATTACCTGGGCCATCTCTATTGCCCTTCTTGAACAAGAACACAACATTTACAATCCTCCAGTCCTCTGGTACTAAAACTGTAGACAATGACAACTCAAATATCAAAGCCAAAGGCTCTGCTATCTCCTCCCTAGCTTCCTAGTGAATCCTTGGATAAATCCCATTTGGCCCAGGGGACTTGTCTACTTTTACTCCTTCTAGAATTAATAACACCTGTTCGTAGCTAACTTCAATCCTTTCTGGTCTAATATCTTGTACCTCATTCTTCTCCTCTACAATATTCCCCTTTTCCTGAGTGAAAACCAATGAGAAATGTTCGTTTAGCACCTCTCTGATTTAAACAGAGTCCACACTCAAATTCCCACTTCTGTCTTTGACTGGCCCTATTTCTACCCTAGTCATCCTTTTATTCCTCACATACCTATAGAAATCTTTAGGGTTCTCCTTTATTCTACTTGCTAAAAAAGACTGCTCGTGTCCTCTCTTTGCTCTTCTTAACTCTCTTTAAATCCTTCCTAGCTGATCTGTAACTCTCCATTGCTTCATCTGAACCATTTTGCCTCATCAACACATAAGCCTCCTTCTTCTGCTTAACAAGAGATGCAATTTCTGTAGTAAACCATGGTTCTCTTACCTTATCACTTCTTCCCTGCCTGACAGGGACATATTTATCAAGGACACGCAATATCTGTTCCTTAAACCAGCTCCACATTTCCATTGGCTGCATCCCCTGCATTTTGCTACCCCAGTCTATGCATCCTGATTCTTGCCTAATCACGCTACAATTGCCCTTGCCCCATTGGTAACTCTTCACCTTTCCATCGCTAAACTGAGTTATGGTCGCTCTCTCCAAAGTGCCCACCTACAACTAAATCAAACACCTGGCCTGTTTCTTTACCAAGCACCAGATCCAATGTGGCCTCCCCTTTTGTCGGCCCTTCGACATACTGTGTCAGGAAACCCTCCTGTAAACATTGGACAAAAATTGTACTAGAGGTATGGCATTTCCAGTCAATGTTGGGAAAGTTAAAGCCCCCATAATGACCACCTTTCCCTCCTACCCAGAATAATTTTGCCAATCCTCTCTTCCACCTCCCTGAAACTCTGTGGAGGCCTAAAGAAAGCTCCAACCAGTGTGACCTCTTCTCTCCTGTTTCTAACCTCAGCCCACACTACCTCAGTAGATGAGTTCTCGTCAAAAATTCTTTCAGCCACTGTTATACTATCCTTGACTAACAAGGCCACACCTCCCCCTCTTTTACCGTCTTGCCTGTTCTTAATGAAAGATCTAAACCCTGGAATCTACAACATCCATTCCTCACCTTGCACTATCCATGTCTCTGAAATGGCCACAACATCGAAGTCCCACATACCTATCCATGCTGCAAGCTCACTTACCTTATTTTGGATACTTCTGGCGTTGAAGTAGATAGACTTGAAACCAGTTTGCTGTCTGCCAGCACATTCCTGTGACCCTGAAATCCTGTCCCTGTCCTCCCTACTCTCATCCTCTTGTGCACTGCAACTACATCTCAGGTTTCCATCCCCCTGCTGAGCTAGTTTAAACCCACCCAAATAGCACCAGCAAATTTCCCAACCAGGATATTAGTACCCCTCTGGTTCAAGTGAAGACCGTCCTGTTTGTACAGGTCCCACCTTCCCCAGAATTATCCAAGTACCTAAAACCCTCCCTCCTGCACCATCCTTGCAGCCACGTATCCAGCTGATATCTCTCCCTACTCCTTGTTTCGCTATCATGTGGCATTGGTAACAAACCAGAGATAAAAACTCTGTTTGTTCTAGCTCTCAGCTTCCACCCTAGCTCCCTGAAATACTACCTTACATCCCTATCCCTCTTTCTACCTATGTCGTTGGACCGCGACTTAGGGCTGGTCACCCTCTCCCTCCAGGATCCCAAAGATACGATCCGAGACATCACGGACCCTAGCACCTGGGAGGCAGCACACCAACCGTGAGTCTCGTTCGTTCCCAACAAACCTTCTATCTGAGCCTCTATTGAATCTCCAATGACTAACACTGTCCTCCTTTCCCTCCTTCCCTTCTGCAACAGGGACAGGCTCTATGCCACCGACCTGGGCCCCACTGCATACCCCTGATAAGTCGTCCCCCTCAACAGTATCCAAAACGGTATACATGTTTTTTAGGGGAACGACCACAGGGGATCCCTCCACTGGCTGTTTTTTTCCCCTTCGAACAGTCACCCAGCTATCTTTGTGCCTTAGAGTAACTACTTCTCTGTAACTCTTATCTATCACAACCTCTGCCTCCCGAATGATCCGAAGTTCATCCAGCTCCCGCTCCAGTTCCCTAACACGGTGTTGGAGGTTGGGTGCACTTCCTGTAGATGTACTTGGATGGGACACTAATGGTTCCCTCACCTCAAACATCATGCAGGAGGAACATTGCTCTCCCTGCACTGCCATCTCTGTTAGTCCCCTTATTACAAAGTAAAAAGGAAGAGACCCTTACCTGATGTGTCCGTCTTGAAGGTTAGAGTAGGTGGTTGGGTGGGAGGGCCTACAAAGGTAAGGTCTTGGGTTGAGAAAACACTGACTTATATAGCTGGACGGAAATAAAAAGAAGTCCCTCCTTTCCCAGAAACCTCTGCTCTCTGATTTCAAATATAAAAGCTCAAATCAGTGACTCAGAGTTCCCATCAGGCCTCTGGCCCAAGCTCCTGCCCTTTGAAATCCAGCACTACTGTAATGATGGGCTGAATGGCCTAATTCTGCTTCTATGTCTTTTGAACTCATGAACTTCTAACTGAAAAATATTCACAGCTACACGTGCAACTCCAATGAATACAGTCGTATATGAGTATGAATGATATAGAAGATTTTTATGATATGTCTTCCATTGGAATAAAATATATCATACAGTTGCTCTCTCACTTTACTTTTTAATACCTCCAGTGGCCCAAAGTTAAATGGAGGCGAAAAATCTGAGAAATTTGTTCTTAACTATGGCATAACATCCGAATGAGTATATATATTTGCCCTGTATCTAATTCAAATGAGTTTTCTTGCAATTAATCATAATATCCGCATACAGAATTTCTCTTGTGGGTTTGCAAGATCAGGGGAGATGAATATCTCCTGTGACCTACTATATCCCCTTAGAACTTACCTTGTTCCTCAGTCTCAGCACTTGCAGACCGTTACAGTCTAGTTTCCCTTCACTGTGGTGGCAATGCAGTTCCATACTGGTCTCTGTCAGCAGTTATGGCCTGCTATGATATTACCTGGGAGAAAGTGAGGACTGCAGAGGACTGCTATGATATTACGTGGACCTAACTCCAGTCATCAGTGTCCCTTAATGCCATTTACCACACCGTGTTTCTTCATTCATGTTCTGCTGGCAAACTTTCTGAGAGCTCTTCCCTTCCCTTTCCCTGTAAAGACTTCGATTCACTGTATTGTTTTATTCACTGTTGCTGATTTATTTCATATTGTTGGCTGTGTTTTCTGCTGTGGGTTTTCTTCTGATTTCTTTAAACTTTAGTATAGGCTTTCTGCATTCACAGTTCATTGCCGCGGTGGGCCTTGAAGTTGAACACCTGCAGCTCTCTGTCTCCACTGAGTTTCCCTTCATGTTTTGTCCCTATCTCCAGGTCAGACTGTTGGGTTGACATCATCCTTTTCCTGCTGCATTGTAATGTCACTGAGCTTCACTTCAGGCGCTCCTTGCCTCTGGTTATCACCCATAGAGTAAGATCAGTCCACACTCTTGCAAGTGAGCATTAAGTTAACAGTCTTTGTTAAACATTACTTTAGACAAAGGATATTAAGAGTAGATATCTTTTGAGACTCAACAGAGTCTGTGATCTGGTGTCACTATATCAGAACCCTTTACACACACAATCAGCAGCTGTTCTGAGAGCAAAGATATGATTAACTCTTTACACCGCAATGATTAGTTGTCATTTATTGGCATGGAGGATACACATTTCTAAACAGGTAATGAATGAATGCTTACTTATTAAGTTATCACTTAGTCATAGAGTCAGACATGACAGAAATGGACCCTTTGGTCCACCTCGTTGATGCTGAACAAGTTTCTCAAATTAAACTAGTCCCACTTGCATGTTATTAGCACAGAACCCTGGAATAAAATATCTTTGGGATTTCTATACACCTATATATTTAGGAATCACTTCTGTAATGCTGTCTGGATGCAAGGAATATATGTGATCATAAAGCATCTCGTAAAACTACAAATTTGATGATAGGTGTGCTTAGAAAGCATAGAAACATTACAGTAACAATTGATGCAAACCAACCATAAGGAGTACAGCCTTGAATAACATAACACCACCCCACTCTTTTCCCCACCGCCGAGTATATTTTGTTTGGTGAAGTTGTATGTAATATAGGTTTGGTGCCTTGCGTATCACCTTCACACCCACATGCAAGCTCACCTCCAGAATACAGAGGATTGGAGGATGTTGAAATCAGCAGACCATGTATCATGTGTAAATAACTTGTTCAAGGTCAATTGGACTTTTTAAAAGCCCATTCCTGATGAAGGACTTATGCCCAAAACATTGACCCCCTTGCTCCTCTGATGCTGCCTGACCTGCTAAACTTTTCCAGCGCCACACTTTTAGACTCTTGTTAAAAACTCATCTGACTCCAATATTACATTACCTTTTCACAAAAAAGGCTGTCGTGGGCAGGAGCGCTGGAATGGGCATTCTACAGTTTAAAAAGAAAATTGTAGAAAACATGGTGGAGGAGGGAGCACTATCTTTTTGGAGGGTGGGTATATTCTTTGCCTATTAAGGGTGCCTATTGAGAAGGCAGTAACCCCCTTCCTTCTGCCTGTCTCTCCTACAAAACCTACCACCTCAGATACCTTCAGGGACTGATAATTGGCCAATGGGTTTTTGTCTGTGGAGTCATGCTGTCCACAACAGCCACCCCTTGTAATTGAATACCCAGATTCAAGAAAACCCTAGCTGCATTTGGATCCAGTCTTGCCTCATGGGACGGTCAACCGCAGGATTGATAATCACTCTCAATACTCCTGTCATTGCCATTTTGTTATATGCTTTATATGAGTAAGTTTAGTCCAGGTTTATATGAGTAATTTAGTCCAGGTCCAACTCCTGCCTTATCCAATCAGGTTGATTACAAAATATCCATATAAACAACTTAACTCATGCATTGATATGTGGGGTGCTGGAAAAGCACAGCAGGTCAGGCGGCATCCGAGGAACAGGAGAATTGACGATTCAGGCAAGAGCCCTTCATCACATTCCTGAACCTTGATTCTCCTGCTCCTTGGATGTTGCCTGACCTGCTGTGCTTTTCCAGCATCCCACTCCCAACTCTGATTTCCAGCATCTACGGTCCTCACTTTCCCTTCTTGCATTGTTATGTCAGATCAGCCTTTGCTGTTGAGATTTGCTCTCAGTTTTCTGGGGAGCAGCAGTATTCTGGGAATTTTTCCAATGCACCCTGTGCAATAAACATGCTGTTGGATAGCAATGGAAGACCTCCAGAGGCAAAATGCTATGTCAAAGGAACATAGAAACAGGGGCAGGTCATTCAGGTCCTTGAGCCCATTCTGCTATTCAGTGAGATCATGGCTGATCTTTGGCCATCTACCTGGCTTTGGCTGCTATCTCTGAATGGCACGGTGGCTCAGTGGTTAGCACTACTGCCTCACAGCACCAGGGTCCCAGGTTCAATTCCAGCCTCGGGTGACTGTCTGTGTGGAGTTTGCACATTCCCCCTGTGTCTGTGTGGGCTTCCTCTCGTTTCCTCCCACAGTCACAAAGATGTGCTGGTCAGGTGAATTGTCCATAGTGTTAGGCACATTAGCCAGAGGGAAATGGGTCTTAGGTGGGTTGCTCTTCAGAGAATTGGTGTGGGCTTTTTGGGCCGAAGAGCCTGTTTCCACACTGTAGGGAATCTCATCTAATCTAAACGCCTTCGCTTCCAAAAATAAACAACTGATCTTGCGCTTACTGCCATTTGTGGAAGAGTTCCAAACATCTATCATCCTTTATGTGTAGAAATGCTTCTAATGTCCCTCCTGAATGGTCTGGCCCTAGTGTTTTGACTCTGCCCTCTAGTTCTACAATTCCCAACCATCGGGAATAGTTTATCTTTATCTACCCTGTATTATCCTGCTAATGTCTTGAAGACTGTGATCATATGACCCCTAAATTTTAGAGAAAACTGGTCTGGTTTGTATAATCTCTCCTCATAACTTAAGCCCTGAAGTCCCTATGTTGTACTCCGTCCTAGGCCAATATGTCCTTCCAAAGGGACCCAGATCTGCTCATAGTACTCCACATGGGGTCTAATCATGGTTATATGTAACTACCACATAACCTCTGCATCCTTGTACTCCAGTCCTCTACATATAAAGGCCAGTATTCCATTAACTTCCTTGATTACCTTTTGAACCAGGTCATGGCATTTTAAAGATCTATGCACCTGGATCCCTAAGTCCCTTTGGACACTCACTGCTTTTAACTTCATAGTAAGTGCCCTGATCTATCCTTGCGTTGATCCAAAATGGATAACCTCACACTTGCTAATGTTGAACTTCGTCTGTCACAATTTAGCCCATTTACCAAGTCTATCTATGTCAATTCAATATATTTGTTATTATTCAGGAAAATGATTAATTTGTCTTTTGGTGATCATAATGTGGAGGTACCAGTATTGGACTGGGGTGGACAAGATCAGAAGTCATACAACACCAGATTATAGTCCAACAGGTTTATTTTTGATGATGATCAGGACCAGCACAGTGCAGGTTTAGTTGCAAGCAAATACAACATAATTTGAACATACAATGAAAAGTTGATGAAAATGATGATAATTTATTCTGATTTTATGTTGTGAGGAGGTTGGTTGGTTCAGGTGGCTGATAGCTGGTTTGTAATGTACAGTGATGCTAAAAGGTTGAGGTTACCAGGAAGGATTATTCTTCTCAATGTTTACCTTCATCTGAATTGTGGTGTCCCTCAGGTTAAACCACCACCAGTCATCTGTCTCTAATGAGAGAGTAACCCTGTGTTCCGCTGGGATAATGGCGACTTTACCTTTATATTAATGCTGTACTCAGTGACCTCTGGACATTCAAGCTTTGACATTTAGCTGCTGACATAAGAGACGGAGATGTCTTTCTGGCCCCCAAACTGGCCATTACTTGCAGGGTTATTTCAGCCAGAATTTTTTCTTTCACCATTACTTAGATCAAAACCGGTCATTTATTTCATTGCTTTTTGTGGGAACCTTGCTTTGTGCAAATTGTCCATTGAGTCCCTGACATTCCAACAGTGAATACCCTTGTAGCTAGTGATATAGTGCTCTGGAATCTCCTGAGATTATGAATTTATAATGAGGAACACAGAAATAGCTGATGAACTAAATTAATACTTCACTTTTGGCTTCACAAAGGAGAACTCAAAATTTAGTGAGAGACAATCTGAAGCAATTCTGTAATCGTACATAAATAATAGAAAATTAATAGGAGAAATTGTTGGGATTGAAGGTTGATAAATCCCCAGAGCCTAATGATCTACATCCCAGAGTACTTAAGGTAGTAGTCCTTGAAATAATGGATAAATTGGTGATCATCTTCCAAGCTGCTTTAGATTCTGGAACTGTTCCTTCAGATTGGAGGGTAGCTAATTTAACATCACTATTTCAAGGGGAAGGTAGAGAGAAAAAAGGGAATTATAGTCCACAAACTCTATTTTGGTAATGAAGAAGATGCTAGAGTCCATTATCAAAGATTTTGTAACAGAGCACTGAGAAAAGCGTGGTGGAATCAGACACATTCAGCATGGTTTTACAAAAAAGAAATCATGTTTGACAAATCTATTGGAATTCTTTGAGGATGTAACAATTAAAGAGTTGATTGAGGGGAGCTAGTGGATGTGGTTTATTTGGACTTTTAAGCTACTGACAAACTCCCACAATAGAGATTAATGTGTAAATGAAACTGCATGGGATTGGAGTAATGTATTGAGATGGATATAAAATTTATTAACAGACAGGAGCCAAAGAGTCTGAATTGATAAGATTGTTTTCTCAGTGGCAGGCATTAACTAGTGGAGCACCACAAGAATCAGTACTGGGACTTCAGCTCATGGCAGGCTGATAAAGAAGGTGAAGTCACATTGGATTCGCAATGAGCTGATGAGATGGATACAGAACGGGGTTAGACATAAAAGACAGAAGGCAGCAGTGCAAAGGTGTTTTTCAGATTGGAGATTTGAGAGCAATTGTGTACCATAGGGCTCAGTGTTGGGATCCCTGTTGTTTGTAATATTTATAAATGAAGAAGAATATAGGTGGTCTGGTTAATAAGTTTGCAGATGACACAAATATTGGGGGAGCTGTGGATAATGAAGAGAATTGCCAGAGGACACAGCAGAATATAGATAGGCTGGAGACTTAGGCAGAGAAACGGCAGATGGAATTTAATCTGGACAAATATGAGGTGATGCATTTTGGAAGGGTTAATGCAGAAGGAAAATGCAAAGTAAATGGCAGAACCCTGAGAAGCGTTAACATGATCTAGGCATCCAGGTTCACAGTTCCCTGCTAGTGGCAACACAAATGGATAAGTTGGTCAAGAAGGTGTCTGGCATGTTTGCCTTCTCAGTTGATGATAGAGTATAACAATTAGGAAGTCATGATCTAGCTACATAGAACTTTAGTCTAACTACATTTGGAATATTGTGTACAGTTCTGGTCACCACACTATAAGAAGGATGTGGAAGCTTTGGAAAGGATACAGAAACAATTGACCGGGATGTTGCCTGGTTTGGAAGGTATTAGCTATGAGGAAAGATTGGACAGACTTGCTTTGTTTACACTTGATGTCGGAGGCTGAGGAATGAACTTATAGAAGTTTGTAAAATTATGAGAGGCAAAGCTGGAATGGATTGTTGGAGATTTTTTTTCAAGGGTAGAAATGAGAATTACTAGAGGACATATGTAAAAGGAGGAAAATTTAGAAATGATGGAAGAGGCAAATTTGTTTTCAAAGAGGTAAGTAATTGAAATGCGCTGCCAGAGGAAGTGATGAAGATGGACTACAATAGCAACATGTCAGAAGCAACTTGATAGTTATATGAATAGGTAGTGAAGAGAAGGATATGGAGAGGGTAAAGACAAAAGACTTTTAGTTCCGAACAATGACGTGTCAGCGCAGTCTTGGTGGGCCGAAGGGCCTCTACCGTTCTTTGTTTAAATTCAATAAATATTTTTCTTTTAAAGCATGAGCCACAAAATTTTGCATTTCATACTTTTCTCTTGGGATGGAACCTAAGCCTGACCCTGGAAAATTGTTCCTTGGGCCTTTATTTCCATTTGTTCATGCTTCTGCTGTGTAGTTCACTCCATGCAGACCTTCCATAACTAATTATCTGGAGCTCTTAGTGTGGCAATTTGAGCTGGTATTTGAAGAATAAAAACAAGCATTAGTGCATCTTTGGGAGGCCTGTGTCCTTGCTTATGCTCAGGGCTTGAGTTGTCAGAAGGACCGAGGAGAAGGGCAATAAAACAAAGCTTAGAATGCATTGGCAGGGTTATATCGTAGCAGATGAGCATCACTGCAATATAGCCTCAGGTTGTCATGCTGTGAATGTGTGAACTTGAGAGCTAAGTGGAAATAGAAAAAGCAGGGAAAGGATCCAAATACCCTGCTGCACATGGCCTCTGGCCTTGTTAACTCCAGCCATCATGTCCCTTTGCCAATGACATTGAGAACGGCATTTTACAATGGAGTCAGATTGTGCAATATGGCAGGGCCTCCTTCTGCTCTTGTGTTAATCCCCTGATTGTGTGCCAGCTCCGCCGGCTAGCAGAGTGGGGATGAGTTGCTCTGTGTCTTGCTGAATGGGTTTGAAGATTTACAACGTAACAGGGCATAGAGAGGAAGGAGCAGTGAATATTTGAGAGAAGGAAACATCATTATGAGGGCAGAAGAAAGTGTTAAATGTGAAAGTACAAACAGTGAAGATGCAGTGGTATCGCATTGTGATTGACGAAAATGGCAGAGGCTGGGGCTAGGGACTGGTCTTGCCGTAATGTGTGGAGGTCAAGAGAGACATAGCAATGGGTGATTTGGCAATTCCGGCAAAGTCATTCAATTTCATCCTCTGTTACAGGCACAACATACAAACTATATTGGTGACCATTCCAGATAGATGTATGCACTGATGGTGGAAAGTTTGCTGGCAATCTCAGATGACAGCCTTCTCACAGACCAGTTTTACACAAGGACATCTGAGGCAACACCTAAAATTTTGGAGTTGGCCTTAGCCCTCACCATTCTGCCTGCTGCCTCAGCCACTTGCTGTTTACCTCAACATAACTGCAAACTCCATCTGCCCTTTAGGAGCGGCAGGTCAGCATTAAGAAATGACAGGTCCTGCTGAGTTTCGTGCCTTCCCACACAATGTCCTGCCTATAATGCAGCATGATTGGCGCTGGCAGATCACTTCCTGTATTGAAATGAGGCTCAACAATGATCAGAATGGGGTGTCCTGCTGCCATCATTGAGCAGGCGGGGCTAATACTCCACCCACCGCCCACTGACCTGTGCCACAAATGACAATGGGCACCATATACTTTATATGTTAAAAATCTGTTATACCTTCCTAATATGTTTACCACGCTCTCCCATGCTTCATGGGTACTTGACATTTCTAAATCATTTTCTCAATTTTACTGAGTCATTTTATTTTAGAGAATTCTTCGTCTTCTGCAGCATAGTTAACATAACATCAAATGTCTTATTAACAAATAAATTAGAGTAACATTTATTTACCAAAAACCTAAAGGGGTCATTAATTATTTGTTATATTTTCGCAACTAGCTCTGTTCTTAATTTGTACCAAATGGACATGTATAACTTGTTAATCCTAAATAAGGCCTTTTTTTTAACAAACAATATTTTAGGTAAACCTTCTGGGTTGCTAGTTGTTAGTGAGTAAATTACCATGAGAAATGCAGCATAAAGGAAGCTATTTCTGTTCAATTGTTTCAGTTAAGCAGCTGTCATTTGCCTTACATTATGCATTCTTCGTGGAGCTATGCTAATTTTAGAGAGACAATTTTTCTACAATAAGCACTCCAACCACTAACAGAAAACTCTTTATGGTACTGGCCCCGGGGAGCTATAAGCTCAGCCAAATCAAACAAAGGCTTATTACTCCAACTGGGCTTGTCTGTGCCAATAATGCACCATGAAGTTCACAGCACATTGCCTCCAATCTGTGTGCAGTTAACACCTGGTCCAAGGCTTTATGGCAATTAATCAAGATATCAATCAATTGTGACAAACAAATAATGACTTATGTGACATAGTGCAGATATAGATGTAAGAAATATACTTCACAATTCAAGAAATTGATGCTTTTTTTCTTTTCTGTTCATTATTGCTTAGCTGAAATTCTAGTATTTTATCCATGTCCATAAATAGAAACAAGTTTCTTTTTGCATTAAGGACAGAGTTAGAATGTTGCAATATCATATCACCCTCCCCAATTCATGAGGCATATCTGGATCATGCTCCTTCCCATTATTTTGAATACAGATAGAGAAGTGGTGCACCTTCTGCCTCAGCTGGCATGATACAACACAACAAAGACCAAGAGACACAGTCACCCATTGCACTGGGTGAGTGGGCACTGCACTCCATCATTAATGGGCACAAGTGCCCTCATTAATTATAACTGCAGCAGCTTAATGCTTTAACCCTCCGGGGTCGGCAGTTGCATTACGCAGCCTATTGGCATGCTCTGTCAAGAGTTAGAATTTTCAGTGTTTTGGCAAATTGTGAGCTTGTTATTCTGAACATTCAGTAAACTGACCGAAAGAACATCAGGCTGCAGGTGAAAATTGGTTATGTGTTAACGTAGATCAATACTTGCAATTAATTCAATGTTTTTTTAATATGCAGATTTTATTGATTTATTGAAACTGAGAATTCATTACTATCAGATTGAAGCACCATGCTGTGTAAAAACGCACATAATTTTGCCAAAGAAGGATACAGCACAACTTATCTGAGTAAGTTATTGCCTTTTCCAAGGTCATAGTAGTTGCTGGAAGATCAGAAAACAATTTTATTTAATGTGGCCTTCAATTAATCTGCAGCAATTATTTGTCTATTTATACTCTCCTCTAAAGTCCCCTTTGCTCTTTAGGTTTCTTGACTATGCTTTATGTGCATGCAAACACTGTGTGCATCCATAGCATGGTATTCAAACCTAAATTTGCATCTTTTAGCATTGACAAAGTCTGTGACCAAGTGGCAGTAATTAATCTGGAAATATGTGTAAATGGAATGCTCTATAAGGGCGATTCACTGATTCCACTTCACTACCAGGAAACAAGGCATGAAGAATTGAAGCTGCAGTGTAGTTGCCCTATTGCTGATTAGTACTTTATTTAAGCTTAGCTTCTCCATCGGAAATTCATTAAGTTGAAATTAATGGTTTTGGGTGTGCAGCTAATGAATGACTGTAGACTGGGATGTGCAATATGGCTTTGGACTTCCATTCCTGTGGAATTTTAGCCTAATTTATAACTTGAATAATGAAGCTAAAATATCTTTTTGTATCATCTGTAATGAGTTTATGCAAGATCAATATGCCTCACAGTCGACAGCATTAATTGCTATGATTTGGTGGGCAGGGAGCATCAAATGACACCTTTCACAAGTTATAATGATGGTTGGTGAAAGAACAAAGAAATTCAAATTGGTGCTGATGTTGGGAGGTGTTCAGTGTTGGGCACTGGGAGTACATTGTTGGGGAAGATGAAAAGGTCAATTTGGAATCAAATGTCCATTGTATTTAAGGATAGTTCATTCTGACACCTGCACGGAAAGTAGATATTCACTTAGATTGGCACTGAAAATGGATCAAAGAACAAAGAAAAATGCAGCATAGGAACAGGCCCTTCGGCACTCCAAATTTGCCCCACTCCATTTTGCATTTTACCCTTCCTTACCAAAACAGTCTTCGCTTACAGGATCCATATCCCTTTGTTCCCTTCCTATTCATGTATTCGTCCACATGCTTTTTGAATGTTGCTATTGTGACTGCTTCCACCACCTCTTCTGGCAACATGTTTCAGGCACACACCACCCTTATTCTGAAATACTTTCCTCGCATATCTCTTTTAAACATCCCCCCTCACACCTTGTACCTTGTGTCCCCTAGTAATTGACCTCTCCACCCTGGGAAAAAGCCTCATACCTTCCACTCTATCCAAGCCATTCACAATCTTATACACTTCTATCAGGGTGTCCCTCAACCTGCTGCATTCCAATGAAACCAAATCCAGTCTATCCAAATCCAGTCTATTTGAGCTATCTTCATAGCTCAAATCCTCCATTCTGGCAATAGCCTAGTAAACCTTTTTGTATCCTCTCCAAAGCATCCACATCCTTCTGGTAGTGTGGTGACCAGAACATATGCAATATTTCAAGTCTGGCCCAACTAAAGTTCCATAAAGCGGCAACATAATTTGTCTATCTTTGTTCTCAGTGCCCCTTCCAATGAAGGCAAGCTTTTTTACTACCTTATCTACCTGCGCTGCCATCTTCACTGATCTGTGGAGTTTCACACCCAGATGTCTCTGCATATCAACACTCCAAAGGGTTCTGCCATTCCTTGTATAATTTCCACCTGTACTTCACCTTCCAAAATGCATCACATCTCATTCATCCAGATTAAACTCCACCAGTCATTTTTCTGCCTATGTTTCCAACTGATCCTGTTGTACCCTCTGACAATCATAGAACATAGAACATAGAAGAATACAGCGCAGTACAGGCCCTTGGGCCCTCGATGTTGCGCCGATCCAAGCCCACCTAAACTACACTAACCCACTATCCTCCATATACCTATCCAATGCCCTCTTAAATGCCCATAAAGAGGGAGAGTCCACCACTGTTACTGGCAGGGCATTCCATGAACTAACGACTCACTGAGTGAAGAACCTACCCCTAACATCAGTCCTATATCTACCCCCCCTTAATTTAAAGCTATGCCCCCTTGTAATACCCGACTCAATACGCGGGAAAAGGTTCATACTGTCGACCCTATCTAACCCCCTAATCATCTTGTACACCTCAATCAAGTCACCCCTAAACCTTCTTTTCTCTAGTGAAAACAGCCCCAAGTGCCTCAGTCTTTCCTCATACGATTTTCCTTCCATACCAGGCAACATCCTGGTAAACCTCCTCTGCACCCGTTCCAATGCCTCCACATCCTTCCTATAGTATGGCGACCAAAACTGCACACAATATTCCAGATGCGGCCGTACCAGAGTCTTATACAACTGCATCATGACCTCAGGACTCCGGAACTCAATTCCTCTACCAATAAAAGCCAGTACGCCATATGCCTTCCTCACCGCACTATTTACCTGGGTGGCAACTTTCAGAGATCTGTGTACATGGACACCAAGATCCCTCTGCTCATCCACACTACCAAGTATCCGACCATTAGCCCAGTACCCCATCTTTTTGTTATTCTTCCCAAAGTGAATCACCTCGCACTTAGCTACATTGAATTCCATCTGCCACCTTTCTGCCCAGCTCTGCAGCTTCTCTATATCCTGCTGTAACCTGCCACATGCTTCCTCACTGTCAACAACTCCTCCGACTTTCATATCATCCGCAAACTTGCTCACCCAACCTTCTAACCCCTCTTCCAGGTCATTTATAAAAATGACAAACAGCAATGGTCCCAAAACAGATCCTTGCGGAACACCGCTAGTGACGGCACTCCATGAAGAAACTTTGCCATCAACTACTACCCTCTGTCTTCTTCCATCCAGCCAATTCCTAATCCAAACCTCCAACTCACCCTCAATGCCATATCTCCGTATTTTCTGCAGTAGCCTACCATGGGGAACCTTATCAAACGCCTTACTAAAATCCATATATACCACATCTACCGCTTTCCCCTCATCAACCTCCTTCGTCACCTTTTCAAAGAATTCAATAAGGTTTGTGAGGCACGACTTGCCCTTCACAAAACCATGCTGACTATCCTTGATCACATTATTCCTATCTAGATGTGCATAAATCCTATCCCTTACAATTCTCTCTAAGACTTTGCCCACAACAGAAGTGAGACTCACCGGCCTATAGTTACTAGGGCTATCCCTACTCCCCTTTTTGAACAAGGGAACCACATTTGCTATCCTCCAGTCTTCTGGGACTACTCCTGTAGACAAAGAGGACATAAAAATCAAGGCCAATGGCTCTGCAATCTCCTCCCTTGCTTCCCAGAGAATCCTAGGATAAATGCCATCAGGCCCAGGGGACTTATCTATTTTCACCTTTTCCAGGATTTCCAACACCTCTTCTCTACATACCTCAAAGCCATCCATTCTACTTATTTGTGCCTCAGTATTCTCATCGACAACAATGCCCTGTTCCTGAGTGAATACTGAAGAAAAGTATTCATTCAGTGTCTCCCCAATCTCTTCCGCCTCCACACGCAACTTCCCCCTACTATCCTTGACTGGACCTATTCCTACCCTAGTCATTCTTTTATTCCTAACATACCTATAGAAAGCCTTAGGGTTTTCCCTAATCCTATCTACTAAGGACCTTTCATGTCCCCTCCTTGCTGCTTTTAGCTCTCTCTTCAGGTCCTTCCTGGCTACCCTATAACTCTCAATCGCCCCAATTGAACCTTCACGTCTCATCTTGAGATAGGCTGCCCTCTTCCATTTAACAAGGGATTCCAATTCCTTATTAAACCACGGCTCCCTCGCACGACCCTTTCCTTCCTGCCTGACAGGTACATAATTATCAAGGACACTCAATAGTTGCCCCTTGAACAAGTTCCACATATCATTTACACTCTTGCCTTGGAGTCTACTTTTCCAAGCCACACATCCTAAGTCATGCCTCACCGCATCATAATTTCCCTTACCCCAGCTATAATTCTTGCCCTGTAGTACACACTTATCCCTCTCCATCACGAGTGTAAAAATCACCGAATTATGGTCACTATCCCCAAAGTGCTCACCTACCTCTAATTCTAACACCTGGCCTGGTTCGTTACCCAGAACCAAATCCAGTATGGCCTCACCTCTTGTTGGCCTGTCTACATATTGTGTCAGGAAACTCTCCTGCACACATTGAACAAACACTGACCCATCTAACGAACTTGAGCTATAGCTTTCCCAATCAATATCAGGAAAGTTAAAGTCCCCCATAACAACCACCCTATTACTGTCACTCATCTCCTGAATCACCTTCCCAATCCTTTCTTCAATGATTCTAGGACTATTAGGAGGCCTGTAAAAGACTCCTAACAGGGTGACCTCACCTTTCCTATTCCTAACCTCAGCCCAAACTACCTCAGATGGCAAGTCCTCATCCATCGTCCTTTCCACCGCTGTAATACTATCTTTGACAAGCAATGCCACACCTCCCCCTCTTTTACCCCCACCTCTGACCCTACTAAAACATTTAAATCCCGGAACCTGCAACAGCCAATCCTGTCCCTGTTCTAGCCATGTCTCCGTAATAGCCACAACATCGAAGTCCCAGGTACCAACCAACGCTGCAAGTTCACCTACCTTATTTCGTATACTTCTTGCATTGAAGTATACACACTTCAAGCCACTTCCCTGTTTACAGGCACCCTCCTTGGAAATTGATGCCATGTTCCTCACCTCCCTACACTCCAGGCCCTGCACCCTGAAGCTACAATCTGGGTTCCCATGCCCCTGCCGAGTTAGTTTAAACCGCCCCCAAGAGCACTAGCAAACCTCCCCCCAAGGATACTGGTTCCCCTCAGGTTCAGGTGTAGACCATCCTGTTTATAGAGGTCCCACCGTCCCCAGAAAGAACCCCAGTTATCCAAAAACTGGAACCCCTCCCTCCTGCACCATCCCTGAAGCCACGCATTTAATTGTTCTCTCTCCCTATTCCTCGAATCTCTATCACGTGGCACGGGTAACAAACCAGAGACAACAACTCTGTTTGTTCTAACTCCAAGCTTCCAACCTAGCTCCCTGAAAGCCTGTCTAACATCCTCAGCACTCCTCCTACCTATGTCGTTGGTGCCAATGTGGACCACGACTTCGGGTTGCTCCCCCTCCCCCTCCAGGACCCGGAAAACACGATCAGAGACATCACTCTATCCGTAACTCCACCAATCTTTGGAGTAAACAGTGTGATTTTGTTACTTGACACCACAGAATTACATAGAATACATGGCACAGAAACATCCCAATTAGTTGGTGCCAGTGTGTGTGTTTCATATAGGCCTTTTCCCACCTTACTTCATTGAATCCAATCTGATTATTATTATATTCCTTTTCTCTTTTTGTAATTGTTCATCTATTGCAGTAGTGTGTTCCACATTCTAACTATAAGTCTATAAGACATAGGAGCAGAAATTAGGCCATTCAGCCCATCGAGTCCTCTTAGGGTCAAGTAAATTCTCCTAAACATTTTAAAGTAGGTTTACCAGTTATTAGTTTCCACAAGTGGAAAGACTGCACTACATTAACCCTACAGAAACCTGCATAATCTTTCAGTTAAATGCCGAACTTTTGTTGTGCTTCTGAAGTTTTCAGGTCTGGTATTGTTCTTGTAAACTTGGTTTGCACCTTCTTTCCTTTATTCCTTCATGGGATTTGTGCATTCAATTTGAGTTTTATTTCACAATGCTGCTAACTGTACAGTTGTATATTTAGAGACACACGTAGGCCAGACCGGGCAAGAATGGCAGATTTCCTTCCCTAAATTGAACCAGATTGGTTTTTACAATGATTGATGAGAGTTGTCATGGCCATTATCATGAAGAAGAATTTGCAATTCCAGATTTAGTAATTGAATTTAAATTCCATCAGCTGCTATGCTGGTATTTACGGTCATAGAGGTGTACAATACAGAAATAGTCCCTTCAGTCCCACTCATCCACGCTAACCAGATATCCTAAATTATTCCCATTTGCCAACATTTGGTCTATATCTCTCTAAGCCCTTCCTATTCATGTACCCATCTAGATGCCTTTTAAATGTTGCAATTGTAACAGCCTGCACTACTTCCTCTGGCAGCTCATTTCATATATGCATCACCCTCTGCATGGAAAAGTTGCAGCTTAGCTCCCTTTTAAATCTTTCCCCTCTCACTTTAAACCTATGCCCTCTTGTTTTGAACTTCACTGTCCATGCTGTTCATGATTTTGTGAACTTTTATATGGTCATCCCTCAGCCTCTGATGCTTCAGGGAAAACAACCCTAGCCTATTCAGCCTCTACTTATAGCTGAAACCCTCCAACCATGGCAACATGCTTGCAAATTTTTTCTGAGCCCTTTCAACTTTCCCAGCATCCTTCCTGTAGGAGGGAGACCAGAACTGAATGCAGTATTCCAAAAGTGTCTGAATCAATGTCCTGTACAGCTGCAACATGACCTCCCAGTTCTTATACTGAATGCACTGACCAATAAAGGCAAGCATACAAATTACCTTCTTCATTACCTGCCTACCTGCGACTCCAGTTTCAAGGACCTATGAACCTGCAATCTAAGATCTCTTTGCTCGGCAACACTCCCCAGAACCTTACCATTAACTAAATATTTGAAACGATGTGCCCAGAATTCATGCATGGAGGCAGAGAAAGTTGGTGAGCTCCTTAATGAGTACTTCACATATTCACCAAGGAGAAGGCCATGGAAGATGGTAAGCTTAGGGAGGGGTATGTTGATATTTTAGGGCATGTCAATATTAAGAAGGAGCAAGTGTCGGGTGCCTTGAAAAACATTAAGTTGGGCTAATGCCCGAAACGTCGATTCTCCTGTTCCCTAGATGCTGCCTGACCTGCTGCGCTTTTCCAGCAACACATTTCCATCTAAGTTTCCAGGGCCCAATGTGATCTATCCCAGATTACTGAAGGAGGCAAGGCAGGAGATTGCTCAGCCTTGACAGAGACCTTTGTATCCTCTTTATCTAATGGCGACGTCCCAGAAGACTGGAGAATAATCAACGTTGTTCCTTTGTTTAACAAGGGCAAAAAGGATAATCAAAGAAATTATAGGCTGGTTGAGCTTTTCATCAGTGGTATGGAAATTATTGGAGAAAGTTCTTAGGGGCAAGAATAATTGACGTTTGGAAAGGAATAGACTTATGAAGGATAGACAATATGGCTTTTTGCGGGTGATGTCTGAACTCACAAATTGGAGACGCAATGGCCTAGTGGTTTTATCGATAGATTATTAATCCAGAAACTCAGCTAATATTCTGGGGACCCAGGTTCAAATCCCACCAAAGCAAATTGTGGAATTTGAATTCAATAAAGAATTTGAAGTTAAGGTTTTAATGATGACCATGAAGCTATTGGCAATTGTCAGAAAAAAGCCATCTGGTTCACTAATTTCCTTCAGAGAAGGAAATCTGTCATTTTACCTGGTCTGGCTTACTTGTGACTCCAGATCCACAGCAATCTAGTTGATGCTTAATTGCCCTCTGGGCAATAACTGCTGCCCTAGCCAGCAACATCCTCATCCTGTGTGTGAATTAAGAAAAAAGTTGGATTGAGTCTTTTGAGGAAGTGGCAAAGATGATTGATGAGGGAAGGGCAGTGGATGTTGTCTACATGGACTTTACCAAAGCATTTGGCAAGGTCCCTCATGGTAGGCTGGTCCAGAAGATCAAGCCACTGAGGTCCATGATGAGTTGATAAGTTGGATACAAAATTAGCTTGGTCAAAGCATAGTTGTGGAGGTGCTTTTTTGACTGGAATCCTGTGACCAGTGGTGTTCTGCAAGGATCAGTGGTTGGATCTCTGTTGTCTGTAATATATATGAATGATTTGGATGAAAATATAGGCCTGATTAGTAAGATTGCAGAGATACAAAATTTGGCGGAGCTGTGCACCATGAGGAAGGTTGTCAAAGGATACAACAGGATAGTCGGAAAGTTGGAGTGTGAAATGACAGATGGAGTTTAATCCAGCCAGGTGTGAGGTGGTACATTTGGAAGGTCAAATACAAGAGTATACAGTAAATGGCAGGACCCTTCGGAGAATTGGGATCAACAGCTCATAGTTCCCTGAAAGTGGCAATATAAGTGAATAAGGTGGTAAAGAAAGTGAAGGGCATACTTGCCTTCATTGGTCAGGGCATTGAGAATAAAAGTTGATAAATTGTGTTGCAGCTGGGTAAGATTTTAATGTGGAGGCACTGGTGTTGGACTGGGGTGGATAAAGTCAGAAAACACATCACACCAGGTTATAGTCCAACAGGCAAAAGTGAGGACTGAAGATGCTGCAGATTAGAGACAAGAGTGTGGTGCTGAAAAAGCACAGCAGGTCAGGCAGCATCCGAGGAGAAGGCAAGTTTTAGGCAAAAGCCCTTCATCAAGAATCCTGATCGTTGATTATAGTCCAACAGTTTTATTTGAAATCACATGCTTTAACAGTGCTGCTCCTTCGTCAGATGGAGTTCTTCACCTGATGAAGGGGCAGCACTGCAAAAGCTTGTAACTTCAAATAAACCTGTTGGACTATAACCTGGTACACGACTTTAGTTAGGCTTCATTTGGAGATTGCGTGCAGTTCTGGTCTCCACACTCCAGGAAGGATGTGGAGGACATGGTGAGGGTGCAAAAGTGGTTTACCAGGATGATGCGTAGAGTTTAGTGTAGAGGTGATTGTAGAGGTTGGACAAACTTAGGCTGTTTTCACTAGAGCATCAGAGGCTTAGCGGTGACCTGATAGAAGTATGTGAAATTATGAGAGGCATGGATAGGGTGGATAGATGGAGTGTTTTTCCCAGGGTGTAAATGTTAAATATCAAGGAACATAGTGAAGTGAAAGGGAGAAGGTTAAAGGAGATATGTGAGGAAAGTATTTTGCACAGAAGATGTTAGGTGTCTGGAACACTCTGCCAGTGGAGGTGGTAGAAGGAGATCTAATAGCAATGTTTAAGAGCCATGAGACAGACACATGAACAGGCAGAGATTTAGAGGAATATGAACCATGTGCAGGCAGATGGGTTTAGTTTAGAATGGCATCATGGTTGGCACAGATATGGTGGGTCAAAGGAACTGTTCCTTTGCTGTACTGTTGTCTGCTCTGTGTTCTAATATTAGCCTGGCCTTTGGATTACTTCAGTGATATTATGAATATGTCACAATCTCCCCTATTCAATGTCTATTTGTTTTTGTTATAAGGAGGTCAGAAGTGTACGCAGTAGTTCAAGCATGATTCAAACAAAGTACAATACAGGTTTGCTACCTTTTCATCTTTTCAATTCTATTCCCCTAGAAATAGATGGCAGCGCTTTGTTTACATTTTTCTTTATATCCCCGTTAACTTCTGTTTCTGCTTTTAATGATTTACAAATGTACATCCGTGGATCTCTTTGTTCCTTTAACCAGTTTAGACTCTTAGATCAGGACTTTACTGACATCCATGTGACTGGTGAGGGATGGGAGTGGGGAGGGGTGGTGATCTGTTATCCCATGCAATTTCTTTAGGTCAACATTGGGAATGTAAACAGAAGGGCTGCCCACTCCAAGGAGCCAATTGCCATAATCAAGGCCCAGTTATGGATCATTTTAAAGTGCCATTCACACTTTACCAAAGTGACCAGTTAAACGGGGACAGCAACTCAGGACGGCAGGTTTGATGACACAAAGAGCAGAATTATGGGCCGGAAAATCAGTCCTGGGAACTCCAACACTCCTCCAGAGGCACTCTCCCTCCCACACCCTGATCTGTGATTTCCCTTTCTTTGCCTGGCCCCACTCACTCAGTTTCCTGTCTACCTCTACAGAGCTCAGCTCTCCATCTGTTGGGGTGTCAGTATCTTCGGGTTGGAGCAGAATCAAGAGCCTGCCTGCTACCCTTAATTGGCAGTAAAGACCAGAGGTGGCCAAATAAGACCCTGACCCCAATTGTGGTAAACTTGATGCCTCTGGGACCCCTTTTCTGACAAGACATCAAGATACTGACACCCATGATAGAATTCAAATACTAGAATGAGCTTTTAACTCATTCAAAAGCCATCCATTTGTACAGAGTTGCACAGTGGCCTTGAATTCTGATCTTGCAGCCAAAGCGGGACCAAAAACCAAAGAAACTGAAATGAGTGGTGTCACTGAATTGAAAAGGACCTGCATTTCATCACACTCAGCATCTGTGAAAGGAAGGACTGAAATTGAAAAGCCCAGAAACGCGTCTGAACCAAAGAGGTACGATCTCCCCAAGTGGGGATGTGAGTAGAATTTTTGCTGTTGCAAGTCTGAGCCAGAAATAGCAGCTGTGGCCCTCTGACCGCTGTAGAGCTATCCTCCCAACCCTGGAATGGGGTCACAAAGGGAAAAGGATTGGGAAGTATTAACTGGGTCAGTCAATCAATTTGAAATTTTAGTCTGAAAAGATCTCAGCCCTGTGCAAAAAGGAACTAAATTAAAAAGATCACCATACATAATAATTAACGTTTACAACATGTGGTTAGAAACAGTTGCACTCCATGGATTTATCATAGGTGTAGTTTACAGTATGGATCTGAAGAACTGTGGCAGTACATGCTCTAATGACAGCTGATTACTGAAACAGATCTCAACTAGAAGGTTGCATTAACGAAACATATGGTCACTCTCACAGTCTGTCCAGACTATGCTGAACAAGAGAGCATCTGACAACAACAGCATGCTTCATAGTTGAAAAGGAATCAGAATTGGAGGTGTAACAATCCTTGGCCTGACACTGGGCAGATGCTTCTGGTTTTCTTGGCTGAAGATAGATACGCAGCTCTGTAAATGGGACAGCAGGACAACTTAAAGAGTGAGAAGCAGGAATTGTGGAAATTGGTAAAGTGTCAGACACATCCCAGAAACAAGTGAAATCATGTTGTGAATGGAGCAGGAAAACACATCATAGCATGCTCAGCCGGGACAGGAGTGAATCAAGCAAACTGGTCATTTACAACTGGAGATTCAGCAGGTTAGTTTATCATCCGATTACCTGTTTCCTATTCATCAGAACAGACCCAAAGATAATGAGCATATAAATATTAAGAAATATAACAAGCCATTTAAGCAGATTTATGTCCTTTAACTGCCAGATTAGGGCAAATATTGTCGTGCAATAGGATGATTCAAAGAATAATTGTATCTCTTGTTCCTCCAAAGGAGAGGGCTCTGTTACATTTAGTACCTCATTTGAAAGAGCCTTGATAAATACTCTTGTCCAAGTTGTCATCGAGCATTAACAACTTGTACCTAAGGCCTGCAAACAGATCATGAAGTTTCACAGCTGGTAAGACTGACCTTTGTGGGAATGGTCAAAGGAAGGCAGCTAGCAGAAACAATGTGGAAAAATTGATGTCATTTTCACAGGTGATCGAATTCATTCCCTTACCAAAAGCTCAGATGTCCTCCATGGTAAAGTATGCTGTGCTTTGTTGGACAAATAGATCTTTTCTCTGCAACTTATATTTTTGTTTGTTTGTGTCACTTCTGCTTGTAGACTGATTAAAAAAAAAGGTAAACTGGGCACTGAGTAAGATCTTAAATGTTAACTGTTGCAAATATTGATGAACTTTACCTACTAACATTATAACTTAGGTCTATTAATTCTACTTTCCAAGTCTTACTATATCCTAAGCAGATAGGATTGGGCAGGAGATTAGACTGGGAATGTATGCTATATCTAGATGTATCAAGCACTTGAATTACGCTGTGAGAACAAACTTCACCACAATTGAGCTTTTCTTGGATATGATTGCCCAAAAGTAAACTATAAAAGTTACAACATGCAATGATGTATCCATCTACACAACACTATAAATAGACAGAAGGGCTCACTTCTCAATTTTGTGACAAGATGACACCAAACAAGCATGTTCATGAAATTTGAGTTATAATTCAAAGACTATTCCAATGCACATTGTTTCATTTCACTGTATCCTCATCCTACACATTTTTGATTTAGTTACATTTCACAAAGAGCAGAGAGGTAAAGTTTTGCATCTGTTCACTGTCACTTTTATTTTTAGTTAAACAATATCATTCTGGTTGCTTTTAGCATCATTCATGTTTCACATAATTCAATTTACCTACATTATTGCTCCCAAGAATTCTATCTCTTTCATTTAGATTGCATTGTCCGTTTTCTTAATGCTCCAACACAGATACAAGATTTGATTTCTTCTGTTGCATAACATCAAAACTTGAGATTTTTGAAATTCTTCTCACTCAATTGAATGGGTAAGAAAATGCTTTCTCTCTCTTACCATCTTAAAAGCGATTCATGTTACACATGCTTTTTCAATAAACTTTGCTTGTAGCTTCCCTTGTAAAAAATCAAACCAAATCTGTTCCCTTGGCAACATCCAAATCCTCTGCTTTGGACAGAAACTTTAATTGTTCTGCTTTTATCTTAACCTTTGATACTGCTTTTGTTTCTTTCTCTTTTGAAAAAGAACCTCCGCATCGTTTAAATGCTCCCAGAATTTTTCATAAGTCCTGTACACAGTTTCCTTACCTTGAATAAAAGATCATTTGACTGCGCCACCTCTCTTCCTCCCCTCACTGCCCACAAATAAAATTTGGTAATGAACTGGAAGAAAGTTGACAGAATACCAAGGTTTTGACTTGAGGAGCAAAACAAAACCTATTATGTGGGTATCTGAACTGAGAAAGATTAATGCAGAGTTTTGCTCATTAATGATGTGAAAAGGTCAACATAAGGTTCAACGTGCATGCAATATAGTGGACTTCCCTTGATAGGAAATCAGGTGTGGCTCCAGAATGTTAAGCAAAACTTCCCAAGTGAGGATCAGGGTCCAAGTGGGCTTGTGAGCTAAAATGCTAGGGTCTTGTGCTCTGAGACAGCAAGAGCAACTGCAAAAGCTTTGACCAAGTTATAACAGTTGCACAAGTGCACTCCCAATTCTCCCAGCTCTCAGGCATCATGTCCTCGAAATGGGGTCACACAAAGAATGAGCTTGGGCAGCACTGCAGAACAGTTTTTCTCTGACAGCGTGACATAACAATGCTATCACAAGGATTAAATAAATGCTTTCTCTATTCCAGCAGCAGAAGTCAGACAATACAAATAAGGTAATCTGAAAACTGTAAGAAAAAACAGTAGAAAGATAAAAGTTTGGCTTCAACGATCATCAATAACACGATGCATTTATGTAGTGCCTTGAATGCCATACGATATCTCAGTGATATAAACATGACCACATTGAAAGAAGTGACTGTTTCAATTTCTCAGCCACCCTCACTATGGAACTGTTGTCTCTGAACCTCAAACATCAGCTGAAAAGTGTCAGTTTTCCCTCCAATCATTTTCCTTTTTGCATCTAAATTCTGTGTCATTCCCTGTTTAATGCTCAAATGTTAAATCAGGCACTGCCTGCCCCTCAGTTCCTTTTTGTTTTCACTTTATTCTTGGACACCCTGGAATAAATGGTCGTAAAGATTAAATTTTAAGCTGGTCCATGTATCAACAGGAGGTTGAGACTAATAGTCATACTCTCCAGTAAACCAGAAATTACACTGTAGTTACATTGTGAAAATCACAAGGGGATATGCTATCATCCTCTCTAGAATCAGTGCCGGAGTCAGTGCTTAAATAGCACACAAGGCAAAGCAGCAGCTGCATACTGATGATAAAAGGAGCGTGAAATAAACCAAAAGATTTTGTTATATGAGCCCTGGTTTCTTGTCTCCTCTGTTCTATCTCTCTTTGCCAATACTCCTCCTCTCTTCTTTGTCTATGTTCCTCTGTTATATTTCTCTTTCATCCATTTCAACTGCAGAGAACTGTCTCTGTTACTCACAGTTTCACTCTCTGCTTCTTTTGCATGCCTCCTTTTTTGCCTCTTCCCTTGAGTACCATCTGCCATGGTTTCTTCTGTTCAGCTCTCACAGCTCTGAACAGCAATCCACAATGAATTATCACAATTCTGCTCACACAGGCCCGAACAGCGCGTTCCATCCATTGTTTTAACAATCTTCCATAAAAAGATCTGACTTCACTTCAGAATTCCAAATGTTTGGCTTCAACTCCCCAACGTGTTAATCCTCGATGACTGTTATCCCACTTCTGACACCGTATGCGACAAAGCATGTCTGTGGAGTGTTGAATAAAGTGACGGTGCTCAGGAACCAGCAATTAATAAAAAAAAGGAACACTTTGCTGGAGGAAAACTGAGGGCTTTTTAAAAGAAAAACTAGATGCGCAGCATTCATCCGTTCAGTAAAGAGCCAGCTGGCTGGCCTTTCCCTGACAAAAGTTTCTTTTTTGTAAACTTTCAGAACCGCAGACTTCAGTCTAAACTTTTCAGCTTCTGTCTTTAGACTGAACTAATACACAAATATCTTAAGCCTCAAAATGCAAATACTGTCAATAAATTTTACATTGATATGACTGCCAATCAATAAAATTTGCTTGGATAACCAAGATGACCACCCCCTCCACTCCACAACCCCGGCTATGACATTTTTGATTGTTAACTAAGATATTGTGAGAAAGAGAGAACTAACATCGGGAAGATGGTCCAAAGGTCATAAAACTAATCTACAATGCTCCAAAATGCACTGTACTTATCATCCTTGTCATTATGAGTTCCTCAAAACGTGGCTCATGCCTGCCAGCCTTCATGGTTTGTATATCCTCCATGACTCAGCTGCCAATCCAGGAACTGCAGATCTTTGCAACAGAAAGTACAAGAGCTGCCCTGAGGAACATGGGGTTGTTGCTCTTAACTATCATTCCACTCATCTTTGGATTTTGTGTTTCCCCACAGCAGAGTTTATGCTGTCATTTTCTGATTTCTTAGGAGGGCTCAAGGCTGTTGCCTTTCCATTGTTTTGCATCCCGGGGGTGGGGTTGGGGGAGGAGGAAGGGAGAGGGGTGGCTGGGGATCTCTTCTCTGCTTGTCAATCCACCAAGATCCTTCAACTTAAAAGCTGCAGGAGGTGAGGTTGCTGATCAAGGTGGATTGAGAGGGATGAATGTCTGTTAAAACACATCCTTCAAGTTGTTAATCATAGTACAGGAGGATGAATGAGGAACATACGAACATCAACATTGCACTGTGTGTCGTGTATCCATGCTGAGACCTAACTTGGGCTTTTGACTTCAGCAGAGTGTTATATCTCTTAGGACAATGCCTATGTACATGAAAATTAACATGATACTTGGAAGATTCAATAGAGATTTATTACAGCTCCTGATATAAACATTCGAATCATAGAAGAATCATAGAAAGCCTACAGATTGAAAGCAGGCCATTTGGCCCATCAAGTCCCCCCACCGTTTCCCAGTAACCCAGCATTCCCCATGGTTAACCCACCTAGCCTGCACATCTCTGGACACTATGAGCAATTTAGCATGGCCAATCCATCTAACCTGCACATCTTTGGATCATGGGAGGAAATTGAAGCATCTAGAAGAAACCCACACAGACACAGGGAGAATGTGAAAATTCTACACAGACATTACATTTCCGGTCTCTTCAGTGTCTGAACTAAAACTAAGGGTGACATGGTGTCTCAGTGGTTAGCACTGCTGCCTCACAGTGCCAAGGACCCAGGTTCAATTCCAGCCTCGGGCGACTGTCTGTGTGGAGTTTGCACGTTCTCCCCCTGTCTGCGTGGATACCCTCTAGGTGCTCCAGTTTCCTCCCACAGTCCAACGATGTGCAGGTTAGGTGAATTGGTGTGCTAAATTGCCCATAGTGTTCAGGGATGTATAGGTTAGGTGTGTTAGTTAGGGTATTGGGAATGGGTCTGGGTGGGTTACTCTTCGAAGGGTTGGTGTGGACTTGTTGAGTCAAAGGACCTGTTTCCAAGCTGTAGGGATTCTATAAAAACTAAGATACTTGGTTATAAACAGTAGCTGCAATCAGCATTTTATGCTGCAAGTGAAATGGTAATGATATCATGATTATGTCTGTTAGAGGAATATTCCATACAGGCTGAGAGACAATGCATCCCACTCCAGATATATATAAATGACTTTGACACGCAGTCTAATTGCAAGGTAGTTTAATTTTGCAAGTGACCACATGTGAAGGAATATATTGGATTCAGAGTCAAGATCTAACAAAGAGAGTTTGACAGGATTTGAACCTCGGCTGACCACTGGCAAATTGACTTTAATGTTATAGAATGCAGTGTATGCATATTGGGCACTCAATGTAAAAGGCTATGGGGGAGATTTCACCCCAGCAATGAGAGATTTGCCTGCTGGCTGAAGGCCAGAGTTGCATCTATTTAGGAAGGTCCTCTACCTTGAGTGCCAAAACAAACACTTTTCTGGCCAGGGTTAGAGTCAGGGTCAGGATCAGGGTCAGGCCCTCCCCAGGATCGAGGAGTCCGGGGAGCATATTCCAACCCTATTTTCTCCGCTATTCCATGAGTTGCTGATTACAGACTGATGGCTCCATAGGACTAGCAATTTGCCGACCAGGATTACAGGATCAGTGAGGGACCCAGGCCACATGAGGTAAGGGAGCAGTGGAAAGTCAGAGGGAAGGGGTCACTGGCTGGTGGGGACCAAGGGTTCAAAAGAAAAGGAGCTGACTCTCAGTGGGACAACGAGGAACACCCTTGTAAGATGGTGGATTTGCTTTTCCCAGTTAACAATCACTCTGCCCACTATTGGTTGAATAGTTAAATACCAGTAGCAGTGAGATATGAACATCACAGAGTCATGGAGTCATAAAGATGTACAGCATGGAAACAGACCCTTTGTTCCAAATTGTCGGTGCAGGCCAGGTATCCTAAATTAATCGAGTCCCATTTGCCAGCACTTAGCCCATATCCCTCCAAACCCTTCCTATTCATAAGCCCATCCAGATGCCTCTTAAATATTGTAATTATATCAGCCTCCATCATTTTCTCTGGCAGCTCATTTCATACATGCACCACCCTCTGTGTGAAAACGTTGCCCCTAAGGTCTCTTTTATATCTTTCCCCTCTCACCCTAAACCTATGCCCTCGAGTTCTGGACTCCCCACCTTAGGGAAAATACTTTGTCTATTTATCATATCCATGCCCCTTATGATTTTATAAACCTCTATAAGGTCACCCCTCATCCTCTGACGCTCCAGGGAAAACAGCCCCAGCCTATTTAGCGTCTTGCCATAGCTCAAACCCTCCAACCCTAGCAACATCCTTGTAAATCTTCCCTGAACCCTTTCAAATTTCACAACATCCTTTCTCTAGGAGAAAGACCAGAGCAGTCTATTGAAGGACCTTAAAGGATGTTAATGATGATGAAGTCTGTCCACACGCCTCCCTTCCTTCACCACCATCCCCTCTAAAATCTCCCTTGGGAAGGGGTATCAAATGCTGCTCAATGAATGGGATAGCATTTACAAGGATAACAAGACCTATTAGTGGGAAGATTATGGAGGAGGGAAGAATAAAATAAATACATTAGAAGAAGTGGACAGGTGTCAATTAATACTATGTAATTGTATCAATTATAATTGATTCCAAAACACCTTATCTTTGTGGCTATGTTGGATTCTCAAGTCTGTGGATGCTATTATCCCGGCAGTGATAACCACAACATTCCAGACTCTTCCTGTCATGTTTGGAATAAAGCTTCTTTCATCTAGACTTAATTCAGGTCATATCCTGTGTGTAGTCCTTGATTTCCTCTTCATGTGCTATTACTTGGAATGGCTCCTTCCAGCCATCTTGAATCACTTAGCCATGTTACAATCTACAAAACAATGGAGCTTGGTTATGATCACCACAGGATCTGATGACGTTTAAACCGCCTACGCAACTAGGTTTCTGCTCAAAAAACAGCTTTGTTGTAATCGAGGTTTGTGTGTGGTTTCCATTAATGATTTCATCTGGAGATAACTTCTCCTTTTGCACATCGTCGATGTGTAATTATCAATTGCTTTGGATTAGTGCTCAAGCTCATCACCTCCTGTAATATTAAACTCTGCAAAGGAGGCAGATCTGAATTTAATCACTTGTGTTTGCTGCTTTATGCCAATGAGAAGTGACATGATACCAGGTTATAATCCAACAGGTTTATTTGAAATCATGAGTTTTCGGAGTGCTGTTCCTTCATCAGGTGTGACTTCTGACTTTGTCCACCCCAGTACAACAGCAGCATGCCCACATCATTACCTCAGTGAGGCGACAGTAATACAAAGTCAGACAATAAAGAACCTGGGATTAAAAGGTAAGGAACTATGGTTGCTGGAGAAACTCAGCAGGTCTGGCAGCATTGTGAAGAGAAAGCAAAGTTAACATTCTGAAGAAGGGTCACTGGACCTGAAACATTTTTCCCGTTTTCTCTCCACAGATGCTGCCAGATCTGCTGAGAACCTGGGAATGATCTCTTTAGAATGGAGAGTGTTAAGGCGACATTCTATAGAGGTATTCAATTTATGAAGGGTTAAACTGTATAGAGAAAGTAGAAAGTAACCTGCACGACGGACAATGAAGGAAGAAGAAAGGAAAATTCATACTTTTTTCGTACTTTTCAAATTTCAATATGTTTTACAACCAATTGTAACTTTGCAGAGTAGTTACTGCTGTAATGTAAGGTTGCAACAAAATGTATAAGTCAACAAAGGGGAGAGATTTAGCATAATCATTTGAAGGAAGATAGGGAGGTTGTTTTTAAGTAGTGAGTTTTTAGGATTTGGTAAACACTGGAATCCAAAGGCCAATGGAAGCAGATTTACTGGCAACTTTCAAACAGAAGTCATGGCAGATGGAGTTTAATTCAGATTAATGCGAGGTGCTGCATTTTGGGAAAGCAAATCTTAGCAGGACTTATACACTTAATGGTAAGGTCCTAGGGAGTGTTGCTGAACAAAGAGACCTTGGAGTGCAGGTTCATAGCTCCTTGAAAGTGGAGTCGCAGGTAGATAGGATAGTGAAGACGGCGTTTGGTATGCTTTCCTTTATTGGTCAGAGTATTGAGTATAGGAGTTGGGAGGTCATGTTGCGGCTGTACAGGACATTGGTTAGGCCACTGTTGGAATATTGCGTGCAATTCTGGTCTCCTTCCTATCGGAAAGATGTTGTGAAACCTGAGAGGGTTCAGAAAAGATTTACAAGGATGTTGCCAGGGTTGGAGGATCTGAGCTACAGAGAGAGGCTGAACAGGCTGGGGCTGTTTTCCCTGGAGCGTCAGAGGCTGAGGGGTGATCTTATAGAGGTTTACAAAATTATGAGGGGCATGGTTACGATAGATAGGCAAAGTCTTTTCCCTGGGATCGGGAAGTCCAGAACTAGAGGGCATAGGTTTAGGGAGAGAGGGGAAAGATATAAAAGAGACCTAAGGGGCAACCTTTTCACGCAGAGGGTGGTACGTGTATGGAATGAGCTACCAGAGGATGTGGTGGAGGCTGGTACAATTGCAACATTTAAGAGGCATTTGGATGGGTATATGAATAGGAAGGGTTTAGAGGGATATGGGCCGCGTGCTGGCAGGTGGGACAAGATTGGGTTGGGATATCTGGTCGGCATGGACGGATTGAACCGAAGGCTCTGTTTCCATGCTGTACATCTCTATGACTCTATGACTCTATTCTTAGACAATACCTTCTAAACCAATGACCATTTCCATCTAGAAGGGCAAGGGCAACATCACCTGCAAGTTCCACTTCAAGCTATTCACCATCCTGACTTGGAAATAAAATGTCATTCCTTCTCTGTCACTGGGTCAAAATCGTGGAATTCTCTCCCTATCAGTGATGTGGGTCAGCATCAAGCGTTCAAGAAGGTAGCTTAACATCACCTTCTCAAGGACAAGTAGGAATGGGCAATGAACACTGACCAGCCAGCAATGTCCCTGTCCCACAAATAATTGAAGAAAAAAGCTCAGGGAAGGATACAGGCCACAGGTCGGTACGGATGGATATAGAGTTGTGGGGAGCTGGTGTCTGGCTGGCACAGAGTGTCAGAAGCAGAGGCAAGACCTGATTATCAGTGAGCATATTCTCACTGCTTTTTCATACTGAGTCTAAGTTCCCCCACTGCACACACTTCCAGCAAGATCTCTGGCTTACCACTGTCACTATTCCATACAGCACCTTCCCTCAGTGCCTCGCACGTACCCCAGCCCTTGAAACTATGAAGCCTTCCTGCCTTCTGCACTTATATAGAATGTAGAACATAGAACATGGAACATTTCAGTGCCCGTCAGCCCTCAATATTGTGCTAACCTGTAAAAATCTGAAGCTCTTCCATTTTCGTCCATATGTCTATCCAATGACCATTTAAATGCCCTTAAAATTGGCAAGTCCACTACTGTTGTAGGCAGTGTGTTCCATGCCCCTACTACTTTCTGAGTAAAGAAATTACCTCTGGCATCTGTCTTATATCTATCGCCCCTCAATTTAAAGCTATGCCCCCATGTGCTAGCTATCACAATCCGAGGAAAAAGAATCTCACTGTACACCCTATCTAACCCTCTGATTATCTTATAGGTCTCAATTAAGTCACCTCTCAACCTTCTTCTCTCTAACGAAAACAACCTCAAGTCCCTCAGCCTTTTCTCATAAGACCTTCCCTCCTTATCAGGCAACATTCTAGTAAACCTCCTATGCATCCTTTCCAAAGCTTCCACATCCTCCCTATAATGCAGTGACCAAAACTGTATGCAATGTTCAAAGTGCAGCTGCTCCAGAGTTTTGTACAGCTGCAGCAAGATCTCTACCAATAAAAGCTAACACACCATATGCCTTCTTAACAACTCTATCAACCTGGATTGCAACTTTCAGGGATCTATGTTCATGGACACCGAGATCTCTCTGCTCATCTACACTACTAAGAACCTTACCATTAGTCCAGTACTCTGCATTTCTGTTACTCTTCCAAAGTAAATCACCTCACACCTTTCCACATTAATCTCCATTTGCCACCTCTCTGCCCAGCTCTACAGCTTATCTTTGTCCCTCTGTAACCTACAACATCTTCGGCACTATCCACAATTCCACTGATCTTAGTGTCATCTGCAAATTTACTAATCCATCCTTCTACGTCCTCAGCTAGGTCATTTATAAAAAAGACAAACAGCAATGGACCCGAAACAGATCCTTGTGGTACAGCATTCCCTACTCACTCCTACTCACTCTCTCAGGCCACCTTACCATCTTTCCTGTACCTGCACCAACACCAACTGTTGGGTCAGCCACTTTCATCTCACTCAATCAAGCCCTTTTCCATTGCAGGAGGAAAGGCCCACATTAGGACTGAGAGTGCCAAGACGAGTGGGGTTGGCCAACTATGAGGAGAGAATCCGTGAGCTTGCGGAAGAGGACTGTGAATGTTGGTGCAGAGATCCCAAGATTGCCATGCCCTGGAACCAACTAATATTCAATGTACAATGCAGTGTTGCTAGCCCATTGCCCCCATAGTGGACCTGTTCTTAAGATACTCAAACTTCCACCCTTATTGCACAACTGACTCCCTCTTTCCGCTTCTGCAGGCACCAATGACTGCCACAAAGCCTCTGCCATCATCATTATCATCTCCTCATCCAGCTTTAGAATTAAGCTACAGATCCCTCAGTAGCAAGATTGTCTGGTTCACCTTCCACCACTCAGACACTGACAACACAGTGTGTCCTTTATCTACATTCTCCTTGGTTGCACAATCTGGTGAGCACATCACTGCAGCTGGTTGAAGGAGAAATGCCCCACGGTCACTGACACCAGAATCCAGGCACCTATTCAGTCCCAGGTAGAAGTGGACCCAATGGTGTAGGCCATAAATAACTCAACACCAATGCTCAAATGGATTTGAGAGCAGTTGGCAGGTTGTGGTGAGATAGATGGTGAACTGGATCAAAGGTAGGACAGTGACACTGAAAGTCACCAGAATTGTCCTGTCTCCAGTGAATGTGTGTCTGGCTGTCTCCATGGGCAGGTGTCCACTGCATTAGAAGTCAAGATCTACTCAATCATTTAGTAGCAGCTAGAGATGCTTGCAGACCTGCACTCCATCAGTTTATCCATTGTTCCTCAGCATCTGCAGCAAGGTGAGAGTGGGACCAGGGACTCCAATCTCTCACTAGGTGCTTCTTCCTCTCAAGCTCTAAATGCAGACAATTTTTACTATCTTGTGTGGATTACTGCTCCCTTCGTGGATAGCCTAGCTTTAATTTTAAGATGATGGCTCTTAATTCTACATTTGCACACCAGAGGAAATAGTTTATTTTAATAATCCTCTCAAATCTTTTAATTATCTTAATATACTTGAAAATTATCTTCAATTATTTCACTTGTTAGTCATCTATGCTTAAAGGAATACAAATCCTAGACAAGCCCTTCATAAGTTAATCCTTTTATGGGTTAAGTGCAGCCCAGAAAGCCTCGGAAGGTAAAACAGGTGAAGGGGGAATGTGTGTCTAACCAGCTTTGAACGCAGAAGAAGTCCATAGTGTAAAAGGGATCCCAGTTTTTGTAGTTTGACATATCACTGAAATCTGATCATCAACCCTCAGGTTTATGTGAACAAAGATGGTGCCCCAAGGTCGTCACATTAACCGAAGTTATTAACAGGCTTCTAACAGGGCTCATTTGCAAAGAGCGGTGATGGTGGAGAATTGGCTACAAGGACAGGTATGTAAACCTTGGAATCCACGTTCAAGAATCTGCACATCGGAGACAGAGGCACTGTATTGGGACATCTATGGGAAGCAGCAACTGTGAAGAGAAATCATCTTCAGGATTCTGTCTGCTCTCTTTAAATGGAAAGGGGCCTGGAAAAGCCTCTCAAAAAAAAGGACTGTTCCACTTTTGCCTGGATGGGAAATATACTCTGCAAGATAACCAGTTGGTGATCAAAGAAAGATAACTTTCAATTTTACAACTTTAAATATTAATATCAAAAGTGACAATTCTGAAGTTCTGAAATCATATCATGAGCTATCAGCACTCCAAATTGATTGCCTCAAGAGCATGAACATTCAGTGTGGATTCATAGTTGGGCAGAGTTGAGAGTGTGGTGCTGGAAAAGCACAGCAGGTCAGGCAGCATCTGAGGAGCAGGAGAATCCATGTTTCAGGCAAAAGTCCTTCATCAGGATAAAAGGCTTATGCCCGAAACATCAATTCTCCTGTTCCTTGGATGCTACCTGACCTGCTGTGCTTTTCCAGCATTTGATGAAGGGCTCTTGTCCGAAACATCAATTCTCCTGCTCTTCAGATGCTGCCTGACCTGCTGTGCTTTTCCAGTACTGCACTCTCGACTCTGATCTCCAGTATCTGCAGTCCTCACTTTCTTCTTTTTCATAGTTGGGCAGTTGCTCAAAATGCTCTTTCTAGTTTTGTCACATGTTATTGTCATCCCTATGTCTGCAGTCTGTGAGTGAGGAGCATTTTGTCCATTTGATCTTCATCTAATAGTGAAAAAGCTTAGCATATGGTGGCATCTTTTTGAATTTTTCCTCTCACTAAATGTCTTTATCTTCCAGTAAGTGCCTTTGAGTATTAGCCTGTGAACTATTAGGATGCTTCCTTGTTGAGTCTGTGATTTTGGGTTGTTCTGCTAGACAATAAAAGCTGCCTTTTATTGCCAGGAGATTGCATATTCCTACAACGTTCTAGCACTAATCGTGCAGCAAATCCAACCAATCCCAGAAATGACATTGCTTAAACCTGTTGGCTGGATGCAGAAGTATAGTACTGTTGATGTTATTATATTTTTCTTTATTGAAATTGAGTTGGGCTGTGAAGTTCTTTCAGATTGGTCATGAGCTTTTCTTGGAATTTCAGTCTTTCATAGACCTACCATAGGGCCAAGGCATTAATTTTCTTCCTGTTGAGTGTTTGTACCTTATTATGTCTTGTTGAATGGTCAGTGTTCATCATCGATTGAACAACTTGATGATCTATCCAGCAGGTATCAGTCCCCCACAAGAGTTGAGGGGTACAGACTTAGACCTTTGATAAAAGCAATGCTGTGATTCAGAAGTATTGATGCTATAATCTAAGAAACCTCCATTATGGCTTTGGCAAGAGGAGGCCATTTATTATAAGGAGGCCATGCTGAGCACACTTTGTCGACTGGAAGACAGTATTGACATTGACTTTTCCAACCCAGATTTTCCAAATATTTCCACTTCAGACATCACAGTCATGGCAAGCTTGGTTTTGAAGTCCCCTTGAAGAATAATCACATCTTGTGATGAGATGCAGTGAGAACTTTATCATGGCCGGATTAGAACATAGCCTAATGACTTAATCAGGGTTAAGGATCAAGGCATAAGCACTAATTAGGATGGTATTGTATAAAGATTATTCATGGGATGGGCTTTGCTGGCGGATCCAACGTTTATTGTCCACCCTTAGTTGGCATTCAGTAGGTGGTGGTTAGCTACCTTCTTGTATTGCTGCAGTCCATTTGGTGATAATGATTATGTCAGAGCTATAGGTAAAATATCATTGGGCTTTCGTTTATGTAACTGGAGAGCTCTGGCAGTGCATTCAAGATTATATTCTGATGGTAAATCAAATGCCACGGATAAGAGTTGCAGTCAGCTTTTCCCTTTCCAGGAAAAAGTGTACCTTCTTGCTTAATCCATTAACTATCTCTCCCCAGGAAGCCAGGTCTCACTGAGAGTGAATGTTAATATCCTATGATAGAATCCATGGCTGAAAGATCACTACTGGGAGAGCTACAATAAGCATTGTAATGAAAAGTAACAAAGCCCATGGCCTCAAAGGTATTCAAGCTGTTAGTTCCAGAGAAGACAGACTTCTGCTCAAATTAACAGTCCATGGACTCATGATATGGATTGGGAAGGAGAAAGTGTCTCTGCCTGTTCCTGATTTCAGAACTGTGACCATTGTAACTCTCTTCAAGAAAAGAGATAAATCAGCCTGTGAAAACTATCAGGGTACAATGTTAGAACAGTAATATAACCCACAATACATGTATAATTTATACTCTGTCATCCAGGTAAATATGGAGTGTAGACTATGATTGAACACTCCATGGCACTAATCACGCAGCAAATGGAATCAAAAAGGATCCCATGGATCTCTCAGCACTTCCCTTCACACTTCACAAAGGCTTGCAATTCTCCACTTTTCCTGATCTGACCTAAAAACTTTCAGGAGCTGTTGTGTCATGGGTCTGTCTCAATAACTCTCCCTGGTCTTGCTGACCCTTCCCTGGGAAGCTGCACTCCAGTGCTTACCTTCAGGCCAAACTCCAGCTTTTATTTTTACAAATAACTAGATTCACCAAATCATACTACCCTTGGGTTTTCTTCTGAGCTCTAATCTTGTTCAGTTCTGTTAAGCAAATATAGCTGGTCAGCTTTTTAACCCCAACTCTCAGTTTAACTAAACTATTAATGGCATATATTTTCTTCTGAGATCCAACAAATCCCAGGACATTTCCAGAGAATGACTCCAAAACTGAGAGATCAAATAAACCTTAGAGATTATGCCTGAATTCTAACAGCACAAAGATATTCTCCTGATCTTGAGGCAACTTCATGAGCCCCTCTCATGTAGTTCAGTTGCCTTTCCAACATCCAAAAGTAGCATTGCCTCACATGGAGTACGTATTTCTCTTTCTCTCTCCTTCACTGTCTCTCTCTCTCTCTCTCTCTCTGTCTCTCACACACAGTTTCGGTTTCACTGTCTGTCCCCTTCAGTGACCTTTGAACTGTTCTGAATGAAAGCAAAACATTGCACTGGCCTCACCTTATTTCGAGGCAAAATTGCATGTAACGTATACTTTAGAACAACCAAACGTAACATTCCCTTGGAACTAAGTGTACCCTAAACATTACATGTGATATACCCCTTACTATTTACAATCTATCTGAAAGGGGTTATTTATCTTATCTAAAATCAACTGCCCCTGTTATCAGTAATTACCATCTAGATGTAAAATGTTTTACATCATCACCTATGTAAAATTAACCTACTCATAGTAATACAGTATGGAAACAAACCCTTTGGTCCAATTAATCCACGCTAATCATGTTCCCAAACTAGTCCCACTTGCCTGCATTTGGTCCATCTCCTTCAAAGCTTCTCTATTCATGCACTTATCCAAATGTATTTTAAATGTTGTAACTGTACTTGCATCTACCACTTCCTCTGGCAGCTCATTCCATCCACAAAACAATCCCTGTATAAAAGGTTGCCCTCATGTTCTTTTTAAAACTTTCTCCTCTCACCTTAAAAATATACCCCCTAGTTTTGAATTCCCTCACTTCTTCACCTTACCTATGTACCTCACGATTTTATAACTTCTATAAGGCCACCCCTCAACCTCCTATGATCTCGTGAAAAATAGTCCCAGCCTATTTTTATAACTCAAGCCCTCCATTCCTGGCAACATCCCAGTAAATCTTTTCTGAACCCTCTCAAATTTAATAATACCTATACAGGTTCCATAGTTTGTGGATGACTGCAGGATTGTTGACCCCTCTGCATCAAACGTTCAAGCTATTCTCAATCTCTTCAATTCTGCATACAAGGAACATGACCGATTCCTGAAAATTGCCAAAACCTGACCAGTCAAATCTTTCACGTCCCATGTTATTTTTGATTCATTCCCACGATCTGAGCTTTTCTGGTTAGGTCAACACTTAATACCCTTGCAATGGTCATAGCCGCCACCTTCTTGAATTGCTGCAGTGCATGGGGTTTTGGTTTATCTACAGTGTCATTAGAAAAAGATTTCCAGTATTTTGATTCAGCAACCCTAACCTGATATACTATTTTCTTCTTCAACATTCCACCATTATTTTTTGAATTGTTATGGTAAGAAGAAATTAGTTGTAAAACTCACCACAATCTGGCTCTTGGCCATGGGAGAAGTTGATTTTAAGTAAATGAATAAACCCTTTGATAAAATGGAAGAAAGTGAGGACTGCAGATGCTGGAGATCAGAATGTGGTGCTGGAAAAGCAGAGCTGGTTAGGCAGCATCCGAGGAGCAGGAGAGTCGTGTTTTGAGGGTAAGCCCTTCATCAGGAATGAAGAACCTATATTCGAAACCGCGACTCTGTCAGTTGTGCTTTTCCAGCACCATATGTTTTGATTCTGGGCCCTTTGATAAAATGATGAAAATACTTTGAAGATTGTTCAGTTGAAGTTAGCTTGACTGAGGCATAATAAATGCATCTCAATCATTTGATGTGTAATGGAAATGTGATTTTATATATCTTCCTTAATGCCTATCTGATTAAGAGCACTGCGTGCTGGTTATAAAACAACGTTTTACATGCCATGTGCAAAAATACAGTAAAGTTTATTTCAAGATAATGACTTTTAAATTCCAAAAGCCAAGAGCAATAAAACATCTAATTGCTGAATCTTGTTAGGATAACTGTGTATTTATGGCATAACTAACCAGATTTTGGCAACAATATTAAATCATAACAGATGCTTAATTTTCAATGCTAATTAAAGCAGCTTCATGTTTGTCTTTGATGTATTATCATTTTTTTGTGGAAAACACCAGTGTGTGTGATAGATGGGTAACCATATGTCAATCATTAATTTCTTAAATAGGTTATATGTTGGAATCTAATTTATTAATGACAGCACACATATGAAATATATTAAAATAGAAACTAGAATTCTGAATGCATTAAGGGCTCTTGTGGCACAGTGATAGCATCTCCTAGCACCTTTGGGCTAGGAGGCCTGTGCTCCAGACACGTTTGATAACATCTCTAACAGATTGATTAGAAACTAAAAGCAATTCTAAATTTAGATTTAAATGCCATATTTACCTAGCATGCCCTCCTATTAAAAAGGCTCTTGTGGAACATTGGAAATTGTGGAGCAGGAATGTTTTGAATGCCAAAGGTTCACATCCTGCCACCAAAGTTGGCCGGGAATGTAACATCATGGAATATTAATTGGCTAGGGAAAAGGCAAGAATGTGCAGTCAATGATTATTAGATCTCACAAAATGGCAGAGCAAACTCAATGGGCTGAATGATTTACTATAGCTCCTATGTTTATCGTCTAAATTCTTATAAATGATAAGAATGCAATGGAGATCAAAATTGCTGTGACCACATTTGGGTTATGTATTACTTTCTGCGGGAAAGGGGGTTTCAATTGTGAGTGATGTGAGGCCATTCAAAAGCCACCACTATCACACAGATATTCATCCACTAAAACTGAAACAGCACTAGCAGCCAGCAGTCAAAAACACTCCTGACCTTATCATATAAGATAACAAAGGAATCCCACTCATGCCTGGAAAGATGGAGTCTAGTTGATAAAGTTGCAATCACTTGCCAGTGGCCTATAGTCTGCACATGGTGCCCACTTCACACCTCAGTCCACGGCCTTTCAGGTAGTGCCAAGGATGGGTGAGCTCTGTATGTTCAATGCTGGAGCTGCAGAAAGGCAGAGACTTTCACACACAGCTGATAGTAAAAAGTGAGTTTGTTTTTATTCATTCATGGGATGTGGACATCACTGGCCAGGCCAACATTTATTGCCCATCCCTAATTGCCAGAGGGCAGTTAAGAGTCAACCACATTCCTGTGGGTCTGGAGTCACATGTAGGCCAGACCAGGTGAGGATGGCAGTTTTCCTACCAAAAGGAGATTAGTGAACCAGATGGGTTTTTAGATTAGATTCCATACAGTATGGAAACAGTCCATACCGACCCTCTGAAGAGTAACCCACCCAGACCCATTCCCCATATTCACCCCTGACTATGGGCAATTTAGCATGACCAATTCACTTAACCTACACATCTTTGGACTGTGGGAGTAAACCAGAGCACCCGGAGGAAACCCACGCAAACACAGGGAGAATGTACAAATTCCAAACAGTCAGCCACCCAAGGCAGGAAACGAACCTGGGTCCCTGATACTGTGAGGCAGCAGTGTTAACCACTGAGCCACCATGGCCACCTATCAACAATGGGCCAATAATCATCAATGGATTCATAGTCATCATTAGACCCTTCATTCCAGATTTTTGTTGAATTCAAATTTCACTATCTACAGTGTCAGGATTCAAACCCACATCCCCAGCATGTGACCTGGGTCTCTGGATTAACAATCCAGGGATAATAACACTAGGTCATTGCCTCCCTGATAAAATTTAGAAATGGAATAACATATTTAGAGTCATTTGTCACTGTTCCGCCTATTCTCCCTCAGAAAGTCTTTGTTTCCCTTTCTCTCGCTTTACATCTTAGTGCTGTTCTGGGCTGCCCTACAGTAGATTCCCCCTGTGTCAGTTTAAACCTGCCCTCATTAACCTGCCTGCTCCTCCTTCATTGCTTGTGCATTTGTGTAAGGTCCCTAATCGCTCATTCCTAAAGATTCTCTCTCCTGCATGGGGCAGAGTAGGTACCTGGTCTCCGACAGTCCACTGAGTGTCCCTGGCCTGGGACATTTCTCTTGACTGTTTCTCTCGTGACAGTAGAGTGCCCGCCAGCAGGTGCCCCAACTCTAATCTAGATAAAATACCCACCGAGGTGCTAGTATTGAGCTGCTGGACAGTACAGGAGGCAGCCTTATTTGTTCATCTTCTGAGAGGTTTGTGTTGTCTTCCTCAGAAATGGGGGAGGGAATGTTTTATGGGCTGTCCTTTGCCCACGGAGACTGTGAACTTCGCACTCGTACCTGCAGGAGGTGAAAGAGAGAAAGTAGTAGAAAGAGAGAAAGGGTAGAAATTGTGATAATGCTACCTTCACAGTGGGAGTAATGGGAAAGCAGTACAACAACAAACAGTGCTTCTCACACGGTTGCCAGGACATGGTGGTTTCGGGATTTCCACAGGAGTAGTCCAGGTCTTCGCCAGCAAAGGCGAAAAACCTCTCCTCATACTGGGATGACATGAATATCTGAGTAGATAGAGTATGGTGCTGGAAAAAGCACAGCAGATCAGGCAGCATCTGAGGAGCAGGAAAGTCAACATTACATCAGGGTCCTGCCTGAAATGTCAATTCTCCTGCTCCTCAGATGCTGCCTGACCTGCTGTGCTTTTTCCAGCACCGCACTCTATCTACTCTGACTCTCCAGCATCTGCAGTCCTCACTATCTCTTGAGATAAATATCTTGGTAAAAGTGAAGACTGCAAATGCTGGAAATTAGAGTTGAGAGTGTGGTGCTGGAAAAGCATGGCAAGTCAGGCAGCATCCGAGGAGCAGGAGAGTCGACGGTTTGGGCAAAAGCCCTTCATCAGGAATGAGGCTGTGAACCAAGGGGGTGCTGAGATAAATGGTGGGGGAGGGGGGGGGGGGGAGGTGGTGGAGCTAGGGGGAAGGTAGATGAGAGTTCAATAGGCAGATGGAGCTGGGGGTAATGGGAATAGGTTGGAGAGGAGGATGAGGTGGATATGTAGGAAGGAAGATGGACAAGTAGGACAGGTCATGAGGGCGGTGCCAAGATGGAAGTTTAGAATTGGAATAAGGTGGGGGGAGGGGAAATGATGAAACTGGTGAAATCCACATTGATGCCGTGGGGTTGGAGGGATCCGAGGCGGAAGATGAGGCGAACATCCTCCAGGCATTGAGTGGTTAGGGTTTGGCGATAGAGGAGGCCCAGAACGTGCATGTCCTTGGCGGAGTGGGAGGGGGAGTTGAAATGTTCTACCATGGGGCAATGGGGTTTGTTGGTGCGGGTGTCCTGGAGGTGTTCTCTGAAGGGCTCTGCAAGTAGGAGACCGCAATGGATACAGTAAATGACATGCGTGGAACTGCAGGTAAAAGTGCACCTACAAACAGACCCCACCACCAGAGATATATTTCCCTCCCCATCTATATCCGCTTTTCATAAAGACCATTCCATCCGCGACTCCCTTGCCAAGTCCATGCCGCCCACCAACCCACCCTCCTCTCCCGCCACTGCAGGAATTGCAAACCCAGCGCACACACCTCTCCCCCTTGTCTCCGTCCAAGGCCACAAAGGGGTCTTCCGCATCCATCAGAGTTGTACCTGCACTTCTACACATCTCATTTACGATGTGGTCTTCTCTACAGTGGGGAGACAGGATGCCTATTTGCAGAATGCTTTAGAGAACATCTCCATTCACCTGCACCAACCAATCCCAACACCCTGTGGCTGAACACTTCAACTCCCCCTCCTACTTGGCCAAGGACATGCAGGTCCTGGGCCTCCTCCGTCGCCACACCCTAATCACTTGATGCCTGGAGGAAAAGCGCCTCATCTTCTGCCTTGGGACCCTCCAACCCCACAGTATTAATGTGGATTTCATCAGTTTCCTCATTTCCCCTCCCCCCACCTTATCCCAGTTCCAACTTTCCATCTTGGCACTGCCCTCAAGACCTGTCCTACATGTCCATCTCCCTTCCCACCTATCCGCTCCACTCTCCTCTCTGACCTATCACCATTACTCCCACCTCCATCTACCTATCGCTCTCTCAACTACCTTCCCCCTAGCCCCATCCCCCTCTGCCATTTATCTCGCCACTCCCTTGGCTCACAGCCTCATTCCTGATGAAAGGCTTTTGCCCGAAACGTCGATTTTCCTGCTCCTCGGATGCTACCTGATTTGCTGAGGTGAATATCTGGCAGCCATCACCTGCCTTGGCTTGTTCAGCCTTTTTGGGCTGCTTTCTCTTGTAATGAGAGAAAGAGAAGTGAATGAGGTAAAATGAGGATGAGTTAGGGTGTGGAGGGTTTGAGGTTAATTAGTGAGGGGGAGTTTGGGGTAGAGGGACTGGTGAAAATGAATGAGGAAAGATCTTACATGCAACAGTGAGAGTTGTAGTGCATGAGTCTTTGTGGGAGGTGGGTTTATTAGCAGAGGTAGTATGAGGTAGGAGAGAGAAAATGATGGCACTTACCCTGGCAGAGTGGAGATGGTTATTGGCAACCGGACAACGTGCGGATCTGGGTGCATTTTGCGCGAGGCTGGTAGAGTCCACTATCTTGGTCTCCATTGGCAGTCCTGAAGCAAGAGGACATCTGTCCTCTGCATCATCAGTTTATATTTGATTTATCTTTGAAAGTTACAGTTTTACTTGCTTTCACTTATCTTTAATATACTATAACCTGGATCATAACAACAGAAATTATCTCAATCAGAATCTCAGGCCATACCAGTACCCACATCCACATTGAGAAACTGCTATTCTCTGTTTCCTCCCTTAGTTCAATTGCCTTTAATCTTTTCCAACACACTTTTGTATGGTATTTTGTGAGGAGGTTTCTGAAAGATCATAGACATCACGGCTATCTCATGTCCATAAATGTTGCTCTTCGAGTTGGATCAATGAATTCCCATTGGTGACAGTAATGACGAACAAAAGCAGCAGACGTATAGGAAAACCATCACTTGCAAGTTCCCCCTCCAACCCACACACACCCCTAGCTTTGAACAATATCTCTGCTCTTTCACTATCTCTGGGTCAAAATCCTGGAATAGCCCTTCCTAACAGGATTGAGGGTGTACCCATTATTGGATTGTTGGAATTTTCAAGAAGCTGCTCAAGGGTAATTAGGATAACAAGTACTTGTTTCACATCCCAAGAATGAGTAATAAATATCAATTACTTGGGACTGCTGCTTCTGGAGCAACATGGAATGGGGACTTGGTATAAAGTGTCGAGAAGCCATCTTGTTAAGCTTTGGCGATGAATGCATCTTGCAGTTTGAAACAATGTTTGTGTTTCTGTCATGATGCAATTTCTCGGCTATGTGGCCGACTCAGAACTGAAGGTCTAAGCCTGAGATATGTCTAGTGTTGACAGTTGTGGCTAAAGTAATGCTGTCACACAATGGTTGACTATTATTCAGATAAGCATAGATAAAATTTGAAGGTCATTACTCTGCAAGTTTGAAAATGAAAGGAATCCTTCATGACACTGTGTGTCATGGGGGATTTCCTTATTTGTTATTTTTTGTACCTTGTATTTGCTCATCTGGCGTAACACAATAAAGGGAACCTCTCACTGCCCATAAATAAGGGACGATCAAATGTTTTCTTTAATGTCATATAGACTTTCACTTGTGCAAGGCTTATTTTGATAGCAGCTGCTTCTGCATGTCAAAAGTGTTTTTCATCACAGTTATTGATAACTTTGATACAAACTCTTTCAACTTGAGATGAAAGGGAAACCTCTGTCCCTCTAATGCAGCGATTTTTCTCAGCAATAGGATTTCAGTAAAAGGCAAGTAAAGAACTTTTAAAGCAAGATTGTGCTGTACTGTGGACAGAGCTACATTTGATCTTTGACATTCAGTTAAACTGGAGTGATTTATGCTGAAAACTGTAAGATATCTACTTGATCCATAGAAAAATGATATTTGACTCTAATAGAGTCATGTGCTCAATCAAAAGCATCCAATCTCAAGAATACTTGATGTCAATGTTAACCATGATATTTTACTCCAAGATTTACTGTCATACCTACCGGTTTAGCAATATGTAAGTGCTTTAGTGCTTTTCGAAAAGACCCATGAAAAGGTGTTTGGGTTAAAACTGGTCTATAACCGATCGTATGAAATGAACTCATGGTGAATTGCAATTAAGTATTTGCCACGCCTTTCTTTCAACTGATGTTTCTGGAACAATAATCCAAAATCTATTTGGAGACTAGCCTCACTGTCAATTTTGCTGGGTTCAAATAAAATAACTTGATCAAGTCAATGGAAGATAAAAACTGGTGCAGTGAAACTTTGGTGGCCAATTTGCTATGAGCTCATTCACAGTGCTGATGGATCAATGTAAAGCGATGCTATTCACAAACTTAAGACATCACAGACCACTCTAAGGTCAATGAATTATTATCCCAAATGTAGTTACTGTTGTAGTATAAGAATAACAGCAGTGAAAACTTTCATAGCAAGGACCCATGAACAACAATGTGATAATGACCAGATAGTTTGAGTCTTTTGTTTTGTTTTTGGTTGAGAGATAAATATTGGAGAAGTCAATGAAGATAGATGCTTCTATTCTTCAAAATAATGCCATAGGATCCTTTATGGTTGTGGTGGAAGAAGGCTATATCGTGAATGGCAGAGGATTAAATCTAGTTTCTTGACATTATAGGTTGCATTATGTGAATAAATGTAGAAACTTTGAGATTCTTCAATCATAAATACAAGGACATTTCAGAAGAATTATTAGTGAAGAAATATATAAAGAAAACCTGGGAGAATAGCATCTGATGTCCAGAACAATAAGTCCAAGGAAGTATTTATTTTAATAAAGATTGGTAGCCATCTGGGATGGATTGTCAGGAAGAAGCATTGAAGTTAGAAAACTGGACCCATTTCAAAAACCTCAGCTGGATTCTATAGTGGGAAGATGATAGGTTGGTGTTCTGACAGGAGGAGATCAAATAGTAGAGGGCATGTTCTCCGTTGAGTTTCCTGTACGGAAGTCCTGAATGTTACTAACCTGAAATGTGAAACATAAAAAGCTATTTATGATTTGTATTGACAATTTTGGAAATAGAGTTAGGGTTCGGCAGCATTTGAAATATAAAATGTAGAATTTTGATTTAAACCCTTTAGGTAAAATTAAAATGTTCCTTTCTCACTCTTACTTCCTAGATAGTTCTTAGAATAATATAGCACGGAAGGAAGCCAACCAGCCCAGTGTGCCATGTCAGTTCTTTCCAAGAGCTGCCTGATTAGTTCACTGCCTTGCTCAATCTCTGTAGTTCTGCTAATTTTGTCTTTTCAAATATTCATCCATGGCCCTATGAAAATGACTGTTTCCAAGACCCAAGGGCTTATGCCCAAAACGTCAATTCTCCTGCTCCACTAATGCTGCTTGACCTGCTGTGCTTTTCCAGCACCACACTCTCGACTCTGATCTCCAGTGCTCACTTTCAACTCGCTATGTGAATGTTACCAGCATATTGTGACATGAGCACCACAATGAAATCCCCATTAGTCAAATAATACATTTCACAGAAATCATAGAATCCCTACAGTGTGCAAGCAGGCCATTCAGCCCACGTCAACTCTACAAAGAGCATCCTACCTAGACCCACATCCTCTACCTTATCCCTGCATTTCTCATGGTTAATCCACCTAACCTACACATCCCTGGAGACTGTGGGCAATTTAGCACGGCCAATCCAACTAACCCATATATCTTTGGATTGTGGGAGGAAATTGGAACATGCAGATAATGTGCAAACCCCACACAGGCAGTCGCTCAAGGCTGGAATTGGTCCATGGTGTTATGAGGCAGCAGTACTAACCACTGAGCCACTGTATCACCATATTTGTAAAATCACCAGAAATGGCTACTTACAACTTTTCTTTACTCGCATTGAGATTATTTTTCTCAGATCATTTTTGAATTATCAGGCTTCACTTTAAAACTTATCATTTGTTTGTAGCTATATGATGCCAAAACACACTTCAGTTCACTTTTAATATTAATGAGACTCGTAAATTGAAGAATTCTAAAAGGTGGAGAGGAATGTTTTAGATTAACTGATGCAAGGAGTTTATCCCTTATGGAATATTACAAAAATGTTACATCGTGGTGAAGTTGTTAAAAATTGGGCACTTGCCAAGTCACATGAACATCGTGGTTTGATTTCCTGTGCTATTTTAGTACACTGCTTTTAATTTAATTGTAGTAAATGTCTGTCAAACGTTATTGTCCGATCACACCTGGAATAGTATGTACAGTTTTGATCCTCATGTAAAGAAAGATAAACTGGCATTGGAGGCAGTTCAGAGAAATTTCACCAGGGTGATTTCAGTATCAAGGGATGTTTTTGTCAGCCTTGGCTGAATGGGTTGTACTCATTGGAGTTTAAAAGAATGAGAGTCAACCTTATTGAAACATACAAAATCCTTCGGGGGTTTGACAAGGTAGATGCAGGGAAGTTGTTTCCCTTTGTTGGAAAGTTTAGGATGAAGGGACATAGTCTCAGAATAAGCTGTTGTCCACTTAAGACAGAGAATGTTTTCACTCAGAGAGTAGTAAATGTATGGAATGCGTTACTGAGGAGGTGATTTGGAGGTTATACACCACAACCACCTGATGAAGGAGCAGTGCTCTGAAAGCTAGTGCTTCCTAATAAACCTATTGAACTATAACCTGGTGTTGTGTGATTTTAACTTACTGCAAAGTGTTATCGAGACTGTATCATTAAGAATATTCAAGGGTGAGCGAGACTGATTTTTCAATTAGAAAAGAGCATTAAATGCAATGCTGATATGATAGGAAATAAGAGTTGAGGATTCTGAGATCAGCCATGACCACTTTGAAAGGTAGAGCAGGCTTGATGGACTGAATGGCCTATTGCTGTTCCTATGTTGTATGGTCTAATTCTGTTATTGTTAAGCCAATTCAAAAAGGTATAGCTATCTTTTAGGCTAGCATCTTTCATGACCTTAGAGTCACCCGCCATACTTTACAACCAATGAAGTTCTGCTGAAGAATGGTCACTGTCATAATGTAAAAAGATTAATTCCTCTATCGCAGAAAGACGAATGGGAGCGGATCACATAAAGCTATCATATCTGATTAGCCCACTGTATATTTTTAAGGTCTTAATTTTCCAATCCATTGTTTGAATTGATATCTTAAGATGTATAAATATGTTAATATTATATATTATTATAAGCCTTAAACATTGATGCTCAGACAATGCAGCTGCTGAACATAATTTTATTTTGTTACAGTCAAATTACAGACATAATTCTGTATGTCTAATCTCCTGCATCAGTTATCACTCCAGTTTAATATTGCCACTACATCAACTTCAGATGTTCTATTAAACCTTATTTAAGTGAACATCCATTTGATATTTTTGCATGAGACCACAACATAACAAAGTTTGAAGTTTCAGTTTTGTGTGCCAAAAATCTTGCTTTTACTTGTTATTTTAAGATATAGAGCAAGTTTAAATCTTTTGTTGAAAACCAACAATTTTTTTTACTGAAAGACATTACCTATTGACTTGGAAGTACACAGAGGGAACACTGTTGAGACAAGACTTCTAACCAATAGTCAGCTGTACATTTCCAGTTGTTTCTGCATGGGATCATCATGTAGGTTAATGGTTAAACTCCCATGTAACGCACATTAGTGAATTAGTGATTGTGGTTTGGAGAGGAAACTTGCTATTGCAGTATCGAAAAGGCTGTAGCAGTTTAAGGTTACAGCAGGACCCAGGAGGCATGGCAAGCAATTTTCCATAGCTTACTGGTGAATCATGAGGAAAGTTATCAAATAATTGGATTTCTGCATCCTCCTGGATGAGGTCAAAGGTTAAAACGGGGTAAAAACAATGACTGCAGAAGCTGGAAACCAGAGTCTAGATTAGAGTGGTGCTGGAAAAGCACAGCAGGTCTGGCAGTATGCTGCCTGAACTGCTGTGCTTTTCCAGCACCACTCTAATCTAGATTGAGGTCAAAGGTTACCTACTGGACATTTTGTGACAAAGACCAAGTGAAAGCAATCACCAGAACCAGATGGATTGAGATAGCAGTGGCATTGACTGATTGTACCTCTCTTCCCAGGGCAGTAGTAGAGAACAGCTGGAACAAATGTAATAGCCTGATAAGGTAAGAGAAAAGTGACCTTCAACTTCTCGCTTTACTATGGAGTCCTCTCCCCGAATATCCTCTCTCCCTTTTTTTTTCTAATTCTTGCATGTAATGTTAGTGTTGCTGGTAAGGTCAGCATTTGTTGCCCATCCCTAAATTGTTTTTGAACTGTGTGGCCACTTCAAAGAGTAATTAATGGTCAAACACATATCTGTGCATCCATAGTCACAGGTAGGAAAGCACACCAATGCTTCTCCTTCCTGAGAAGGCTAAGGAAATTTGGCACATCCACAATGACTCTTACCAATTTTTATAGATGTGCTGTAGAAAACATCCGATCCATAAGCATCACAGCTCCGTATGCTAACTCCTCTGTCCAAGACCACAAAAAAACTGCAGTGAGCTGTGGAGACAGCCCAGCCCAACATGCAAACCAGCCTTCTTTCCATCGACTCCATCTGTACTTCTCACTACCTTGGGTAGGCAGCCAACATTATCAAAGACCCCTCCCACCAAAATTCTTCCATTGGGTAGAAGATAAAGAAGTTTGAAAACATGTACCAACTGATTTAACAACAGCTTCCTCTGCACTGTTATCTCTCAGATATAAGAGTTGACATCTTTCTGCACTTTCTCTGTAGCTGTAACACTATATTCTGCATCCTGTTCTGTTACCCTGATGCACTTATGTAAGGTATGATTTGCCTGGATAGCACACAAAACAATACTTTTCGCCATAATTCGGTACTTTTTGCCACAATAATAAATGATCAGATCAGGTAAGGATGGCAGATTTCCTTCTCTAATAGACATTAGTGAATCAGGTACAACAGGAGAAAATGAGGACTGCAGATGCCAGAGGTCAGACTCGAAGAGTGTGGTGCTGGAAAAGCACCTAGGCGGAAGTGGGTACTGCAGATGCCGGAGATCAGTGTCAAGATGGTGCTGGAAAAGCACAACAGGTCAGGCAGCATCCAAGAAGCAGGAGAATTGACGTTTCAAGCATAAGCCCTTCATCAGGAATGGTGAACTAGGGACAACAGTTGATAATGATTACATGGTCAGCATATGACTAATATTTTTTATTCTAGATTTTTATCAAGCTCAGATTTTGCCATCTGGGATTTAAACACATGGACCAGAACATTAGCCTGGGACCACCTTCATTATTAGTTCAGTGATATTACCACCATAGCACCACCTTCATTCTCAGTACATGATATGATAGTTAAGTATTGCTTTGTATTACTTGGCACAGTGTGAATACATTACGTCAAATTAATAAGGATGGAGTCATTCAAATTGTGCTTACATCATTGAGGCACTTATTAAATTAATTCTGCCTTTTCCGAACAAAACCACAAACCTGTTTTGAAATAAATGCATGACTCCCTTGCTAACCTTTTCCAACAATTCAATATTAGCTAAAAAATTAAAGGTGATTATTTTTCTAACCAGTAAGAATGGGATGATATACCAGGCCTCAGATGTAGGTATCTGCTGCAAGTGTAGAATATTGCATCATCACAAAAAGGGAATACTTTGAAGGTCTGAAAAAGCAGGGGGATAAACTGTAAATGTTGAAAACTGGAATTGAAAGAAGATAAGAGTATTAACAATTACTTCAACGTTTGAAAAGAAAACAGTTGAAAATTTTGGAGAGTGACAATTCTTTCATCAAGTCTGATCTGGGGCACTTACATAGAGGTAACTTATCTTTTCTCATCTTGGATGCTGATGGATATGCTACATATTTCTTTTATTTTGACCTCTTATTTCAGAGACAATTAAATAAGGGCTCGTCAAAGTGAAGTTGGTTTCCAAACTCATGTTAAGTGATGTTTGTAAGTAATAGAGAAGAGATGAAGTATTCCTGAACTGACAGTGGCTGTCACTGAGCTCTGAGCTCCATTCAGAATCCTTTTGACATGTCACAACCTGCAAAAACATCAATGAATATGTACATTAAGGGATAATTAGGCAAAATCAAATTTTCTTTCTCATATGTAGTAACATAGCAACACATTTCATTCCACTGAAATAACTGATGACACATATGTTAATTATCCACATTGACACATTAATGGCAGGCCATTTTAAATAACTCCCACATTTTATGTGAAGGAGAGAACTTGAGGTCACTCAAACTCTGTTGTCCAAGTCCTGTTACCCACCAAGTCCTACTCATCTATCCTGCTCATAGACCTACATCAGCTCCCAGCAAAGCAGCAAGCTAACTTTAAAATTCTCATCCTCAAATTTAAATCCCTACATGACATCATTCACATCCCTCATGCCCTATAAACTTTTTACAGCAGGGTACAAAACCCTTTGGTCTTCTGTGTCTGTGTTGCTCACCAAGCAACTAAATACTTTGATCCCATTTTTCAGTACTCGCCCTTATATGCTGTGGCATTTCAAGTGCTCACCTAAATATATCTTAAATGTTTGTGTCTTTGCAAATTCCTCCAACCCTAAACTCCTCTGATATGTCACCTGCACATAATCATAGAATCCCTACAGTGTGGAAGTAGGCCATTCTGAAGAACATCCCATCCACTCACCCCATCATTCTAACCTTGTGTTTACACATGGCTAACCTACCTAGCTAGCACATTCTTGGACACTAAGGGACAATTTAGCATGGCCAGTCCATCTAACCTGCGCATCTTTGGACTGTGGGAGGTAACATATATATATATTTTATATATATATATATATATATATATATATATATACACACAATTATGCAAACTGATTATCCACACAGATATTCACCCAAGGATGGACTTTGACCCAGGTCCTTGGTGCTGTGAGGTAGCCATGCTAACTGCTGAGCCACTAAGGATGGAGAATGAGCAACTCACAAGAAAAGCATTCAAAAGTCCCACTCACACTGAAAGCCCCTTTTCCAACATTTATCTTATGTAGATTATATCAATGCCTTGACAGAGAAGCATGCTAGCATAGAACAATTATGTAGTATATTGTTGGCTGAACACTAGAGGGCAAAGTGAGGACTGCAGATGCTGGAGATCAGAGCTGAAAATGTGTTGCTGGAAAAGCGCAGCAGGTCAGGCAGCATCCAAGGAGCAGGATGCCTTTCTTCATTCCTTTCTTCATTCCTGAAGAAGGGCTCATGCCCGAAATGTCGATTCTCCTACTCCTTGAATGCTGCCTGACCTGCTGCGCTTTTCTAGCAACACATTTTCAGCTCTGAACACTAGAGGGCTCCTGACAAGATTGATTGTATTCCAGGGTCACCTCTTGTACCATTTCTCTTATCAAAAATGTGTGTTCCAGGGAATGTGAAATAAAAATAACTATTAAATTGACTCAGCAACTTCAGCATTTATCAGATTGGACAGTTAAAAGTAGTTCTTCAACCAGGACTCCCGCCCACCCTCTGACGACCCCTTCTCCTGCCTCCAACACACCCCATCCACCTAGACACCCCGTGCTGGCCTCTTACCCACCCTCGATCTCTTCATAGACAACTGCCGCCGCGACAATGACCGCCTCAACCTGTCCACCCCTCTCACCCACTCCAAACTCTCACCCTCGCAACGTGCAGCCCTGCACTCCCTCCGTTCCAACCCCAACCTCACAATCAAACCGGCAGACAAGGGAGGCACGGTGGTGGTTTGGCGCACCGATCTTTATATTGCTGAGGCTAAATGCCAGCTCACGGACACCTCCTCCTACTGCCCCCTTGACCATGACCACACCTCCCACCACCAAACCATCATCTCCCAGACCATCCATAACCTCATCACCTCAGGGGATCTCCCATCCACCGCCTCCAACCTGATAGTCCCACAACCCCGCATCGCCTGTTTCTACCTCCTGCCCAAAATCCACAAACCTGACTGCCCAGGCTGACCCATTGTCTCAGCCTGCTCCTGCCCCACTGAACTCATTTCTGCATACCTTGACATGGTCCTGTCCCCCTTAGTCCAAGAATTGGGCGGCACGGTGGCACAGTGGTTAGCACTGCTGCCTCACAGCGCCAGAGACCCGGGTTCAACTCCCGCCTCAGGCGACTCTCTGTGTGGAGTTTGCACATTCTCCCTGTGTCTGCGTGGGTTTCCTCCGGGTGCTCTGGTTTCCTCCCACAATCCAAAAATGTGCAGGTTAGGTGAATTGGCCATGCTAAATTGCCCGTAGTGTAAGCTGAAGGGGTAAATGTTGGAGTATGGATCTGGGTGGTATACGCTTCGGCGGGTCGTTGTGGACTTGTTGGGCCGAAGGGCCTGTTTCCACACTGTAAGTTATCTAATCTAATCTAACTCCCCACCTACGTTCGGGACACCAACCACGCCCTCCACCTCCTCCATGATTTTCGCTTCCCCGGCCCCCAATGCCTTATCTTCACCATGGATATCCAGTCCCTATACACCTCCAACCCCCATCACAAAGGCCTCAAAGCTCTCCGCTTCTTCCTTTCCCACCGATCCAACCAGTACCCTTCCATTGACACCCTCCTTTGACTGACTGAACTGGTCCTCACTCTAAACAACTTCTCTTTCCATCCTCCCACTTTTTCCAAACCAAAGGAGTAGCCATGGGCACCCGCATGGGCCCCAGCTATGCCTGCCTCTTCATGAGATATGTGGAACAGTCCATCTTCCGCAGCTACACTGGCACCACCCCCCACCTTTTCCTCCGCTACATCGATGACTGTATTGGCGCTACCTTGTGCTCCCACGAGGAAGTTGAATAGTTCATCCACTTTACTAACATCTTCCACCCAACCTCAAATTTACCTGAACCGTCTCAGACTCCTCCCTCCCCTTCCTAGACCTCTCCATTTCTATCTCGGACGACCGACTCAACACGGACGTTTACTATAAACCAACTGACTCCCACAGCTACCTAGATTACACCTCCTCCCACCCTGCCCCCTGTAAAAACGCCATCCCATTTTCCCAATTCTTTCGCCTTCGCCGCATCTGCTCCCAGGAGGACAATTTCCAACACCGAACAACCCAGATGGCCTCCTTCTTCAAAGACTGCAATTTCCCCCCAGACGTGGTTGACGATGCTCTCCACTGCTTCGCCTCCACTTGCTGCTCCTCCGCCCTTGAGCCCCGCCCCTCCAATCGCCACCAGGACAGAACCCCACTAGTCCTCACCTACCACCCCACCAACCTCCACATACATCGTATCATCCTTCGTCATTTCCGCCACCTCCAAACAGACCCCACCAGCAAGGATATATTTCCCTCCCCACCCCTATCAGCGCCCACACCTCCCCCCTCACTTCCCTCCAAGGCCCCAAGGGATCCTTCCAAATCCGTCAGAAATTCACCTGCACCTCCACACACATCATTTACTGCATCCGCTGCACCCAATGTGGCCTCCTATACATTGGGGAGACAGGCCGCCTACTTGCCGAACATTTCAGAGAACACCTCTGGGACACCCGGACCAACCAACCCAACCACCCCGTGGCTGAACACTTTAACTCCCCCTCCCACTCTGCCAAGGACATGCAGGTCCTTGGCCTCCTCCATCGCCAGACCATGGCAACACGACGCTTAGAGGAAGAGCACCTCATCTTCCGCCTAGGAACCCTCCAACCACAGGGATGAATGCAGATTTCTCCAGCTTTCTCATTTTCCCTCCCCCCACCTTTTCTCAGTCCCAACCTTCAGACTCAGCACCGCCTTTAAAACCTGTAATCTTCTTCCTGACCTCTCCGTCCCCACCACCTCTCCGGCCTATCAGCCTCACCTTAACCTCCTTCCACCTATCGTATTCCCAACGCCCCTCCCCCAAGTCCCTTCTCCCTACCTTTTATCTTAGCCTGCTTGGCACACCCTCCTCATTCCTGAAGAAGGGCTTATGCCTGAAACGTCGATTCTCCTGTTCCTTTGATGCTGCCTGACCTACTGTGCTTTTCCAGCAACACATTTTTAAGCAGTTAAATGTAGTTGTCAGCAATGTAAGTCAATGTTTGAAGCATCAATCTACCCTCCTAAAAGGCTATGGCAACGGATGAATGGGCACCACACAACAATCAACAGACAGGACGATTCCCTCCCAGTTGGGGAACACTTCAGCGATCTGGGACATTCAGCTTTGGACCTTCAGGTGACCATCCTCCAAGGCGGACTTCAGGACAGGCAGCAGCGAAAAGTGGCCAAGCAGAGGCTGATAGCTAAGTTCGGTACTCAGAGGGAGGGCCTCAACCGGGTCCTTGGGTTCATGTCACATTACAGGTGACCACCATAGCACTATACACACACACAGACACTCCTACACACACGCACACACATACACACATATACACAGACACACACACAGACACCCTTACAGACACACACACACTCCCACACTCACACATGCATCCTCTCACAGACTTAGACCACCCTATGGTCACGCACACACATATACACTCTCTCTCACACACACACACCCTCCTACAGACACACACACTCCCACACTGACACATGCATCCCCTCACAGATGTAAGACACTCTACACTCACATACACACACATATACACTCTCTCTCACACTCACAACCCCCCACCCCAGACAGACAGACAGACAGACAGACACACACCCACACACACGCACACACACACACACACAAAGACCCACGTGCACACACATACAGATACGTTTGTGGGGTGAATTTGTACTTGCAGAGTTACATTGTACTTTGCTCAAAAACTGCATGAATTCATGTAAGACTCTGTTATCTCACTTTTTAGATTAGAATCTGTCTAAACATTATGGCACAGACAGAGAACACAGGGGGCTAACACCTTCAACATATTATCTGGCTAGCACTAATTGTTACAGTTAACCTGAGAATGTAACTTATAAAAAAGTTTTGTGATTTACATGTGAAAGAAGTGAAACTATCATGGTATCCGAACAGATGAAAGACTCAACAAACAATCAAGGTATTTTTAATGTATAATTTCAGTTACATCACACTGTAAACTTTTGCGATAAATTCTGTGTCTTACAATTGTGTCCTCCACAACCACCTGATGAAGGAGCGGCACTCTGAAAGCTAATGCTTCCAATTTAACCTGTTGGACTATAACCTGGTGTTGTGTGATTTTTAACTCCAAAAAATGAGGTTGACTTAAATGCTGAGTACACAAGTGAACATCCAGCATGTATGTGATGTTTACCATCTTTGCCATTGGCCGTGGAGGGAATTGAACTCCTGCACATTTTTCCAAGACAGTCTGCTTCATCCCTGGTAATAAGGTATTGGTAAATAAAGTATTTATTTGTGGTGTGAAAATTTAAAGCTGATTACTGATTCAAGTGCAGCATTTCTTGGCTGCAAGGCATGTTCCTCAAATGTTGAATATATGAGACAGCATGAATTTTGATGCCAAAGGAAAAGGTTCACTGATGTCCTGGTCCAGTTATACATCTTTGCTATTTAATTATTTGTTCCTACACCAAAAATAAATTCTTGGGGCAGCATAGTCAGATAAATTGAAGAACGCCATAGAATTTCTAACTGTAGTGAATATGCCGAAGAACTTAAGTTTGGGCCAAATTATTTATAACAGAGGCCAAAAAGCTAGCAGTTTTTCTTACTCAGGTCACCTTCTCACCTGAGTCTGAGGGTTCACATCCGTCTCTGGTATTTGATCACAGACATTAAGGATAACATTCTAATGCAATAATGAGGATGTGCTCTTCTGTGGGAGTGTGAACTTTTAAATGATATGTTAAGTTAAGGCCCCGTGTACCCTCACAGATAGATGTACAAAAATACTGAGGTAATTTCTATGAAGAATAGGGGGATAATCCCAATGTCCTGGATAATATTTACCCATCAATTAACATCACAGGAACAGATTGTCTCGTCATTATCATGTTGCTGTTTGTCGGATCTTGCTGTGTACAAATTGACTGCTGCATTTCTATTAATGTCACACCTCCAGCATGTGCCTACAACCTTTCAATGAGCTTCATATAGTGTTTGTAAGAGACAAGCAAAGATTGGATACCAGAATTTTGGATTTACGTAAGGTAGAACTTAATGTGATGAGGTAGACACTGTCCACAGTAAACTGGGAAGTTCTGGATAAAACTATCGATGAACAGTGGAGGGTGTTCAAAGAAACATTTAATGTCATTCTGAAACAATTTGCACCCAGGAGAAGGAAAAGGTCCACTTCACAAAAAAAAAGAACATCTTCCTTAAGGAGGTAAGGACAGCATAAAATGAAAAGAAAGGGCTTATAAAAAATGCAAAGAACCGTACAGATCGTACACAATGGGACAAATACAAAGACAAGGAAGGCCCGCAAGCAGTTTATAGGAGCAGCTAAAAAGATATGAAAGGAAATTTCCAAAGGACATAAAAGACAAAAAGAAGAGATTTTATTGTTATATAAAGGGCAAGGGGCTGGTGAAGAGTACTGAAGACAATGCACAGCCGGTCAGATAGCATCCATTGAGAGAAAGCAGGCTAATTTTTTGACTCTAGGTGACTCTTCTTCAGTTCTGATGAAGAGTCATCTAGCCTTGAAATGTTAGCTTGCTCTCTCCCCATGGATGCTGTCTGACCCGCTGTGATCTCCAGCATTTGTTGTCGTCAGTACAGATTTCAGCATCTGCAGTAATTTGTTCCTATTGCTTAAGAATATTCTTACCTCACTGAAGTCTGAGAGTGTGGATATTGTCAATGATTGTTTTGCTTCCATATTTACTGCAGAAAAGGAAGATAGCTTACTCAAAGTCCCAAAGAAATTAACAGAGGACTCAGGACGGGGTCTGAATAAAATTAGCTTATGTAAATCGTCAATAATGGGGATATTAACGGGACTGAAGAGTGACAAATCCCCAGGTGCTGATGGTTTCTCTCCACTGCTGTTAAAGGAGGTAGGAGAGCACTTTGCTGATGCCCTGACCATAATCTTTTAGAGTTCCTTGGATTCAGGAGCTGTACTTCTGGACTTGAAATTAGTTCATGTCACTTCATGCTTTAAGAAGGGAGACAGAGGGAAACCAAAGGGTTACAGACCAGTTAGCCTGACATCTATGGTAGGGAAATTGTTTGATCATAATGAAAATTTCTGTTAATCAGGGGGAGTCAGCATGCATTCATGAAGGATAGCTCGTGTCTGACAAATGTCACGGTTTTTTGAAGAGATGACAAAGGTGGTGAATAGAGGTAAGTCAATGAATTTATATGGACTTCCAGATGGCTTTTGATGAAGTCCACACAAGTGACTGTTAGCTGAGCTGAAACCCCACAGAATTGAGTGCAAATGACTCTAATCGGTTGAGTGGCAGGAAACAGAGAGCTCAATAACTGGTAAGTACTGAAATTGGCAGGATGTGACTAGTGGTGTCCCACAGGGATCAGTTTTAGGGTCTCAATTTTTTACAGTATTCATTAAAAACTTGGATAATGACATAAAAATCCAAATATCCAAATGTGCTGACAACACAAAATTGGACAGAATTGTAGACAGTGTCGACAACAGCATAAAATTACAACATGATATTGATAGATTAGGTGATTAGGTAAATGATCAAAGTTGTGGCAGATGGATCTTAAAATAAGTAAATGTGATGTTATCCATTTTGGATCAAAAAATAAAGAGCAGGAGGGGGGAGAATAGAAAAGCGCTCGTGGTAGGAGATTCACTAGTTAGAGGAACGAACATGAGATTTGGTGGTTGCGAATGGGACTCGCGGAAGGTATGTTGCCTCCCAGGTGCCAGGGTCCAGGCTGTCTCTGATCAAGTCTACATAAGTCTGAAGGGGGAGGATGAGCAACCAGAAGTTGTGGTGCACAATGGCATCAATGACATAGCTAGGAAAAGGGATGAGCATCTAAAAAGTGATTTCAGGAACTTAGGTTGGAAGCTTAAAAGCAGGACGAGCAGAGTAGTAATCTCAGGATTACATTTGGTGCCATGTGCTATTGAGGTGAAGAACAAGGAGTGAGTGCAACTAGACACATGGCTACAGGGCTGGTGCAGAGCGAGGGCTTCAAATACGTAGATCATTGGGGTACCTTCTGGGGAGGGTGGGACCTGTATGTGAAGTATGGATTGCGCTTATACTGGAGGGGCAGCAAGATCCTGACAGGAGATTTGCTAGAGCACTTTGGAAGGGTTTAAACTAGTTTAGCCGGGGGTTGGGAATCAGAGCTACAAATAAAAGGAGAGGGTAGTTGTTGAATGGGCAGAAATAGAATGCAGAGAGTCTGTCAGTATGGATACACAGTTGATAGGGAAATGGGATGGGTTAAAGGGTGCCTGTGTCAATGCAAGGAGTTCAGGAATAAGAGTGATGAACTTAGAGCATGGATCAGTACTTGGAACTACAATGTTGTGTCCATAATGGAGACATGGATTTCACAGGGACAGGAATGGTTGCTGGATGTTCCAGGGTTTAGATCTTTTAAAATGAACAGGGAGGGGGGTAAAAGAGGTGGGGAAGTAGCATTGTTAATCAAAGAGTGTACTACAGGTGCAGAAAAGGAGGTTGTTGAGGAGGGTTTATCTACTGAGTCAGTATGGGCAGAAGTCAGTAACAGGAAATGAGCAGTCACTTTATTGGATGTTTTCAATAGACCCCCCAATAGCAGCAGAGAGATGGAAGAACAGATTGGACAGCAGATCTTGTAAAGGTGCAGATGTAACAGAGTTGTTGTTATGGGTGACTTCAATTTCCCCAATATTGATTAGAACCTCCTTCGTGCAGATGGTTTGGATGGAGCCAATTTTGTCAGCTGTGTCCAGGAGGGATTCCTGACTCAATATGTAGATAGGTTGACTCGGGGAGAGGCCATATTGGATTTGGTGCTAGGCAACAAGCCAGGCCAGGTGTCAGATCCCTCGGTGGGAGCACACTTTAGCGACAGCAATCAAAACTGCCTCACCTCTAGTCATGGAGGGGAATAGGAACAGACAGTATAGGAAGGCATTTAACTGAGGGAGGAGAAATTATACTGCTATTAGACAGGAGCTGTGGAGTATAAATTGGGAACAATTGTTCTTTGGGAAATGCACAACAAAAATGTTTAAGGAGCACTTTGTTGCAGTGTTGGAAAACTTTGTCCAACTGAGACAGGTAAGGAATGGTAAGGTGAAGGAGCCTTGGATGGCAAGAGAAGAGGAGCTTCTTATCAAGAGGAAGAAGGAAGCTTACTTAGGGTTGAGGAAGCAAGGATCTGGCACAGCTTTAGAGGATTACGTGGTAACTAGGAAAGAACTCAAAATGGACTGAGGAAAGGTAGGAGGGGGGCACAAAATGCCTTGGCAGGAAGGATTAGGGAAAACTCAAAGGCATTCTACACTTACGTGAGGAATAAGAGAATGATCAGAGAGAGGGTAGGGTAGTGGAGAGAACTTGTGCCTGGAGTCTGAAGAGGTAAAGGAGGCCCTAAATGAGTTTTTTGCTTCAGCATTCACTGGCGAGAGAGACCTTGTTGATCGTGAGGACACAGGTTAATAGGTTTGAACAGATTGATATTCAGAAAGTAGATGTGCTGGAAATTCTGGGAAGCATCAAGCTAGATAAGCCCCCAGGGATGGACCAGATATATCCAACGTTACTACGGGAAGTGAGGAATGAGATTGCTGCGTCTATGGCAATGATCTTTGCATCCTCGTTCTCCACGGGAGTAGTACCGGATGATTGATGGGAGGCAAACGTTGTTCCTCAGTTCAAGGAAAGGAATAGGGAAATCCCTGGGAATTACAGGCTAGTCAGTCTTACATCTGTGGTAAGCAAGGTTCTGGAAAGGATTCTGAGAGATAGGATTTATCTCTATTTGGAAAAACATAGTTTGATTAAAGATAGTCAGAATGACTTTGTGAGGGGCAGATCATGCCTCACAAGCCTTATTGAGTTCTTTCAGGATGTGATGAGACAAGTTGATGAAGGTCGAACAGTAGATGTGGTGTATATGGATTTCAGTAAGGCATTTGATAAGGTTCCCCACGGTAGGCTCATTCAGGAAGTTAGGACATGTGGGACACAGGGAAATTTGGCTGTCTGGATACAGAATTGGCTGCCGAAAGAAGACAGTGAGTGGATGGAAAGTATTCCGCCTGGAGGTTGCTGACCAATGGTGTCCCACAGGGATCTGATCTTAGTCCTCTGCTCTTTGTAGTTTTTATAAATGACTTGGATGAAGAAGTGGAAGGGTATGTTAATAAGTTTGCCAATGGCACAAAGGTCAGTGATGTTGTCGATACAGTCGTGAGCTGTTGCAGATTAAAACAAAACATTGACAGGATGCAGACAGGATGCAGAACTGGGCTGAGAAGTGGCAGATGGATAAATGCGAATTGATTCATTTTGGAAGGTCGCATTTGAATGCTGAATATAGGGTTAAAGACGGGATTCTTGGCAGTGTAGAGTAACAGTGGGATCTCAGGGTCCACGTTCATAGATCCCTCAAAGTTGCCACCCAAGTTGATAGTGCAGTTAAGAAAGCATATGGTATTTTGGCTTTCATTAACAGGGGGATTGAGTTTAAGAGCCGTGAGGTTTTGCTGCAGCTCTATAAAACCCTGGTTAGACCACACTTGGAATATTGTGTCCATTTCTGGTCGCCTCATGATAGAAAGGATGCAGATGCTTTAGAGAGGATACAGAGGAGATTTACCAGAATGCTGTCTTGATTAGGGGGTTTGTCTTATGAAGAGAGGTTGAATGAGCTCGGGCTTTTCACACTGGAGAGAAGAAGGAAGAGAGATGGCTTGGTGGAGGTGTTCAAGGTAATGAGAGGCATAGAGAGAATTGATAGCCAGAGACTTTTCCCCAGGGCAAAAAAGGCTGTCACGAGAGATCATAATTTTAAGGTGATTGGAGGAATGTATAGGGGAGATGTCAGAGGGCAGTTCTTTAAGCAGAGAGTGGTGGGTATTTGGAATGCACTGCTAGTGGTGGTAGTAGAGTCAGAGACATTGGGGCCACCTAAGCAACTGCCGGACAAGCACATGGACGGCAGTAAATTGAAGGATGGGTAGGTTAGATTGATCTTACATTAAGATAAATGCTTGGCACAATATCATTGGCCAAAGGGCCTGTAATGTGCTGTACTATTCTATGTTCTAGGATATTTTTTGGAAGGCACAAAGTTAAATGCAGTGGATGTCAAATGAGCTTTAGGAGTTCAAGCACATAACCCTTTAAAATACCATGAATAGGTGCAGAAAATAATCAAGAACACTAATGGAATGCTGGTTTTCATATCTAACAACCTGGAGTATAGGGATGCAGTGTTATGTTGTAGTTATACAAAACCCTGATTAGACCCCAGTGAGAGTACTGTGAGCACCTTAGAAAAAATGTTTTGGTCCTGAAGAGAGCTCAATGCAGGGATGATAAGAGATGTTCCAAGAGATGTTAACAAATAAAAAACTTTTATCATACAAAAGAAAGTTTTAAATTCACCTTTATTGACCTCACTTATAGTATTTTCTCTTGCATGTTTAGTGCAATCATAAAGGGGATTCGATCAGAAAAGATTTGCCGGGATGTTGCCAGGGTTGGAGGGTTTGAGCTATATGGAGAGGCTGAATCAGCTGGGGCTATTTTCTGTGGAGCGTTGGAGGCTGAGGGGTGACCTTGTAGACATATATAAATCATCAGGGGTATGGGTAGGGGAAATAGACAAGGTCTTTTTCCCAGGATGGGCAGTTTAAAATTAGAAGGAATAGGTTTAAGATGAGAAGGGAAACATTTAAAAGGGACCTAAGGGGCAAATGTTTCACGCAGAGGGTGATGCGTTTGTGTAATGAGTTGCCAGTGGAAGTGGTGAAGGCTGGTACATGAATAGGAAGGATTTAGAGTGATTTGGTACAAATGCTGGCAAATAGGACGAAATTAGGTTAGGATATCTGGTTGGCATGGATCAGTCGGACCAAAGGGTCTATTTCCATGCTGTACATCTCTATGACTCTATGACATGGTCCTAGGCTTCTTTCAAAGTCACAATTGAGTGTTATATTAATAGCCGAAAATGTGTTGCTGGAAAAGCGCAGCAGGTCAGGCAGCATCCAAGGAGCAGGAGAATCGACGTTTTGGGCATGAGCCCTTCTTCAGGAATGAGGAAAGTGTACCAAGCAGGCTAAGATAAAAGGTAGGGAGGAGGGACTTGGGGGAGGGGCGTTGGAAATGCGATAGGTGGAAGGAGGTTAAGGTGAGGGTGATAGGCCGGAGTGGGGGTGGGGGCGGAGAGGTCAGGAAGAAGATTGCAGGTTAGGAAGGTGGTGCTGAGTTCGAGGGTTGGGACTGAGACAAGGTGGGGGGAGGGGAAATGAGGAAACTGGGGAAATCTGAGTTCATCCCTTGTGTTTGGAGGGTTCCTAGGCGGAAGATGAGGCACTCTTCCTCCAACCGTCGTGTTGCTATGGTCTGGCGATGGAGGAGTCCAAGGACCTGCATGTCCTTGGTGGAGTGGGAGGGGGAGTTGAAGTGTTGAGCCACAGGGTGGTTGGGTTGGTTGGTCCGGGTGTCCCAGAGGTGTTCTCTGAAATGTTCCGCAAGTAGGCGGCCTGTCTCCCCATTATAGAGGAGGCCACATCGGGTGCAGCGGATGCAGTAAATGATGCGTGTGGAGGTGCAAGTGAATTTGTGGCGGATATGGAAGGATCCCTTGGGGCCTTGGAGAGAAGTAAGGGGGGAGGTGTGGGCGCAAGTTTTGCATTTCTTGCGGTTGCAGGGGAAGGTGCCGGGAGTGGGGGATAGGTTGGTGGGGGGTGTGGACTTGACGAGGGAGTCACGGAGGGACTGGTCTTTTTGGAGTGCTGATAGGGGAGGGGAGAGAAATATATCCTTGGTGGTGGGGTCCGTTTGGAGGTGGCGGAAATGACGACGGATGATATGATGTATATGCAGGTTGGTGGGGTGGTAGGTGAGGACCAGTGACGTTCTTTCCTGGTGGCGGTTGGAGGGCGGGGCCCAAGGGCGGAGGAGCGGGAAGTGGAGGAGATGCGGTGCAGAGCATCGTCGACCACGTCTGGGGGGAAATTGCGGTCTTTGAAGAAGGAGGCCATCTGGGTTGTTCGGTATTGGAACTGGTCCTCCTGGGAGCAGATGCGGCGAAGACGAAGGAACTGGGAATATGGGATGGCGTTTTTACAGGGGGCAGGGTGGGAGGAGGTGTAGTCTAGACTCCCCCTCCCACTCCACCAAGGACATACAGGCCCTTGGACTTCTCCATCGCCAGTCCATAGCAACACGACGGCTGGAGGAAGAGCGCCTCATCTTCCGCCTAGGAACCTTCCAACCACAAGGGATGAACTCAGGTTTCTCCAGTTTCCTAATTTCCCCTCCCTCCACCTTGTCTCAGTCCCAACCCTCGAACTCAGCACCACCTTCCTAACCTGCAATCTTCTTCCTGACCGCTCCGCCCCACCCCCACTCTGGCCTATCACCCTCACCTTATCACCCTCACCTTAACCTCCTTCCACCTATCGCATTTCCAACGCCCTTCCCCCAAGTCCCTCCTCCCTACCTTTTATGTTAGCCTGCTTGGCACACTTTCCTCATTCCTGAAGAAGGGCTCATGCCCAAATTTTCGATTCTCCTGCTCCTTGATGCTGCCTGACCTGCTGCGCTTTTCCAGCAACACATTTTCAGCTCTGATCTCCAGCATCTGCAGTCCTCACTTTCTCCTGTTATATTAATAGAACTACTATGAACAAGTCCTCATTTAGGTGGATCAGTATCCCTTCATTTAGCTCAACATAAATGCAACAAACAATATTAAAACTGCTCTTGCAACAAAATAAATATTACACAAACTTATGTTGCATAAACAGTCCTCAGCAGATTGCACATTTTAGCACATTTAGGAGAAAATTGTTCAACTGAAGTATTCAAAATGCTGAAATACTTAGATCAGTGCAATGGCTGTACAAGTCTGCTTCATGTTGACGAGTTGAAGTTTTCTTTCCAAGACACTGAAGTCACTTAGCTTTTTTTTTGCCAACATTACTAAGCATTCTCCAGTTTGGATGTTTGTTTAAATGTCAATAGAAAAGCTTGAATCTGCAAACCAATGGTTGGCAGACTGACAATGCCATGCTTGTTCCAGCCAACAGTGCATCAAGTGAAAAGGAGAACAGACTAAAAAATATGGGCCTAGGCATGGAGAAAGGCCAAACCCCATTAGGTCATTCAATTTGAACTATCTCATTTGAATGGAGCCATGAGTCGAATATCAGGATGTTTGAAAACCATCAGTAAGTCAAAGCACTGAAAGGTTTCAAATTAAACTATCGAACATTGGACCCAAATCTGAATTTCTATCCAGTACTATGCTGTGTATTCCAGTACTGTTTCACTGATTGAAGATTTTATTTCTCTCTCTGGGAGCTGACAATGAGTATTCGTGGGATTTTCAGCTTCTGATGCAGTAACTTTGATCTTTGTTATTTTCAATATAAAAAATAAACATGTCGTTTGGTCTTCTGTTTCCTCGGCATGCAAAGGTATTTGGCAAACTTGGTTTTGTTTGAAGAGAGAGCCAAAAGCACTCGGTATTGAGTTCATCACAACTGCACCATGTACAAATAATTAAGTGAGTTCTAAACCATTTTTATTATTGCCACAAGTATGCACAATAAGGTGATGAATCTGGACTGAGGTATATGTTACATGGGAGTAGTCTGTTTTGTGACATGCATAATGTTTGATCTGTTTCCTTCGCTCTTGTTCCAACCGAGATAAACAATGCGTGCAACATTCATGCGATGCAGCTGGGCACTGGAGATTGGAAGATTAGACTGACTTCTCCTGGTGTTTCCTGGAATAACCCAATGGCACTAAAATTTAATGCAATAGTTACATTGAAAGCTACAGTCAGAGCAATTCCTTTTGTGAAATTGCTTCAAGCCCAAGATATTGAATAATTGCTTCAAAGCCTGATTAAGTCCAAACACCTTGACCTGTATCCATAGATAATTAGCTATGGATACTTCTCTTGGCAAACACTTGGGGAAAAATTTAGCAAACTTCAACATCAACTGAGCAAATTTCCTTTAAGATAGAAATACCAACAGATTGGCTTTTGGGATCTAAGATCCAACACGTATATTGAAACAGCTGAGGTACCACTATGACCTCATTACTACATTTTCCAGGACATTGCATTCCTTGTGCATAAACCTTTAAAGTATATTCCTGAGCATAGACAGCCTAGTCCTGGTGTTTTAGAAACTTTAAATGAAGCAACCTCTCTGACTTAATCAGCAAAGCAGATTAACTGGCCATTCATCTTCTTTTACTTATGTACTTTGCTGTGCATGAATTGGCTATTTGTTTGCACATCTAAAAGAAACTACATACTTCAATAAGTCATTCATTTGTTGTGAAAGAATGGGAGACATCCTGAGAAGATGAAGGCTGCATAAGTGCAAGTTTTACTTTGTCTTAAATCCAATCAATTTTTAAAATATTAATTGCTTCTTAATAATTCCTGTCAGTTATGGAAATGAATAACAACCTGCAAATATGTTAATAGCCATTCTAGCACCTCATCACTTACCAACTCAAGATATGAAATTGTTTTTGCTTCAGGATGTGGGAAAGCTGAAAATTTATTTGAATGGAACAGATGCAAGAATTCCTCCCACTTCAGTAAATGTTGATAAGCTCATCTTCTGAAAAAATGTCTCATTGTATCTTTCAAAGCATTAAGCAAGATTGTTTGGGTCTATTTTCTTTCTGCCCTTGAGCTGGCATTTCATGAGAACACAATGCAGCTTCACAGAGAAAGTTGGAGCTTGTGCTATATTTCTTCTAAGAGAATGTGCAATTCATTTTGTCATGCAGTTTAACTGTTAAGTTAAATTGTTCAATTGTTCAAATGCGGTTCAATTGTTAAGAGCCCAATTACAGGAATAAGCAAGTAGACTTACATTGAACAGACTGTAACATTACATATTAACATAACACTAAAAAATCTGTTGGTTCAGTTACTTTGAACCTACAATGATTGTAAAACATTTTGATTTGTGCCATTAAAATATAAAACCAAATCATGGGTTAATAATCACCATTCTCAAATAATGCATGCGCATGCCAGGAAGAACAAATTGCTTGGCAGTGTCAAAATTACAGACCCTGACAGCTTCATAAGCCACTGTATCTTTTGTAGAGTATAGAAAAACTGTTGCTAAGTAACTTAGCTAATCTAGGCAAAGGACAATCATATTTTCCCCTTATTGCAATTCATAATGATACTAGCTTTTTCATAAATCGATTTGATATTGCTGGAAGATGATGATGTTGCAGTGTGGTCAATGGAGAATGAAGCAAGTTTATAGCTTCATGTATTGCAGGTAGTTTAGCATTTTAAATAGAGTCTTCCATATCCCTCAAGGAAACAATGTGCACGAATCTGCCAGTAAAAATGTGAAGTAAACATTTCTAGATAATTAACATAAGTCAATTGAAACTTCAGTATAAATGCCACTATAATTGCACGTAATGATAGTTCTGAAGGCCTACATAAATACCCCTATTAAACTATTAAATCTGTGCAGTCATTCATACTCTCTGTTTGCTAAACTAGTGACTCACTTCCTTGGTCACACACATCAAGCCAGTGACACATACTTTTAACTATTAAGTGACTTGATTTATCGCTTTAATGCATTATCACATGATCTGTGAACGGAAGCCTGGAATAAGATTGGTCTTTATTGGCAATTTTGTGGTTGCTTGGAGAATTGTCATTAAGAAAAAATACTTATGCCATTAAGAAAAAAAATACATTAATTCAAGCAGAATCTTGAGAACCAAATAGTGGAGTCAGAGATGAGAAACGTCATACAGAGGCTGTATCGTAATGTGGAAATACAGAACTCTGAGTATTAAAGCCAACAGCTGTTGGTACTGGGCTACAGCTGTGGACACTAGGCTGGTACTGCGAATTGTGATCATTCAGTGCTCACTGTAGCAACATTCTGAATACTGGCAATAATAATAGACAATGTGCTGAATCAAGCATGGAAGGGGGATTTTGTGGCACAGTGGGTAGGGTCCATGCCCAGAGCTCTGGGTTCGAGTCCCACTCCAGGACTCAATGGTTATGGAACATGCATTTAAAATGCTGGCTGTTAAACAGCAAACCCTCTGGCAGGTAGTAAGAGATTCCTGGTCAACCTCACATGTTTACAGAGTGATGTCTCTCAAGCTATAGCCTCTAGTTAGCATTCTATTCCAGGGAAAAACAAGCTGCAGAAAACAAATGCTTTGTCTATTCCACACATCTCCAGACACAGGACATTTTACAAGTCTAAACTGAAAGGTGGTAATCAGGCAATCCCAGATCTGTACAAGGGAAGATAGAAGTAGGTTGTGTATTTTTAAAGTGAGAAAACAAGTGAAAGTCACAAATCATGTGATTCACTGGTCATGTGTTTGTTAAAGGATTACAATTTAAGAGCTCAAAATTAACACGTTGATAATAAGAAGGGAGCTACTTGAAACTCCATATATTTTGTCCTTGTTATAAAACAGCCCAAATGGATGGAACCAAACCTTGAAGAAGGGAGAAACTGGACTCAGAACTCCATTTTTCTCTCCACAGAAGCTGCCAGACCTGCCGAGTTCTTGCAGTACTTTCTGCTTTTTCTCAGTACCTTTGGAAAGCTTATTCTAGATTGAGCATAGAAACTCTTTCATTTTAGGAAATGATCTACAAAATGTATTGCATCAGTCACATGTTGCTGATAAAATAGGAAAACATTAAGTAATCTAATCTAATCCCGAAGGAACTATATCCGAGTTTGGGGATCAGTCAGTGATGATGACTATAGCTCAATTAGAGAGATTTTTGAAGGTGGGGAGTGACATACCATGAACTAGTATGCACGGCCTGAAAGAGTACTGGAAGCAAGTTCAAAAAAACTTTCAAAAGGGAATTATAACTAATCGATAAATAAAACTTTGAAGCTCTATGGTGAAACAATACTAGGGAGCGAATACTGTTAATTGACTGCTCTTTTGGCATGATGAGCTAAATGACCTCTTTCATTGTTGGTTTACTGTATATTCTATAATAAGGAAGCAGAGTACTTTAGGAAGATAATGTTATAGGACAGTGCATAACATCTGAAGTTATATCTCAGTTTCTAAATATCGGATGAGGTGAACAGTACAGGTGAAACAGCATCAGAGGTGCACCAAGCAAAGGTGTGGTTGACAGAACAGATGAACTGATAGTGCAAATAGAAATAAATAGGCATAATTTGATAGTTTTTACAGAGACATGGCTTCAGGATGACATAGATTGAGACCTGAATATTGAATGAGAAATGATATTTAGGAAGGACAGGAAGCTCGGAAAAGATAGAAGGCTGGCTATATTAGTTGATGATAGTATTCACATAATAGAGAGTGATGAGATACATTCAGGAAATGAAGATGTAGAAGCAATTTGTGCAGTGAAATTCTAAAGGCAAGAGATCACCTATGAGAGTGGTTTACATGCACCCACATAGTAACCTTGCAGCAGGATGGAGTATAATGGAAGTGATAATGGCATCTGGGCAGAAAGGTACAGTGACAAGCAAGAGAAATTTTAGCCTACATTCAAACTGGAAAAAGTCAGATCGAGAAGAAGAGTTCATAGAATGTTTTCTGGATAGTTTCATACGATAGCATGTTTTGCAGCCAATCAGAGATACTGTAGATATTCTTAAATCAACTTGTTCAGAGATGTTATTGCAAACCCCTAGGGTAAGAATCAGCTTGGGCCTTCTGGTCCAGAGGAAGGGCAGTACCACTACATCACAACCGGTCTCCCAGAGCTGCTGTATTACACCTGGAATTGTGCAAAGAGGTATGAGTAATTAATGATCTCACAGCAAAGGTGCCTCTTGGTAGCAATAAACATAATATGACTAACATTCAAGTTGACAGAAAGCAGATTAGTATTTCAAACTTAATTAAGAGCAATAATGAAGGTATGAAGGCAGAGCAGCTAAAATCAACTGGCAAATTAGATTAAAGAATTAATCAGTACAGATGCATAGCCAGATATTTAAGGCTTTATTGCAGATTATTTTTATTCGTTCATGTGATGTGGGAATCATTGACTGGGCCAGCATTTATTGCCCATATTTAATTATTCTGGAGAAGGTAGTGGTGAGTTACTTTCTTGAACCTTTGTAGCTGCTACAATTGCATTCAAATGAGAAACAAAACCCCAAGGGGAGAATAACTCTTGGTGGTTAACCAAAAATATTAAAGAGTAAAATTGCTAATTTAATTAAAAGTCAAAGTTATTCTTTGGAGGGTCAGTGTGGACTTGTTGGGCCCAAGGGCCTGTTTCCACACTGTAGGGATTCTATGATATGATAGTCTATGATAATTGTGCAAAGCTGAGTGGGTAGGACAGAAGATTGGGCACAGTTTAAAGAAATAAACACATGACTGAAAGATTAATAAGGAAGGAAATATTAAAGTACAAAATATGTCAGTTAGAAATATAAAAACACTTAGTAAGAGTTTCTATATATATTAATAGAAATAAAAGAGTCAACAGTAAGAGTGTTGGTCTCATTCCTGAGGAAGGGCTCCTGCCTGAAACATCAATTTTCCTGCTCCTCAGATGCTGCCTGACCTGTTTTGCTTTTCCAGCACCACTCTAAACTTGATTCTTATAGAAAGCGAGTCTGGAGACTAATAAAACAAACTAAAGTGATGGCTGATGAATTGAACAGGCAGTTTGCATTGGTTTGCACTGCAGAAAATATAAGTCCCATCCCAGAAATAGGTAAAAATAAAGAAATGGAGGAGGAGAAACTCAGAAAAGATAATCACTAGGGCAGTGATGCTGAGCAAATTGTTGGAACTAAGAGTAGAGGACACTTGGGTTCTGATAAACTTCATCTTATGATCTTAAAGAGTCAAAGAGTCATAGAGATGTACAGCACAGAAACGGACCCTTCGATCCAATTTGTCCATGCTGACCAGATATCCCAACCTAATCTAGTCCCATTTGCCAGCACTTGGCCCATCTCCCTCCAAACCCTTCCTATTCATAAACCCATCTTAAAGTAGTGACTAGTAACATATTTCATGCATTGGTTTAATTTTCCAAAGTTTTCTGCAATGAGACAATGTTTCTTTATATTGGAAAATACTGAATGTAACCCTGTTATTCATAAAGGGAAGGAGGCAGAGAGCAGGAAACTACAAGCTGATTAGCACAACTTCTGTCAAAGAAGAGAAGATGTTGGAAGCCACTATTAAATCGTTTATAGCAGGGCAATTAGAAAAAAAGTCAGGATGATCATGGAGAATAAATATGATGTTGTGAAACCAATTTATTGGAGTTCCTTGAAGAAGTAACATATGTAATAGAGAAAGGAGAAACTGGTGGATATAGTGTAGTTAGATTTCCAAAGGGCATTTGATAAGTTAGTACATCAATGATAATTGCAGAAAATAATATCTTATGTTCTAGCTGGGTAAGGTATTAACATGGATAAGAATTGACTGGTTAACAGGAAATAGTAGGCATAAAGGAGTAATTGTCCGATGGGCAAGATTTAGTGAGTGGTGTGCTACATGGAACAATACAAGGGTTTCAATAAATGGATGATGGGACCAAAGGTATAATTGCTCTGTTTGCTCACAACACAAAGATGGGTAGGAAAGTAAGTTGTGAAGAAGACATAAGGAGGCTTCAACAGGATAAAAGTGGGTTAAGTGAATAGACAAAGATGTGGCAAATTGAGTTTAAAGTGGAAATATGGGAAATTATCTCTTTTGGAAAGAAGAATAAAAATAGAACATAGAACATCACAGCGCAGTACAGGCCCTTTGGCCCTTGATGTTGCGCCACCCTGTGAAACCAATCTGAAGCCCATCTAACCCATTCTAGCCCATATGCCCATCCAATAACCATTTAAATCCCCATAAAGTTGGTGAGTCTACAACTGTGGAGGAGGTGAGGACTGCAGATGCTGGAGATCAGAGTTGAGGCTGTAGTGATGGAAAAGCACAGTAGGTCAGGCAGCATCAGAGGAGCAGGTGAATCGACGTTTCGGGCAAAAGCCCTTCATCAGGAGTCTACAACTGTTGCAGGCAGTGCATTCCACGCCCCTACTACTCCCTAAGTAAAGAAAATACGTCTGACATCTGTCCTAGATCTATCACCCCTCAGTTTGAAGCTGTACCCCTCGTGCTAGCCAACACCATCCTCAGAAAAAGGCTCTCACTGTCTACCCAATCTAATCCTCTGATTATTTTATATGCCAGTCACCTCTCAACCTTCTTCTCTCTAACAAAAACAGCCTGAAGTACCTCAACCTTTCCTCATAAGACCTTCCCTCCATACCAGGCAACACCTTAGTAAATCTCCTCTGTACCCTTTCCAAAGCTTCCACATCTTTCCTATAATGCGGTGACCAGAACTTCACACAATACTCCAAATGCAGTCGTAGCAGAGTTTTGTACAGCTTCAGCATGACCTCGTGGCTCCGAAACTCGATTCCTCTACCAATAAAAGCTAACACACCATATGCCTTCTTAACAGCTCTATCAACCTGGGTGGCATATTTGAGGGATCTGTGTACATGGACACTGAGATCTCTCTGCTCATCCACACTACTAAGAATCTTATTATTAGCCCGGTACTCTGCATTCCTGTTACTCCTTCCAAAGTGGATCATCTCACACTTTCCTGCATTAAATTTCATTTGCCACCTCTCAGCCCAGCTCTGCAGCTTACCAATGTCCCTTTAAGACCTATGACATCCTTTGGTACTATCCACAACTAAACTGACATGAATGTTGCCTTGGGTGTCATCCAGGTCATTTATAAAAATGACAAACAGCAAATATTATTGAAATGGTAAGAGATTACAGAGCTCTGAGATGCAGTGAGATCTGAGTGCTCTAATGCACAAATCACAAATGTTAGAAGGTAAGCACAGAAAGCAACTAGGAAATTATTGCGAAGGACGTTGAATACAAAAGTAGGGATGTTTTTCTTCATTTGAAGGTATGCAGGAATATGGACTAATCAGAGCAACCATGCTTTTATTGAATGGCAGAGCAGATTCAAGGGTTCTAGTTTGTACATTCGTATGGATGTTTGTACATTGACAATTCTAACTGTACATAGTCATGAGCGAAATCTAAGTATTACTTATCTACAAGAAGCCTGCTAGTAGCTGGTTAAGACAAATCCAATGGAGGCATCATGTAACCATGGATATCTACCTTCACAAGCACGTGAAACCAATGTGGATGTTCTTCAAATTTGAATATTTCTGTAAAAATATCCTCTTTTTATTAAGCTACACTATTGAATGGTCCGCAGATGTGTGAAAAAGACCATAACTGATCACAGTTTTTACCTTGAGAAAGATCCAATTTAATCTTTCCGGTGCTAGTTGTCGGGAAATTGGATGCAGCTGGCTGCATGCAACAAATGAATATCTGTGAAATTGTGATGACATGGAGATTTGCAAATGGGGTTGGTCCAAATACATTCACTGATAATGATCAGAAAAATGCTAAGTAGAAATTCAGTACTGCAATATCATCAGCTGTCAACAAACTATCAATCCTCAAAAACAAGTCTCCAGGAGATGGCTCGAGGTTCTGGCAATCTTTCGGACTTAGCCTATGTTGTCTCCGATACGGATCTTCTGCTGTTTGAAGATTTCTTTTGTATCCATATGATCTATTCCAAATTGATGTCTTCTCCACCTTGTTTGTGTTGAGTCCTTTTGCATACTTCAGTTCCTTTAATATTAATGAACCATTCTTTTGTCGAATTTAAATCCTTCTGTTCTGGCTGCTTCCTACATTTATTGAGAAGTAAAGGTAGTGCTATTGGGTAGTAAAGGTAGTGCTAGCTTATCTTCCATTATTGTCCTTTCTGACGTTATGTGGCTGACAAACTGCCTCAACTACATGAACACATGTTGAAATTTTGGGCCGTGTTGTGTATTATTTTACATTTAACAGTTGGAATATAATTAGTCTCAATTTGGTTGACAACTTAGAACAACTACATACCCATCTCCCCATCATATAACATTTTATTCAATACCCTGTTCCCCAGCTTGACCCCATATTTGCCAATCTTCATCTTGCCAGTCAACCCTCATGTTCTTCAATCCCATCTGTTATGTGGTGGTCCACTTCCTTCTGAGCTAACAGAACTTGGCTTCAGGCACTAATTCAAACATTTAGACAGATAACGTGGATTGGCACTCCACGGTAGTACTGAGGCTATGCCAGTCTGTCAGAGGAATGATTATTTTGATGAGATTTTAAATCAAAGCTTGTTTTTCTCTGTAATCAATTTATACTGTTTGAAGAGGAGTTCTTCTGTTATCCTACCCAACATCAACTGTCATGCAACACCATTGTGTGCAATTGTACACAAATGAAGTACTGTGTATAGTTTTGGTCCCTTAATTCAGGAAGGAGAGACTGATATTCGAGGCAGTTCAAAAAAGATTCACTGTGCTGGTCCCTGGGATGATGGGGTCAACTTGTCAAGAGCATATCAACTAAATGGGTTGAATGACCTTGTTCAATACATTCAATGATTCTAAAAGCATGTTAAGAAGAACTAATATTTTTATTGCACTTTTTAAATAATCAGATTGTTGAAAGCCAGTGGAGTCCATCTGAAATGTAATCATTGTTACAATATAGGGTAACATACCTAGCAGTTTGTGCACTGCAAAGTCTTAGAACAAAGAACAAAGAAAATTTACAGCCCAGGAACAGGCCCTTCAGCCCTCCAAGCCTGAGCCGATCCAAATGTACTATCTAAACCTGTCGGTCAATTCCTGAGCATTTGTATCCCTCTACTCCCCACCTACTCATGCATTTATCCAGATGCATCTTAAATGAATCTACCATGCCAGTCTCTCCCACCTCTGCTGGCAGTGTGTTCCAAATGCCCACCACCTTCTCTGTGAAGTATTTGCTGTGTGTATCCCCTTTAAACTTTCCACCTCTCACATTGAAAGAGTGACCTTTCTTGCATAATGAACACAAGGAATTGGAACAGAAGCAGATCATTCCATCTATTAAGCTGCCCTGTTATTCTATAAAGTTCTGACTGATCTTCCCCAGGCCATCCACTCTTGTTTTGTGCCAGTTCCTCATAGCCCTCAAGCCTTTGATATTTTAAAAAATTGCTGTTTAGAAGAATGAAGGAACGATCTTATTGAAATTTACAAGATTTTGAGAGAGGCTTGACAGGGTAGATGTTGAAAAACAAAAGCAGGAATTGTTGGAAAAGCTCAGCAGGTCTGACAGCACCTGTGCAGAGTTCTGAGGAAGGGTCACTGGACCCAAAATGTTAACTTGGATTTAAGTCCACAGATGTTGCCAGACCCACTGAGCTTTTCTTTCAATTTTCTGTTCCGGCATCCGCAGATTTTTCAGGTTTTAGATGGTGAGAAGATGTTTCCACTTGTGGGGGAGTCTCAAATTAGGGGACAAAGTTGTGGAATAAGGCGACAATAACTTAAAACTGAAATGCAAATAAATTTCTTCTCCCAGAGGGGTAATGCATGTCTGGAATCTCTGGTCCAGAGAGTTGTGGAGGCTAGATCATTTAAAGAGGAGGTTGATGGATTTTTGAAATAGCTAAGGGTTGAGGGCTATGATGGGCTGGCACAAAACAAGTCTGGACGCCTCAGGAAGGTCAGCCAGAACTTAAAAGATGGAATAAGTTGTTTCTGCTCGAATTCTTTGTGTTCATTATGCAAGACTTTGCAGCGCACAAACTGACAGATATGTTGCCCTACATTGTAACGATGATTACATTTCAGATGGATTCAATTGGCTGTGAAGTGCTTTTCAACAACCTGACCATTTAAAAATTGCAATACAACTGTTAGTTCTTCCTAACTTTCTTTTAGAATCTCAGAGCTATCTATTCTAAGCCAATCTCCCTTCCCTTTCCTGATACTCTTTTTATATTCCTTCAAGTACACATTCAATTTCACGTTGGATTGCTGAGAGCATTCAATCTGAACTCTGTGCTACTGCAGGTGTGTTGAATGAGTGAAAATCTCACCGTTTAGTACCTGCCTCAATAGCCATTTTTGGTAAAGTATGACATGTTTTAATAGCTGTTCATTTGAAAACTATTTGAAATGTGTTCCTTTGTTGTGAAGACTCTAAGATGTAGGAGCAGAATTAGGCCATTGTCTCAGAGATGATATGTTTCTTTACCCCATTCTTCTAGCTTTGTCCCCCGAACCTTTGAACCCCTTTCTAATCAATACCCTTACTTCTCTGTCTTAAATATACACAAAGATTTGACCTGCAGAGCCTTCTGTGAAATTGAGTTCCACAGCTTAATCACCCTCTGGCTCAAGAAATTCCTACTCATCTCAGTTCTAAAGGGTCATCCTTTCACACAGAGGCTGTGCCCTTGTGTTCTAGTCTCACCTATTGGTGGAAACATCTTCTCCATGTCCACTCCATACAAGCCTATCAGTATTTTGAATAATTCAGCGAGCTATCCCTCATCCTTTTAAACTTCATCAAGTATAGACCCAGAATTCTCAATTCTCTCCTCATTTGACAAGCCTGTCTTAAGACCATAAAATATAAGAGCAGAATTAGGCCATCAGCCCATCAAATCTGCTCTGCCATTCAATCATGGCTGATATGCTTCGCAACCCCATTCTCTTGCTTTCTGCTCCTAATCCTTAATCCCTTTACCAATCAACAACCTATCAATATTTGTCTTAAATACACTGATGAGTTGGCTTCCACAGCCTACTGCAGCAATGAGTTTCACAGATTAACCACCCTCTGACAAAAGAAATTCCACCTCATCTCAGTTCTAAAGGATTGGTCCTTCACTCTGAGGCTATGTCCTTGGGTTCTAGCCTTTCCTATTAGTGGAAACATCTTTTCCATGTCCACTGTATTCAGGTCTCTCAATATTCTGTAACTTTCAATCAGATCCTCTCTCACCCTTCTAAACTCCACCAAGTACAGACCTAGAGTCTTCAACCACTCTTAGTTTGACAAGCCCTTCATCTGTGGAATCATTCTTAGAAGCCTTCTCTGAACCCCCTCGGAGACCAACAGATCTTTCCTTAGATACAAGGCTCAAAACTGCTAACAATATTCCAAATGCAGTCAGACCAGAGCCTTAAACAGCCTCAACAATACATCTCTGCTCTTGTATTTCAGCACTCTCGAAATGAATGCAAACATTGCACTTGTCTTCCCAAATGTCAACTGAACTTGCATGTTAACTTAAAGAGAATCCTGACCTAGAACTGCCAAATCCTTTTTTGCATTGGATTTCCAAAAATTTTCCTACTGTAGAAAATATCCATGCCTCTCACCTTCCCACTAAAGTTCATAACTTCACACTTTCCCACATTGTATCCATCTGCCACTTCTTTGCCCACTCTCCTAGCCTGTCCAAGTCCTTCTCTAGTTTCCCACCTCATCAGCACTACCTGTCCCTCTGCCTATCTTTGTATTATCTGCAAGCTGAGTAACACTGCCGTCAGTTCCTTTGTCTAGATTGTTGATGTATAACAGGAATATTTGTGGTCCGAATACTGACCCCTGTGGTACTCCACTAGTCACCATAGTTTTAATTTTGAGATAATTTTGAGACTCTGTGACATTGTTAGATTTATTCACCAGCAGAAGAAACAACTTTCATTATTTGTCCTGTCATGAATTACATAGCTGTGAAAATCTCTTAACACTCCTTAAAGCTTTGGTTCTTAATATTATTCTTCTGAATTGCTTTTGTGTGCAGTGCCCGCCTCTCATCTCATCTAAAATTCAGAACTTTGCAATTCTTCAAATCTTGTCTAACTGATGTCCTACACTTTTTGAACAGAATACATTTGCTTCATTGTTCAGTACCAATATCCAACTTCAATTTCCTGATGTTTGCTTCCTTCATTCCTGTTTAAAGCTAAAATGCTCATTCGGAGATCTTTATGGTTTTCACCACTGTAATTTAAGATCACTTGCCTGACAATGACACACAACAAAAATGATTTTTTTCAAGAATGTCACCTGCTCAGCCATTCCAGTTTGAGGAATTGAGCTTCTTTGTTTCAAGCCTGGTCAAAATGATCTCCATAAACATAACGATAACCATAAACATCTCTGTTGCACACCATGGATGACATGGCAGGGTTTGATTGCAGCCTCGGGCAATTGCCTGTGTGGAGTTTGCACATTCTCCCCGTGTCTGCATGGGTTTCCTCTGGGTGCTCCAGTTTCTTCCCACGATCCAAAGGTGTACAAGTTAGGTGAATTGGCAATGCTAAATTGTCCATAGTGTAAGTTAGGTGCATTAATCAGTGATAAATGTAGAGTAATAGGGTAAGGGAATGAGTCTGGGTGGGTTACTTGTAGAGGATTGATGTGGACTTGTTGGGCCAAATGGCCTGTTTCCAATTTGTAGGGATTCTATCATAATTGGCTGGCATTTGCACTGATTAATTGGAATGTTGGTGTGAAGTATGAAAGTAACTTTATTCCAAGGGAATTGGAGGGTGATGGAGGCAGGTATTCTCAAGACGTATCTGGCTGAGCACTTAAAATGCCAGGGCGTAGTAAGCTATGGACTAAGTGCAGGTTAATGAATTCGTATAGCTTGGTGTTTGTTGGTTGGCATTGGCAGGTGGGCAGAAGGGCCTATTTCTATGCTGTATGACTCTATGAATGATAACTGATTTTTTTCTGCTGTTGCAGCTGGCATAAGAATACTTTCCTACCTCAAGAGCAAATGATACCCGCTTCCTTTTTGTGCTCCGTCTGCTTCCCCCTCACTTCACTAAACAGAATGGCTCTGCACTTCTGACCGTTTCACACTGAGAGGAAACTGCCTTCATTGAACATTTGGCAAACTTTTATTTTGGCTGTTTGCCAAGAGCTGCGATGTGATGGCTCAATTTGCATCAAACCATGTTATTATATCAGAAAATCTCACTGCATTGATGTCACTGTGACAAAGTTGATCCGTCACCGTTCTCCTTCCCACAGATGAACACACTTCCTCTTTAATTTCTCTCCATATTACCTCTGTGCGCTGCTGGATAAACATGCAGATGGTCCCTGACAACCAACTTAACTATTTTAACCAAAAAATTTAAACTTATGTATGACCGAGACCAAAGTGTGGACATTTCCTTTCAGCCAGCTGCTTCTGCGGCCTTTCGTATTTTATTTCGACAATGGAGATTTCCATACAAAATCCCAGGCCATTGGATATCTGTGATGAGTAACATTAACCCTCATTATGCTTAATGTACACTTTGACCTTACACCAAAATAGATTGCCAGCTTTTCAGCTGGTTCAGGTTACGTCATACCCATACATTAAATAAGAACATGGCCTTCAATATTAACTCTTTAATGATGAGCATGAGAGGGGCAGAGTTAAAGTTTTAATTAAAGGGCATGCATGCTTAACTTGCAAAGGAATTTCCTATAGCAGTGGATTTCAGGGTATTTGAGTGTCCCACTGTAATGAGATAGAAGACCTAATTAGTGTATTTAAATTGCAAGCAATTCAGAAACATATTTAAAATGTGCTGCTGCTGTTTGGGATTGTCCTTTATTTAAACTATGGCTCTGGGCATCTCACAGGGTCTATCCATGATTTTATTGATTTTTTTACTCAATACTTCACTAGCCTGTACAGTGCGTTTGACTCTTAAATGCCCTTTGAGCAATTAGGGATCGGCAATAAATGCTGGTCTAGCTAGTGGCATCCATATCCCATGAATGCATTAAAAAAAAGCATAATGTTGCTTGAACTGGCAGAGAGGCTCCTGTGATTGTGGGTCCGTGAGAAGCAGCAATGAGCCCCCTGACCTCACTTCAAAGGAATGCCAGTTGTTGACTCAGGATATTGATTATCTTGATCGAAATGGACCTGTATTGCACTTTCTGCAATGTCAAATGTGGACCATTAATTTTACATATTTGATGAATGGAGTATATTGTTGGTAAAAAATTGTCAGACCTGGCCAACAATCACCCAGCTCATGTGTGGAACTGGTCTGGTGTTAGTAACAAGATAATTAGGAGCTTTGGGATTGGGGTATTTGGTTACCAGGAGGGGTTTCAATTCTGACGCTGTCTACTTTGAGCTGCATGACCTTTTGTTCTCTAAATGCAAAGTGCTACCAGAAAATGGTTGGGATAATATCTAGGGTGGACAGAGTGTATCATTTGGATGGACAGAAACAAGGGATTAATGTTTGCTGGACACTAGGACATTGTAGCATCAACTACATGAAGCAGGAATTTGCAAAACACAGCTCCGTTTATTTTGCAATAATTTTATCACGCATTTGCTATGCGTGCGGAGTAAAGATAGTTAGGGGTCACATGCTGATCAAAGGCAATCTGCTGCATGCTATTGGTGTTTGGTCATTGAACTTGGGTATCTCAATAATGTTGGCATTAGCAGCAATAATGATACAAAAAGCTGGCTGAAAGGGAACCATCATTGATGCAACTTCCAAGGGTTCTGTATGAGCCATAAAACTTCATTTCATCACCTTACATGTAAGTGTAATGAGGAACTGTACTGAATGCAGTGAGAAGTTGAATGTTTGATCTGGGTTTTGCGTAGGAATTGTGTCAGACCACTGCAGGAACTCCCTTCTCAATGACTTTGAGTGGTCACTCAGCCAGTACGGCACCTTCGCCAATTCCAGGGTTTAGAACATGTAAAAAGAATGAGAGGGGCGGGGGAGAAAAAGGAGGGGGTGTAGCATTGCTGATCAGAGAGTGTGTCACAACTACAGAAATAAACGTTGTCAAGGAAGGTTTCTCTACTGAGTCAGTATGGACAGTTAGGAACAGCAAGGGAGCAGCTACCTCATTGGGGGCTTTCTACAGACCCCCTATTAGCAGTAGGGAGACTGAACTCATAGGCTGGCAGATTTTGGAAAAATGCAGATATAGCAGGGTTGTTATTATGGGTCACTTCAACTTTCCCAATATTGACTGGAACCTCCTTAATGCAGATGGTTTGGATAGAGCTGTTTTTGCCAGGTGTGTTCAGGAGGGTTTCCTTACACAGTATGTAGACAGGCCGATGAGGGGAGAGGCCATTTTGGATTTGGTGCTCGGCAATAAGTTGTCAAATCTCGCGGTGGAAGAACACTTTGGTGACAGTGACCAAAACTACCTCACATTTACCATTGCCTTAGAGAGGGAAAGGATCAGTTACCATGGGGAGATATGTAAGTGGGGAAAAGGAAATTATGTTACTATCAGATAGTAGTTGGGAAGTACAGATTGGGAGCAATTGTTCCACAGAAAAGGCACAGCAGACATGTGGAGACTATTTAAGGAACAATTGTTGTGAGTGATGCATAAATTTGTTCCTCTGAGACAAACAAGAAGAGATAAGATTAAGGAACTTTCGATGACAAGAACAGAGGAGCTTCTCATCAAAACGAAGAAGGCAGCTTACATAAGGTGGAGGAAGCAAGGATCCAGCACAGCTTTAGAGGATTACAGGAACTTAAAACTGGACTGAGGAGAATCAGGAGGGGGCACGAAAAAGGCTTGGCAGGAAGGATTAGGGAGAACACAAGGCATTTTACTCATATGTAAGGAATAAGAGAATGATCAGGGAGAAGGTAGGGCCGGTCAGGGATAGAGTAAGGAACTTGTGCGAGGAGTCTGAGCAGATAGGGGAAGCCCTAAATGAGTGTTATGCTTTGGTTTTCACTAAGGAAAGGGACCTTGTTGTGAATGAGAACCTTGTGGAGCCGGGAAACAGTCTTGACCAGATCAAGATTGATGAAGTTGATGGGCTGGAAATTTTGGCAAACATTCAGATTGGAGAAAGTGAGGACTGCAGATGCTGGAGATCAGAGCTGAAAACGTGTTGCTGGAAAAGCGCAGCAGGTCAGGCAGCATCCAAGGAATAGGAGAATCGACGTTTCGGGCCTAAGCCCTTCTTCAGGAATGAGGAAAGTGTGTCCAGCAGGCTAAGATAAAAGGTAGGGAGGAGGGACTTGGGGGAGGGGCGTTGGAAATGCCATAGGTGGAGGGAGGTTAAGGTGAGGGTGATAGGCCGGAGTGAGGTCAGGAAGATGATTGCAGGTTAGGAAGGCGGTGCTGAGTTCGAGGGATTTGACCGAGACAAGGTGGGGGGAGGGGAAATGAGGAAACTGGAGAAATCTGAGTTCATCCCTTGTGGTTGGAGGGTTCCCAGGCAGAAGATGAGGCGCTCTTCCTCCAACCGTCGTGTTGCCATGGTCTGGCGATGGAGGAGTCCAAGGACCTTCATGTCCTTGGTGGAGTGGGAGGGGGAGTTAAAGTGTTGAGCCACAGGGTGGTTGGGTTGGTTGGTCCGGGTGTTCCAGAGGTGTTCTCTGAAACGCTCCGCAAGTAGGCGGTCTGTCTCCCCAATATAGAGGAGGCCACATCGGGTGCAGCGGATGCAATAGATGATGTGTGTGGAGGTGCAGGTGAATTTGTGGCGGATATGGAAGTGTCCCTTGGGGCCTTGGAGGGAAATAAGGGGGGAGGTGTGGGCGCAAGTTTTGCATTTCTTGTGGTTGCAGGGGAAGGTGCCGGGAGTGTAGGTTGGGTTAGTGGGGGGTGTGGACCTGACGAGGGAGTCACGGAGGGAGTGGTCTTTTCGGAACGCTGATAGGGGAGGGGAGGGGAATATATCACTGGTGGTGGGGTCCGTTTGGAGGTGGCAGAAATGACGGCGGATGATATGTTGTACATGGAGGTTGGTGAGGTGGTAGGTGAGGACCAGTGGGGTTCTGTCCTGGTGGCGGTTGGAGGGGCGGGGCTCAAGGGCGGAGGAGCGGGAAGTGGAAGAGATGCAGTGGAGGGCATTGTCGACTACGTCTGGCGGGAAATTGCGGTCCTTGTAGAAGGAGGCCATCTGGGTTGTACAGTTTTGGAATTGGTCCTCCTGGGAGCAGATGCGACGGAGACGAAGTAATTGGGAATATGGGATGCCGTTTTTACAGGGGGCAGGGTGGGAGGAGGTGTAGTCCAGGTAGCTGTGGGAGTCGGTCGGTTTATAGTAAATGTCCGTGTCGATTCGGTCACCCGAGATAAAAACGGAAAGGTCTAGAAAGGGGAGGGAGGAGTCTGAGGCGGTCCAGGTGAATTTGAGGTCGGGGTGGAAGGTGTTGGTAAAGTGGATGAACTGTTCAACCTCCTCGTGTGAGCACGAGGCGGCGCCAATACAGTCATCGATGTAGCGGAGGAAAAGGTGGGGGGTGGTGCCAGTGTAGTTGCGGAAGATGGACTGTTCCACACATCCTACGAAGAGGCAGGCAGAGCTGGGGCCCATGCGGGTGCCCATGGCTACTCCTTTGGTTTGGAGGAAGTGGGAGGATTGGAAAGAGAAGTTGTTCAGGGTGAGGACCAGTTTAGTCAGTCGAAGGAGGGTGTCAGTAGAAGGGTACTGGTTGGTACAGCGGGAAAGGAAGAAGCAGAGGGCTTTAAGTCCTTCGTGATGGGAGATGGAGGTGTGCAGGGACTGGATGTCCATGGTGAAGATAAGGCGTTGGGGACCGGGGAAGTGAAAATCATGGAGGAGGTGGAGGGCGTGGGTGGTTTGATAAGTCCTCAGGGCCAGACCAGATTTATTCTAGGTTGCACTGGGAAGCAAGGAAGGAGGTTGCTAAGCCGCTGGCAAAGATCTTTGCTTCCTCACTCTCCACACGAATCATACCAGAGGATTGGAGGGAGGTGAATGTTGTTCCTCTTTACAAGAAGGGTAATAGGGAAATCACTGACAATTACAGACCAGTCAGTTTTACATCTGTGGTCAGCAAGGTTTTGGATAGAATTCTGAGGGATAGGGTTTATGACTATTTGGAAAAGAGCTGGAAATGTGTTGCTGGAAAAGCGCAGCAGGTCAGGCAGCATCCAGGGAACAGGAGAATCGACGTTTCGGGCATAAGCCCTTCTTCAGGAATGAGGAAAGTTTGTCCAGCAGGCTAAGATAAAAGGTGGGGAGGAGGGACTTGGGGGAGGGGCGTCGGAAATGTGATAGGTGGAAAGAGGTCAAGGTGAGGGTGATAGGTCAGACTGGGGTGGGGGCGGAGAGGTCGGGAAGAAGATCGCAGGTTAGGAAGGCGGTGCTGAATTCAATGGATTTGACTGAGACAGGGAGGGGGGAGGGGAAATGAGGAAACTGGTGAAATCCGAGTTCATCCCTTGTGGTTGGAGGGTTCCTAGGTGGAAGATGAGGTGTTCTTTCTCCAACCGTCGTTTTGTTGTGGTCTGACGATGGAGGAGTCCAAAGACCTACATATCCTTGGTGGAGTGGGAGGGGGAATTGAAATGTTGAGCCACAGGGTGGTTGGGTTGGTTGGTCCGGGTGTCCCAGAGGTGTTCTCTGAAACGCTCCGCAAGTAGCCGGCCTGTCTCCCCAATATAGAGGAGGCCACATCGGGTGCAGAGGATGCAATAGATGATGTGTGTGGAGGTGCAGGTGAATCTGTGGCGGATATGGAAGTTTCCTTTGGGGCCTTGGAGGGGGAGGTGTGGGCACAAGTCTTGCACCTCCTGCGGTTGCAGGGGAAGGTGCCGGGAGTGGAGATTGGGTTGGTGGGGGGTGTGGATCTGACGAGGGAGTCACGGAGGGAGTGGTCTTTACGGAATGCTGATAGGGGAGGGGAGGGAAATATATCCTTGGTGGTGGGGTCCGTTTGGAGGTAGCGGAAATAACGGCGGATGATGCGCTGTACATGGAGATTGGTGGGGTGGTAGGTGAGGACCAGTGGGGTTCTGTCCTAGTGGCGGTTGGAGGGGCGGGGCTCAAGGGCGGAGGAGCGGGAAGTGGAAGAGATGCGGTGGAGGGCATCGTCGACCACGTCGGGGGGGAAATTGCGGTCCTTGAAGAAGGAGGCCATCTGGGTTGTGCGTTTTTGGAACTGGTTCTCCTGGGAGCAGATGCGGCGGAGTCGAAGGAATTGGGAGAATGGGATGGCATTTTTACAGGGGGCAGGATGGGAGGAGGTGTAGTCCAGGTAGCTGTGGGAGTCGGTCGGTTTGTAGTAGATGTCCGTGTTGATTCGGTCGCCTGAGATAGAAATAGAAATGTCGAGGAAGGGGAGGGAGGAATCTGAGACTGTCCAGGTGAATTTGAGGTCGGGGTGGAAGGTGTTGGTGAAGTGGATGAACTGTTCAACCTCCTCGTGGGAGCACGAGGCGGCGCCAATACAGTCATCGATGTAGCGGAGGAAAAGGTGGGGGGTGGGGCCAGTGTAGTTGCAGAAGATGGATTGTTCCACATATCCTACGAAGAGGCAGGCATAGCTGGGGCCCATGCGGGTGCCCATGGCTACTCCTTTCGTTTGGAGGAAGTGGGAGGATTGGAAAGAGAAGTTGTTCAGGGTGAGGACCAGTTCAGTCAGTCGAAGGAGGGTGTCAGTGGAAGGGTACTGGTCGGTACGGCGGGAAAGAAAGAAGCGGAGGGCTTTGAGTCCTTCGTGATGGGGGATGGAGGTGTACAGGGACTGGATGTCCATGGTGAAAATAAGGTGTTGGGGACCGGGGAAGCGAAAATCATGGAGCAGGTGGAGGGCATGGGTGGTGTCCCGAACGTAGGTGGGGAGTTCTTGGACTAAGGGGGACAGGACGGTGTCAAGGTATGCGGAGATGAGTTCGGTGGGGCAGGAGCAGGCGGAGACAATGGGTCGGCCGGGGCAGTCAGGTTTGTGGATTTTGGGCAGGAGGTAGAAGCGGGCGGTGCGGGGTTGTGGGACTATGAGGTTGGAGGCGGTGGATGGGAGATCCCCCGAGGTGATGAGGTTATGGACGGTCTGGGAGATGATGGTTTGGTGGTGGGGGGTGGGGTCATGGTCAAGGGGGCAGTAGGAGGAGGTATCTGCGAGCTGGCGTTTGGCCTCAGCGGTGTAGAGGTCGGTGCGCCAAACTACTACCGCGCCTCCCTTGTCTGCCGGTTTGATAGTGAGGTTGGGGTTGCAACGGAGTGAGTGGAGGGCTGCGTGTTCCGAGGGTGAGAGGTTGGAGTGGGTGAGAGGGGTGGGGGAGTTCAGGTGGCGGTTAATATCGCGGCGGCAGTTGGCTATGAAGAGGTCGAGGGCAGGTAGGAGGCCAGCACGGGGTGTCCAGGTGGATGGGGTGTGTTGGAGGCGGGAGAAGGGGTCGTCAGAGGGTGGGCAAGAGTCTTGGTTAAAGAAGTAGGCACGGAGGAGAAGGCGGCGGAAGAATTGTTCGATGTCACGCCGCGTGTTGAACTCATTAATCCGGGAGCGTAGGGGAATGAAGGTGAGGCCTCTGCTGAGGACTGATCTTTCATCCTCAGAGAGGGGTAGGTCTGGAGGGATAGTGAAAACACGGCAGGGCTGGGAGCTAGGACCTGGTGTGGGGCTGGAGCTGGGTGTGGGGGCGGGGTTAGGTCTGGGGTTGGGGACGGGGATCGGCGTGGGGGCGGGGTTGGGCGTGGTGATGGCGATAGGCGAAGGGGCGGGGTTAGACGTGTTGACGGAAATAGGCGTGGGGCGGGGTTAGGCATGCAGTCAGAGATCGGCGAAGGGGCGGGGTTAGGCGTGGTGACGGAACTTGCCGGGGGGCGGGGTTAGGCGTGGAGATCGGCGTGGGGGCGGAGACACATGCGGCGTTGTGGGCGTGTAGGTTAGTGACGTCACTGGGGGCGGAAGTGGCTGCGGCGACCGCAGAGACAGAGTTATTCCCCATAGCCGCGGAGGTCCCGACCTCTCTGCCCCCACCCCAGTCTGACCTATCTCCCTCACCTTGATCTCTTTCCACCTATCACATTTCCGACGCCCATCCCCCAAGTCCCTCCTCCCTACCTTTTATCTTAGCCTGCTGGACAAACTTTCCTCATTCCTGAAGAAGGGCTAATGCCTGAAACGTCGATTCTCCTGTTCCCTGGATGCTGCCTGACCTGCTGCGCTTTTCCAGCAACACATTTCCAGCTCTGATCTCCAGCATCTGCAGTCCTCACTTTCTCCTCGACTATTTCGAAAAGCATGGCATGATTAAAAGCAGTCAGCATGGCTTTGTGAGGGGCAGGTCATGCCTCACAAATGTTATTGAGTTCTTTGAGGAGGTGATGAGACAGGTTGATGAAGGTCAGGCGGTGGATGTGGTGTATATGGACTTCCGCAAGGCACTCGGTAACGTTCCCCATTATAGACTTATTCAGAAAGTCAGGAGGTATGGGATACGGGGGGATTTGGCTTTCTGAATTCAGAATTGGTTGGCTGACAGAAGGCAGAGAGTGGTTGTAGATGGAAAGTATTCTGCCTGGAGATCAGTAGTGAGTGGTGTCTTACAGGGCTCTGTTCTTGGGCCTCTGCCCTTTGTAGTTTTTATAAATGACTTGGATGAGGAGGTTGAGGGGTGGGTTAGTAAATTTTCCGATGACATAAAGGTTGGAGCTGCCGTTGATAGTATCAAGGACTGTTGTAGGCTGCAGCCTGACATTGACAGGATGCAGAGCTGGGCTGAGAAATGGCAAGTATAGTTCAACCTGGATAAATGTGAAGTGTTGCATTTTGGAAGGTTGAATTTGAATGCTGAATATAGGATTAAAGACAGGATTCTTAGCAGTGTGGAGGAGCAGTGGGATCTTGGGGTTCCAGTGCCCTCATAGATCCCTCAAAGTTGCCACCCAAATGGATAGGGTTGTTAACAAAGCATATGGTGTTTTGGCTTCCATTTACAGGGGGATCGTGTTTAAGAGCCGTGGGGCTTTGCTGCAGCTCTACAAAACTCTGGTGAGACCACACTTGGAATATATTGTTGGTAAGGCAAGATCTCCCCTGCACAAAACCATGTTGCCCATCACTGATAAGCCCATTCTTTTCTAAATATAAATAGATCCTATCCCTCAGTACCTTCTCCAGCAACTTTCCCACCACTGACGTCAGGTTCACTGCTCTGTAGTTACCCAGAATATCCCTACTACCCTTCTTGTACTGGGGGCAACATGAGCAACCCGCCACTCATCCTGTATTTAAGGATGCCAAAAGATATCTGTCAGGGCCCCAGCTAATTCCTCTATCGCCTCCCTCAGCAACCTGGGATAGATCCCATCCGGTCCTGGGGGTTTGTCCACCTTAAAAACCTCTAGCCTACCCAACATATCTTCCCTAATGATGTCAACATGATCCAGACTAATCAAACTTCTATCTCTAATCTCAATATTCATCATGTTCCTCTCCTCAGTGAATACTGATACAAAGTAATCATTCAGAATCTCACCCATTCTCTCAGGTTTGACACAGATCCTTCCTTCATTATCCTTTAGTGGACCAATCCTTTCTCTAGTTACCTGCTTGCTTCTTATATAAGAATAAAATGCTTTGGGATTCTCCTTAATTCTGCTCACTAAAGCTGTTTCATGACCCCTTTTAGCCCACTTGATTCCTCATTTAAGACTTGTCCTACTCTTCTGATATTCCTCCAGGGCCCGTTCTGTTCTTAGCTGCCTGGACCTTAAGTACGCTTCCCTTTTCCTCTTGGCTAGTCTTACAATTTCTCCTGTCATCCACGGTTCAGGAATCTTGCCCTTCCTATCCTTTGTCTTCAAACAGACATGCCTACCCTGCACTATCTTTAACCTATCTTTGAAAGCCTCCCACATCTCAAATGTGGACTTCCCTTCAAATAGCTGTGTCCAATCCACATTTCCGAGTTCCTGCCTAATTTTGATATAATTAGCCTTGGCCCAATTTAGTACTCGGATGCTGCCTGAATTGCTGTGCTCTTCCAGCACCACTGATCCAGAACCTCTTCCCTTAGGACCACTCTCTTCTTTATCGCTGAGTATTCTAAAACTTACAGAATTGTAGTCACTGTTCCCAAAGAAATCCCCCACCGCAACTTCGACCACCAGTACCAGGTCCAATATGGCCCCTTCCCTCGTCGGATTATTGACATACTGCTCTAGAAAACTCTCCTGGACGCTTCTTACAAATTCTACCCCATCCAGACCTCTGACGCTAAGTGTATCCCAGTCAATGTTGGGAAAATTAAAATCTCCCATCACCACTACCCTATTGCCTCTACATCTTTCCATTATCTGTTTACCTATTTGATCTTCTACCTCATGCTCACTGTTGGGAGGCCTGTAATACAGCCCCAACATTCTAACTGCACTCTTCTTATTTCTCAGCTCCACCCAGGAGACATGATGAACTGCACAAGCAGATGTGCTTCCTGAAGCCACTTCTTGATGGCCAACTGGGAGATGTGCTGAAGAAGGGCCTGTGCCCGAAACGTCGAATCTCCTGTTCCCTGGATGCTGCCTGACCTGCTGTGCTGTTCCAGCAATAAAGTTTCAACTTTGATCTCCAGCATCTGCAGACCTCACTTTCTCCCCAACTGGGAGATGTGCCCAGTTGGAGCTTGAAAAACAATAGAAGTGAGGAATCCCACAGAGATCTTCAGCGACACAGAGACTGCACTTCCTCCCAGTCCATGTGGTTGCAGATCCTCCTCCCGCAGGTGCCCGATGTAGGTGGTGGTGTCCTGGTCATGTGAAAATTCTATCATTGGCCGTTGCTGATCTGCAGCTATCTGTAACATCTTGGATAGACCCTCTTGTAGTAAGCTGCTTGAGGACATGGTGGCTCAAGGGTTAGCACTGCTGCCTTACAGTGCTAGGGACCTGAGTGTAATTCCAGCCTTGAGCAACTGTCTGTGTGGAGTCTGAGCATTCACCCCATGTCTGTGTGGGTTTCTTCAGGATGATCCAATTTTGTCTCACAACCCAAAGATGCGCAGATTAGGTAGCATGGCCATGCCAAGTTGTCCAAAGTGTCCAAGGTTGTGCAGGCTAGGTACATTAGCGATAGGAATTGCAGGGTTTCAGGGATGGAGTGGGTCTGGGTGGGATGCTGTTTGGAGGGTCGATGTGGACTCAATGGGCCTAATAGCCTGCTTCCACACAATAGGTATTCTTTGACACAGAAGTCTCTGGGTGCCCTCTTCAGGTACTGCTTGTTCCTCCACAACTGGAGCCCCTTTGGCCTTAGGCCTCTGCTGCTGTTTGCACTGCGTACTCCTTTACCTTCTCATCCTGTTCTTCTGTCAATGTACCAAACCACTAGAGCTACTGAATTTAGCTGGCCAAGCAATTTACACTGAAATAGGGATCTGTGAGCAAATAGTAGCCAAGTTGATGTTTGATTTGCTTTTGAAAATCTCTCCTAGCCAACCTAACCTTATCAGGCTGCTTATCTTAAGCAAAAACCTGCCCTGCAGCCACTGCAACACGGAGTAGCTTAACCTGCATGACGCATGGCTGCTTGTCCTCATTCAGTCATGTCCAAGGAATTTACAGCCTTCAGCATTAATGTGCATTTTCTGCACGTGGCATGTAGCTCACTCTGACACTGGTGGCCTTCTTATATCCTGCGACTTAGCCTTGGAACCTTGGAATCATTAGCATATATATGTGGTGAAGGCTACTGCATTGTTTCAAATAGACCAACACATCCAGTCCCACTACCAACGCTGTTGATGTGTCCTTCAGCTCAGAGTTCAATGCATGATGTGACCTATTTGGGTTGTCAGTGTCCAGAGTGGTTAGAGCCTTTTAGCCTGTATGCTACAGTGAGTGCTTCTTTCCAGTGTTACATCCATAATGGAGTGTGGACACTGTTGTCACTTTTTGGTTGCTGTTTTGCTTCACACACATTCGGACGTTTGAGCTGTACAGGAACTCAGGCAAACAGACCTCAGGCCCCTCCCATTTCTACAGTGTATTCTGAGTGAGAGCCTCTATATTGACCCCACTGAGGAAAAGAATCGCACACATAAATATTTTTCAATTCCTTCACCTTTATTCCTCTTCCCTCTAACCTACACTCTTCTCCATCCCCTTGGGAATGGACAGTGGACAGTCTTTGAGGACAGCCTTTTCCTATCCTCTGATGTCCCATTTGTGGTGCTTTAATCTCCCCTGTCGCCATAGCCGCATTCCTGATTTCCTTTGACCTTCCTGAGCTTCCGTCTAAGCCCACACCCATCCAGTTCCCATGCCCACTCCTTGTTCTGCTCTGCCTCTTATTCAGTGCACCATCTTTTTCACTTCACTAGCACACAGCATGGTCCCATTCTATTCGCCATATTCAATATGGATCTCCCATTCTTACTTGTCCCTCTTGCCCTTATCATTATGACTCTTCCTTCTGCTTCCCAGTTGCCTACCTCCATTCTCCAGGATCCTTCTGGCGCATCTGATAAACATTTTAGGTTTAACTCGTTGCTATATCTTCCCACATGTATCTATAACTTTTAGATTGTGCCCTTTTGTTTTGAGTGCCCCTTGCTTAACCTGGTCAGATTTGCTGGTGATAGCCAATGTGACTATCTCGCAAGAATAAGATTTCTCATGAATTAGGTGGACTGTACAGCCTGCATACCTTACAGTGTAACAGTTTAAGCAATGAAATTTGGTTATGAAAGATTCTTCAGCAGAAGTGTGCACTCACTAGAACTTCCAGGAAGAAGCCTAGCCTTCCAGATACACGTCTCATATTATATGGCTGGGTCCATGAACTGATATGGCTCATTGGGTTTGCACATTGGAAATCAAGCTTTGCTCTTCTCAGAGTGGTCACAAGTGTTAAAGATTTAAAGAAGTTCACAGAGTTCCCCAAATTGCCAATCTGTTTAGACTCAGGTTGATTAAATATATGGATCAAGTTTCTGCACTTAACAAGAATTAATCATTATTTGAAATAAACAGATTCTAGTTACAGGTAAGCAGTTATGAACTGGTGGCATGTAAGTCTACAAGGTCACACACACACACACACACACACACACACACACACACACACACCGGAGGGAAAAAACCTTGGGCAGAAGTTCATTAGTACCCACATACAAAATCTACTGAGATGTTCTTTGTTTTTATCAGACTGCTGTTTCCCAATCTTCTCTCTCCAAATGCTTTCACTGGGATTGCAGGAGGTGCAGAGTAACTGGCTTACACTCATAAGCAGTCTCTAGCTTATTCATTAAAAGTCACAACCTCCAAGAAATCCTGAAGGTAAAATGAACTGTTTTTCTTCAAATACAAAGTGGCATAGAGTAGAGAGAGCTCTTGAGCTTGTGGCAATCAGATGGCTTCCCATTATCTTGTTCATGGCCTAAACTGTTAAGGTCTTGGGAATCGATCATACAGTTAGAACATAGAACATAGAACATAGAACAATACAGCACAGAACAGGCCCTTCAGCCCACGATGTTGTGCCGAACATTTGTCCTAGCTTAAGCACCCATCCATGTACCTATCCAATTGCCACTTAAAGGTCACCAAAGATTCTGACTCTACCACTCCCACAGGCAGTGCATTCCATGCCCCCACCACTCTCTGGGTAAAGAACCCACCCCTGACATCTCCCCTATACCTTCCACCCTTCACCTTAAATTTATGTCCCCTTGTAACACTCTGTTGCACCCGGGGAAAAAGTTTCTGACTGTCTACTCTATCTATTCCTCTGATCATCTTATAAACCTTTATCAAGTCACCCCTTATCCTTCGCCGTTCCAATGAGAAAAGGCCTAGCACTCTCAACCTATCCTCGTACGACCTATTCTCCATTCCAGGCAACATCCTGGTAAATCTTCTCTGCACCCTCTCCAAAGCTTCCACATCTTTCCTAAAGTGAGGCGACCAGAACTGCACACAGTACTCCAAATGTGGCCTAACCAAAGTCCTGTACAGTTGCAACATCACTTCACGACTCTTGAATTCAATCCCTCTGCTAATGAACGCTAATACACCATAGACCTTCTTACAAGCTCTATCCACCTGAGTGGCAACTTTCAAAGATCTATGAACATAGACCCCAAGATCCCTCTGTTCCTCCACCTCACTAAGAACCCTAGCGTTAACCCTGTATTCCGCATTCTTATTTGTCTTTCCAAAATGGACAACCTCACACTTGGCAGGGTTGAACTCCATCTGCCACTCCTCAGCCCAGCTCTGCATCATATCTAAGTCCCTTTGCAGCCGACAACAGCCGTCCTCATTATCCACAACTCCACCAATCTTCGTATCATCTGCAAATTTACTGACCCACCCTTCGACTCCCTCATCCAAGTCATTAATAAAAATTGCAAACAGGAGAGGACCCAGAACTGATCCCTGCGAAACTCCACTTGTAACTGGGCTCCAGGCTGAATATTTGCCATCTACCACCACTCTCTGACTTCGACCGGTTAGCCAGTTTTCTATCCAAGTGGCCAAATTTCCCTCTATCCCATGCCTCCTGACCATGGGGAACCTTATCAAATGCCTTACTAAAATCCATGTATACTACATCCACTGCTCTACCCTCATTCACATGCTTGGTCACCTCCTCAAAGAATTCAATAAGACTTGTAAGGCAAGACCTACCCTTCACAAATCCGTGCTGGCTGTCCCTAATCAAGCAGTGTCTTTCCAGATACTCATAAATCCTATCTCTCTGTACCCTTTCCATTACTTTGCCTACCACCGAAGTAAGACTAACTGGCCTGTAATTCCCGGGGTTATCCCTATTCCCTTTTTTGAACAGGGGCACAACATTCGCCACTCTCCAGTCCCCTGATACCACCCCCGTTGACAGTGAAGATGAAAAGATCATTGCCAACGGTACTGCAATTTCCTCTCTTGCTTCCCACATAATCCTAGGATATATCCCGTCAGGCCCGGGGGACTTGTCTATCCTCAAGTTGTTCAAAATGTCCAACACATCTTCCTTCCTAACAAGTATCTCCTCTAGCTTATCAGTCCGTTTCACACTCTCCTCTTCAACAATACGGTCCCTCTCGTTCATAAATACTGAAGAAAAGTACTCATTCAAGACCTCTCCTATCTCTTCCGACTCAATACACAGTCTCCCACTACTGTCCTTGATCGGACCTACCCTCGTTCTAATCATTATCATGTTTCTCACATACGCATAAAATGCCTTTGGGTTATCCTTGATCCTATCCGCCAAAGATTTTTCATGCCCTCTCTTAGCTCTCCTAATCCCTTTCTTCAGGTCCCTTCTGGCTATCCTGTTTCCCTCCACTGCTCTGTCTGAACCCTGTTTCCTCAACCTTATGTAAGCCTTCTTCTTCCTCTTTACAAGACATTCAACCTCCCTCGTCAACCAAGGCTCCCTCACACGACCATTTCTTTCCTGCCTGACAGGTACATACATAGCAAGGACACGTTGTATCTGTTCCTTGAAAAAGTTCCACATTTCCACGACATCCTTCCCTGACAGCCTGTGCTCCCAATTTATGCTCCTCAGATCCTGTCTTACAGCATCGTAATTACCCTTCCCCCAATTGTAAAACCTACCCTGTTGCACGCACCTATCTCTCTCCATAACCAAGGTGAAAGTCACAGAATTGTGGTCACCATCACCAAAATGTTCACCCACTAACAAGCCCATCACTTGTCCCGGTTCATTACCGAGTACCAAATCCAATATGGCCTCCCCTCTGGTCGGACAATCTACATACTGAGTTAGAAAAGCTTCCTGGACACACTGCGCAAACACCGCCCCATCCAATCTACTTGATCTAAAGAGCTTCCAATCAATATTTGGGAAGTTGAAATCGCCCATGACTACTACCCTGTGGCTTCTGCACCTTTCCAAAATCTGTTTCCCAATCTGTTTCTCCACATCTCTGCTGCTATTGGGGGGCCTATAGTAAACACCCAACAAGGTGACTGCACCTTTCCTATTTCTGACTTCAGCCCATACTACCTCCAAAGGCAGATCCCCCTCGAACTGCCTTTCTGCAGCCGTTATACCATTTCTAATTAGCAACGCCACACCCCCCTCCTTTTTTACCACCCTCCCTAATCTTACTGAAACATCTGTAACCAGGAACCTCCAACAACCATTCCTGTCCCTCTTCTATCCACGTTTCCGTGATGGCCACAACATCGTAGTCCCAGGTACCGATCCATGCCTTAAGTTCACCCACCTTATTTCTGATACTCCTTGCGTTGAAGTATACGCACTTGAACCCATCTCTGTGTCCGCAAGTATTCCCTGTCAGTGCTACCTTCTTCACAGCCTCCCTACATTCTTGGACATCCTGACAAACAGCTAGCCTACTTACTGGACTACAAGTCCGGATCCCATCCCCCTGCCAAATTAGTTTAAACCCCCCCGAAGAGTGCTAGCAACCCTACCCCCCAGGATATTGGTGCCCTTCTGGTTCAGGTGCAACCCGTCCTGTTTGTACAGGTCCCACCTTCCCCAGAATGCAGTCCAATTGTCCAAATACCTGAAGCCCTCCCTCCTACACCATCCTTGCAGCCATGTGTTCAACTGCACTCTCTCCCTATTCCTTGCCTCACTGTCACGTGGCACCGGCAACAACCCAGAGATGACGACTCTGTCTGTCCTAGCTTTTAGCTTCCAGCCTAACTCCCTGAGCTCTTGAATGACCTCCCCACCCCTCTTCCTACCTATGTCATTGGTGCCAACGTGCACCACGACTTCTGGCTGCACACCCTCCCCCTTAAGGATTCTGAAGACACGGTCCGAGACGTCTCGGACCCTGGCACCCGGGAGGCAACGGTGGGCGGCACGGTGGTACAGTGGTTAGCACTGCTGCCTCACAGCGCCTGAGACCCGGGTTCAATTCCCGCCTCAGGCGACTGACTGTGTGGAGTTTGCACATTCTCCCTGTATCTGCGTGGGTTTCCTCCGGGTGCTCCGGTTTCCTCCCACAGTCCAAAAGATGTGCAGGGTCAGGTGAATTGGCCATGCTAAATTGCCCGTAGTGTTAGGTAAGGGGTAAATGTAGGGGTATGGGTGGGTTTCGCTTCGGCGGGTCGGTGTGGACTTGTTGGGCCGAAGGGCCTGTTTCCACACTGTAATGTAATCTAAAAAAAAAACCATCCGAGAGTCTCGCCCCTGTCCACAGAACCACCTGTCCGTCCCTCTAACTAGAGAATCTCCTATAACTAGCGCTCTCCTCCTCTCCCCCTTTCCCTTCTGAGTCTCAGAGCCAGACCTCGCGCCACAGACCCGGTCACTGCAGCTTACCCCTGCTAGGCCGTACCCCCCAACAGTATCCAAAGCGGTATACTTAATGTTTAGGGGAACGACCACAGGGGATCCCTGCACTGCCTCCCCTTCCCACCTCTAACTGTTACCTAGCTACGTCTGTTCTCTGGCGTAGCTATTTCCCTGTAGCTTCTATCTATCACCCTCTCAGCCTCTCGAATAATCCTCAGTTCATCCAACTCCAGTTCCAGTTCCCTAACTCGTTCTGCGAGGAGCAGGATCTGACTGCATTTCCTGCAGATGAAGTCGGCAGGAGTATCGGTGGTCACCCCTACCTCGAACATCCTGCAGGAGGAACATTCCACTGCCTGCGCTGCCATTACTCTACACATTGTCTCCGAAAACAAGAACACTGAGTAGCTTACCTGTGGACTTTAAAATTAGGTTAGAGGAGGAAGATGGGAGGGAGGCCCTACTATATTAGGGCCTGGGGTCTAGAACACACCCACTCAAATATCAATCACTTCCCTTCCCGACCAGCTCTGCGCTCCAACCTCACTTCTGCCCAGCTCACGCCGCTCTCTGCTGTGAAAAGACCGTTGGCGTCGAGGTAAGTTCTTTATATATCAATCACTTACCTTCCCGATCAGCTCTGCGCTCCAACCTCACTTCCGCCCAGCTCGCGCTGCTCTCTGCCGTGAAAAGACCGTTGGCTTCAAAGTAAGTTCTTTATATATCAATCACTTACCTTCCCGACCAGCTCTGCGCTCCAATCTCACTTCCGCCCAGCTCGCACTGCTCTCTGCTGTTGTTGGCAGGTAGAGGACTTTTCTCAGTGATAGTTGACAAGACAATCAGCTTCACTTGTAAACTATCCCTCAGTTCTAATTGGAACTTACAGCTTCATGATTGGCAGGCAGCAGGCCTTTGTCATCTATAACCAGTCACTAGTCTACAGACAATCAGTTACTTGTTGCCAGGTGAACCTCCATTTTGTACACCCCCTTGTCTTCAGCTCATCTGCAAACTTCAATCACTGCTTGAACAGACAGCTGTGTAAACAGTACTTACAATGAGGGCCAGGCTTTCTTGCTTTCAAAACATGCAGCAATCTTTCAGAAATCCCTATTTTTTAAAAACTGTTCTTTACCCATGTCAGCACTTAATCACAAATACAGAAAAATGAACATACTTTCTTGATTTTGCCTAACTAGATTGTGCCCATCAATGGAATTTCAGTGGTCAAGGCTCATTCTTGAGAGCATGCTGATGAGTACAAATGAAGTTCAATACTAACAACATTTTGAAATTTAGTCAAGAATTTTAGTCTCTTTCTCAAAAGTTCCACCTTTTAAAATACTTCAGGCAGACTTGGAACAATTTGCAGTACATAGGTGACTACAGAAGCTGAACTGTATGATTAAAACTATAACTTGACTGCCTGAAGCTGGTTCTACAGTGCCATTGGAAAGACTGAAATTGAGTCCAACGCTGACATTATTTCTTGTTAAAAAGAGAAACTTGCATTTGTATAACACGAGTCACAACCTTATATTATCTCAAGGCACTTGACCACCATTGAAATATATTTGAAGTCAGGCACTTTTATAATGTAGAAAATATGGCAACTAACCTGTACACACCAAAATCCAAAAAAAAGAACTTAATAATGGCCAAGTGATGCACAATGCAGTATGCTATTAGTACCATGTTGGAATATCAACTAGGTTACTGCTCTAGTCACTGCAGGGGAGACGTGATAGCCCAGTGGTATTATCACTGGGCTATTAATCCAGAGACCTAAGTAATGCTCTGGGGACCTGGATTCATAGAGTCATAGAGATGTACAGCATGGAAACAGACCCTTCGGTCCAATCCGTCCATGCCGACCAGATATCCCAACCCAATCTAGTCCCACCTGCCAGCACCTGGCCAATATCCCTCCAAACCCTTCCTATTCATATACCCATCCAAATGCCTCTTAAATGTTGCAATTGTACCAGCCTCCACCACATCCTCTGGCAGCTCATTCCATACACGTACCACCCTCTGCATGAAAAAGTTGCCCCTTAGGTTTCTTTCCCCTCTCACCCTAAACCTATGCCCTCTAGTTCTGGACTCCCCTACCACAGGGAAAAGACATTGTCTATCTATCGTAACCATGCCCCTCATAATTTTGTAAACCTCTGTAAGGTCACCCCTCAGCCTCCAACGGTCCAGGGAAAACAGCCCCAGCCTGTTCAGCCTCTCCCTGTAGCTCAGATCCTCCAACCCTGGCAACATCATTGTAAATATTTTCTGAACCCTTTCAAGTTTCACAACATCTTTCCAATAGGAAGGAGACCAGAATTGTACGCAATATTCCAACAGTGGCCTAACCAATGTCCTGTACAGCCGCAACATGTCCTCCCAACTCCTGTACTCATTACTCTGACCAATAAAGGAAAACATACCAAACGCCTTCTTCACTATCCTATCTACTTGCGACTCCACTTTCAAGGAGCTATGAACCTGCACTCCAAGGACTCTTTGTTCAGCAACACTCCCTAGGACCTTACCATTAAGTGTATAAGTCCTGCTAAGATTTGCTTCCCCAAAATGCAGCACCTCGTATTTATCAGAATTAAACTCCATCTGCCACTTCTCAGCCCATTGGCCCATCTGGTCCAGATCCTGTTGTAATCTGAGGTAACCCTCTTCGCTGTCCACTACACCTCAAACTTTGGTGTCATCTGCACACTTACTAACTGTACAACTTCTGCTCACATCCAAATCATTTATGTAAATGACAAAAAGTAAAGGGCCCAGCATCGATCCTTGTGGCACTCCACTGGTCACAGGCCTCCAGTCTGAAAAACAACCCTCCACATCAACCTCTGTCTTCTACCTTTGAGCCAGTTCTGTATCCAAATGGCTAGTTCTCCCTATATTCCATGAGATCTAACCTTGCTAATCAGTCTCCCATGGGGAACCTTGTCGAAAGCCTTACTGATGTCCAATTAGATCACACCTACTGCTCTACCCTCATCAATCTTCTTTGTTACTTCTTCAAAAAACTCAATCAAGTTGGTGAGACATGATTTCACACGCACAAAGCCATGCTGACTCTCCTGAATCAGTCCTTGCCTTTCCAAATACATGTACATCCTGTCCCTCAGGATTCCCTCCAACAACTTGCCCACCACTGAGGTCAGGCTCACAGGTCTATAGTTCCCTGGCTTGTCTTTACCATCCTTCTTAAACAGTGGCACCATGTTTGCCAACCTCCAGTCTTCTGGCACCTCACCTGTGACTATCGATGATACAAATATCTCAGCAAGAGGCCCAGCAATCACTTCTCTAGCTTCCCACAGAGTTCTCGGGTACACCTGATCAGGTCCTGGGGATTTATCCACCTTTACCCGTTTCAAGACATCCAGCACTTCTTCCTCCTCTGTAATCTGGACATTTTGCAAGATGTCGCCATCTATTTCCCTACAGTCTATATCTTCCATATCCTTTTCCACAGTAAATACTGATGCAAAGTATTCATTTAGTATCTCCCCCATTTTCTGTGGCTCCACACAAAGGCCGCCTTGCTGATCTTTGAGGGGCCCTATTCTCTCCCTAGTTACCCTTTTGTCCTTAATATATTTGTAAAAACCCTTTGGATTCTCCTTAATTCTATTTGCCAAAGCTATCTCATGTCCCTGTTTTGCCCTCCTGATTTCCCTCTTAAGTAAACTCCTATTTTCTTTATACTCTTCTAAGGATTCACTCAATCTATCCTGTCTATACCTGACATATGCTTCCTTCTTTTTCTTAACCAAACCCTCAATTTTTTTAGTCATCCAGCATTCCGTATACCTACCAGCCTTCCCTTTCACCCAGACAGGAATATACTTTCTCTGGATTCTTGTTATCTCATTTCTGAAGGCTTCCCATTTTCCAGCCGTCCCGTTACCTGCAAACATCTGCCTCCAATCAGCTTTCGAATGTTCTTGCCTAATACCATCAAAATTGGCCTTTTTCCAATTTAGAACTTCAATTTTTAGATCTGGTCTATCCTTTTCCATCACAATTTTAAAACAAATAGAATTATGGTCTCTGGCCCCAAAGTGCTCCCCCACTGACACCTCAGTCACCTGCCCTGCCTTATTTCCCAAGAGTAGGTCAAGTTTTGCAGCTTCCCTAGTAGGTACATCCACATACTGAATCAGAAAATTGTCTTGTACACACTTAAGAAATTCCTCTCCATCTAAACCTTGAACACTATGGCAGTCCCAGTTGATGTTTGGAAAGTTAAAATCCCCAACCATAACTACCCTATTATTCTTACAGATAGCTGAGATCTCCTTACAAGTTTACTTCTCAATTTCCATCTGATTATTAAGCTAAAAATCACACAACACCAGGTTATAGTCCAACAGGTTTAATTGGAAGCACACTAGCTTTCGGAGCGACGCTCCTTCATCAGGTGATTGTGGAGGGCTCGATCGTAACACAGAATTTATAGCAAAAATTTGCAGTGTGATGTAACTGAAATTATACATTGAAGAATTGATTGTCTGTTAAGCCTTTCATCTGTTAGAATACAGTGATAGTTTCACTTCTTTCATGTGTAAATCAGAAAACCCTTTTTTTTGAAGTTGCATTCTCGGGTTAGCTGTTAACAATGGTGATAGCTAGACAATGCATCTGATTATTAGGGGGGCTATAATACAATCCCAATAAGGTGATCATCCCTTTCATATTTCTCAGTTCCACCCAAATAACTTCCCTGGATGTATTTCCAGGAATATCTTCCCTCAGCACAGCTGTAATGCTATCCCTTATCAAAAAATGCCACTCCCCCTCCTCTCTTGCCTCCCTTTCTATCCTTCCTGTAGCATTTGTATCCTGGAACATTAAGCTGCCAGTCCTGCCCAGCCCTGAGCCGTGTTTCCATAATTACTATGATATCCCAGTCCCATGTTCCTAACCATGCCCTGAGTTCATCTGCCTTCCCTGTAAGGCCCCTTGCAATAAATGCAGTTTAATTTATTAGTCTTACCTTGTCCCTGCCTGCCCTGACTGTTTGACTCACTTCTGTTCTCAGCTGTACCCATCTCAGATCGATCACTTTCCTCACTATCTCCCGGGGTCCCACCCCCCCACACCTTACTAGTTTAAATCCTCCCAAACAGATCTAGCAAATTTCCCTGCCAGTCTATTAGTTCCCTTCCAGTTTAGATGCAATCCATCCTTCTTGTAAGGTCACTTCTACCCCAAAAGAGATTCCAATGATCCAAAAATGTGAATCCTTCTCCCATACACCAGCTTCTCAGCCATGCATTCGTCTGCTCCATCCTCCTATTCCTGCCCTCACTAGCTCGTAGCACTGGGAGTAATCCAGATATTACTACCCTTGAGGACCACCTTTTTAAATTTCTGCCTAACTCTCTGTAATCTCCCTTCAGAGTCTCAACCTTTTCCCTTCCAATGTCGTTGGTTCCAGTGTGGACAATGACCACCTGCTGGCCCCTCTCCCCCGTGAGAACATTCTGCACCCTCTCTGAGACATCCTTGAATCTGGCACCAGGGAAACAACACACCATTCTGCTTTTTCTCTGCTGGTCACTGTGTCAAATGGTGGAATTTGAATTCAATAAAAATGTAAAATTAAGAGCGTAATGATAACCATGAGTCAATTGTCCTAAAATCCCATCAGATTCATTAATGTCCTTTAGGGGAAGGAATCTGCCATCTTTACCTGGTCTGGCCAACATGTGACTCAATACCCACAGGAATGTGGTTGACAATAAATGCTGATGCTCTCTTCCTGGGAATGAATAAAAATGTGAGAGTTGAATACACAACCTCTGCTGACGCATTGTGTTCTTGCACCTGATCTAGTCACTGCTCAAGAAGGTTCACATGGCATTAGTAGAACCAAACTCTTTGTTATCGTCATCTATGGTTTTCCAGAACTTTCTACGTGGTAGAAGCTTGCAATGGTGAGAATCTTTTGGTACTGATAGGGTCATCAGCCACCACCAGTTGGAAGAAGCTAGAGTAAAGGGAAATATTATTTGAAAGAAAATAATAATAAAATTTATACTGTGCCTTTAATGTAATGAAATACTCACTCATGGACTAGCAATCTGAAGGACCCGGGTTAAACATCTGCCAGAATAAAACAAAGAACCACAGATGCCAGAGATCTGAAACAAAAGTAGAAATTACTGGCAAAGCTCAGCAGGTCTGGCAGCATCTGTGGAAAAAAAAAGCAGATTTAAGAAAACATTCTGATCAAGAGTCACTGAAATCGAAATGTTAACTCTGCTGCCAGACCTGCTGAGTTTTACCAGCAATTCCTGTTTTCATTTCTAATCCTACAATGATAGCTGATGGAATTTAAATTCAATGCAAAAATCTGGTTATAAAAGCCAGAATGTCAGTAAAGTGACTATGAAAACAACCAATGATTCTTGTACAATTCCATCTTGTTCACTATTGTCCTTCAGGGAAGGAAATTGCCACCTTTACCTGGTCGGTCCTACATGTGTTCCAGATCTAGAACTATGTGGCTGATTCTCTGAAATGACACCACAAGCCTCTGAGTTCAAGGCAATGAGAGATGGCCAAAAAATGGCAGGAATACCCACCTGAAGAAAGAATAAAGTAAACTAAAAGGGCACAGCAAAACCTAAGAACTAGGAGTAGAATTTGGCAATTCATACGATCATGGTTAATATAATCTCAGCCTCAACTCCACTTTCCTGCCTGCTCTCCATAACCCTTCTACCCATTACTAATTAAAAATCTGTCTATCTCCTTCTAAGATTTACTTGATGTCCTAGCATTCATCAGACTTTGGTGTAGTGAATTCCTGATTCATGCCTCTCTGAGAGAAGTAATTTGTTTAAATCTGCTACTCCTGATCCTCAAATTATAACCATTGGTTTTAGATTGTCCCACATGAGGAACCATCCTTTCATCATTTATTTTGTCAATCCCCTTCAGCATCTTGTATACTTCAGTTAGATCTCCCCTCATTCTTCTAAACTCCAGAGACAAAAGGCCTAAACAGCTCAAACTCTCTCCATAAGACAAACCTCTCATCTCGAATCAAGTGTTGACACTCCTACTGATGCAAGTAGAAAACTGGGTGTTGTAGGGTCATACATTCGGCACTGATCATGTGCTTTGTTAAAACTCTTGACATGCTTCCTGTAATTATGAGCATCACTGAGTAGCACATTATTTTCAGCAACATTTAGTAATGAAGTTCCTCAGTAACTACAGCAACTGCTTCTAGTAAAATGGTGCTTTTAACGTTGTTACGATGTTCAAAGGCACTTTGCAGGAGTACTGTCAGACTAAAAAATGATACTGAGCTAAAGGAGGAGACAATGGGCGCTGTGATACTTTGTTTAGTAGCATGTAACCACACTTTGTAAGAAAAGACATGTCTTTGTGATGCACTGGATTCTCTATAAATAGATTTAGATTGAAGCATGGAGTGAATCATTCCCAGTCATCTTTCATGCATGAATAATCCTTATATTAAGAACAAAAGAAAGTATGGAATGAGGGAAGGCCATATGCTCAGTTGTGCTTTTCAACACACCTTGTGTAATATGCACTGCCTTGGTTGCAGTCCAACATACTTAATCCCTTGAAGGAGGTGAGTATGCAGGTATAACTTCTAAGAAGATAAAACTCTGATACACTACACAAAACGATAATTGGGTGAAAATGCCAAAGTATCAGTTTTAAGATTTTGATCTGTATGATACCTCAGCCCTGGTTATAATCCTGCACAGATAGGGTTTGTACGGCCTGGGTTGGATCTGCAGTGTTCCAAAGAGCATTCATATCTCGACTTATCCTTATTATCTCCTATTCTATTCTTATGGGCGATTGCTTTAAAAAGGAATTAATCAACATCATATTCACTGCTTGTTGCAATGTAGGGAAAAAGATAATTTCTTTTAATCTCTAATCTTTTTTTAAGCTTCCTAATTATCCATTCAGATCCTTTAGCTCTGTGGTCATACTTGAAGTCAAATAACCAACCTCCTCCTACAATACCCATACTTCTTAGTATCAATGCCACATTTTACAAAATATTGTAATTTTTCCACCCTTCTGATTTTGATGAAACATTAATTCCTTCAATGTGACACAACTCGATAAATAACATTCGATCCACCAGGTAAACCTGCATATGTGATTATGGGTAATGAATAACAACAGGCTATTTAGTTTTCAGGGCATCCCAGTGATCCTAGTTTTCTCAAACAAAATGTACCCATATGCACCCTTTAGCAGGGATCCCAGTGCATGATGATTGAATTTAAACACCCCCTTCACTGTAGCACACTACACTACAACACACACTACAACAGCTGGGTACCTTACAACAGATTATGTTACACACACAAAAATAGGCCATTCAGCCCAACCAGTCCATACCAAAATTTATCCTCTACCAAAGCCTCCTTTCAAATGATTTGATTTGATTTATTATTGTCAAATGTACTGAGATACAGTGAAAAGTATTGTTTTGTAGGCTATCCAGACAAATTATCCCTTACATAATTGTTGAATTGAATTGAATTTATTGTCACATGTACTGAGACACAATGAAAAGCTTTGTCTTGTGAGAAATACAGGCAGATCACTTAGTTAAGTAGCATAGATAGTAAATAATAGGTAAGCAGCAGCAAAAACAAAAACATAGGTACAGGCGAATATTAAGAGTTAGTATTCTCACAACAGTATTCTCAGTATTTTTACAACAGTCAGCTAGAAACTGTTTCGAAAATGGCTGGTGCATATGTTCAGGCTTCTGTACCTTCTCCCTGATGGTAGAGGTTGTAGAAAAACATTGCCAGGGTGGGATGGATCTTTAAGAATGCTGGCGTCCTTTCCTTGACAATGGGGTAGAACATCAGGATAATAGAATGCAAAATATAGAGTTACAGCTGCAGGGAGGGTGCAGAGAAAGATCAACTTTATATATGAGATGTGTGATCAAAAGTCTGATAACAGTGGCGAAGAAGCTGCTCTTGAATCTGATGGTACATTTTTTCAAACGTTTATGTTTTCTGAGTGATGAAAGATGGTGGATGAGAGTGTAACTGGAGTGGGGAGGAGCTTTGTTTAGCTAACTGCTTTCCCAGGGCAGCAGGAAATTTTATCATTTAAACTATCATCATAACCCCTCTATTCCCTTTGTCATCATTTTTATATTTTTCTGTTCAACCAGTTTAGAGATGCTTTAACACACCCCTGGAATATGTGGGACTTGAACCCATGCCTTCTGGATACAGCAGTAGGGGCTACCACTGTGCCACAATAACTGCTCCCTTCTGATTCATATGCTTGTTTAACTTCCCTTTGATCACATCTGTAATTATTGTCTGTGATGCCCATTCTCACCAAACTCGGGTAAATAAGTTCCTTCTGAATTCCTTGTTGAATGTCTTGGTGACTATCCTAAATTGACATCCTCTTTCTCATGAAAGAGATACATTATCACTTTAATAAAAGCAAAATCTGAAACTACAACAGATAATGCTGGATTTGGTGGCATCTGTGGAGAGAGAAAAACAGAGTTAACGCTTCGGATCCTGTATGACTCTCCTCGAGAGCAATCTCCCTGTATTCATTCTATCTAAATGTTTCATCATGTTTATTAGGTGATTTTTATAAGATTGTTTCTCAGCCTTTGCTTTCAAGAGAAAAGAGGCCCAGATTGCTAATCCTCTCCTTACATGCGGACCCCCATATTTCTGGTATAGTCATCAAGTCATGTAGATGCACAGTTCAGAAACAGACCTTCCAGTCTAACTCGTCGATACTGACCAGTTATCCTAAGTTAATCTAGTTCCATTTGCCAGCATGTGCCCCATGTCTCTCTAAACCCTTCCGATTCTCATCCAGATACCTTTTAAAAGTTGCAATTGGACCAGCCTCCACCACTTCTGGCAGCTCATTTCAAACATGTATCACCCTTTGCATGAAAGAGTTGCCCCTTAGGTCCCTTTGAAATCTTTCCCCACCCACCTTAACCCTATGCCCTCTAGTTTTAGACTCCCCTACTTTGGGGAAAAGACCTCAGCTATTCACACTATCCATGCCCCTCATGACTTTATAAACATCAATAAGGTCACCCCTCAGCCTCAGATGCTCCAGGGAAACCAGTCCCAGCCTATTCAGCCTCTCCCTACTGCTCAAACCCTCCAACCCTGGCAACATTCTTGTAATCCTTTCAAGTTTCACAACATGCTTCCTATAGCAGAGAAACCAGAATTGAATGCAGTCCTGGTAAATCTTCTCTGTGCTTTCTTCAATGCCTCTATATCATTTTTGTTATGTAGAACTACTGGTAGTACTATGTGTGGTTAAATCAGTGATTGATACAGGTTTAGTATTCCTACCCTACATTTCAATTTCGAATCCTTAGAAATAAGTCAGTGTGCTCGATTTCATTAACAAATGTGGCACAGATCAGGATATGAATTTGATATGTTTGTGGCCTGTATTGTTTAGATGCATGATCAGACTACCTTGAATCTATACCCACCATAATTTTGATGACTCTTATTCTCCAACACGTGAGATTTTCCACCACTGGGAAATTAAGACCAGCTCTTAGAATAATCTGCACAAGGATTGCATTAACAAATTCAGACCAGAAGCAACATCTACCAGATGTGGTGTCATTTTCCAGAAGTGTTTTTAGTTCATTGCAAAGTTGTGGCTGCATGTAAGACTCAGTGTTTTTTTTTTACTTCAAACCAATTATTTTCCTTATTATTTTTCAATTCTTCTCCAAAGCATGCCATTTTGAGAATTTTGCCTTGTGTTTGCATAAGTATTATTGATGTTTCTATGCTTTATTTCCATAATCTTGCTTGATGTCCTGCTAGTCTGATGCGAGTTCTTTATTAGGAAAGGAGTTCTGGCTCATAGCATTCACCTTGCAAAAGCAGTGTGGAAAATGGAAGTTCAATATCCATTCAAAATATAAAACTCAACCTTAAAGGTGTGCCCAGATGCCTGAGCAAGAAGTGTCCAGAAGACAAATCAATAAGATGAAAATGTAAACAGAATGCAACACTGCCCAATTACTTGCACCTTCCAATGAGCACAATTGCAGGTGGGGAGGCAATAATTTCACTGAAGCCAGGGTTAATTCAGTTCATAGTATAGGAACTGAAGGAGGTGATGGCCGAGTGGCCTGGAGAAAGAACACCCACTTCAACCCCCCATCCCACTCTGCCAAGGACATGCAAGTCCTGGGCCACCTCCATCGCCACTCCTTGACCACCCGATGCCTGGAGGAAGAACGCCTCATCTTCCGCCTCGGGACTTTCCAACTTTATGGCATCATTGTGGATTTGACCAATTTCCTCATTTCACCTCCCCCCAACTCATCAAAGATCTAACCTTCCAACTCAGCACTGCCCTCATGACCTGTCCCACCTATCCATCTTCCTTCCCACTATCCGCTCCACTCTCCTCTCCAACTTATCACCATTACCCCTACCTCCATCCACCTATCACACTCTCAGCTACCTTCCCCCAGCCCCACCTCCCTCCCATTTATCTCACCATCCCCTCAGCTTACAGCCTCATTCCTGATGAAGGGCTTTTGCCCGAAATGTCGAATCACCTGCTCCACGGATGCTGCCTGACCTTTTCTGCAGTCCTCACTTTCGCCTATTGGTAATGTTTCTGGACTGTTAATCCGGAGACCCAGGACATATTCTGGGGACCTGGGTTCAAATCCTGCTATGGCAGATGGTGGAATTTGAATTCAACAAAAATCTGGAATTAAGAGTCTAATGATGACCATGAATCCATTGTCAATTGTTGGAAAAGCCCATCTGGTTCACTAATGTCCTTCAGGGAAGGAAACTGTCAAGGAAGAAAAAAAAAGAAAGGGCACAGACTGCTACGGCTTCAGAGGTCAATAAGATGCTAGATATTGGAGGTGATTAGTGTGCATTATTGGAGACTAGATAATAGCCCATGTCCCTGATCTTATGTGCAAAATGCACAGAACTGTTTTGTTTCTGAACAATGATTTGACTCATTGTAATGAAGGCAAAAAGCACAAATTCACCCCTTTTGTCTTTTTGGCACACTTCCAATAATGTGTTTGTTTGTGATTTAATAAAGAAACAAATAGAACATCCTAAATTTAACCCAAAAGATATGCTGAGGCTTGTATGTATCTTTGTTAATTGTTTATGCTAGTGTCAATGCTTTTTCTGAATACAGTTCAGGTCCTCTTCACTGACATGAATCATGTGTTCTATTTTTAGAGCTGCCTGTTTGATAATAACTTAAATGAGGGAGATGTGTTTCATGTACTCACACTAAAAGGGATCCTGGAGGCTTTGTTGTCAGCCCATTAATAAGTGAAGATGTTTTAATTAAAAGCCTCCCCCAAGGCAGTTTGCGCATTATCTCAAGATTGAAAATAACATGTCCACATTGACATGATACATCCGTCTCTCCATAGAAAGCGGAGAAAAGAATCATTCTCATTCTGATGATCACCTGTGTTTGTATCTGCATTAAAGTTGTACATCGACCCTCAGTACGCAAATGACTGGTGAAATATTTTCTGTTCCTCTTGGTGTTGTAAAGAATGAGTCTGGTCGCACTACCTTGGAATACTCGATTCAATTAAACCATATCATTCTACTTGTATCTCATTCAAAGGCTTGTACAGAGTAATAATTTTGATCACAAGTCAATGCCTCATCGACGCTCTGTGGGGCAAAGCAGATGATCGGTCCTTATGAATAGAACAGACTTTTAGTTTTAAACCCCAGTTCAGATGGCAAAGTTGGTGAGGACATCAAATCAAGGACCCATAAAAGGCTGGAGCATAAGCATCAATATTGAAAGGGAATCAGATTAAAAACTGCAAATCCCAGAATCATTAACATGTCTGAATGAAAATAAAGTCAGTATAACATCATTTCCTGATTCTGATCATGAGAACTCATATTCACAAAATACGCACATATTCAAATAACCTGTAATCATTCAATTGCTCATGATTATTGTTTTTAACTTGAAGAATTTGTTTTGTTTTGTAGATGGGTGAGTCCTGCACTGGAGTGTCAAACTGGATTGCGTGCTCAATTCTCTAGAGTGGGTTTGAACCCACAACCTTCTGACTCAGAGAGGCTCACACTAAACCAGATGACATATAAAGTGGGTAGATAACTGATTTGAGAGTAGGAGAATAATTGGCAAGTCGTGACAATGACACATTTAGGTTGGAGGTAAGAATACAAAAGAATAAAAGAAACTAAGAGAGGCATTAACATATGGGCTAGATTTCTAATGAGACAGACGGAGGTGAAAATCCTTGCATCTTATTACAAACATTTGTATTTTGAAGTGGAGAATGGTTTAAAACCTTTCTGGATAGATTCAGTAAGAAATTAAATAATGCTGCCCAACTGTAACTATTTTATGATCATATAAATCATGCATCAACAGAGAACTTCCAAAGCATTTGATCTGACTTTTTTTTGGAGGCACAAACGAAAAGTCCTTTTCACTTTTCAGGCATTCTAAATCCAATTTCTGTGCATTCACAGAAAGGAGCAATTCACTGCCAGCTCCACAGAGCCACCTCAACAACATACAGCTCAGGGAACTTGAAGGACAGCACAATCTCAACAGGATTTGCGTGTGAGACTAATCACAAAATAATCCCTTAGAAAACGTTTTACGTTAGGTGTCACACGTCGGAAACAAAGCAAAAGGACTAAGGGGCAGAAATGTACCATCTCAGGCTGCCAACATTCACATGCTACATAATGGAGGAAATAGATGCTGCACACTTGATCTGAACAAATGACTTATTATTTATTTGTCATTGGTTCCAAAAAACAAGGCAGGGTCCTGGCATTAGATGGCAACCAATATTATTGAAGAATTAAAACATGAGAGTGGAGGAACACCACTGTTAGAGCAGTTACTTTTATAGATTTAGTTTCAAATTTTACCAATGATGTCCCTACTTGGAAGACTGTTTTGAATTGATGCCCACATTAAGGTATTTGCTGCATTACTGCTACTGCTATTGCTCCAGTCCTACTCTGACTCCAACAGCAACTCTTTCTGCGATATTTTGATGGCATCATTGATGCTGCTTTCCTCCCTTGTCTAGAATTGGAAACATTTATCCATTTCATTTCCAATTCTCTTTACACTCTCACCTTCACCTGGTTCATCTCTAACTCCTCCCTTCCCTCCCTTGACATCTCTGCTTCCATTTCTGCAGATAGACTGGCCACCAATATCCACTGCAAACCCACAAACCCCCACAGTTACTTTGGCTATATATCGTCACACCCTGCTTCCTATAAAGTCTCAAATCCATTCTCCCAGTTCTTCCATCTCCCTCACATCTGTTCCAATGGTGTCAACATCAACAAAGGAGACTCTGAAATGTCCACCTCCTCCCTAAACTGAGGATTCCCTACACCATGGTTGACAGGGCCCTCAGCCATGTCAGATCCATCTCTTGCACTTTAGCCCTCACCCCCTTTCTTCACTCCCACAACAGTGATAGAGTACCCCTTATCCTCATCATCCCACCAGCATCCACATCCCTAAGATCATTAGCACCATTTCTGCCATATCTAGCAGGATGCCCTCATAGGACACATATTCCCCTCCCCTCCCTTGTCAGACCTTCTGCAGGGACCATTTCCTCTGGGATATCTTGGTCCACTCCTTCTCCATTCCCAACATGTTTCCATGGTACCTTCCCATGATGTTGCAGAAGGTGTAATGCCTGCCTGTTTACCTCTTGCCTGAAAAAGCGCAGCAGTCTGCTTTTCTAGCAACACATTTTCAGCTCTGATCTCCAGCATCTGCAGTCCTCACTTCTTCCCTCCTCACTATTCAAGGCACCAGAGACACCTTTCAGTCGAAGCAGCGCTTTACCTACACTTCACTCAATCTAGTGTACTGTATTGGCTGCTCACAATTTGGTCTCCTCTACATCGGGGAGATGATTGCAGACTAGGCGACTGCTTTGCAGAACTCCTGCGTTCCGTCTGCAAAAATGACCGTGACCTCCGGTAGCCTGCCACTTCAACACACCACTGAGTTCCCTTTCCAACATCTCTGTCTCAGGCTTGCTGCAATGCTCCAGAAAAGCTTAGCACAACCTCATTTCCCGCTTGGGAACCCTACAAACATCTGGAGATCAATAATGAGTTCAATAATTTTAGGGCCTGAGCACTTTCTCCCACACACCAGGCATTTTCATTACATGAGCTGTTACCATAAACAACCCATTGTCGGCCACGAATGGTCCCCATTAGCAACCATTCATTGTCCCATGTTGACCTTTACCCATTCCTTTGTCTGCCCAACTGTTTTTTTCTCTCTCTCTCTCTGATTCCTTCTCCACCTATCATTTACTTTTTCCCTCTACCCCCCCCCCCCCCCCCCACATCTTCTTGAGCATATATACCAACCTCTCCTGAGCTAAGGTCAGTTCTGAAGAAGGTTCAGTGGACCAGAAATTTTGACTCTGCTTTCTCTCCAGAGTGTGCCAGACTTACTGAGTTTTTCCAGCAATTTCTGACTTTATTTCTGCTTTCTAGTATCCACAGTACTTTGGTTTTTTTTGACCACTGTTTGTCATTGGCAGTTTTCACTATTGAAACCAAGCTAACAATTTTTCGGTGTGCTGTCAGGGCAATTGTGCTAGACAATTCTTCTGGAGACTTTAGGGTGAGGGGCTTGTGTAGAGATGTAGAACTCTATTTTAAGGTAACAATGGTATGTTTGATAATCATTCTAGTTATAGCATGCACTTTGATGCCTTCTGGTTCTTCACTAATTGCAGTATCAGTGTCATGAGTCTTGGCTGCATGGATTAATTCTAAACATCCATCTACCACTCATATAAAGAAAGCCCAGATGATAGATTTAATATGACACAATGGTGAGATCTTCCAGGTCAGCAGGCATTCATGTACATGATTCTGTGGAACAAGTTCAGCAATAATTTGCATTTGTCTATTAATTTAGGAGGATATTGAAGCACCTGGTCTCAGAAGTGGGGAGAATAGGTTTGGGTTTCAAGAGCAGGTTGGCTGACATTGAGGCAAAAATGGACAATGCTATGAAAGTAGATACTCTTTGTGATTGAGAGGAAATAATACTGGAAGCTCGGTTCTAGCTTATTAACAGTGTGGAGGTTATGGACAATCAGGATCAGCCTGGGATGATGGCCAATGATAGAAGTGGAGTCAGTAGCAAAGACTTGGAATTTGTGGCAAAGCCAAAGAAAATAGTATTATTGCTCGCACTATTACACTGGTGGAAAATATGTGTCATTAGAAACTGAAAAAGCAGATGAAGAATCCAACAGCATTGAATCTGAGCAGAAATTTGAAGACATGGTGAAGAGCTAGAGCTTGGAATCATCACATGCATGTGGAACTTGTTTCCCAATGATGATTATGCCAAATGGCAGCAAGGTGCAGTCATGGGTATGCTTGGGCTACCATCGAACAGCAAATAGGCAGTAAACAGGGTGGCATGGCAGCTCAGTGGTTAGCACTGCTGCCTCACAGTACCAGGGTCCCAGGTTCAATTCCAGCCTTAGGCAACTGTCTGTGTGGAGTTTGCACATTTTCCCTGTGTCTGTGTGGGTTTTCTCCAGGTGCTCCGGTTTCCTCCCACAGTCCAAAGAAGTGCAGGCCAGGTGAATTGGCCATGTTAAATTGCCCATCATGTTAAGTGTATTAGTCAGAGGGAAATGGGTCTGGGTGGGTTACTCTTTGGAGGGTCAGTGTGGACTGGTTGGGCTGAAGGGCCTGTTTCCACACTGTAGGGAATCTAATCAAACAACCATTGTATTGCATTTTGGTATTGCCAGTCAGTGATGTGCTTTTGATGCCAATGTCCTACTAAATGACAATAGGAAGTTCTGTATTTAATTATTCTGAGAAGATCAGAGAACATTAGAAAAGTTCATAAAACAAATGAATGATAATTTATTTTTGTTTTCAAAATATTATTGTTATTTTACCCATCCACTTTAACATTTGACAGATTGAGTAAGGCTGAACGGAACAAAATTATAAACATGTTCCTTATAGACAATTTAATGATTTTGTTCATTGTAACATACATGAGAACCATTTTGCTCACTCATTATTTCAACTTATACAGGTAAAATATTTTCAAGTTTCTACAGAATAGATGATGACCTCTTAGAGGGACAAATATTACTTGATTGTAAAGGGTGTTTAGTGACTTTCTTTAATATCCCAATGTTAAAATAACATTAGATATAATAGCTAAGTATACTAAGGCTTTGGAAGAATGATTAATGTCCCTTATCTCTCTCAATATACATTTCCGGATGAAAGCAAATTTGATATCTAGGAACTGAATTTGAATTTTTTTTTGCTTTGGTTGAGGAAAGGATAAACGTGGGTTGTCCATTCTTTCAAATCTAAACACAAAATATCTCCAGGACCACAATTAAACAAAGCATGGGTACATGCCTTGATCTCACAATGTATTCTTTCAAACCCAGGCAACAGAAAAGCATGCAGAGCTAGCCTGTGTGAAAATCTTTCAATGGCTTGCAGTCTCTGCGAGAGACTTTGATTATGGGGATTTGGCATGATACCCAATAAAATTTTTGAATAGGTTCCTATTCATTTGTCACATTCACAATAGGAAATTTATATTCTCTCCTTGAAGAATAAATTAATTTAATTTGAGCATTGCTAACCAGGCTGACAATAGGTATTTGAATTGTCTTTATTTACTGATTATTTTTAATTAAAAAATGGTGGCCCTTCATATTCAGTTGAATGAATATTTTAACTAACTGACATGAAAAATGAACCAAATGCAATGTGTGATGTTACAAGAATTCCAAGAGTCGCTGCATACAGATATGTTCACCATATTATTCCTCTGTGTCTATCTCAAATGATTCTTTCTATTGCGAGTCTCCCTCCTTGTGCTGATATAGTGAGCTCTCCAGGATCATCAAGCCAATGGTGCTCTGTGTTTAACCAGCTGGGAGGCATGTTGAAAATGCGAGCAAATCTATTCTGTCAACACTGTACTTCCTTGAGGTTAGATGGGAAAAGTCAATCGTTAACTTGTGGCAAACTAGAATTTTTAAACATGGGTAAATTAAGTAAGTATGCTAACTATGAAAAATAGCTATTTTAACACCACCTTTCTGTGTAATGAGGTCAGAAATCACACAACACCAGGTTATATTATAGTCCAAGAGGTTTGTTTGAAAATACAAGCTTGAAGCAGTGTTCTGAAAGTTTGCGATTTCAAATAAAGCTGTAGGACTCTAACCTGGTGACGTGCAACTTCTGAATTTAACCACCCCAGGTGAACATTGGTATCTCCGCATCATTTCTGTGTAATGAAATACCGTTTTCTCCAACTCTCTGGAGAACAATTCTTGGAGAATGGAAGTGCTTCTTTATGTGGAATCCATCTTTACATTTGCTCTGACTGAGCTTGGCAACTTCTGCCCAATTTTGGATGTACTGGCAACCGACAGTAGAATCAATAGGATCTTGATTCAGAATAATTTCACTTATTATTCTGAACAGACATTTTAGCAAATGAACGCCTCAATGTGTTTTGACTTTTTTTTATCCGTCAACCAATATCAGTAAAACTCTGGTCATTAGATGTACATTGATCCCTCAAAGTTGTCATACAGGTTGATAGGGTGGTTAAGAAGGCATACAGTGTGTTAGCTTTTATTTGTAGTGGGATTGAATTTCGGAACCATGAGGTCATGATGCAGCTGTACAAAACTCTTGTCCAGCTGCGTTTGGAGTATTGCGTACAATTCAAGTCACTGCATTATAGGAAGTATGTGGAAACATTGGAAAGTGTGCAGAGAAGATTTACTAGGATGTTGCCTGGTATGGAGGGAAGGTCTTACAAGGAAAGGTTGAGGGACGTGAGGCTGTTTTCATTAGAGAGAAGAAGGTTGAGAGGTGACTTAAGAGAGACATGCAAGATAATCGGGGGTTAGATCGGGTGGACAGTGAGCCTTTTTCTGAGGATGGTGATGGATAGCATGAGGGGGTATAACTTCAAATTAAGGGGTGATAGATATAGGACAGATGTCAGAGGTAGTTTCTTTACTCAGAGAGTAGTAGGGGCATGGAATGCACTGCCTGCAACAGTAGTAGACTTGCTGACTTTATGGGCTTTTAAATGATAATTGGATAAGCGGATGGGTGAGAATGGAATAGTGTAGTTAGATGGGCTTCAGATGGGTTTCACAGGGTGGCGCAACATCGCAGGCCGAAGGGTCTGAACTGCACTGTAATGTTCTATGTTCTACATTCTGTAGCACTGTGGTTTATGATCTTTAAGATGCCATACTCCTATATTACACCTATGACACTTTAAAAGTAATTCATTGACTGAAAATCACTTTAGGATGTCTTGAGTTCATGAAATACACAAAACAAATGCAAATCTTTCTTTCTTTTCTGGTCCCGCACATTGCTACAATCTTACAAATGCGATCATTAAAGTGAAATAGTACAGAGAACAGAATACATGGAACACATACACTCAACAGAACTGACTAAACAAAATGCAGAATTGCACTGATCAAGTTGAGTCCTAAATGATAACTCCAAGGAAATTCTCATTTACCAGAAATATCATTTAGTTTACCACTTCTGTTCCATGTCTGAATCATTTGTCATTGCTACCAAAAGCTAGCAAACAACAAGTTAACTGATAACCAACAGGTTTCTATAAAAAATTATCTAATGGAGAAAAACAGCTATCAAGATCAAATGGTCGTCTAAGGTGACAGAATTAGAAGACATTACACATTCGAGATAGAGTCTTAGAGTCATAGAGATGTATAGCATGGAAACAGATGCTTCAGTCCAATTCGACCATGATGACCAGATATCCCAAACCCAATCTAGTTCCACCTGCCAACACCCGTCCCATATCCCTCCAAACCCTTCCTATTCATATACCCATCCAGATACCTTTTAAATGTTGCAATTGTACCAGCCTCCATCACCTCCTCTGGCAGCTCATTGCATAGAAGTATCACCCTCTGCATGAAAAGGTTGCTCCGTAGGTCTCTTTTATACCTTTCCCCTCTTATCCTAAACCTATGCCCTCAAGTTCTGTTCTCCCCCACCCAGGGAACAGACTTTGCCTATTTATCCTATCCATGCCCCTCATAATTTTGTAAACCTCTATCAGGTCACCCCTCAGCCTCTAATGCTCCAGGGAAAGCAGCCCTAGCCTATTCAACCTCTCCCAATACCTCAAACCCTCCAACCCTGGCAACATCCTTGTAAATCTTTTCTGAACCTTTTCAAATTATACAACATCTTTCCGATAGGAAGGAGACCAGTATTCTGACTTATTACATTTTAAGTAATTTACCCACCATATGGTGGAGTAGTGGACAGTGTCGAAGAATGTTGCACATTGCAGGGGGACTTCGATAAACTGCTGAATTGGACTGAGAGGTGGCAAATGGAGTTCAATGCAGATAAATGTGAGGTGATTCACTTTGGGAAGAATAACAGGAAGGCAGAGTACTGGGTCAATGGAAAGATTCTTGGTAGTATAAATGTGCAGAGGGACCTTAGGGTCCATTTACATTGATCCCTGAAAGTTGCCACCCAGGTTTGGCATGTGTTAGGTAACCTAATACGGTGTGTTAGGTTTCATTGGTAGAAGGATTGTGGTCCGGAGCCATAATGTCATGTTGCAACAATACAAATAGCTAGTGCGGCCGCACTTGGAATATTGTGTGCTCTACTGGTCGCTCCATTACAAGAAGGATGTGGAAGCATTGGAAAAGGAGATCTACCAGGATGTTGCCTGGTCTGGAGGGATGTCCTATGAGGAAAGGCTGTGAGACTTGAGTCTGTTCTCATTGGAGAGAAGAAGGTTAAGAGGGGATTTATTAGAGACATACAAGATGATAGACAGTGAAAGTCTTTTTCCTAGGATGATGACTTCAGCTTGTATGAGGGGGCATAGCTATAAAGTGAGGGATGATAGATTTAAGACAGAATTCAGAGGCAGGTTCTTTACTCAGAGAGTGGTAAGGGCGTGGAATGCCCTACCTGCCAATGTAGTTAACCCAGCCACATTAGGGGCATTGAAATAATCCTTGGATAAGCACATGGATGATGATGGGATAGTGTAGGGGGATGGGCTTAGATTAGTTCACAAGTCGGCGCAACATCGATGGCCGAAAGGCCTGTTCTGTGCTGTATTGTTCTATGTTCTATGTTCTATACCTGTGAATTCTATTTCTCTGTGAGTGTTACTATTTCTTTCATTCATTCAAGGATGCAGGCAGCATTGGCAAAGGCAGCATTTGTTGCCCATTCCTAAAATTCTCTAAGAAGCTGTACTTGTCCTTCTAAATAGTGACAATCTAGGATTTAGGGTGTACCACAGAAGATTCATTGCTGAGTTGCTGCAGTCCGGTGTACTGGCACAGGAGGGAGTGAATGTTCAAGATCATGGTAATCAAACAGGATGCTTCTTCCTTGGTTGTGCCATGTTTCTTCAGTGTTGTTTTAAAAAAATGCTCATCCATAGAAGTGGTGAGTATTCCTACTCTTCCCTTTGCTTTCCCTATGGAACAACTTTGGAGTCAGGAGATGAGTTACTCACTGCAGAATTCCAAGACTCGTTCAACATTTATTTATGTGGCCAGTCTGGGAAATTCCTGATAAGTGATAACCCCCAGGATGTTGATGATGTGGATTTTGTCAATGGTAATGCACCTGAATGTCAAAAATTAGAGATATGGATTGTAATTGAATTTTTCTTGTGGGATTTTGGTCATTGCTTGGCAGTTTGAACGTATTCGAGAGTGTGGTACTGGAAAAGCGCAGCAGGTCAGGCAGCATCCGAGGAGCAGAAGAATCGATGTTTCGGAAATAAGCCCTTCATCAGGAATGAGGCTTGTGGGAATGAATTCCCAGTTACCTTCCCGCCAACACCAACCCCTCCCATTTATCTCTCAGCCTCCCCAGCCCACAAGCCTCATTTGTGATGAAGGACTTTTGCCTGAAACATCAATTCTCCTGCTCCTTAGATGCTGCCTGACCAGCTGTGCTTTTCCAACACCACACTCTTGACTCTGATCTCCAGCATCTGCAGTCCTCACTTTTTCCCAGTTTGAACATATTGAACATAATGTTATATAAATAATTGTGTTAGATTCACTTGTGTAGAATATTGAGTAAGTATGCTGATCAAACACAGCACACTCTTCAATTTGGCCAAACATGAAGACGCTAGTTGGTGCCTTCACTTATAAGGAATGCAAAATAAATCAAGTGAGATCAAATTGCTGTTTCACTCAGCCTACTCTTTCCAACACACACACTATCATGGACTCTCTTCAATCTACTAAGTCTTCAGATCGAGATAAATAAAGTCAGGCATAACTGGCAAGAAGAGCATTCCTTTGGAATGTTTTATTAACTCCTAAATATAATTAAGCAAATACATTAGGCTATTTATTGGAGATTCTAAACTGTATTATTCATTAATTCTGAAATAGCCACAATCTCAGCAGCTCAAAGATCAGAGCATTGTATAATTGGCTTAATCCTGTGCCAATGAAGAGAAAAAAAATCAAAAACTTGCATTTTCCAGCACCCTTCATGATCATATGAAATCTCAAAGCACTGAACATTACTTTCCTCTCAATCAATTAATATTTTGAAATGTTCACTTAGCTTTTCTTTAAAACGTTACTTGAATTAGAAATTCCTTCTGATCTATTCACATATCTACAGCTTGGTTGGACAAAATGGTGTTCTGAGACTCCCCGGGCTGGCTGCTATACCCCAGTACGCGGTGACAGGATGTCTGCCATGGTCTAATTAGAACAAAGAATCATTAATACATTTTGTTACCCCTTGCTGGGAGGTATGATGAGGGTTGACATGTATGACACAGTCAAACGTTACATCACTCCTCGATAACTTCAAACACATCAGAACCGGGAATGCATTGACAATACAGTTATAACACCACTTGTTCCACAAATGATTATTAAAGCAATCCAAGACAATGGCACGGCAAGTTACATCTTAATCAATTCACGATCGGGAAACATCAAAGACTCATGGTGCATTTGCATTGCAATGTTGGCAACAGAACGGCAGTTCCTAAGGGGAGGCATCTGGGTCTTGCATGGACACTGTTCCATTCCCAATCCCTTAAATCTACCATGGACTGGCAACTATTATCTTTTAGGAATTGATTGAAACCCACAAGTGACAGGGGAAATGTTACATTTTACCTTACCAAGACCTTAGTTGAGTATTAGATCACTTAATGCTGGTTCCAAGTGAGTACCTCAATTGATGGAGTCCATGCTGTAGGATGAAAAAAAAGTCTTGCTTTTTCTTTCACAATTGTTGGTGATCCCAAAGTGATTTGTAGCCTATGAAGTACTTTTGAAGTGTATTCACTTTTGTAACACAAAGGAAACATGGAAGTTAATACACATAGAACAAACTCCCACAAACAGCAATGCAATAATGATCTGATAATCAATATTTCTAATGTTGGGTGATAGATAAATATTCACTCAAATGTTGGGAACATTGGGAAGAAGGGTTATTGGATTCAAACCATTAACTCTTCTTTCTCTCCACAGATGCTGCCAGACCTGATGAGTTTCTCCAGCATTTTCTGTTTTTGCGAGCTTTGGGAATACCTCCCCTGGTCTTATGCTATGGAATCTTTTATATCTACCTGAAAAGACACAAAGTGCCTCAGTTTAATGTCTCACCCAAGATTTGACACCTCTGACAGGGCTGCTTTTGTACTTCACTGGAATGTAGACCTGAATGTGATCAGGTCCTGAAGTGAGTCTTAAGCTACAACTTTCTGACAGTGACATTACTACCAACAGTTGATAGAGATGACAGGTAAAGGACATATTGCAAAGTATTTCCAGTCCCTCTCATAGTAGAATCACATCAGCAAACTTATTTCAGTCACTGTAGACCTGAACCAGTTATCTAGCTTTTTATGTAAATAGGTATGAGATTGGGTTTCAGCTTTGGTATGAAAGAAATAATTGTTTTGATTTCTATGTGAGTAACATGGCGTAACATCATGCTTCCTGGGTGATGTTGTACAGAGAGACCAGGAAAATTCTTTCTTCCTTGGCACCAACATGAATTGAATTGAATTTATTGTCACGTGTATCAAGGCACAGTGAAAAGCTTTGTCTTGCGAGCAATACAGGCAGATCACACAGCTAAGTAGCACAGATAGTAAATAATAGGTAAACAGCAGCAAAAACCAAAACACGGGTACAGGCGAATGTTAAGAGTTTGTGAGTCCATTCAGTATTCTAGAAACTGTTGCGAAATTGGCTGGTGCATGTGTTCAAGCTTCTGTACCTTCTCCCCGATGGTAGAGGTTGTAGAAAACATTGCCTGAATGGGATGGATCTTTAAGAATGATGGAGGCCTTTTCTTGACAGCGGGCCTTGTTAGATAAATTCCACAGATGGGAAGTTGGCCTTTGTGATTGTCCGGGCTGAGTTCATCACTTTCTGTAACCGTCTCCGATCTTGAATGGTACAATTGTCATATGAGGTAGTGATACATCCGGACAGAATGCTCTTGATGGCGCACCTATAAAGGTTGGCAAGAGTATTCGCCATCATGCCAAATTTCCTCAGCTGCCTGAGGAAAAAGAGACGTTGTTGGGCCTTTGTAACCAGTGTATCCACATGAAGAGTCCAAGAAAGCTTGTTGTGGATGACCACTCCCAGGAGCGTGACACTCTCCACTCGTTCCACCTCTGTGCTGTTAACATATGGGGGGGGGCATGAGTAACATCCCGCCGAAAGTCAAAAATGAGTTCCTTGGAATACACTGCAATCAATAAAACCGAAAAAATTGCGGATGCTGTAAACCAGAAACAAAAACAGCAGAACTCAACAGGCCTGGCAGCATCTATGAAGAGAAATCAGAGTTAATGTTTTGGATCCTCAAAGGAATGGTCATCTAACTGGAACATTAACCTTGATTTCTCTTCACAGATGCTGCCAGATCTTCAGTGCTTTTCCAGCAAATTCTGTTTTTGTTTCTGATATTACAATCAATGTTACCTTACAAAAAAAAATCCATTATCTTGCACACTACAAAATGTGAAATTTTTGATTACTTCAACATTAGATATTGCACTGCACATTTATTCATATGCTATCTTCTTCCATTTTAATTTAGGTGTTGAATCGAGGCAGTCTCAATTCACTTACAAGTGAAAATATCAGTCATATTCTACACAGCATTCATCGAAAACAATTATTCAGATAAATTGTGGCTTAAAAGCTTTTTTTTAGGAAGTCCCTTGAGATTGAGGACTGATGATTTGCTTCCCCTTGAGGTCAATGAGTTTTGAGATTGCTGATAGAATCCATTGTAGGATTTAAAGACTCTGCCTCACATGGGACAGGTGGTGATTGAAGGTTTGGGAGAGATTGATTATTTGAAAGGCTCGGCACTCCCTCCAACAATGGTTTAGTGAATGGTAGGTCGTGCCTCACTAACCTTACTGAGTTCTTTGAAAAGGTGACTGAACAGGTGGATGAGGGTGTAACAGTTAATGTGGTGTAGATGGATTTCAGTGAAGGGTTTAATAAGGTTCCACATGGTAGACTATTGCAGAAAATAAAGAGGCATGGGATTGAGGGTATTTAGCGGTTTGGAGCAGAAATTGGCTAGTTGTAAGAAAATAGAAGGTGATGATCGATGGGAAATGTTCGTCCAGGAGTTCGGTTACTAGTGGTGTACCATATGGATCTGTTCTGGGGCCACTTCTGTTTGTCATTTTTATAGATGACCAAGATGAAAGCATAGAAAGAAGGATTAGTAAATTTGTGGTTGGTGGAGGTGTGGACAGTGCGGAAGGAAGTTGCAGGTTACAAAGGGATATGGATAAGCTGCAGAGTTGGGCTGAGAGATGGAAAATGGCATTTAATGTGGAAAAGTGTGAGATGATTCACTTTGGAGGGTGTAACAGGAATACAGAGTACTAGACTAAAGGTAAGATTCTTCGTAGTGTGGAAGAGTAGAGAGATCTCCGTGTCCGATTACATACATCCCTGAAAGTTGCCACCCAGGTTGATAGGGTTGTTAAGAAGGCATATGGAGTGTTAGCTTTTAATGGTAAAGTGATTGAGTCTCGGAGCCACGAGGTCATGTTGCAGCTGTACAAAACTCTGGTGCGGTTGTACTTGGTGTATTGCGTACAGTTCTGGCCACTGCATTATAGGAAGAATGTGGAAGCATTGGAAAGGATGCAGAGGAGATTTACCAGTATGTTGCCTGGTATGGAGGGAAGGTCTCATGAGGAAAGGCTAAGGGACTTGAGGTTGTTTCATTAGAAAGAGGAAGGTTGAGAGGTGACTTAATAGAGACATACAGGATGATCAGAGGGTTAGATAGGGTGGACAGTGAGAGCCTTTTTCCTCAAATTGTGATGGCTGGCATGGCGGGACATAGCTTTAGGTTGAGGAGTGATAGATATAGGACAGATATCGAAGGTAGTTTCTTTACTCAGAGCGTGGAAATGTTTACTTGCAACAGTAGTGGACTCGCCAACTTTAAGGGCATTTAAATGGTCATTAGATAAACATATGGATGAAACTAGAATAATGCAGGTTAGGTGGGCTTCAGATTGATTTCACAGGTTGGTGGAACATCGAGTGCTTGAAGGGCCAGTACTGCGCTGGAATGTTCTGTATAATTCTATGTAACAACTTCGACCTCTATTCCACTTGTTCCTGACTAATTCTCTCGATGCATTCAGTGCCTTTCTAGAGGTGTTCTCTCCATTTTGGATAGTCACAAGCCAGAGGCTGATGTCTTGAGGGATACTTTGAGGACATCCCAAGATTATTGCTGTTATCTGACTGGTATGACCGGGTTCTGAGCAGAACAGTTGCTTCAGGGGTCTGGTATTAGGTATATGAGTTACCTGCTGGCTAACCTTCTCAAGGTCCTCCACACCTGAAGGCAAGAAAAGCAGTCCAACAGTAGTATCCTCCCCCAAGATATCATGACCACAATCAAGATGCTAATCATTCAAAACCAGCTCTGCTGGGGCAGGACATAACTAATGCCAGCTTAATTGCCATTAGACAAAATTCAAATGGTATTAAATTACTTCACTAAATAACCTTTTGAGGATACAAATTTACTTTAAATTAAGCACCAATAACCAAACTTTAAAAGATTCTTTTTAACTAATTCTGAAAAATGTTGCTGCTTGTAAGTGTGCCTGATTGTAGGCAGTAGTAATGTGACAGGACCTGTAATTCAGAGTGCCAACCTAATGTTTTGGAGACATAGGTGATAAATCCTACTACTTCAGATGATGTAATTCTAATTCAATAAAAAAAACTGCAATTTAAAGCTACTCTAATGGTGGCCATGTGTCATCTGTTATAAGCACTCATCTGGTTCAATAATATCATTTAAAGGAGTGAATTTACTATCTTATCTGATGGAAGGCAAATCAGTGAAACTTGTAAATGAGACATAATGGTCTGACTTATCTTATTTAATTTGAAATGGACTACCAGTCGTCTCATGTACATCTAAATCCAGATCCACCGTAACATGGTTGACTCCTAACTGCTTTCTAAATGGCCAGAACAAACCACTTAGTTCAAGGGCAATTCAGAATGGGCAACACATGCTGGCCTTGCCAGTGATTCCCACATCCCATGAATGAAAGTCTGCCTTGTGATCCATTTTGCAAATCAGTACATTTCTGTATTTTGTGTCATAGCTTAGTGATCTTTAATGTTTCTGTTTGGGAACCAATCATTAAGTGGCTTAAAATTAACCATGCAAAATTACTTTTAAGTTTAGAATGGCTGGGGCTATCTTTACTGCGATTATGTCATGAGTTGCTGAAATATGCCTTACAGTATCAACTCCCATATTTATTGAAATGTCCACCTGCATATCATGACATTCTCTTATGGGACAAACATTCTACCAGCCTGAATGAGCCATTATTGCAGCTGTCTGCAGCCATTGTCTTCATAAGTTAAACAACTAGCTTTGATCAGAACTTTTGATGGCTACCTGTGAATGTTTATGAGTTTATTGACTTATTTTAAACATCATACCCTGACAGACATTCACTATGAATTTGAAGAGTAAAATGCACTGATTAACTTACCAGGTGTTGGGAATTAGGAGCAGATGCACCTGTTATTGGAGACAAAGGCAAGAGTTAGGTTGTGCTCCTCCACAAGCAGTCTTTATCAACAAGGCCAAATGCAATGGATCAGTTTACTGATGAAGGCAAAGTGCTTTTCTCTCATGGGAGGTGACCCAGATGTTTCAAATGTGCCCGTCTTTTAAAAGCCTCATTTGTTGACAGGTTTAATCTTTTCTGATGAAAAAGGGCGTTTACATTCCTGCTCATGGTGGTAGCAAAAAGAACATCAGAATTGCCTTTCAGTTACAACTGCTGTGAATGATGAACTGCATAGAATGATATGGATATTGTAGAAACATTGCAAAAAGGAGTAGGCCTTTCAAGCCTTTCAGTGTGACCATAGCTGATCATCCAACTCAATACCCTGAAATCACTTTCTCTTCATACTCTTTGATCCCTTTAGCCCTAAGAACAATATCAAATATTTCAAAATATTAAATGTTTTGGTCTCAACCAATGCTTTTGGTGCCAGAAAATCCCACAGATTCACCATTCAGTGAGTGAAAACAAAAATCTCTTTATCTCAGTCCGAAATGTCCTTAGACTGTCACCCCTGGTTTTGGGCTATTTGGTCATCAGGAACATCCTTCCTGCATTTATCCTGAATAGCCTGCTTAGATCACTAACAGCGTTGGCACAGGCCATTCGGCCCAACGTGCTTTGATTGTGTATAGACGAGCCCCCTCCCAACCTATTTCATCTTGTCCTTCCATTTTTCTGTTGTTTTCTCCCACTCTCCTGCCTCTTTCTCATAACCCTTGATTCTGTTTAGAATTAGAAATTCCCCCTACCTCAAACTTGAGTACGTTTAATGGCCCAGCATCTACAGCTTTCTGTGACAAAGAACTCCAAAGATTGACTTCTCTCTGAGAGAAGAAAGCCTGTCTCATCTCTGTCTTGAGTAGATAATTCTCTAGTCTCAGATTATTCTCTCTGATCCTAAACTCTACCATGAAGAGAAATAACTGTATCTACCCTGCCAAGTCAACTTAGAATCCTGTGAGTTTCAATAATGTTGTCTCTCTTCTTTCTAAATTCCAATGAATACAGGCCTGACCTACTAGAGCTCTCCACATTAGACAATCCCTCCATACCTGGTATCAACGTGGTGACCCTGCTCTGAATTGTCTCCAATGCCAGTATATCTTTCCTTATTTTGGAGGTGCCAGTGTTGGACTGGGGTGGACAAAGTTAAAAATCACACGACACCAGGTTATAGTCCAACAGGTTTATTTGGAAGTGCAAGCTTTCGGAGTGCTGCTCCTTTGTCGGGTACCTAGTGCGGCAGGGTCATAGGACACAGAATCTAAAGCTCCGAAAGCTTGTACTTCCAGATAAACCTGTTGGACTATAACCTGGTGTCGCGTGATTTTTAACTTTATCTTTTGTTAGAAAAAGAGCCAAAAACATTCACAATATTCCAGCTGTGGTCTTAACATAAAACATAGAACACTGCAACACAGTACAGGCCCTTTGGCCGTCAATGTTGCACTGATCTGTAGAACCTTTCTGAAGCCCATCTAACCTATATGGGGCGGCACAGTGGTTAGCACTGCTGCCTCACAGCGGCAGAGACCTGGGTTCAATTCCCACCTCAGGCAACTGTCTGTGTGGAGTTTGCACATTCTCCCTGTGTCTATGTGGGTTTCCTCTGGGTTCTCCGGTTTCTTCCCACAGTCCAAAAATGTGCAGGTTAGGTGAATTGGCCACGCTACATTGCCTGTAGTGATAAGTGAAGAGGGAAATGGGTCTGGGTGGGTTGCTCTTCAGAGGGTCGATATGGACTTGTTAGGTCAAAGGGCCTGTTTCCACACTGTAAGTAATCTAATGTATACTATTCCATTTTTATCCAGAAGTGTACATCTTTACTGCATGATCTGAGCTGAGATGGCACCTTTTGTTAGAAAACCTGGAGTTATCTTGAGAATGTGACTTAAAAGAAGTTCTGCGAGTTACATATTAAGACCCGAAATGAGAAAACCCAGTCTAAAAGATGAAAGACTTGATCTAAGTTTGTTCAATATATCATTTCAGCTGCATGATACTGTAATCTTCTGTTATAAATTCTGTGTCTTATGGTCCTGCTTCACAAACACCTGATGAAGAAGCATTGCTTCGAAAGTTAGTCCCTCCAACTAAACCTGTTGGTCTATATAACCTATTGTTGTGTGATTTTTAACCATGTCAAAAATCTCATTCGAATTTGTGAGATATGACCTTCTCCACATAAAGCCATGCTGACTATCGCTAATAATTCCATTAATTTCCAAATATGAGCAAATTCAGTCCCTAAGAATCTTCTCAAATAATTTCCCTGCCACAGATATAGGGCTCACTGGCCTATAATTTCCTGGACTGCGCATGTTGCCCTTTTTAAAGAAAGGAACAACAATTGGTTATTCTCCAATCTTCTGGAATCTTGCCTGTGTCATAGAGTCATAGAGTCATAGAGATGTACAGCATGGAAACAGATCCTTTGGTCCAACCCGTCCATGCGGACCAGATATCCCAACCTAATCTAGTCCCACCTGCCAGCACCCGGCCCATATCCCTCCAAACCCGAAAGAGGAATCAAGAATATATGTCCATGCCCCAGCAATCTCAACCCTTGCTTCTCTCAGTATCCTGGGATAGGTGTCATCAGGCCCTAGGCACTTATCTATCTCAATGTCTTTCAAGACACAAAGCACTTGCTCCTTCTTAATACTAACGTGACCCAGAATATCAATATATCCCTCCCTATTCGTGCCATTATCCATGTCCTTCTTGGCAAATGCCAATGCAAAGTATGTTCTCCATTTAAATAGTATTTAGCACCTCTATTTAAGCTGCCAAAGTGCAAAACCTTGCATTTTCCTAAATTATATTATATCTGCCAATAATTGACAGCATTTAGAGAGGAATAAGTTGATGAGGGATAGTCAACACAGTTTTGTGAAGGGTAGGTCATGTCCCAGAAACCTTAATGAGTTCTTTAAGGTCGTGACCAAACAGGTGGATAAGGGTAAAGTGATTGATGTGGTGTATATGGATTTCAGTAAGGCATTTTATAAGGTACACCATGGTAGGATATTGCACAAATAGGTATGGGATTGAAGGGGATTTAACAGTTTGGGTCAGAAATTGGCTAGCTGAAAGAAGACAGAGGGTGGTAGTTGATGGGAAATGTTCACCCTGGAATTCAGTTACTAGTGGTGCACTGCAAGGATCTATTTTGGGATCACCACTGTTTGTCATTTGTATAAATGACCTAGATGCCTGGCTCAACCTATCCATCCCTGACTACACACTTCAGGATGATGGTTTTTCTATCCATCGTGTGGACCGTATAGCATCCTAGGATATGACAAAGGTGGAGGGGGTTTGCTTTTAAATCAACAACTTATGGTGCATGGACATTGCAAACCTGGGCATCCATTGCTCCCCAAACCTTGAATTTCTCACCATCAAATGCCGCCCTTTCAATCTACCATGGAAATTTACCGCTGCTATACTAACTGCTGTTTACATACAGCTACAAGCAAAGGTTGAGGAAGCTGTGGATGTGCTGTACTCCGCCACTAACACTCTGGAGACGGAACACCCCGAGGCCCTGTTTATTGTAACTGGAGACTTCAATCAAGCCAATCTTAAGAAGATGTTGCCCAAGTACCACCAGAACATTACCTGCCCCACCAGGGGATCAAACATTTTAGACCACTGCTACAACACTGTGAAAGATGCCTACCGTTCCATCCCCTATCCTCATTTCGGGAACTTCAACCACAATGCCGTGTTTCTTCTCCCAGGTTACAGGCAAAAGCTCAAGCAGGAGACCCCCCTTATGGATACAGGTCCAATGCTGGTTAGAAGAGGCAGAGGAACAACTCCAGTGCTGTCTGGAATCGGCTGATTGGGCCATGTTCAAACAGTCCGCAGGTACCTTGGACGAGTACTCCACCACTGTCACAGACTTTATCAGCAAGTGTGTGGAGGACTGCATACCGAGAAAGTCAATCTGGGTGTTCCCCAGCAGGAAACCCTGGATGAATCAGGACACACAGAACCTGCTAAAAACCAGGTGTGAGGCCTTCAGATCAGGAGACCCACTCAAATATAAGGAATCCAAATATGGCCTTCACAGAGCTGTTAAGACAGCCAAGGAACGATACCGATCCAAACTAGAGACCCAGACAAACACCTGGTGACTATGGCAAGGACTGAATGACATTGCAGGTTCTAAAAAGAGACAGTACAAGATAGCAGATGATGACATATCCTCCCAGATCGTCTCAAAGCTTTCTATGCTCACTTTGAGCAGAATTTCAGCGGAGAGGTAACACCTATTCCGACAAGTCCTGATGAACCTATTCCAACTGCCACTGCATCAGAGGTCAGATCAGTTTTCTTTCGTGTGAATCCAAGGAAAGTGATGGGACCAGACAGAGTACCAGGCAAAGCACTCACAGCATGCACAGATCAAATATTAGAAGTCTTCTCGGACATCTTCAACCTCTCCCTGCAGCAGGCCACTGTCCCTGCCTGTTTCAAGAGGGCCAACATCATCCCTGTACCTAAGAAGGCTCATGCAGCTTGTCTCAATGACTACCACCCAATGGCCCTAACTTCGGAGTCATGAAGTGCTTTGAAAGGCTGGTAATGGCATTAATCAACTCCAGCCCCCCCCCCACTACTCTTGACCCACTCCAATTTACCTATCGGACTAACAGATCCATGTCAGATGCCATATCACTTGCCCGTCACTCCTCCCTAGAACATCTTGACACCAAGAACAGCTACGTAAGAATCCTACTCATTGACTACAGTTCGGCCTTCAACACTATTATTCCCTCGTGACTGATTACTAAACTTAATGACCTCAGACTAAGCCCTACTCTCTGCAACTGGATCCTCAGGATCCTGACCCACAGACCACAATCAGTGAAGATTGGGGACAATATTTCATCATCACTTACACTCAAAACTGGAGCCTCCCAGGGGTGTGTACTCAGCCCCCTACTGTACTCACTGTATACCCATGACTGCGTCATCAAATACCAGACTAATGCCATTTACAGGTTCGCTGATGACACCACCATGGTCAGTCGAAACGCAGATGGCGACGAAACAGACTACAGATGGGAGGTGGAAGACCTGGAAAAATGGTGCACTGAGAACAACCTAGCTCCCAATGCCAGCAAAACCAAGAAACTCATTATTGACTTTTGGCGGGATGTTACTCATGGCCCCCTACACATTAACAGCATAGAGTTGGAATGAGTGGAGAGTGTCAAGCTCCTGGGAGTGGTCATCCACAACAAGCTTTCTTGGACTCTTCGTATGTACACACTGGTTTCAAAGCCCCAACAACGTCTCTTCTTCCTCAGGCAGCTGAGGAAATTTGATGGTGAATACCCCTGCCAACTTTTATAGGTGCGCCATCGAGAGCATTCTGTCTGGATGTATCACTACCTGGTATGGCAATTGTACCATTCAAGATCGGAGAAAGTTACAGAGAGTGGTGAACTCAGCCCGGACAATCACAAAGGCCAACCTCCCATCTATGTAATCCATCTACCAGGCCAGCTGTCAAGGAAAGGTCGCCAGCATTCTCAAAGATCCATCCCATCCTAGCAATGTTTGCTGCAACCTCGATCATTGGGGAGAAGGTACAGAAGCCTGAACACATGCACCAGCCGGTTTTGTAACAGTTTCTAACCTACTGTTGTTCGAATACTGAATGGGCTCACAAAATCTTAGCATTTGCCTGTATCTGTGTTTTGGTTTTTGCCGCTGTTTACCTATTATTTACTTATCTATGCTAATTTGATTGATGCTAATAACTTGGGGTTGGGTATAACCTTGTTACAGGATGAGTTGAGAATGGAGAAGCCAGTTTTTCTACTTCTTTAAGAAACTAAACCAGGATAAGAGGAAGTACTGTACCTGAGAAAAAGAGACTTTTGGTTTTTTACTGAATATTCAACACCTTGAACATTTGTCCAACATGAAAGCAGACACCGTAACCCAATGGCATTCAGTGATAATATTGAAATTCAGATTGTCAGACTATTGCTATGCAGTCTGCTGTTACAACAATATAATTTTAAGTTTATTCACATTTCTGAAACTAACAATATGATCCCAAATGCATTGTTCCAGGTTTAAAATGATGAAATAAGTTAAATGTTTAAGAAATGCTGAAGGATTGTCTAAAGGTTGAGCAGAAGGGGAAGAAGAATAAAAATAAGTACATCATTTGTCACTTTTCTTGTAAGAAAAAGTTTTTAAAAAAAATATGTTTCATCTCGGAAGATTGGTGGCATGAAAAGACCAAACCATTTTATTTTCAGTCATATTGGTTATGCCCTAAAATAGAGAAAGGACTGTTTAAAATCAAGGATGTAAAAGCAATTGCTATGCTTTTAAAACCAAGTTATTAAAACTCATTGTTTGTGGTGTTTACTCTGCTGATTTGAGAGTAAGAAACTTGGGTCAGAAACAATTGCGTTTAGTGCAAATAAAGGGAATTTCAATAAAATGAGAATAGAGTTAGTTGAAGTGAACTGGGCAGATTGACTAGGCGATTGGTGTAAGCAAGCAGCGGCAGACATTTAAGGATGTAATACATGTCTCTCAACAAAAATATGCCCCAGTAAGGAGGAAAAATGCAACGAAAGAGGTAGACCATTCATGGCTAACCAAGGAAGCTAAGGACAGTATTAACAGTCATAGAGATGTACAGCATGGAAATAAACCGTTCAGTCCAACTTGTCCATGCTGACAAGATAACCTAAATTAATCTAGTCCCATTTACGCATAGCCCTCTAAACCCTTCCTATTCATATACCCATCCAGATGTCTTTTAAATGTTGTAATTGTACCAGCCTCCACCACTTCCTCTGGCAGCTCATTCCAGACACGTACCACCTTCTGTGTGAAAAAGTTACCCCTTGGGTCCCTTTTAAATCTTTCCCTCCCACTCTAAACCTATGTCCTATAGTTCTGGACTCCCCCACCCCCAGTAAAAGACCTTATCTATTTACCATATCCATGCCCCTCATGATTTTATAAACCTCTATAAGATCAACCCTCAGCCTCCGACACTCCAGGGAAAACAGCATCAGCCTATTCAGCCTCTCCCTTTAGCTCAAAGCCTCCAACCCTGGCAACATTCTTATAAATCTTTTCTGAACCCTTTCAAGTTTCACAACTTTTTTCCCTATAGCAGGGAGACCAGAATTGCACACAATATTCCAAAAATGGCCTAACCAATGCCCTGTACAGCCGCAACATGCCCTCTTAACTCTTCTGCTCAATACTCTGACCAATAAAGGAAAACATACTAAATGCCTTCTTCACTATCTTATCTACCTGTGCCTCAATTTTCAAGAAACTATGAACCTTCACGCCAAAGTCTCTTTGTTCAGTAACACTCTCCAGGACCTTATCATTAAGTGTATAAGTTCTGCCCTGATTTGCCTTTCCAAAAGGCAGCACCTCACATTTATCTAAATTAAACTCCATATCCCACTCCTCAGCCCATTGGTCGATCTGATCAAGACCCCATTGTACTCTGAGGTAATCTTCTTTGCTGTCTGCTACACCTCCAATTTTGGTGTCAGCTGCAAACTTATAAACAAATCAGAACCTCTGCCTTTCATAACTCCTTTTGAAAAAAAAACCAAGGACAACATAACCTTGTTAAAGGAGCAGCATCGTCACACATGTGATCTAACCTTACTAACCAGTCTATCGTGAGGTACCTTGTCGAAAGTCTTACTGAAGTCCATATAGAGGCTTATGCCCGAAACGTCGATTCTCCTGTTCCCTGGATGCTGCCTGACCTGCTGCGCTTTTCCAGCAACACATTTTCAGCTCTGATCTCCAGCATCTGCAGACCTCACTTTCTCCATATAGATCACGTCCACTTCTCTGCCCTCATCAATCGTCTTTGTTACTTCTTCAAAAATCTCAATCATTAAGTTGAAAGAAAAAGCAGGTAAGGAGAGAAAAGTCATTGATAGCCCTAAAGACTTGGATAAATTCAGAATCCAACAACAGAGAACTAAAAGGATAACAAAGAGTAGGAAAGTAAACTATGAGGGCAAATATGTGAGGAATATAAAAACTGATAATAAAATCTTCTTTAAATATATATAAGGAAGGAGGTCAAAATGAATATAGGCCCTTTAGAAAATTAGTCTGGGATGATAGTCATGAGGAGCAAGAAAATGGCGGGAGGAGTTAGTCAGATATTTTGCATTAGGCTTTTGAGTCCAAGATGTACTGAGAATTTGTTATAATCACAATCAGTAGGGAAGCAATATTAGACACACTAATGAGGCTAAAGGCAGACAAGTCCCCTGGCCCTGATGGCTTGCATTCAAGGATCCTGAAAGAGGTAGCTACAGAGATAATGGATGCATTGACTATAATTTTCCAAACATCCTTGGATTCTGTAGAAATACTGGAAGATTGAAAAACTGCTAATGCTACACCCCTAATGAAAAAAGGACAGAGCAAAAATCAAGTGGCTACAGGTCGATTAGCCTTACATTTATTGTTGGAAAAATTCGGAATCAATTATTAAGGAAGTAATAGCAGAACATTTGGAAAATCAGCATCTAATCAAGCAGTCAGCTAATATTTAGGAAAGGGAAATTGTGTCTGATGAATTTATCAGAGCTTTTTGAGGAGATCTCAATCAAAGTGGATAGTGGGGAACCAGTAGTTGTTTTTAAAATGCATTCATGGGATAAGGGCATTGCTGGCTAGGCCAGTTTCCTTCCCTAAAGGATATTAGTAAACCAGATGGGGTTTTAATAACAATCAACATCATTAGGCTTTTAATTCCAGATTTTTAATGAATTCTAATTCCACCATCTGCCTTGTTGGGATTCAAACCCAGGTCCCCAGAATATTACGTAGTTCTCTGGAATAACAGTCCAGTTACTATAGAAAATCATAGAATCCCTCCAGTGAGGAAACAGGCCATTTGGCCCAACAAGTCCACACTGAGCCTCTGAAGAGTATCCCACCCAGACCCATTCCCCAACCCTAATGCTCTATATTTCTCATAACTAAAGAACCTAACCTACACATTCCTGGAAAGTATGGGCAATTTAGCATGGCCAATTTACCTAACCTGCTCATCTTTGGACTGTAGGAGGAAACCGGAGTACCCCAAGGAAACCCACCCAGACACGGGGAGAATATGCAAACTCCATACAGACAGTTGCCCGAGGCTAGAATCGAAACCTGGGTCCCGAGCGCTGTGAGGCAGCAGTGTTAACCACTGAGCCATTTCCTCCCCCTTATGTGTTGCCTTTGGACTGCAAGAAGGCATTTGACAAGATTCCCCACAAAAGACTAAGTCATAAAATAAGAACCCAAGGTTTTAGAGGTAATATTTTGGCATGGATAGTGAATTGGCTCATGGGTAGGAAATAATGAGGGGTTCTTTTCAGGTTGGTGATCTGTGACCAGTGGGGTTCCACAGAAATCAGTGCTGGGATCACAACTATTTACAACATATATTAATGTACCACAGCCAACATTGCAGACAATACAAAAATAAGTAGAAAGGCAGGTGGTGAGAGGGCAACCAAGAGATATTGAAAGGTTAAGAAAGTGGGTAAAAAGCTGGCAAATGATGTGGAAACATGTGAAATTACTTATTTCAGAAGGGAGAACAAAAGAACATAGAATTACTTTAATGGAATAAACTTGCATAAGACTGCCACAAAGGGACTTGAGGGTACTTGTGCATGAAATTGGCAGACGGATGCAGCTAGTCAGGAAGGCTAATGGATTGTTGACCCTTATTTCAAGAAAGTTGGAGTATAAAAGCAGGGAAGACTTACTGCAACTATACAAGGTGCTGGTGCAACACATGTGGAGTATTGTGAGCAATTTTGGTCCCTTTATTTAAGGAAAGATACCATTTCTTGGAGGCAGTTCAGAGAAAGTTCACTCGGATGATTATAAAACAAAGAAATGAGGATGCTGCAAATTTGAAACAGAAGCAGAAATTGTTGGAGAAACTCAGCTGATCTGGCAGTACCTGTGAGGACAAAGCACAATCAATGTTTCGGGTCCTGTGTCCCTTCATCAGAATTGTTTCTACTTACCAAGACTGAAGAAGGATCACTGCACCCAAAATGTTGACTCTGCATTCTCTTCACAGATGCTGCCAGACCTGCTGAGTTTCTTCAACAATTTCTGCTTTTGTGATGAGGATGAACCCTGCTGTGGAAGGATCATCTTGTAGCAAAGGTTAAACAGGTTAGTACTCCATCCACTGGAGTTTAGAAAAATGAGCGGTGATCTCATTAAAACATATAGGATTCTTAATATATTCTTAACATATAGGGCACTACCCCAAGGAACTCCTGCTGAGATGTCCTGGAACTGAGATGACTAGACTATATAAAGTAATCAAGAGGGAGTTGCCTTGGCAGTCCTCAATGTTTACTTTGGACCCCATGATCTTCATGGTATCAGGTTAAATAAGGGCAAGGAAATCTCCTGCTGATTACCTCTACCACCTGCTGTGGCTGATGAAACACTGCTCCTCCTGAACATCACTTGAAAGTTGCACTGTGGATGGCAAGGGCACAGAATGTACTCTGGGTGAGGTCTTCAATATCTTTTGCTAAGAGTGGCTTGGCAGCACCACTACTGAGCAAGCTGGCTGAATTTAAAGGACCTAGATGCTAGATTGAGTCTGAGGTAGATGGTGAGGGAACCACCAAGAGGGAAAAGTAGTGTATATAATCTTGTTATCACCAATCCTGCCACAGATGCATCTGTCTATGATGGTATGAGCAGGCAAGACCAATGCACAGCCGTTGTGGAGACAAATTCTCTGCTGTTGGGTTGTACCTTCAATTAAGGAAGGTGGTTTTGGTTGGTGGAGGTCAGAGTCTTCATTGCATGGGTTTCCCAAGATAGCGTCCAACCATTTTCAATTGCTTCAGCTGTGGCCTCCCTTCCATCATATGGTTGGGTGACTTGCTGATGACTGTACAATGTTCAGCACTATCTGTGACTCCTCAGATACTGAAATAGCCCGTGTGCAGCAGATTCCAGGCTTGAACTGATAAGGGCAAGTAACAGCTGTGCCAAACACGTGCCACATACTGCCCATTTCCATCCAGACAGATTCTAAGCATCATTCCTTGACATTCCCTTCTCTGAATCTCCCACCATCAAAATCACGGATGTTACCATTGACCAGGATCTTTTAGATACTGGCTACAAGAGCAAATCCGAGGCTATGAGTCCTGCAGTGAATAACTCACCTCTTAATCCCCGGAAACCTGTCCACTATCTACAAAGCACATATCTGGAGTGTGAGATGGAATGTTCACAACTTACCTAGATGACAGGTAGACAGAGCAGTGAAGAAGGCATTAGGTATGCTTGCCCTTATTGGTCAGTTTATTGAGTATGTGAGTTAGGAGATCATGATCTGGCATTGGTTAGGCCACCTTTGGAATACTGTGTAAAATTCTGGCCTCTCTCTTTCACAATGATGTTGTGAAACTTGAGTGGATTCAGAAAAGATTTATAAGCATGTTACCAGGTTTGGAGCATTTGAGCTATAAGGAGGCTGAATAGGCTGGAGCTGTTTTCCCTGCAAAGTCGGAGGATGAGGGGTGACTTTACAGAGTTTATAAAATCATGGATAAGGTAAATAAGACAAGGTTGTTTGAGATTGTTCAATAAAGAGAGTAGAGACAACCCTGGTAATTATAGACCAGTAAGCCTTACTTCGGTTGTGGTTAAAGTGGTGGAAAAGGTTAAAAGAGAAAGGATTTATAATCATCTTGATAGAATAAGTTGATTAGGGATAGTCAAGGCTAGTTCATGCCTCACAAACCTTATTGAGTTCTTTGAGAAGGTGACCAAACAGGTGGATGAGGGTAAAGCTATTGATATGGTGTATATGGATTTCAGTAAGGCGTTTGATAAAGTTCCCAATGGTAGGCTACTGCACAAAATACAGAGGCATGGGATTGAGGGTGATTTAGCAGTTTGGATCAGAAATTGGCTAGTTGAAAGAATGCGGAGAGTGGTGGTTGATGGGAAATGTTCATCCTGGAGTTCAGTTACTAGTGGTTTACCGCAAGGATCAGGGCTTTTGCCTGAAACATCAATTTTCCTGCTCCTCGGATATTGCCTCACCTGCTGTGCTTTTCCAGCACCATTCTGATCTAAACTCGCAAGGATCAATGTCCACTGCTGTTTATCATTTTTATAAACAACCTGAATCAGGGCATAAAATGATGAGTTAGTAAATTTGCATATGACACTAAGGTCGGTACAGTTGTGGATACTGTCGAAGGATGTCATAGGTTTCAGAGGGACATAGATAAGCTGCAGAGCTGGGCTGAGAGGTGGCAAATGGAGTTTAATGCAGAAAAGTGTGAGGTGATTCACTTTGAAGGAGTAGCAGGAATGCAGAGTACTGGGTGAATGGTAAGATTCTTGGTAGTGGAGATGAGCAGAGAGATCTCAGTGTCCATGTATGGAGTTCCCTTAAAGTTGCTACCCAGGTTGATAGGGCTGTTAAGAAGGCATACAGTGTGCTAGCTTTTACTAGTAGAGGGATCGAGTTTTGGAACCATGAGGCCATGTTGCAACTGTACAAAACTCAAGTACGGCTGCATTGGAGTATTGCATGCAGTTCTTGTCACTGCATTACAGGAAGGATGTGAAACCTTTAGAAAGGGTTCAGAGGTGATTTACTGGAGTGTTGTCTGGTATGGAGGGAAGGTCTTACGAGGAAAGGTTGAGGGACTTGAGCCTGTTTTCATTAGAGAGAAGGAGGTTGAGAGGTGACTTAATTGAGACATATAAGATAATCAGAGGGTTAGATAGGGTGGACAGTGAGAGTCTTTTTCCGAGGATGGTGGTGGCTAGCATGAGGGGGCATAGCTTCAATTTGAGGGGTGATAAATATAAGACAGATGCCAGAGGTAGTTTCTTTATTCAGAGAGTAGTAGGGGCATGGAATGCACTGCCTGTAACAGTTGTAGAATAACCAACCTTACAGGTATTTAAATGGTCATTAGATCAGCATATGGACGAGAATGGAATAATACAGGTTAGGTGGGTTCAGATTGGTTTCACAGTGGGGTGTCACATTGAGTACCCGAAGGGCCTGTACTGCGCTGTAATGTTCGATGTTCTATGTCTTTTCTCTGGGGTGGGGGAGTCCAGAACTAGAGGGCACAGTTTTAGGGTGAGAGGGGAAAGACTTAAAAGGGATCTAAGGGGCAATGTTTTCACGCAGAGAGTGGTGTGTGTATGGAATGAGCTGCCAGAGGAAGTGGTGGAGGCTGGTACAATTATAGCATTTAAAAGGCATCTGGATGGCTACATGAATGGGAAGGGTTTAGAAGGATATGTGCCAAATGCTGGCAAATGGGACTAGATTAATTTAGAATATCTGGTTGGCATGGACAAATTGGACCAAAGGGTCTGTTTCCATGCTGTACATCGCTATGACTCTATGAGTGCAGCAACATCAAGACATTTGTTGCCAACTAGGACAACAATTGGCACCATATCCACAAACATTCACTCTCTCCATCACGGATGCCACTAAGCTCTCCATCTCTTTCCTGTATTTGGTCTCTCGTCTTGTCTAAGATCTGACCCCCTACGGTGGTGTCATTAGCAAATTTGTAAATGGAGTTAGAGCAGAATTTGGCCAAACGTGGAACACCATCCTTTGCTAGCGCTGTGTCAAAATCCTGAAACTCTCTTCCAAATAACACAAGCTGGGTGTCCTTAAACCCCAAGGAAGTCAGCTGCTCAAAAGAGCTGCTCACTGTCACCTTCTCAAGGACAATTAGAGATGGGGTATAAATCTGGCTTTGCCAGCAGCACCCGCATTCCATGACCATATGTATATAAAAAGGCTTGCTGCACATTGTTGGCAAAGCTCAATCCCACAAAGACCACATTCCATATTAAACCTCCAGCTGTCTATTTTGCATCTGAAGAGGGGACACTGAGCAATTGGATAAGTGGACTGTTTGCTCTTGCTGTTCTTGGCACCATCACACGTTCATTAGTCTTGGTCCAGAAACTAGTTTAAGAATTTGAGGTGCTGACAACAAAGCTCAGACAGCTGACCTTATGATGTCATCTATCGTTGATAGGAGCTTGCTTGTTTTTTTCCTGAAAGTTTTTTTTCAGTGCATTACTTAATTCATGAATCCTCCTGAACCATATAACATGCCTCCCCATTAGAAGGTCACATTTGTGCAGGATGATGTTTTGGAGATTAGTTCATTGAACCAAATATTAGTGACAGTGGTAATAAAAAGGCTTTATTAGTGAGCTGTGGCCCGTAGCCTGTATTCTTGAGGCACATTAGCAGGCCCAGACAGGCTGATCTTTGTTCCCTGTATTCAAGATGTTTTAAACTGATGCTCAGAGAAAACGTAATTCTTAAATAATGATCTTAAGTAGATTTACATCTAAAAGTATGATTGAATAAACTGTAAACAGACTGTAAATGACTATGTAGAACTGAATGTGTAAATTTTATTTCACATGCATTATGAAATATAAGAAATAAATTAGTTTGGATCATGCTGAATGTGGGGAAACTGTATTACAAAGCTCAGGAAGATATTTAATTTTTGACAATGTAATTTTATTATAATAACATATAGTTAATGTTAAGAATGATATCTTTTATTCACATATATCATCCTTAACTTGATTTATTATTTTAAGACAATCAGGATTTAGGGTGAATAGTGATTTTGTAAAATAGTATAAAGCAGTTGAAAGCCTTATTTTATAGTTCTCCTGATTTTTATTAGTTTTGAAGTTAATGGAGATGAAGTTTGGGGCAGATGTGAAGCAGGCATCTGATTCGTTATCACTTGGTTTACATTATTGCATAAGGTCAAGGCCTGACTCAGTCTGTTTTCTTTCATTTTACCTTGAAGGTCTGAACTCATGTCGGGTTAGAGTTTGCTGTGCTTCCATCTCTCTCTCCTATATGTAAATGGTAATGTCCTATTATGAGTGGAGCCACATCAGAACTCTTTCTTTGTTGAGGATGTTGGCTTGACTGGCAGAGCCCACATCTGTCACCACCACTTGTTCAGTCCAGAGCGCAGTTAAAGCTATCCACATTACTGTGGTTCTGGTGTTATACGTAGGTCAGACCAGGTAAGGACTCTACTAATGAACCAGATAGTTTTTTACGACAACTGACGGCATTGCAACATGGTGCATAGTGATCAATGTTGCAAGTTTATTCATTCAGAGATCCAGGCTAATGTTGTGGGGAAATAGGTTTGAACCCTGCCATAATGGCTGCCAAATTTAAATTGGATTTTAAAAAACCTGTTATTGAAAAGTCGTCTCAATAAAGGTGACTATAGAACTTGTATTAACTGTTGTAAAAAGCCGTCTATATCATTAACGTCCTTTAAGGAAGGAAATCCATATTTTTACATGGTCTGGCTTACATGTGACTCCAAACTCCAGCAATTTGATTGAGTCTTAACTGTCCTCTGTGCAATTAGCTCATGACCCTTTCAGTTCAAGAGTAGTCAGGGATGAGCAACAGATTCTGACATTGCCAGTACGGCTCCCAACCAATGAAAAAAAATTCCATGGTGATCATGACTGACAGTGGCTCTATATTCCAGGTTCATCTAGGAAACTTAAATTCCATCAGCTGGTGTGACAAGATTTGAACCCAACGTCCCACTGTATCCTCAAGATACAGCAGCATGGTGGCTCAGTGGTTAGGAGGAGAAAGTGAGTCTGCAGATGCTGGAGATCAAAGTTGAAACTTTATTGCTGGAACAGCACAGCAGGTCAGGCAGCATCCAGGGAACAGGAGATTCGACGTTTCGGGCACAGGCCCTTCTTCAGGAATGAGCAGAGAGTGTTCAGCAGGAGAAGATAAAAGGTAGGGAGGAGGGACTTGGAGGAGGGGAGTTGGAAATGTGATAGGTGGAAAGAGGTCAAGGTGAGGGTGATAGGTCGGAGTAGGGTGGAGGCGGAGAGGTCAAGAAGAAGACTGCAGGTCAGGAAGGCGGTGCCGGGCTGGAAGGATCCGGCTGAGACAAGGTGGGGGGAGGGGGGATGAAGAAACTGGTGAAGTCCAAGTTCATCCCCTGCGGTTGGAGGGTTCCCAGTCGGAAGATAAGACGCTCCTCCTCCGACCGTCGGGTTGTTGTGGTTTGGCGGTGGATGAGTCCAATGACCTGCATATCCTCGGTGGAGTGGGAGGGGGAGTTGAAATGCTGTGCCACAGGTTGGTTGGGTTGGTTCGTCCGGGTGGCCCAGAGGTGCTCCCTGAATCGCTCCGCAAGTAGGCGGCCTGTCTCCCCAATATAGAGGAGGCCACACCGGCTGCAGCGGATGCAGTAGATGATGTGGGTGGAGGTGCAGGTGAATCTGTGGCGGATATGGAAGTTTCCCTTGGGGCCTTGGAGAGAAGTGAGGGGGGAGGTGTGGGCGCAAGTGTTGCACCTCCTGCGGTTGCAAGGGAAGGTGCCGGGAGTGGTGGTTGGGTCGGTGGGGGGTGTGGATCTGACAAGGGAGTCGCGGAGGGAGTGGTCTCTACGGAAAGCTGATAGGGGAGGGGAGGGAAATATATCCTTGGTGCTGGGGTCTGTTTGGAGGTGGCGGAAGTGACGGCGGATGATGCGCTGTACATGGAGATTGGTGGGGTGGTAGGTGAGGACCAGTGGGGTTCTGTCCTGGTGGCGGTTGGAGGGGCGGGGCTCAAGGGCGGAGGAGCGGGAAGTGGAGGAGATGCGGTGGAGGGCACCGTCGACCACGTCGGGGGGGAAATTGCGGTCCTTGAAGAAGGAGGCCATCTGTGTTGTACGTATTTTGAACTGGTCCTCCTGGGAGCAGATGCGGCGGAGACGAAGGAATTGGGAGAATGGGATGGCGTTTTTACAGGGGGCAGGATGGGAGGAGGTGTAGTCCAGGTAGCTGTGGGAGTCGGTAGGTTTGTAGTAGATGTCCGTGTTGATTCGGTCGCCTGAGATAGAAACAGAAAGGTCTAGGAAGGGGAGGGAGGAGTCCGAGACTGTCCAGGTGAATTTGAGGTCGGGGTGGAAGGTGTTGGTGTAGTGGATGAACTGTTCAACCTCCTCGTGGGAGCACGAGGTAGCGCCGATACAGTCAGTGGTTAGCACTGCTGTCTCACAGCGCCAGGGTCCCAGGTTCAATTCTAGCCTTGGGCGACTGTCTGTATGGAGTTTGCACATTCTCCCAGTGTCTGCGTGGGTTTCATCCAGGTGCTCTGGTTTCCTTCTACAGTCCAAATATGTGCAGATTAGATGAATTGGCCATGCTAAATTGCCCATAGGTGTGTTAGTCAGAGGGAAATGGGTCTGGGTGGGTTACTCTTCGGAGGGTCGGTGTGGATTTGTGGGGCCAAAGGGCCTGTTGTGGTTCTGTTCGCCGAGCTGGGAATTTGTGTTGCAGACGTTTCGTCCCCTGTCTAGGTGACATTCTCAGTGCTTGGGAGCCTCCTGTGAAGCGCTTCTGTGATCTTTCCTCCGGCATTTGTAGTGGTTTGAATCTGCCACTTCCGGTTGTCAGTTCCAGCTGTCTGTTGCAGTGGTCAGTATATTGGGTCCAGGTCGATGTGTTTATTGATTGAATCTGTGGATGAGTGCCATGCCTCTAGGAATTCCCTGGCTGTTCTCTGTTTGGCTTGTCCTATAATAGTAGTGTTGTCCCAGTCGAATTCATGTTGCTTGTAATCTACGCGTGTGGCTACTAAGGATAGCTGGATAGGATACCAACTAGCCATGAAACGACACGACCAGCTATCCTTAGTAGCTACACACGCAGATGACAATCAACATGATTGACTGGGACAACACTACTATTATAGGACAAGCCAAACAGAGAACAGCCAGGGAATTCCTAGAGGCATGGCACTCATCCACAGATTCAATCAATAAGCACATCGACCTGGGCCCAATATACCTGCAGCGGACAGCTGGAACTGACAACCGGAAGCGGCAGATTCAAACCACTACAAATGCCAGAGGAAAGATCACAGAAGCGCTTCACAGGAGGCTCCCAAGCACTGAGGATGTCACCTAGACAGGGGACGAAACGTCTGCAACACAAATTCCCAGCTCGGCGAACAGAACCACAACAACGAACACCCGAGCTACAAATCTTCTCACAAACTTTGAACACCTAAGGACCTGTTTCCACACTGTAGGGAATCTAATCAAGATTATTGGCTCAGTGATATGACCACAGTACCACCATCTCCCCATGGTGCTTAATTGCATCCTCTGCAAAGGTTATCAGATAACAATCATGGCAGAAAGAGTTAAAGCTGACTTCCCCAGGTTCATGTGATACTCAGAAGTGTTGGAAAGCTGCATTTTTGACAAAAGATTCAAAGGCTGCTTAGGATTCAAAAGACAACAGCTGAGAAGGCTGGTCCAGTCATCAATTGCAGCTTTCTAAATGAGATCACAGAACCTTGAACAGATCACCTAATCTGTATAATATCTCTACTGTATCCACTCATATGACCATTGGAGAAATTAAACAAAGCTTCAACAGAATCTGCAGGTAGTCTTAAACGAAAATGAATAATTGTTCCCGATGAACAATGGTTATAAATACACCATGATTACTCGTCCTCTAATTAAATCAGTCAATCAGATGACCAGGAAGCTTAAACAGAACTCAAAATCTTAGAATGATCTGTTAAATGCGAAGCATTTGTTTGCACCTCCAAAGGATTTGCCAGTAGCAACACAATTTCAATTAGCAGACCGATGAAGGAATATTAAGTCAATTGAGTACATGCGCTGAAATCCAATGTTTGATGTTGCTGTTGCAAATTTGAAGCAAAAACAGAAATTGCTTCAGAAACTCAGCAGTTCTGGCAGCATCTGTGGAGAGATAGCAGAGTTAACATTTCAAGTCCAGTGGCTCTTCTTCAAAACAGCTGCAAATTTGACTTTGGATTAATTATTGAAGTGCACGAATTTTAATGTTTCCAGTTTGCAATAGCGTAAGGTCAGAAATTCCCACATTATCAATGATCTAATGTTGTTATTAAAATACAACAGAAATAGAAAGCTTAGAAAAGAAACATAATTGAAGAAAAATCTTCAGGCCACAAACATAGTATAGTTTGGTTGCAATTGCTACAGAACTTTTATTAAAATTAAATTTGAAAGGCCAAGGATGTGGGTACTTTATCTTGCATTTCAAGCCAGTACTGTTAAATGCATTTCAAGATACCGGTCTGAAGTATTCCTTGCATACCATCCTGAGGAGACTTGTGTCTTGTCACTAAGTAATGTTCATCAACTCCTTATGTAGTGTAACACTCCTGTAATTACACTTGTATATAGTAGGTTCTTAAACACAGTTCGCTGGTGTAGTGTCCACGATCTCTGTCTTCACATATGCGAGACGATTGTATCCTCTCTTACTGATGTTGGAATCTTGTGATCAGGTACATCATCATTGTTTGCATGAATCATATTTCCGTCCATCAGATTTCTGTCTATTTAGTCTGTAGTGAATGTAACGAGGTCAGGCAGGTGAACCTCATAGAATGAGTTCCCTGTTTGGGGCTGTTAGCCTTGTCCAATCAGGGAGCCCCAGATGATGGATATCAACAGGAGTGTCAGAGATTCTGATCGCTCCGAGAGCTGGCTCTGAGGGAGCTGGACCAGTGTCAAATACTATGTATGTGGAAATAAAGGGTAATGGGATACCAATGTGGAGTTATTGGGACAGAATTATTCCAGTCGTTCCCTTTAACCTAGTTACACAATCTTTGTAATTATGAAGATCATCACTAACGTCATTTTTTCCATTATTACAGTTGCCACTGCTATGACCAATTTCACCATCATCTCACACACCTCCAAAGTTTGAATCTCCAATCATCAGGACAATTTAGAGCTCTTGACCAGACATCTCAATCTGGTTCACTTGAGTTCAACATTAGGGTGATTATGTTTGGAACAATTGTACCACTTTGTAAAGTGTCTGAAGTGTAGACATGATGTTCTCACATCCTGTAATATTACTCGGTCTTACTTTTTGGCTTGAGTAGGTTTGATGCATTCCTGTTTCTCCTGAATGTTGTTAAAGATTCTCTGAAAATATAAAATCTTGGTTGGAGAAACTCGGCAGGTCCTGCAGTATCTGTAAAAAAGAGAAACATAGGTAATATTTTGAATCTATTATGAGTCTTTTTTCAGAAGTTCATTCATTGCTGAGTTTCTCCAGCATTTTCTATGTTTGTTTCAGATTTCCATTATCTGCAATATTTTGCTTTGATTATAAGATCTTAGTTGATTGGTCCCTGGAATGAGCATGTTCTGTCACTTTACTAGCCATTTTGTTGAGATATCTCTTTACTTATTCTACCTTCGTATTCTTGAGAAGTTTTCCTTGGTTTGAGGTTGCATTCTAAAACTGTCTCATCTATTTTGAAAGAGCTCATCATTGGCAATTCAGCTAGCAAGTACCTATTATTCAATGGTTTTGCTCTGTAACCGAGTAGAGCTAATTCCCAATAAAAACAGAAATTGCTGGAAAAGCTGAGCAGGTCTGGCAGCATCCGTGGAGAGTAGTCAGAATTAATGGGTTGTGTGTAATAGCTGACTATGTGTTAAGAAGAACTGAAAGAACTCCAGATTTTATAAATCAGGAACAAAAACAGAAGTTGCTTGAAAAGCTCATCAGGTCTGGCAGCATCTGTGAAGAGAAATCAAGTTTGACATTTTGGGTCCAATGAGGACTTTCTGAGGAAGAGTCAAGATTAGAGTGGTGCTGGAAAAGCACAGCAGGTCAGGCAGCCTCCGAGGAGCAGGAAAATCAATGTTTTGGGCAGGGGCCCTTCATCACGAATGAGTCTGTACTGGCTGTCCTGTTCGGATCCAAACTGTGCTGGTCTGAATGTAGTCTGGAGTCCATGTGGGTTCAGTTCGCTGTGGAGGCAGGCACTGAGGATGCAGATGTGGCTGTGGTAGTGAGTCTGTTTCAGGACATGGTTGAAGAGCTTCAGGGCAGAGGAGATGATCTGTGGGTTGCAGTGAGGGAGAGACTCACTGAGATAGTTGTAGAGAGAGGAGGAGAACCTCTTCAAGATAGGCATCATTGCAAGAAAATTCACAGTAAGGTTAAAATCAACTAGGGGAAAGTGAGGACTGCAGATGCTGGAGATTAGAATCAGGATTAGAGTGGTGCTGGAAATTCACAGCAGATCAGGCAGCATCCAAGGAGCAGGAGAATCGATGTTTCGGGCAGGAAACCTTCATCAGGAATGAGTTTCAGGCTCCTGCCTGAAACATTGATTTTCCTGCTCCTGGGATGCTGCCTGGCCTGCTGTGCTTTCCCAGCACCGCTCTAATCTTGACTCTAATCTCCAGCATCTGCAGTCCTCGCTTTCGCTTTTCTGAGGAAGGATCACAGGACCCGAAACATTAACATTGATTTCTCTGCACAGATGCTGCCAGACCTGCTGAGCTTTTCCAGCAATTTCTGTTTTCATATGGTTTAATAAGATCTACTTCCAAATAAACCTGTTGGACAATAACCTGGTGTTGTGTGATATTTAACTTGATCATGAAAGACAGAATGTAGCGGGAAGGGTGTTTTTGCTGGAGTGGGACCATTCGGCGCAGCCACTTTGACGCGAGCGTTTCAGCGCGGCTATTTTGTCGCAGACCCGTTTAGCTGCAGAGCTGTTTCAGCACAGCTCATATTGATTTCAGGATTAATGAAAGCAGTAAAAATAAAAGTTGATTCCTTTTCAGGCTTAGTTAAACACATTACTGAAAGCAATAAAAATAAAAGTAATGTTTATCCTCTTTAGTAAAAATGTTAAAGAGAGAAAAAAATAAAAGAAACTTGTTAACTAATCCTGAAATTAATATGAGCTGCGCCGAAACAGCTCTGCGGCTAAATGGGTCTGTGGCAAAACGGCCTGTGCCAAACCGGCTGCACCAAAGTGGCTGCGCGGAATGGTCCTACACCCTGTTTTTGCTACTGGAGATTTGAGATCGGTAGTGTTCCACAGGAATTAGTGCTAAGCCCCCGGCTGTTTGTAATATATAAAATGATTTGGAGAAGAATGTAGGTAGCCTTACTGGTAAGTTGATAGGTGACACAAAAATTGAGGGAGCTGGAGATAGTGAAGGGGACTTCCAGGTTGCAGTTGTGGTGGGTCAAAGGGCCTGTCCCTCTGCAGAATTGTTCATTGCTTCTTTGTTTAATTGACCTAGCATCAATTATTGGAACGGAGTTTCAAACTTCTGGATCCCTTCCATTTCTTAAGAGTTTGAAAAGGTCTGGTCCTAATTTTTAGACATTGTTCCTCTTCTGAGATCATCTGATTATTTCTTTCTAATTGCCCTATCTGTTTATAATGTCTTGGAAGTTTTGATCAAATCACCCCTGAATTTTCTAAATTCCAAAGAATACAATACTAATTACTTTCCCCTTATACTATATCCTTCAGAGTTCAGGTATAATTCTGGTAAGTCTACACTACAATTCCTCCAATACCAGTATATTCTTTCAAAGGTATAATGCCAAGAACTGCTTACAACATACCAAATATGATCTAACCAGGACTTTGCAAAGTTGAAATATGACTTTTAGATATGCTTAAGTTAGACAGCACTGAAAATGTGTTGCTGGAAAAGCGCAGCAGGTCAGGCAGCATCCAAGGAACAGGAGAATCGACGTTTCGGGCATAAGCCCTTCTTCAGGAATCCCGAAACGTCGATTCTCCTGTTCCTTGGATGCTGCCTGACCTGCTGCGCTTTTCCAGCAACACATTTTCAGCTCTGATCTCCAGCATCTGCAGCCCTCACTTTCTCCTTAAGTTAGACAGCATGCAACACATGCCGAGTATATTTGAAGATCGTGAGATAACTGCTAATGAAGGAACCATTCAGTCACTTAATAAAATATACTGTACTCATATTCCAATAGGGGCTTCCAGAATTGGGTCAATGTCCTTTGGCCTCTGACATCCAAATCTTAAGTTAGTTCCTACTTCAATAATTCTATGCACAAACTATGCTTGTAATACGTTATTAACTCATGATATCTGGACAAGACAGCCTCTTCTTAATGATCTTTAAACATGCATCATATATTATCATAATGACTTTTGGAGTCACACAAATTGTTCACTGTTTTCTAATTGTTTCCCTATTATAATGAAAAAAAAAGGTTTAATGTCCAAGCAATTGATCACTATTCTTGCAAACACTAATGTTTAAAAATAAGAAATGTGGAGCAATGGTTATGAAAGATGTCAAATGCATCAAATCGATGTGTTTTCTTAAATGGAACAGTTGTGATTTCCTCCATATAAGACAAGCAGTAAAGGATGAAAGCTGTATTCTTTGTGTTTCCCTGCAAAGTTGGAGGTCTTCATTCGTTAAAGTACTTTATTAGTTACAAAGTAATTTGGCCCCATTAATTCATTTTGTACTTCAGAATTCATGTCCTTTATAACAACAAAGATGTGTAACAGAATGAACATTGAAATTTAAGAGGAAGCCTTCAGCATGGGTTTCTACTCTGAGCTTTCAAATTAGCTGAGAACAAAAGGCACTATATAAATGCAAAGTTGTAAACTACGTATCTCTACATGTGTCTATGCATTGCTGACAAGTTTGTGTACACATTCTTCAATGTTTCATCGCTTATTAAAATGTAGAGTTCTATCTAATTATGATTGAATACCAATATCTAAATAAGGATGGCAATAAAGAGCATTGTAATTCATAAGTTATCTTTAATTACAATTGAAACAATAATTTGATGGCACAGCCATTAGATATGATGACATTTTCTATTTTTTAGGTTAATTGTATGATATATGCCTACCTTAAATCAGTAATGAGCTTTTTGTTTTAATTCCTCTTGATGATCACATGTACTTTACACAGCTCTTCTTAATACACTGTTCTTGTGCTCTCAATCATAAACATGTGGCATAATTTAGTCAAATATTGACAACAGCATTAGGTAATATATTGCAGAATCTGCCACCATCCATTTATTACAAACCCATTGTCTTGAACCTAAAATCTTAGAAGGACTTCTCCAAAATTGCCATAGCTTACATAAGTTAGTAATGTGAGAAACAAAAGCTCACTCACTTTAATAATTTCAGTCCGAGACAAATATCTGAATCCGCCATTTATTTATAACCTATAGGTGGGTGCCCTGTCTCATTACCCGGTAAGGTAATGACAAAATGCACACCAAATCCAACAAACTCTCGAAATTTATACAGTTTGAATCCCCATATTTTTCCTTATTCCATTGTTTGTTCCCTGCTTCGCTTACGTCACTCATTTCCTTAAGACTTATCCCACAACTTCTGTTTATCCTGTTTTGTCCGTGACAAACTCTTATCTCTGACTCCCATAAGGGTGTTTGACGTCAGTCTATTATAGATTATTGATTAGGCATATCTTTTCTTCTATCAGCATCTATTTCCATCCAGAGGCCACTTTGACCTCTTTAATTAGGGTTTGTTCCTGTGTCTCTGTACAAGCGAGGAGAACAGATGTTTTCCTGTTTGCCCATATATCCACCATTGTTCTGTATTCATGTCTCATGCTCACATATCCTTTCTTTTTGCTGAATATGTATTTTCTCATTCCTATTCTGTATCAGAATTTATACTTGCAGAAATAACATTAATTCATTTATATCCCACAATTTCCCCTTTTTCTTTTCATTACTATCTGTTATCTTCTGCATTTTTGTCTCTTTTTTTTTAAACATTGTTCCCAAAATTCGCAAGCATCATTTCAGAGATTTCATCCATCTTAGTCTCACTCATTTCCTTATTATTTAGTTGATAAAGTTCCTCTGTCAAATGTCCCCTCAGGGGCATTCGTTTCATCAAGGCTGTTTCAATCAGCCTCTGGGTGAGCCCTCGTATACAGGGTATGATACAACAGTCAATGGCCACCAATACCCCGACTACTACTATCAGGGAAGTAAGGATAAAAACCACCACCCCGTTTCTCTGCTAAAATCATATCAAGGGCTATTCTATTTTCCCATGCTATCCTACTCGTTGCATCAAGCTGTTCTGATATTCCTTTAACCGCCTCTCTTGTATAATTTATAAATTGCTGTTGATTATAAAAAATGTAATTTATCCAGTCTACATTTTTATTAATTGTTACCCACCAAAAGAGAGCTGACTCAAAGCCTGCTGCAATCTGGTTACGAGCCTTGAACTCAGGTACGCCCCTAGGGACTCCTACCGAATCAAGATAAATCCCGTCATCAAAAGAATTATCTAACAGTAATCTCTTACCCCTTCCCTTTTTCCCTACGATCTTTTCCTTCTCAAATGCCAGGGTAAATGGAATTGCCAATTGTACAATTGCGCATATCCTTCTCCAATCCGGAGGTAGGGTGGGTCTCAATATTTTTCCTCCACAGTACCACCACAGATCCGCTCGGGGAACCTTTAATGCTGAGTAGTTCCCTCCCTTCTCCGTTTCGGTAACATTCTTAATCTCTGTACATAATTTCAGCTCCCCCAAATCTCTCGACCGACTCGTACCTCGCCTGTGCACACACGACGTGTGATTTCCAACTGCGGCGGAAAATGTGGGGGGAACTTTTGCATCTTTCTCCTCCAAGGGAGGGAACATCAGAGATAGGGAGGTACAATTCCTATCATTCCATGCAGTCTCATCCTGGTACAGGGCTATCATACATTTCATGCCCTTCCTGTCTCGCTTCCACCCAAGCGGAAAGGGAACCACCTGGGCCACTGACCTACCGGAGGCACATGCATAGCAATTGCTTTTGTTCAGACTTTTTACAGTATACTTTACCCATTCAACCCAGGCATTTGTATCCCCGTACCCAGTCTCTATCTCGATGGTCTGTTTCAAATCCTTTACCTCTATAATTTTTACTACTGTAGGATCATTGGGAGGAATGAAAGGTTGTATCTCATTACCCAGTAATTCTACCCATTTTTCCCTGTCCTATGCTAATTCGAAAACAACAGCCCACAAACTCCTTCCTATTTGCTTTCATTTCAATCCCAAATGTTTCATTTAATTGTACCTCATAAGTGCCACCTCCCAAAACCACTCCGTGCCATGTGGTTTTTCTTATCGTTAAATATATGGGGTTACACTTTTTATCGGGACAATCGGTGCTGGTCGGAAGGGGGCCCGGTGTATTGTGACAAGACCATTATACCAGGTACCATCCCCGAGGCCATCCCCATAGGACTTAAGATGTATCTCTGAGTTGCGGTATTGTCTCTGATTAGCTACATTCCCACAATTTACTAAGCTACATACATCAGTGTCTATTACTTGTGGATTATCAGACTCAGGAACCATTAATAATACACATGAAAATGATATTTGACAAAATCCTAATACGAAGAGGGCTAGCATCATAACTCTAAGCATTCCCAGTATTCTGATCATTATGCTAAAACACAAAAAGGCTTAATATACAATCTTACAGAAATAATCCCGCGCTCGCGTCACCACTGTATAGTCAATTACTCAAAGTCTCTTTAGTCTGAGTTTCAGCGGGTCTTGCATTGATTCGGCTGTCCAGACTTCTTCCTCAACTGGAGGGTCCACTGGCCCTTTGATCCGAGTGTAATGAGTCCAGCCTTTCTCCGCCGTCCTTATTGCCGTTTCGGTAGTCAAAAGAGCCTGGTACGGCCCTTCCCAGTCTGGCTGCAGCTTAGTCTCTGTCCATGATTTTATTAAGACCCAATCTCCTGGCTGGATGGGATGAACAGCAAATTCAAGGGGCGGAGTCTGTGCCAATAGACCCTGTTTTCTGAGGAAAGATAAAGAGGAGGACAAGCCCAGTATATACTTCTTTAAAAACAAATCTTTAGTTTCGGGAATTGGCAATTCTCCCTGTGTTCCCAGATAAGGTAATTCAAATAAGATTTCATAGGGGGATAGTCCCAAATCTTTCCTCCGCCAAGGGACAAGCCCAAAAGGCATCCTTTAAATCTATCACACTAAACCATTTGTGATCATGAGGGATCTCACTTAATAACGTGTAGGGGTTTGGCACCACTGGGTGCCTGATCTGTACTATTCGATTTAATGTTCTCAAATCCTGCACCAATCGATAAGTTCCATCAGATTTCCGTACTGGTAGAATTGGGGTATTATAAGGAGACATACATGGCTCCAACAAACCATCTCTAATCAGTCCCTCAATTACTGGCTGCAGTCCTCGTTTACCTTCTATGGAAATAGGATATTGTCGCTCACAGACAACGTCCCCTTTCCGTTTTAAATTTATTAAAAGGGGAGGGATCTGTAGTTTTCCACGATTCCCTTCTCTCGCCCATACAATAGGGTCTATCTCTCTCTCTGCATCCTCTGTCAATATTGCCAGTTGTACAACTAATTCTTCTTCCTGAATTCCAATCTCCAGTCCTATAAGGATAATTAGGTCTCTCCCCAGTAAATTACTTCCTATATCAGGGATATACAGCAGTTCCCCTGTGATCCTATCCTTAGAACCTTCTATCATCATAGGTTCAAATACTGGAACAGTAAATCCTTCCCCTTTCACCCCCGAAACAGTAATTGACCGTGTAAACATTTCTACTTTCTTTGGTTTAAAATTCAACGATGACCGTGCTGCCCCGTATCTACTAGGGAGATTACCTCCTCCCTACACGGTCCCACCTTCAAGTTTATCAAGGGTTCCTGGTGGGCCCCCGAGGGCAGGAACCCCTGACACCCCTATTCTTCATCATAATTCATAAGCGGAATTGCCTTTTTCTTCCCTTTGTAGATCAGGGTACTCCCGCTTAAAATGCCCTATCTTTCCACAATAATAGCATCCTTCCTGTAGCGACTTCCATTTCTGCCCCTGTCGCTCAAACCCTCTATCAAATGTTCCCCCTTGTCCTCTCCCTCTTTACAAACACTTTCTGTGCCTCTCTCAACAATTCATCTAATGGTTTTTCACTCCATCCTTCTATCTTCTGTATCTTTCTCTGTATGTCTGGCCATGCTTTTGTCACAAAATGTACTTTCAAAAGACCCTGTGCCACTGGGTCCTCAGGGTTCATTCCAGAGTATTTCCGCATTGAGTCCCTTAATCTTTGCAAGAAAGCTGAGGGAGTCTCATCTTTCTCCTGTCTAATTTCAAAGGCTTTAATCAAATTCTGTGACTTCGGAACTGCCTCCCTTATTCCTTTTAGAATCAGGTCTTTCAATTCCCTCATTTCTTCTCTATGCTCCGGGTTTTGGTTTTCCCACTGGGGGTCTCTGAGGGGAAACTTCATCTCTCCCTGTCCAGCATCCCCATCTCCAATCGGGTGTTCCCTGTCCCATATTTTAATGGCAGTTCCTCGTATAAGTCCCCTTTCCTCCCCAGTAAATAATATATTCAAAATAGACATTAATTCAGCCCAGGTATACAGACTGGGCCCCAAAAATTGAACAATTTGTTCAGACAACCCTACCGGATCCTCAACCAGGACCTCCATTTCCTTTTTAAATGTTCTGACCTCCCCACTGGTGAGGGGGGCACTTACAAACCCAATCTCTTTGTCCCCTATGGGCACCTCCCAAAGGGGATAAGTCGTTACGTTTTTCCCCTTTTTCTTTTTTTTAAAGAAATATTGCAATATTTCTAGCTCCCCATAACTTCAAACACCAATTCATCAATTCATGCTTGACTAACCTTCAAAGCCTGTTCCTCACGTATAAATATATTTATATATATTTACGTTCATTTCTTCAGTATTTAATAGTCAAAATGCAAAATGCATACAGTTCCCAATTTTGCAATTCACTGTAATTACCCAGTTTTAGTCCTTTAATTTAGATCCAGAATTAGTTTCCTTAAATAGTCCTGACCAATCATTGCTCAATTACAATACTATAAGTCGTAAAATAATCAGAACTTGCCTTAAAAGAATTTGTCTACTCAAGTTTTTTTTAAAAAAAAACTTCTAATGCATGAACAATGGCTGAATCCAAGGTCACAGATATTAACCATAGAATTTTGCTTTTACTACAATCTAATGTTGAACTGAAACTTCAACTGTCCTCCATAAATCGCTTTTATGTAAAGATAAAAGAGATTAGTTAGAAACTGATAGTAAGGCAGTCATGATCTGTAAAAAGAACAGGAGTTATCATTCCTTTTTTTTTTCTTCATAATCACAATAGAATCCTTAACCTTAAAAGAAATCATGTTAAGTTTCCATAACAAAATCAGATTGAAAACAGTCCTGGAACACAAGCTCCAGGGAATAAAACACAAACATTCAATCACCAACAAACAAATGTTCACTCAAACCAAATCACAAAGGGTTAAACTTTCTACCAGCTGTACAGCTCTTTTCATTCTCTCTCTCTCTCTCTCACACTCTCTCTCTCTCTCTCTCTCTCTCTTTCGCACATTGACATATAAACTCAGATATTCACAAACCCAGTCTTCGTCCGATCTGTACTTTGGCCAGAAGACAGCGGGACGAAGAATGGAGTCCTTAGTCCATACAAAGCAACAATATTTAATCATCTTTCTCCCTTGCACAAGTATTATTTTGCCAATTTCCACAACATCCTGCCCAAAGGACTTTCCGGAGGAATGTTGTAAGGGACCCCGCCTCCATTTCCATTGCCTTTTCCTTACTTTGTTTCCCCGGAGGCTTTTTCCTAACCCAAAGCGCAAGCCATATTGAGTTCCTTCGTTAGTCCCTTATTAACTACTAAAACTCAATCCCGGCCACCAAGGCAATACTTAAAAGTCAATTTTCTTACCTTGGTCTGTGCACAGAGTTGCCTGGCCCCTTTTGTCACCGTATCTTCTATCGAGCTCCTATCACTGTCTGATTCAGATGTCTCTCTTATAGGATTCACATCAGTCACCCAAGGGAGCAGACCAAACCGGGACACGAGACCGCTCCTCAATGGGGAACGGGACGCGTCTTCCCAGTGTCCAAGGCCAGCCACTCCCCCCGGTGATGGAAGAAAATCCCGGACGAGCCCCCAATTGTGAGAAACAAAAGCTCACTCACTTTAATAATTTCAGTCCGAGACAAATATCTGAATCCGCCATTTATTTATACACCTATAGGTGGGTGCCCTGTCTCATTACCCGGTAAGGTAATGACAAAATGCACACCAAATCCAACAAACTCTCGAAATTTATACAGTTTGAATCCCCATATTTTTCCTTATTCCATTGTTTGTTCCCTGCTTCGCTTACGTCACTCATTTCCTTAAGACTTATCCCACAACTTCTGTTTATCCTGTTTTGTCCGTGACAAACTCTTATCTCTGACTCCCATAAGGGTGTTTGACGTCAGTCTATTATAGATTATTGATTAGGCATATCTTTTCTTCTATCAGCATCTATTTCCATCCAGAGGCCACTTTGACCTCTTTAATTAGGGTTTGTTCCTGTGTCTCTGTACAAGCGAGGAGAACAGATGTTTTCCTGTTTGCCCATATATCCACCATTGTTCTGTATTCATGTCTCATGCTCACATATCCTTTCTTTTTGCTGAATATGTATTTTCTCATTCCTATTCTGTATCAGAATTTATACTTGCAGAAATAACATTAATTCATTTATATCCCACAGTAACAATAAGTCTACAGTATCACAGTCCAAGACTGTTTTTTTGTTGAGAGCAAGGGCTAATATGGAATTTTACAACAGTAGCAGCAAAGTGATAATAGGAAATATGATTCAATAAAGTAATCCAGCTTTTAAAAAATGCTTCTTGGTATACATAAGAGGATTATGGTCATTTTGCAAAATGATGCCAAGTCAAATGTTTACTATGGAGTAGAATGCAAAGTACTTCACTGAAGTTGTTTAAAAAGAATGTACGTTCTTTATATGGCACATGGCCAAGAACTCAAGCAATAATTGCTTTGTTCCTGACAAAGACTTGTGGGTTAAAAATGAGTGTTAATAGCATTTTCAAATGACTGTCTCATAAATAAAACACATTTTATACGTGTAAACATTGAAACAATGTTCAAAGAATAATGTGCAATTTGCATTACTGATCCTGCATCTTTAGCTTCAGGAAGTTCATGCTATGTTAGTGGTCAAGCACCATTCACACGCAGGGAGCAAATTACACAAGTTGGTTTGATCCCCAGAGGCCAGTGAAAGAAGGACCTTAAAACAACCCAAATAAAATTAATCACATTGCAAGACTTCAATTCTTACAATGTTTTACTGTAACAAACACAAAACCAACATAAAATAAAGCAAGTGTCAAAGAACAAATGACGTTTCACTCAGAAGGATGAATGCCAGTTTAAATAATCAATACCTCAGTTAAACCCCTTATGAAATTATAAACGCACAACATTTCCCACAGAATGTGGCACCACATGCAATTTCAAATTTCATTTGCCTGATGTCCATGTGCGTATTGATTTGTATTTAGTGACTATGTTCTGCCAATCCATGAGTTTAACTTATCAACACTTCCACTCCATGTTGCTGTTTTCTTTTATGCAGTTTAGAAATTACAAATCAACCTTTGTTATGGGTATGTTGCCAACTATATATTCCCATTAATGTGTCAGAGATCCTGAAATTCTCTTCCCATAGGCAGCTAACGGGAACATTGAATAGATGCTTCCTTGTGTGTTTGGTTTACATTTTCTATTTTACTGGAGTTGACAAGTGAAACTTTGAAGATGTTGTGCAACATAAGGTATGACAACACCCAGGCTGAGCTGCCAACAGAGAGGTGACATTTTCTGTTTAAAACTACAAGGGCCACATCAGCAACAGATATATTTCAATATCTAAGCAATTGTGAGGCACAGCATCTGATGCATTTAACCTCTGTGGGTTTTGACCTTATCATCTTTTCAAGTTTTAGAGGTGCGTTTTGTGGAGAGTTCATTTTAACTTGTGATATTCCTTTTTTGGCTAATATGCTAAGTTGACTTGCAGGTTTGAACCAAAGAACACTGTCTTACGTGCCACTAAAAGCAAATGACAACTCATTTTTATTTTACTGACTTCTTGACTGTCAAGAGAGTGAATGATTCCAATCCCTTAAAACAAAGTCATCAAGGACCACTTTTCTTTCCTCTCGTAACACAGCTCTACCAAGAGTAAATTGCAATGAGAGTTTGCAATATAGATAATCAAATAAAAAGAAATTAATTGTATTTTAAGAGTTGAACATCTTCATATTCATTGAGTGTAACAGCATCTGTACAAAATCAGTACATTTACTATTCTTCTACAGCTCTTAGTGTGGCTTTGACCTCATGACAGTGAAACTTTGGAAAAGTGCTTTGACACAAACATCAATAAATCTTCACAAACAATGACATGGTTCCTCTGAAGCTGGTGGCAATGGCTGAATTCCAGGAATTAGAAGCTTATACTAAGTCTTTTGTTGACCAATAATGCATTTTGATTTACAACATCTTTACAGTTTCATTCTGTGCTTTAGCTTCCTTTCTGCGTTTTGAAGAAAGAATGTAAGAGCATTAATTAATACTGCAAGCTCACCATGTAGCCATTAAGCCTTTATGATGAATTGAGGAGGAGAATATGAAGCCAGACTATTTGTGGGCTAAGTGAAACATTCCAAGTTATCAATAGTGAATCATGCAGTTATGGACAACGTAGTACAAATTCATGAGGATGTTATCAGGAATAAAATGTTACAGGCGGTCAAGAGAATGGGAAGCTGAGGCTGTTTTGCCTGGAGCTGGCAAGGGTTAGCGATGACCTGAGATGGACACCTTTAAGATTTTGAAAGGTTATGATAAGACAAATAGTGATTAAATTGTTTTCTTTCACAAGCTGATAACAAAGACACAAGCAAGATAATGGCAAAAGGAATGAAAGGGACCATTAGAAAAGCATTCTCCAGATTGAGGGTGGAATAGTCTGATGTAAACTATTATTAAAGTAGAAACCATAAATCCTTTCAAAAGTGAATAAATTGTTATCTTGGGAAGAGAAGAATTTTAAGTGATATTAAGAGCAGGAGAGTGAGACTACAATAAGTGTGTCTTTTGGCAGTTCAGAGAATGTTCACTGGTTTGATCCTGGGTAGGAAGGCACTGTCGTATGAGGAAAGGTTGGGTATACTTGGGCCTGTGCTGATTGGAGGTTAGAAGAATGAGAGGAGACCTTATTGAAACATGTGACATTCTTAGGGGGCTTGACAGGGAAGATGCTGAGAGATTGTTTCCCCTCGTGGGTGAGTCTAGAACCAGAGGGCATAATCTCAGTGTAATGCTTTGCCCATTTAAGACAGAGGTGAGGATCCATTTTTTTTTCTCAGAAGTTAGTGAATCTGTATACTTCTTTAGTGCAGAGGACTGTTGAGTCTGGGTGATTAAGTATATTCAGGGCTGAGATAAACAGATTTTTAATCAGTGACGGAATCAAGGGTTATGGGGAAAAGGCAGCAAAATGGAGTTGAGGATTAGCAAGTCAGTCATGATCTAATTGAATGGTGAAGCAGACTCAAAGGGCCAAATGGCCTAACTATGCTCTGAATTTCTGTTGTTCTTATGGAAAAAAAATACTACAGTCAACTTGATGGGCTAAATGATTTATATTATGTTCAATGATCCAGACAAAACAGCACTTGCTGCAGTTACAAACTAAAATCTATAAGAATTCATCTTGACAATCCCTCTAATGACAAGTACAATAATGTAATGATTGTGCACTGAACCTAGTAAGCTGGTCTAATGAAAGGAAAGAAGAACATGAGCAAAAGACAGAGAGAGAACAAAAATAAGTGACATTGGAGGAGAAGCAGCAAAAAGGAGAAGAACGTGATGGATGAAGAGAGCTAAAGTGAGCTGGTAACACAAACACATCAGAGACTATGAAATAAACTACATTCACCAATTATTCATGTGCAATACTAATTCTACACAAGATTGATACATTGACTGCTGTCACAGAGCTACGTATAGCATGGCAACATTAAACTGACATGATAGAAGATAGGTAAGAGAGAGGAGCATCAAGATTAAAGGCACACAGCTCCTCAAATGTTTAAAGTCTTCACATGAAAAATAGTTTCAGCAGTCAGGCCAGGATTAACCCTCAGGGCAGCCTATGGTCGTTCTTGACATCAGGAAGGTAGGGAGTTCCTCCAGGTCTGGCTGACCTAGCCTGCCTGCAGGCACCTGACTCCAAGGGCCTAAAATGACCCTTCAGTGTGACAAACTGGAGGCCGAATTGAAGATTCCAGTTGATCTCCTTGAATTGGACTTAAAAGGCACTCAAGATGCAGAATTGACTCCCTTACCTACTGGCCCCAATACTGCCTCTGCGAAAACTGCTCAAAAGAAGCCAGAGAATCAGCGCTCTGACCAGCAGGACTAAGATCGAGCCCCTCTTGCTTCTGATTCTGGCCCCAGCAGGGGCTGATAGTCAAACCTACTGAGTTCACACAAGGAAAGAAACACCAAGTTGATTTTAGGAAATGTACAAGGTTTGAAAATTAAAATTAAAGGTCACCTGCACCACTTCTATAAACTTTCTGATGGCTGACTGAAAAATGGAATTGGCAGTGATCATATGGCACATCTCTCATCTGTTCTGCTCAGTGCAAAAGGTGAGTGCTGCAGGAACCCTAAGAAGGAGGCAAGCAGCTGTAAAACTGAAGACTCTGCACAACAAGATTTAGAAAAAGCAGCAGCATTTGAATCAGAGGAGGCATCATTAGCTTTTACAACAATCAGCAAATGTACATTAAGTAATGAACTGGCTTTGCAAGCATCATTAACAATGAAAGTAATGGGGAAATTGTGACTCATGGAGTCCCAGAAGGATTGGATACTGGGTCTCCCGTTGTTCATAGTTCCTATTAATGACCTTTGTGAGATTATCATAATTGGCAGTATTCCAGATCATCAGATGCTTTCATGAATTTTATTTTCTCCTTTTTCATCGTATTGTCTTGATTGTTTTCTTTCATACCTTCCATACACGCACAAATGAGAAAATCTAAAACTAGAAGAAAAGTGAAGTCAGCATGCTTGAGGGAGACTGCTATCCATTTTGAAAGCTAAGTGTTTGAAACCCATTTTAAAATATCAGTTGGCATCATGATGGATTGACGGCAATGGGGGCAGTTTTCAGCTACTGGATGTCTGTTTTTCAGCTGTCATGCATGGTGATCAGTTAGACATCAGGACGTAGGAGGATGGCACTCTCTTCTGCCACCCCATTAATGCCTAATGCCAATTTCATGTTGTCTGCATCCTTCTGCCAGTGGTGAGCAGAAGTTACAATGATCTGTAGGTATAACCACAGTGTGACAGATGAACATCACTTGTTTCTACTGTAAGAGAGGACAAATCTATATACATTTGAAACATGTTAGTAAGGATGAAATGTTTGAGCTCACGATAGAACTTGAGTTATGTCAGCCCCTGGTCCAATTAATGTCACCCTCTAATCCAACATCATCTGAAGATAAACATGATCTTCATTCCTCATATGGAACAGCACACAACAGTAATCAGTAAAACTTGTGACTCTTGTGCATTCTGAATGAAAGTAAAAGGTCTTGCACCCATGTCTCTAAAATAGAAGCTCCAGGTTTGAGGCCCACTCCAGGATCTAATGATCAAGGAAGATGTGTTCATGATGTGACTAAACAGGTTAAGTAGCAACTTGTAAATCCTTCCAATGATGCCAATGGCAAGTGATAAGAGTAGGAGAAACTCCTGATCAGCTGGGGAATTGAAAGAAATTGGTACCTCTACCACTACTTCTAAGAGATTTGGACTGCAACATCCATGTAAAATTATATATTTGCCACAGCACATTGGACTCGTTGGGAGATTTGTTGACTCAGTTGACTGGATAGCCAGGGTAGATAAGATTGATGCCAACAGCGTGGAGTTCAACCCCTGCTCCAGCTGGGGTGAATTCGGGACCTGCCTTCTTGCCTTATCATTGGTGGAGATAGCAGGACTAAGGGCTGGACCTGCCTTTGAGCAGAGAACTGAAGTAAAGGAAAATACGAATATAAGCTGTTAGAGCAGAAGTAGATTTTTTAGCCCATTTGGTCCTGCTCAGCCATTCAATGAAAGCATGGCTGAACTGACCATAATCTACTCTAATTTCCTGCCTTATTCCCAGAACCTTTGATTCACTTGCTGATTCCCTGGCTTTGAATATAATTAACGACCCAGCCTTGGCAACTGTCCATGGTAAAGAATTCCACAGATTCACTGCCTTCTTAGAGAAGAAATTTCTCCTCATCTCTGTTCTAACTGGGCAACTCCTTATTCTGAGATTGTACCCTTTGGTCCTAGATTCTTCCACAAGTGGAAACAACCATTTCGCATTTACTCTGTGAAGTCCCCAAAGAATTTTGTATGTTTCAATAAGGTCACCCCTCTTTCTTCTAAATTTCAACCAATACAGGCCCCAGGCCACTCTCTTCATAAGACAGCCCCTACATACCAGCTTTGTATCAGCTTTGTGAACATTCTTTGAACTGCCAATATATCTTTCCTTAGATTAGGGCCCAAAACTCTTCATAGTATTGCAGCTGCAGACTGATTAATGCCTTGTAGAGTTTTAGCAAAATATCCCTACTGTTGTACACCTTTCCCTTTGAAATAAAGGCCAACTCTCTTTGCTTTCCCTATTACTCACTGAACTTGGATGCTAGCTTTCTATAATTCATTGATGAGGACTCCTAAATTCTTCAGTTCCGTAACTTTCAGCAATCTTTCTCCATTTAAACAGTATTCAGCTCTACTATTCTCCCTGCCAATTTTTTCCAAAATTATATTCCATCTGCCAAGTATTTGCCCACTCACTTAATCTGTCTATATATCCCTCCGCAGATTCTTTGTATCATCCTCACCACATAGTTCCTTGAAAGTGGTGCTACAGGTAGACAGGATGGTGACGAAGGTATTTGGCATGCTTGCCTTCATCAGTCAGGGTACTGAGTACAGAAGTTGGGATGTCACAATACTGCTTTAGAAGACACAGGAAATCCATGTTTGGAGTACTGCATACAATTCTGGTCGCCCTGCTATAGGAAGGATTGAATTAATTTGGAAAAGGTGAAAAAAGATTTCCAAGAATGTTATTGACAATGGAAGGTGAAGCTGGTTAGGATCTCAGAGGTGACTATTGCATTAATCAAATTGCAACATCACACACGGTAGTCAATAATAAAGTTCTAAGAGTAAAGCTACGCCTTGAAAGTTGTCAGATCGCTGCAATTGCCTGGATGGATGAGAATGTTACCAACAATGCTCAAGAATCTTGATATTAATATGCAGGATAAGATGGCCCAATTTATCAGCACCCCGTTAACTACCTTAAACCTTTCTGTTTCTCAGCAGCAGCAGCAGCACAATGAAAGAGAGCTTGAACCAGGGGCCTGTTGGGAGCAGTGAGTCATGGATTTGAATCTTTAAAAACTTACCTTGAGCATGGGAGTCCTCCATTTCTGTTTTTCAGCAGCAGCAGCAACACGAAGGGTGGAAGCTTGGACCATGGGCCTGTCGGGAAAGGAGAGTCACTGATTTGAGCCTTTACATCTAACGTCAGAGAGCAGAGGTTTCTGGGAAATGAGGGACTTCTTTTATTTTCCTCCAGTTATGTAAGTGAGTGTTTTCTGAACCCGAGACTCTACCTTTGTAGGGCCTCCCACCCAACTACCTTCTCGACCTTAAACACCAGGGACACAGCAGGTAAGCTTCTCTTTTTTTACATTCTGATAAGGGGACTAGCAGGGATGGCAGTGCAGGGAGTGGAATGTTCCTCCTGCAGGATATTTGAGGTGAGGGTCGGCAAAACGATTCTGGGTAGAAGTGAAAGGAACAGAATGGTCATTATGGGGGACTTCCCCAACTTTGACTGGAAATGCTATAACTCTAGTACGTCAGATGGATCAGTTTTTGTCCAATGTGTGCAGGACGGTTTCCTGACACAGTATGTCGAAGGGCTGACAAGAGGGGAGGTCACATTGGATCTGTTGCTTGGTAATGAACCAGGCCAGGTGTTTGATTTATTGGTAGGTGAGCACTTTGGAGAGAGTGACCATAATTCGGTTACATTTAGTTTAGCGATGGAAAGGGATAGATACAGGGCAAAAGTTATAGATGAGGGAAGAGCAATTATAATGTGATTAGTATTTATTGAACGGGGTAGAAAATGCAGAGAATGGGGACAATTGAAATGTGGAACTGGTTTAAGGAACAGATATTGCATGTCCTTCATAGGTATGTCCCTGTCAGGCATGAGGAAAGAATAAGGTAAGGGAACCGTGGTTTACTACAGAAATTGCATCTCTTGTTAAGTGGAAGAAGGAAGCTCATGTAACAAAGTGACAAGATGGTTCAGATGAGGCGGTGGAGAGTTACAAATCAGCTAGGAAGGATTTAAAGAGAGAGTTAAGAAGAGCAAAGAGAGGACATGAGCAGTCTTCAGCAAATAGAATAAAGGAGAACCCTAAAGCTTTCTATAGGTATGTGAGGTATAAAGGATGACTAGGGTAGGAATAGGGCCAGTCAAAGACAGAACATAGAACATTACAGCGCAGTACAGGCCCTCGATGTTGTGCCGCCCTGTCATACCAATGTGAAGCCCATCTAACCTACACTATTCCATGTACGTCCATATGCTTGTCCAATGATGACTTAAATGTACTTAATGTTGGTGAATCTACTACCGTTGCAGGCAAAGCATTCCATACCCTTACTACTCTCTGAGTAAAGAAACTACCTCTGACATCTGTCTTATATCTATCATCCCTCAATTTAAAGCTATGCCCCTTCGTACTCGCCGTCACCATACTTGGACAAAGGCTCTCCCTATCCATCGTATCTAACCCTCTGACTATCTTATGTGTCTCAATTAAATCACCTCTCAACCTTCTTCTCTCTAATGAAAACAGCCTCAAGTCCCTCAGCCTTTCCTCGTAAGACCTTCCCTCCATACCAGGCAACATCCTAGTAAATCTCCTCTGCACCCTTTCCAAAGTTTCCACATCCTTCTTATAATGCGGTGACCAGCACTGTACACAATACTCCAAGTGCGGCCGCACCAGAGTTTTGTACAGCTGTAGCATAACCTCATGGTTCCAGAGCTCGATCCCTCTATTAATAAAAGCTAAAACACTGTATGCCTTCTTAACAACCCTGTCAACATGGGTGGCAACTTTCAAGGATCTGTGTACCTGGACACCGAGATCTCTCTGCTCATCTACACTACCAAGAATCTTACCATTAGCCCAGTACTTTGCATTCTGGTTACTCCGACCAAAGTGAATCACCTCACACTTGTCCGCATTAACCTCCATTTGCCACCTCTCAGCCTATCTCTGCAGCTTATCTGTCTCTCTGTAACCTACAACATCCTTCGTCACTATCCACAACTCCACCGACCTTAGTGTCATCTGCAAATTTACTAATCCAACCTTCTACGCCCTCATCCAGGTTGTTTATAAAAATGATGAACAGCAGTGGACCCAACACCGACCCTTGCGGTAAACCACTGATAACTGGACTCCAGGATGAACATTTCCCATCAACCACCACCCTCTGCCTTCTTTCAGCAAGCCAATCACTGATCCAAACTGCTATATCTCCCACAATCCCATTCCTCCCAATAGCCTACTGTGGGGAACCGTATTGAATGCCTTGCTGAAATCCATATACACCACATCAACCGGTTTACTCTCATCTACCTGTTTGGTCACCTTCTCAAAGAACTCAATAAGGTTTGTGAGGCATGACCTACCCTTCACAAAACCGTGCTGACTACCCCTAATCAAATTATTCCTTTCTAGATGATTATAAATCCTATCTCTTACAATCTTTTCCAACACTTTACCAACAACTGAAGTAAGGCTCACTGGTCTATAGTTACCAGGATTGTCTCTACTCCCCTTCTTGAACAGGGGAACCAGATTTGCTATCCTCCAGTCTTCTGGCACTATTCCTGTAGACAATGAAGATTTAAAAATCAATGCCAAAGGCTCGACAATCTCCTCCCTGGCTTCCCAGAGGATCCTAGGATAAATCCCATCCGGCCCTGGGGACTTATCTATTTTCACACTCTGCAGGATTTATAATACCTCCTCCTTGTGAACCTCAATCACACCTAGTCTAATAGCCTGTATCTCAGTAATCTCCTCGACAACATTGTTGTTTTCTAGAGTGAATTCTGTTGAAAAATATTCATTTCATGCTTCCCCTATCTCTTCTGACTCAACACACAATTTCCACTACTATCCTTGATTGGCCCTAATCTTACTCCTGTCATTGTTTTATTCCTTAAATACCTATAGAAAGCCTTAGGGTTTACCCTGATCCTATCCGCCAACAACTTCTCATGTCTCCTCTTGGCTCTTCTGAGCTCTCTCTTTAGGTCTTTCCTGGCTACCTTGTAACCCTCAAGTGCCCTAACTGAGCCTTCACATCTCATCCTAACATAACCCTTCTTCTTCCTCTTGACCAGAGATTCCACTTCCTTCGTAAACCACAGCTCCCGCGCTCTACAGCTTCCTTCCTGCCTGTCAGGTACATACTTATCTTGGACACACTGTAGCTTTTCCTTGAATAAGCTTCACATTTCTAATGTGCCCATCCCCTGCAGTTTCCTTCCCCATCCTAAGCTTCCTAAATCTTGTCTAATCGCATTGTAATTGCCTTTCCTCCAGCTGTAACTCTTGCCCAGTGGTATATACCTATCCCTTTCTATCACTAAAGTAAACATAACAGAATTGTGATCGCTATCACCAAAGTGCTCACCTACTTCCAAGTCTAACACCTGGCCGGGCTCATTACCCAATACCAAATCTAATGTGGCTTCGCCCCTTGTTGGTCTGTCTACATGCTGTGTCAGCAATCCCTCCTGCACACACTGGACAAAAACTGTCCCATCTATAGTACTCGTACTATACTGTTTCCAGTCCATATTTGGAAAGTTGAAGTCCCCCATGACAACTACCCTGTCTCTCTCACTCCTTTCAAGAATCATCTTTGCTATCCTTTCCTCTACATCTCTGGAACTATTCTGAGGCCTATAGAAAACTCCCAACAGGGTGACCTCTCCTTTCCTGTTTCTAACTTCAGCCCATACTACCTCAATTGACGAATCCCCAAACATCCTTTCTGCAACTGTAATACTGTCCTTGACCAACAATGCCACACCTCCCCCTCTTTTACCATCTTCTCTGTTCTTACTGAAACATATAACAACCATTCCTGTCCCTGCTCTATCCATTTCTCTGAAATTGCCACAACATCGAAGTCTCAGGTACCAACACATGCTGCAAGTTTATCCACCTTATTCCGGATGCTCCTGGTGTTGAAGTAGACACACTTCAAACCAACTTCTTGCTTGCCGGCGCCATCTTGCATCCCTGAAACTTGATTTCGGACCTCCCTACTCTCAACCTTTTCTACACTCGAACTACAATTTTGGTTCCCATCTCCCTGCTGGATTAGCCTTAGCAAATTTTCCCCCCAGGATATTGGTACCCCTCTGGTTCAGATGAAGACCATCCTGCTTGTAGAGGTCCCACCTACCCCAGAAAGAGCCCCAATTATCCAAGAATCCATTAACCCTCCCTCCTGCACCATCCCTGTAGCCATGTATTCAACTCCTCTCTCTCCCTATTCCTTGCCTCACTAGCACGTGGTGCGGGCAACAAGGAGTTGAAGGTTGTGCGTGAACTCTGTGTAGATTGGAGAGGTGCTAAATGAATATTTCTCATTTGTTTCCATTCCGGAAAAGGAGAATTTAGTCGAGGAGAAGAATGAGATACAGGATATTAGACTAGAAAGGATTGAGGTTAGTAAGGAAGAGGTGTTATCAGTTCTAGAAGGAGTGAAAGTAGACAAGTCCCCTGGGCTGAATGGCATTTATCCGAGGATCCTCTAGGAAGCTTGCGAGGAGATGTTGGAGCCTTTGGCTGTGATCTTTGAGTCATCATTATCTACAGGTTTAGGACTAGAGGATTGCAAATGTTGTGCCCTTGTTCAAGAAGGTAGAGATGACCAAGGTAATTATAGACCAGTGAGCCTTACATCTGTTATAGGAAAAGGTTTGGAAAGGGTTATAAGAGATAGGATTTATAATCATCTGGCAAGCAACAAGTTGATTGCAGATGGTCAACATGGTTTCGTTAAGCTGAAAATGTGTTGCTGGAAAAGCGCAGCAGGTCAGGCAGCATCCAGGGAACAGGAGAATCGACATTTCGGGCATAAGCCCTTCTTCAGAAATGATTCCTGAAGAAGGGCTTATGCCCGAAACGTCGATTCTCCTGTTCCCTGGATGCTGCCTGACCTGCTGCGCTTTTCCAGCAACACATTTTCAGCTCTGATCTCCAGCATCTGCAGACCTCACTTTCTCCTCAATGATTTCGTTAAGGGCAGGCTATGTCTCACAAACTTCATGAGTTTTTGAGAAGGTGACCAAGTATGTGGATGAGGGTAGGGCAGTTGACATGATGTACATGGACTTCAGTAAAGTCTTTGATAAGGTTCCACATGGTAGGCTATTGGAGAAAATGCAGAGGCATGGGATTGAGGATAATTTAGCAGTTTGGATTAGAAACTGGCTTTCTGTAAGATGGTTGATAGAAAATATTCAGCCTGGAGTCCGGTTACTAGTGGTGTGCCACAAGGATCTGTTTTGAGAACCCTGCTGTTTGTCATTTTTATAAATGACTTAGATGCAGGCATAGGTGGATGGGTTGGTAAGTTTGCAAATGACACGAAAGTCGGTGGAATAGTGGACAGTGTGGAAGATGTTGCAGGTTGCAGGATGACTTGGAAACACTGCAGAATTGGGCTGAGAGGTGGCAAATGAAGTTAAATGTGGAAAAATGTGAGGTGATTCACTTTGGTAAGAATAACAGGAAGACAGAATACTGAGTCAATGGAAAGATTCTTGGTAGTGTGAATGTGCAGAGGGATCTTGGAGTCCATGTACATAGATCCCTGAAAGTTGCCAGCCAGGTTGATAGTGCTGTTAGGAAGGCATTCAGTGTGTTAGGTTTCATTGATAGAGGGATTGAGTTCTCGAGCCATAAATATCATACTGCAACAATACAAAATGCTAGTGTGGCTGCACTTGGAATATTGTGTACAATTCTGGTCGCCCCATTACAGGAAGGATGTGGAAGCATTGGAAAAGGTGCAGAGGAGATTTACCAGGATATTACCTGATCTGGAAGGAAGGTCTTTTGAGGAAAGGCTGAGGGACTAGGGTTTATTCTCATTAGAGAGAAGAAGGCTAAGAGGGGATTTGATGGAGACATACAAGATGATCAGAGGATTAGATAAGGTAGACAGTGAAAGTCTTTTTCCTAGGATGATCATGTCAGCTTGTATGAGGGGGCATAGCTACAAAGTGAGGGGTGATAGATTTAAGATAGATGTCAGAGACAGGTTCTTTACTCAGAGAATGGTAAGGGGGTGGAATATCCTGCCTGCCAGTGTAGTTAATTCAGCCACATTAGGGACATTTAAACAATCCTTGGATAAGCACATGGATGATGATGGGATAGTGTAGGGTGATGCACTTAGATTAGTTCACAGGTCGGCACAACATCGAGGGCCAAAGAGTCTGTTCTGCACTGTATTGTTCTATGTTCTAAATATTCACTCCTTTCACCACTACTGCACAATGTATAGCATCTACAGCATGCAATGAGATAACTCACCAAATTCCTTCGGCAGCATATTTCAAACCTGTGACCACAAACAGGGTCGATAACTCTGAAACAACAACAGGACTCATTTAAAATGTAACAAAAAGATTAATACATTCAGAACTGCATGCTGTTACTTAAATGGCAATAATAATTAAAAATGAGACAGATATAGTGATGAAAATCAGTGCATTTTGCACTGATGATTGTAAATATTAATGTATTAATGTCAATGAGAGTGCATTTAATCACTAGCAGGACTTTAAGTGATTTTACAAAAGAAGAGGCCAGTATCCCATCACTAAATTGCCCTTTATTTACGTGTGGAATGTCCATGTCACTGGTCCAGCTCCCTCAGACCCAGCTCTCAAACAGAATGTCTGACACTCTGTCAGTAAGGGCTCTCTGATTGGACCAAATTAACAGCCTCAATCAGGGAACTCATATTCTATGCTGTCCAGCTGGCTGACTTCATTATAACCATTACAGAACTCACTGCCTCAAAGAACAGAAGAGGAAGAAAACATCAGCTCATTTCTGGATGTGCAGCTCAAATACTTTAACTAGCAGAGCTCTGGAACAAAAACTGGAAAGTTGGTGTTTTTTTTGGCTGGCTCAGATATAATGGGTCAAGTGGCTTTTGGCAAGTTTGATCACGGTTTGTTGATTAAGGATGTTCTTAACCTCTTCCTAAAAATCTAATTTTATTTGTATTTCACATTCAGTATTTAACTTCAATTTACAGTTAAATTCTAAATTTCATTCAGGCTTAATCAGGATTATATTATGCTATTATATAGTACATATTGTATTATATTTTATATATTTGTTAACATATATAGGATATTATGTTGTTTATATATATATTCTTGAGAGCAGCTGAAATTCATTGATTAAGGAAATCAGCTGATTTCTTTTACTGTACATGGACAGATCTAATTCTTCAATTCAAATGCATATGGATAGGCACAAAAGTTGATCTAGTGATAAAGTGATAATCTCCTTACCTCTAGACTACAATCTACAGGTCTTACCTTTTTTTAGAGGTTTGCCATAACATCTCTGAATTGGTTAATTATAAGTAGGGGCAACTCAATGTAACTCAGTACAGAGTGCAGTTTTGAATAGAGTGCTGGCAATTTGCTAAGTAAAGGAGTTGAGGGAAAGAGTTACTCCTGTTCCCTTTCTAGCTATTTTAATTTTATAGGAATGGGTTCTTACTTTGCTGTGGGGAAAGAAATGAGAAAGAATCTGGTAAGTACATCAGAACATAGGAACAAGCAAAGTAGGAACGGAAATAGATTGTTTGAATCCACAAACCTGCTCTGCTAATTAAAAAGATTGTGGGTGGTCTGTTTATGTTTTGAATTCCACATTTCCATCCATCCCCCTTAACTCAAGAATCTATCTACCTCTGTCTTAAAATATTGACCATGCCTCCGTCATCTTCTGAGGCAGAGGTCTAAAGCCACACAGCACTCTGAGAAAAAAAAATGAGGTTAAGCTTAATTTTATGTTGTGACAATGCTGTAGCTTTCAGAGGTTATTTCTTTTTTTTTAAACTGACGTTTTAAGACAGAGTGCTGAGCTGTCTAGTTGGAGTTCCAATAAAGTAAATAGCTTGTGAGGCCTTAAGGATTCTTTTTTTAAAGTTGGAACAATAGAAGCAGCCTGGATGGGTGTGGCCAGTTCTTATCGATCTGGATTTCTAGTTATTGAGATTCAGCATCAGTTGCTGTTGGAGTCCCAACAGGGTTGGAAGCTGCAGTAAAGGTCACCTGGCTCTGAGTATTCTCTTAACTTTTTTTTTCCTTCTATGTTCCTGGAGCTACATCTGAGACAAATCTATTTCCTGAAATTTGCCAAGGGGTGTGTTTATGGGATGTTGTTATATTGGAACAGTTAATTAGTAATAATCACTGTATATATTATTCTGTTGAGCTTTCCAGTAGAGTTAAGTTATTCTAAGTTCTTCTTTCTTTTGTTGTATTTTAACTATAATGTTTAAATAAATTGTTTTGCATAACAGCAAGTAGCTTGACAAGTCGAATTACATCTGAAACATGGCATTTTACATTTGCCTTTAAAATTAGAAAACATTAGGGGCTAGGCTATCTTCTTAAAATATTTTGAGGGGGGCTAGTCTGGCTCATTTCAATGTAGAAAAGGCAAATACAAATTCCACCGTAGCTGCGAGAGTTCTGTTGCGGAGAACCCCTGGGAATTATGAAATTCACAGGTGCAGAGCTCATTAAAAATAGGTTAAAAATTGTGGATACATGCCCATGCATGTTTTTGTTGTGACTTATAATTTTGGCATGGATAGGCAAATTTGCAATTCATGATATTGCAGAAATAGTGGATATACTGTAAATAAGATTAAAAATGAAATCAGTAACGAATTAAAACATAGTGAGAATGGCAGGGTGGGTGATGTGTTGTGAATATAGAATGTGGGAGTTCCGGAATGCCAATATGATCCAAGGTAAATACATCTGCAGTTAATATTTGCAACTCAAGCAGCATTGCTGTAGAGTTTGTGAGCTAAAGGCAAAAATACAGACACTGCAACACATTAGGGAATAGAAAAAGATCTGGACACTTTATTCCAGGAGGAATCACATCCCACCAGGTATTCTACATAAATTTAATCCCATTTACCAGCAATTGGCCCATATCCCTCTAAACCCTTCCTATTCATATACACATCCAATTAAATGTTGTAATCGTACCATCCTCGACCACTTCATCCATGCATGTGCTATACATGCACCACCCTCTGTGAGAAAAGATTGTCCCTTAAGTCCGTTTCATATCTTTCCCCTTTCACCTTAAACCTATGACCTCTAGTTTAGGACTCCTCCACCTCAGGGAAAAGACCTTGTCTATTTATCCTATCCATGCCCCTCATGATTTTAGAAATCTCAGTAAGGTAAACCCTCAGCTTCCCACCCTCTAGGGAAAATAACCACAGTCAATTCAGCCTCTCTCTATAGCTCAAAATCTCCAAACCTGGCAACATCTTTGTAAAACTTTTCCAAATACTTCAAATTTCACAACATCTTTCCTGTAACAGGGAGACCAGAATTGCATGCAATATTCCAAATGTGGCCTAACGAATGCCCTGTACAGCTGCAACATGATCTCCCAACTCCTATACTTAATGCACCGACGAATAAAGACAAGCATACCAAACACTTTCTTCACTATCTTACCTACCTGTGACTCTACTTCCAAGGAACAATGGCAGTCCGATGTCTCTTTGTTTAGCAACACTCCCCAGGACCTTATCATTAGGTGTATAAGTTCTACAGTGATTTGCCTTTCCTAAATGCAGCATTTCACATTTATCTAAATTAAACTCCAACTCTCACCCTTCAGCCCATTGGCCCATCTGATCAAATCCCATTATACTCTGAGGTAGCCTTTTTTGCTATCCACTACACTTTCTATTTTGGTGTCATCTGCAAACGTACTAACCTTATCTTCTGTGTTCACTGCCAAGTCATTTAAATAAATAATGAAGAACAGTGGACTCAGCACCAATCCTTGTGGTCACAGGTCTCCACTCTGAAAAGCATCCCTTCACCACCACCTTCTGTCTTCTACCTTACAACCAGTTCTATATAGTAATTCTCCCTAAATTCCATGTGATCTAACCTTGCTAACCAGTCTACCATGAGGAATCTTGTCAAACACCTTACTGAAGTCCATATAGATCATGTCCACTGCTCTGCCCTCATTAAACCTCTTTGTTGCTTCTTCAAAAAATTCAATTTAGTTTGTGAGACACGATTTCCCATGCACAAAGCCATGTTGACTATTCGTAATTAGTCCTTGCCTTTCCAAATACATGTAAATTCTGTCCCTCAGGATTCCTTCCAACAACCCGTCCACCACGATGTCAGACTCACTGGTCTATAGTTCCCTTCATTTTTGCTTTCCACCTTTCTTAAACAGTGGCACCATGTTAGCCAACCTCCAGTCTTCCAGCACCTCATTTGTGGCTATCAATGTTACAAATATCTCATCAAGGAGTCCAGCAATCACTTCCCTAGCTTCCCACAGAGTTCCAGAATACACCTGATCAGGTCCTTGGCATTTATTCACTTTTATGCATCTTAAGCCATCCAGAACCTCCTCCACTGTAATATGAGGTGGGACCTCTATTAACAGGATGGTCTGCACCTGAACCTGAGGGGCACCAGTATCCTTGGGGGGAGGTTTGCTAGTGCTCTTGGGGGGGGGTTTAAACTAACTCTGCAGGGGCATGGGAACCCAGACTGTAGCTTTAGGGTGCAGGACCTGGAGTGTAGGGAGGTTAGGAACATGGCATCAATTTCAAAGGAGGATGCCTGTAAACAGGAAAGTGGCTTGAAGTGTGTATACTTCAATGTAAGAAGTATACGAAATAAGGTAGGTGAACTTGCAGCGTGGGTTGGTACCTGGGACTTCGATGTTGTGGCTATTACGGAGACATGGGTAGAACAGGGACAGGATTGGCTGTTGCAGGTCCCAGGGTTTAAATGTTTTAGTAGGGTCAGAGGTGGGGGTAAAAGAGGGGGAGGTGTGGCATTGCTTGTCAAAGATAGTATTACAACTGTGGAAAGAACGATGGATGAAGACTCGCCATCTGAGGTAGTTTGAGCTGAGGTTAGGAATAGGAAAGGTGAGCTCACCCTGTTAGGAGTTTTTTACAGGCCTCCTAATAGTACTAGAAACGTAGAAGAAAGGATTGCGAGGATGATTCAAGAGAAGAGTGAAAGTAATAGGGTGGTTGTTATGGGGGACTTTAACTTTCCTGATATTGATTGGGAAACCTATAGCTCAAGTTCGTTAGATGGGTCAGTGTTTGTCCAATGTGTGCAGGTGGGTTTCCTGACACAATGTGTAGATAGGCCAACAAGAGGTGAGGCCATACTGGATTTGGTTCTGGGTAATGAACCAGGCCAGGTGTTAGAATTAGAGGTAGGTGAGCACTTTGGGGACAGTGACCACAATTCGGTGACTTTTACTCTAGTGATGGAAAGCATAAGTGTGCACTACAGGGCAAGAGTTATAGCTGGGGGCAGGGAAATTATGATGCAGTGAGGCATGACTTAGGATGTGTGGCTTGGAAAAGTAAGCTTCAAGGCAAGGGCGTAATTGATATGTGGAGCTTGTTCAAGGAGCAACTATTGAGTGTCCTTGATAAATATGTACCCGTCAGGCAGGGAGGAAAGGGTCGTGTGAGGGAGCCGTGGTTTAATGAGGAATTGGAATCCCTTGTTAAATGGAAGAGGGCGGCCTATGTAAAGATGAGGCATGAAGGTTCAATTGGGGCGATTGAGAGTTATAAGGTAGCCAGGAAGGACCTGAAGAGAGAGGTAAGAGCAGCAAGGAGGGGACATGAAAGGTCCTTAGTTGGTAGGATTAGAGAAAACCCTAAGCCTTTCTATAGGTATGTCAGGAATAAAAGAATGACTAGGGTAGGAATAGGTCCAGTCAAGGATAGTAGTGGGAAGTTGCGTGTGGAGGCTGAAGAGATTGGGGAGACACTGAATGAATACTTTTCGTCAGTATTCAATCAGGAACAGGACATTGTTGTCAATGTGAATACTGAGTCACAATTAATTAGAATGGATGGCTTTGAGGTATGCAGAGAAGAGGTGTTGGAAATTCTGGAAAGGGTGAAAATAGATAAGTCCCCTGGGCCTGATGGCATTTATCCTAGGATTCTCTGGGAAGCAAGGGAGGAGATTGCAGAGCCATTGGCCTTGATTTTTATGTCCTCATTGTCTACAGGAGTAGTGCCAGAAGACTGGAGGATAGCAAATGTGGTTCCCTTGTTCAAGAAGGGGAGTAGGGATAACCCTAGTAACTATAGGCCAGTGAGTCTCACTTCTGTTGTGGGCAAAATCTTAGAGAGAATTGAGAGATTTATGAACATCTGGATAGGAATAATGTGATCAAGGATAGTCAGCATGGTTTTGTGAAGGGCAGATCGTGCCTCACAAACCTTATTGAATTCTTTGAGAAGGTGACTAAGGAGGTGGACGAGGGGAAAGCGGTAGATGTGGTGTATATGGATTTTAGTAAGGCGTTTGATAAGGTTCCCTATCGTAGACTACTGCAAAAAATACGGAGGTATGGCATTGAGGGTGAGTTGGAGGTTTGGATTAGGAGTTGGCTGGCTGGAAGAAGACAGAGGGTAGTAGTTGATGGCAAAGGTTCATCTTGGAATGCCGTCACTAGCGGTGTTCCGCAAGGATCTGTTTTGGGACCATTGCTGTTTGTCATTTTTATAAATGACCTGGAGGAGGGGTTAGAAGGTTGGGTGAGCAAGTTTGCGGATGATACGAAAGTCGGAGGAGTTGTAGACAGTGAGGAAGGATGTGGTAGGTTACAGCGGGATATAGATAAGCTGCAGAACTGGGCAGAAAGGTGGCAAATGGAGTTCAATGTAGCTAAGTGTGAGGTGATTCACTTTGGTAAGAGTAACAAAAAGATGGGGTACTGGGCTAATGGTCGTATACTTGGTAGTGTGGAAGAGCAGAGGGATCTTGGTGTCCATGTACACAGATCTTTGAAAGTTGCCACCCAGGTAAATAGTGCGGTGAAGAAGGCATATGGCGTACTGGCTTTTATTGGTAGAGGAATTGAGTTCCGGAGTACTGAGGTCATGTTGCAGTTGTATAAGACTCTGGTGCGGCCGCATCTGGAGTATTGTGTACAATTTTGGTCGCCATACTATAGGAAGGATGTGGAGACACTGGAACGGGTGCAGAGGAGGTTTACCAGGATGTTGCCTGGTATGGTAGAAAGATCGTATGAGGAAAGGCTGAGGCACTTGGGATTGTTTTCATTGGAGAAAAGAAGGTTTGGGGTGACTTGATAGAGGTGTACAAGATGATTAGGGGTTTAGATAGGGTCGACAGTGAGAATCTTTTTCCACGTATGGAGTCAGCTATTACAAGGGGGCATAGCTTTAAATTAAGGGGGGGTAGATATAGGACAGATGTTAGGGGTAGGTTCTTTACTCAGCGAGTCGTGAGTTCATGGAATGCCCTGCCAGTAGCAGTGGTGGACTCTCCCTCATTATGGGCATTTAAGCGGGCATTGGATAGGCATATGGAGGATAGTGGGCAAGTGTAGGTTAGGTGGGCTTGGATCGGTGCAACATCGAGGGCCGAAGGGCCTGTACTGCGCTGTATTCTTCTATGTTCTATGACCATTTTTCAAGATATCGCAATTTATTTCCCCATGTTCTTCTTCACAGTAAACATTGATGCAAAATATTCATTTACTATATCTCCCGTCCCCTGCAGTTCCACACATAGGCTGCCTTGCCTTGCTGATCTTTACGGAGCCCTATTCTCTCCTGAGTTACCCTTTTGTGTTTCATGCATTCATAAGATCCTCTTGGATTCTCCTTATCCCAATTTGCCAAAGCTATCTCATGTTCCCTTTTTGCCCTCCTGATTTCCCTCTCAAGTATACTACTGCCTTTATACTCTTCAAGGGATTCACTTGATCTCTGCTATTTATACCTGACATATGCTTCCTTTTCTTTCTTGACCAAAACCTTAATTTCTCCAGTCATCCAGCATTGCCTACACCAGCCTTGCCCTTCACCTTAACAGGAATAGTCTGCTTTTGGACTCTCGCTACCTCATTTTTGAAGGCTTCCCATTTTCTAGCCATCTCTTTTACCTGCAAATATTCACCCCCAAACAACTTTTGAAAGTTTTTGCCTAAAGCCATCAAAATTGGCTTTCCTCCAATTTAGAGCTTTAACTTTTCGATCAATCTATCCTTTTCCATCATTATTTTAAACTAATAGAATTATAGTCAATGGCCCCAAAGTGCTCCTCCACTGATACCTCAGTCACCTTTCCTGCCTTATTTCCCAAGAGTAGGTCAAGTTTTGCAACTTCTCTAGTAGGTACATCCACATACTGAATCAGAAAATTTTCTTGTACATACTTAACAAATTCCTCTCCATCCAAGCCCTTAACATTATGGCAGTACCAGTCTATGTTTGGAATGTTAAAATCCTCTTTCATAACCACCCTACTATTCTCACAGATAAGTGAGATCTTCTTACAAATTTGTTTCTCAATTTCCTGCTGACTATTAGGGGGTCTACAGTACAATCCCAATAAGGTGATCATTGCTTTCTTATTTCTTAGTTCCAACCAAATAACACGCCTGGATGTATATCCAGGAATAGGATAGCTAAGTAAAGCTGTAAAGGAATCCTCAAGCAAAAATCCCTCTCACCCTTCTCTCTTGCCCCTCCCCTTCTATCTTTCCTATAGCATCTATACCCTTTCACATTAAGCTGCTAATCCTGTCCATTCCCGAGCACATCTCTTAATTGCTATGATACCCCAGTCCCATGTTCCCAACCATGCAGAGTTCATCTGCCTTACCTGGTAGGCCTCTTGCATTGAAATAAATAAATGCAGTGTAATTTAGGAGTCCTACCTCATTCTCTGCTTTATTCCTGCCTACCCTGACTATTTGATTTGCTCCTTTTCCCAACTGTACCAGTCTCAGATTGATCTCTTTCCTCACTCTCTCCTGGGGTCCCATACCCCCACCCCCTTTCTAGTTTAAATTCTCCCGAGTAGCTCTAGCAGTACACTAGTCCCCTTCCAATTCAGGTGCAATCCATCCTTGTTATGCAGGTCACTTCTACACCAGAAGAGATTCCAAACATCCAAAAATGTGAAGCCTTCTCCCTTGCATCAGCTCCTCAGCCATGTATTCCTCTGCTCTATCCTTCTATTCCTCCTCTCACTAGTTCCGGGATAATCCAGATATTATGATCCTCGAGGATGTACTTTTAAATTCCTGCATAACTTCTTATCTTCTCTCCTCAGAATCTCATCTTTTTCTCTTCCTATGTCGTTAGTTCCAATGTGTACAATGACCTCCTGCTGGTCTCACTTCCCTTTGAGAATATTCTGCACTCTCTCAGATATATCCTTGATCCTGGCACTAGGGAAGCAACTCACCATTCTGATTTCTCACTGCCAGCTGCAGAAACTTCTTCTGTGCCTCTGACTAGAGAGTTCCCAAGCACAATCGATTGCTTGGTACCCCTTGTTACATTAGACCTAGTCTCGGTACCAGAAATCTGGCTGTCAGTGTTATATTTCCCTGAAAGTCCATCACCCCCTACATTTTCCAAAACAGCATACTTGTTTGTGATGTGGATAGCACCATTAGCCTCCCTCTCCACCTTTCCTGGAAGTAACTCATCTACCTGACTGTATCAGCGGTTTATCTCCCTCCCTGCAACCGCCATCCATCACACCTCGTAGCTCCTGTAAATTCCTCATTGCCTCTAACTGCCTCTCCAACCACTCCATGTTATCCAATAGGATTCACAATCAAACACACTTCCTGCAGGCATAATCATCAGTAACATGGAAACTCTCCCTAATCTTCCACATCAGGCAGGAAGAGCACATCACTCTAATAAAGGCCATGTTTGCACCTTAACAATCTACAGACCCAGAAAATAGCACAGTCTTACTGCTCTAAAAAAACACTGGTCGAGGCTAACTTAGTACCTACGGTTTATATTTTAAAAGTTTAATTAAGAGACAGATATTAATAAAACATACAATCAACAAGGAACCCACTGTACTCACTACTGTAGATTTATATATATAAAAAAGTAAGGTTACACTTTAAAAAGCTACTTAGCTGCTTCCCTGCTATGAGCTTCCCCACACAGGATCCTCCAAGATCAACTGTGAATTTCACTGTTCGTTTATTTTTCTTAGATGAATTCTGATGTCCAGAGATACTTATGGGCAAGTTGGACCGAAGAGTCTGTTTCCCTTGATTTAATCAGTGGTGAGGGAAAGAAAAGTATGGTTGCAAGGGAAACAGGTAGGGGGACCTAGAAGATAAGAGTGCTGGAGCCTCAGCCCTTGCAATTGACCAACAGGTTGAAGGTTCTTTCTGCTTGTTTGGTTGACAGCAAGGGCTGCAGCATAAATGAGCTAATTGACCATAACACGTGGAACATAAAGTGGGGGGGAAGTGAAAAAAGGAATGCAGTATAATGAGAGGCATTCAAATTTCTTTCTTTGATAGTTCAGAAGGTTGTATTTTCTGCCTTATGTCAGGGTTTGGGACATTTACTTAATACTGGAGAGGAATCTATTATTTAAGATAGAGAATCTTGTCATGTTGTTAATGTTATGGGAAGGACAAAAAAAACGTTCTGAATTATTATTATAGGGAGCTAGAAACCAGATTAAGGTTCAAACATTTTAATCTCTGGATTACTGGCACCAGCACTGGGCAAATTTGGGCTTTACCATTTGAACAGTCTGCTCCTGAATTGTGCTGGAGCTGGTGTTCTCGCACTTTGCATGACTAGGAATGCAGAAAGGATTTTAAGTGAAAGACTAGGGGTGGCTAGGGATCAATTTTAAGAGGATGTCGTGAATCAAAGAGTAGAGGCAAGGATAGAAAGCATTTTCTTTTGGCAAATGATAAGCAGACTGTGACAAGAAAAGGTAGACGCTACAAATCTAATAGCAAATCAACAGATAAATCTAAAGGCTATAGACATAATTAAAGGCCAAAACTAAAGGCTCTATACTTGAATGCACGTAGTTTTGAAACAGAAAAAATAAACTGACAGTGAAAATATAAATAAATAAGATCTGAAAGCATTTCAGATGTGGTTTGAGGATGACCTTGAGATAGAGTCATAGAGTCATAGAGATGTACAGCATGGAAACAGACCCTTCGGTCCAACCCAGCCATGCCGACCAGATATCCCAACCCAATCTAGTCCCACCTGCCAGCACCCGGCCCATACCCCTCCAAACTCTTCCTATTCATATACCCATCCAAATGCCTCTTAAATGTTGCAATTGTACCAGCCTCCACCACATCCTCTGGCAGCTCATTCCATACATGTACCACCCTCTGCGTGAAAAAGTTGCCCCTTAGGTCTCTTTTACATCTTTCCCCTCTCACCCTAAATCTATGCCGTCTAGTTCTGGACTCCCCGACCCCAGGGAAAAGACTTTGTCTATTTATCCTATCCATGCCCCTCATAATTTTGTAAACCATAAGGTCACCCCTCAGCATCCGACGCTCCAGGGAAAACAGTCCCAGCCTGTTCAGCCTCTCCCTGTAGCTCGAATGGGAATATTGAATATTGAAGGGTACATGCCATTTAGAAAGGACATTATGCTAAAAAAAAAGGATGAGTGGCGTTGTTAATTAATGATGGTATTAGCACTAAAGAGACAGATGACCTAAGTTTAGGGGACCAGGGTGTTGAAATAGCTTGCTTCGAGATGAGAAGTGTTAAAGGTAAGAAGTCATGAGTGGGCATATTAGACATTCTCCCTGGCAGCAACTACATAGTAGGATGCAGCCTAAATGAAGTGTTCATAGAATGTTTCCTAAAAACTGCAGATTCTAGAACCAACAGAGAGAGGCTGCATTAGATCTTGCACAATGCACAGTACATGTGAGGATTAATTAATCACCTTATAGTGAACATGCCTTTTGGGAGCAGCTGAATGTGTGGCTGAATTTTTCATTTAGTTTGAGGGAAAGAATAATGGGTCCAAGACCAGTATTTTAAACCTAAAAGGGCAACTAAGAGGACATGGGAATAGCTAAATTGAAATGGAAAATTAGGTTAAGGGACAGGTGAATGGAAATGCAAAGCCAGATAATTAAGGGGATACTTCAGAATACACAGCACATTTATGTTGCTTGTAAAGGCCACTTCTTTGTTACTGTATACAGAAAATTAGAGAAGATACTGTTTTAAACTGAGGAAACCATGTAAGAGGATGTGGACAGTTTCATAAGCAAGTTATTGGGTCACATAATGAGTTATATCTATGATTTTAGTGAGGGAGCATGAGTCAAGAGTGTGGTGCTGGAAAAGCACACCAGGTCAGGCAGCATCCAAGGAGCAGGAGAATCGACATTTCGGGCATAAGCCCTTCATCAGGAATGAGGCTTGTGGGTCAGGGCTGAGGGATAAATGGGAGTGTTTGTGTTGGGGGGTAGGTAGCTGGGAAAGTGATAGGTGGATGAAGTTGAGGGAGAGGGTGATAGGTCGGGGGGTCATTGATGGACGGGTCCGGAGGGCCATGTCGAGTTGGAGGCTTGGGACTGGGATAATGTGAGGAGAGAGGAAATGAGGAAGCTGTTGAAATCCACTTTATCCTGTGTGGTTGCAGGGTCCCAAGGTGGAATATGAGGCATTCCTTGGGCTTATGTCCAAAACGTTAACTCTCCTGTTCCTCAGATGCTGCCTAACTGGCTGTGCTTTTCCAGCACCACACTCTCAACTCTGATCTCCAGCATCTGCAGTCCTCACTTTCTCCTTGTGAGGGAACATTCCAGGCAGAATGGCACTCCTATGTATGTTCAGGGCTATATTGCCCAAATAGTCTTTAAATTGACTTTTCAATTAGGAACAGTTGCCATGGGTTCAGGAGGCCTTACCATAGTAACAAACACTTGATTTGTTTCTAGAGAGGTGTCTACAGCCTCGGGTGTGGACAACAGAGCAGGAACATCCAGTCTGTCAACAGAAAGAATCCATCTCTCTCTCTCTTCTGTGTGAACCAAAAGATAAGTCCCAATAGTTAAGTATTGTACGTATCCTTTCTTTGTAAGCTGTTCTCTTTGCAAATCCCCATCAACAGAAAAGGGGAGAAGACACCTTCAGGAGCACTGAAAGGTCGAATTCTCAACTAATTAATAAAATACTGAGAATACCCACACCCTAGCATCATTTTCAAAGAAATGGAAGAAGTTGAAAGAAAACCAAAAGAAAACAACTCAGAGTCAGAGAGATCTACAGCGCAGAATCCTTCAGCCCATTGCATGTGCCTGGTCAAAAACAACCACCTAACTATTCTAATCCCATTACTTCATCCTTTGGTATAACTAGTTCACATCTAAATATTTCTTAAATATTATGATGACTTCTGCCCCTGCCTCCCTTATAGGCAACAAGTTCCAGATTTTCACTACACTCTACATGAAAATGTTTTCCTCACATTCCCTTATCTTAAATATATGGCCCTGGTCATTGATCCTGCCATGGAGGGGTCATGTCTGTCTATCCTATCTATGCTCCTCATAATTTTATATATCTTAATAACGTCTCATCTCAATCTCCTCCATTGTAAGTGAAACAATGCCAGTCAGTCCAATCTCTCTCCATAACTGAAACTCTCCAGCCCAGGCAACATCCTGGTAAATTTCCATTGCATCCTTTCCAGTGCAATCACAACATTCCTATAACGTGGATTCCAGATCTGCACATAATATTCTAGCTGCGACCTAATTAATGTTTTATCCAGCTTCAGCATATCTCCTTGCTTGTAAACTCTATGCCTCAAATAATAAAGGCAAGTATACCATATGGCTTTTTATCAACCAGTCCATATACCTTCAGGAAACGGTGTACTCATTGATAGTTGTGATCTGGACTGTACCAGAAATGTGCTTCTCTGACTGTCTTTTGTCTCCTTCTCCCATTCACAAAATTTGTGGCTTGTTCATTTGTGTGCCTGTTTACAGAGGAACCTCAATTATCCGAATGAAACAGGCGGGGAGTATTTTGTCGGATAATCAAACGTTCGGATAATTGAATGCCAGATAACGCAGTTTAGATAAACATCGGGACCTTATGATCTTACCAGATAATCTGAAATTCAGATAATCGAATACCAGATAATCGAGGTTCCTCTGCATACGTGTATGGGACTTCAAGAAAGGTGTAGAGTTTATATTATATCGTTACAGATTAACGATTCAATTCTCTACCTTTTGGGCATTGGTTAAAAACCAATTTAACTACAGTAAATAGTTATTTTCTTGTTAAAGGTGTGCATTTTCATTTAACCTGAATCAGACAGTTAGGTAAAATTGGGCAATTCAGTATTTAAATCGAATTTTCTGATTTGTGATGACTCCAGGAAGGTAAGGCTTCACTTCTTGCATGTTATCCTTGTGAGCCATGATACACAACAAGATGAAAAATTTCCAATCGGAGAAATCACCACCTATAGGTTTATCAGGAGAGTTAAAGATAGTATCAAACTTCAAGAAAAAGCAAATTATTCTGCAAAGATTGGTGGCAGGTCAGGATTTTGGACAGATTATTTTTTAAAAAACACAAATAAGGTTTAAAAGGGATATAAACAGAGATCAAGAGAAATCTAGTTAAAATATAAAAATAGTAGCATTTTCAACTCATATTTTAACAAAAAAAGTTATGAACAATTGAATGTTGGTCCTATAGATTGAGAATCTAGGGAAACAAGAATGGAAAATAAGAAGATACCAGAAGAATTACCAAGTATTTTGTATTGGTCTTAAGGATAGAGGATAAAATTAGCATTCCATAAATAACTGCAATGCAGGAAATAGAAGGTGGGGGAGGTGGAGGATCTGTAGAAAATTCTAATCACTAAAGAAGTGGTACTGAACAAATTATTGGAGCTGTGTGCTGATCCCTGGGTCCTGATGGATTTCACCCTTGGCTCTTAAAAGAAATGGTTACTAGGATATTTGATACATTTGTTCTAATCTTCCAAAATTCCCTAGATTTGAGGCAAGTTCTCTTAGATTGGAAAATAACTTGTTTATTTAAAAAACAGAGGGAGACAGAAAGCAGGAAATTACATGCCAGTTAGTTGAACATATGTTATAGAGAAGATGTGAGAAACTATTATTAAATGTGTACCAGCAGGGAACTAAGACAAATTTGTAGTAATAGCCCAATTCAATTTAGTCTTGGGGATGGGAAATCTTGTTTAACCAATTTATTAAAAGGAAATAATGTACTGTGGTTAAAGGGAAACCAGTGCACTGTACTTAGATTTCTAGAATGCAATTGATAAAGTACCATAATGATTATTATGTAAAATCAGAGTTTATTGAGTCATTGAGTCATAGAGTTGTACAGCATGGAAACAGACCCTTTGATTAACTCATCCATGCCAACCAGATATTGTAAATTAATCTAGTCCCATTTACTAGCATTTGGCCCATATCCCTCGAAACCGTTCCTATTCATGTACCATCCAGATGCTTTTGAAATGTTGCAATTGTACCAGCCTCCACCACTTTGTCCAGCAGCTCATTCCATGCACGCACTACCCTGTGCATGAAAACATTGTCCCTTAGTTGTTTATTAAATCTTTCCCCTCTCATGCTCTCTAGTTTTGGACTCCCCTACCCTGGGGAAAAGACCTTGGCTATTCACCCTATCCATGCCCCTCATGATTTTATAAACCTTTATATAATCCCTCAGCCTCATATGCTTCAGGGAAAATAGCCCCAGCCTATTCAGTCTCTTCCTATATCTCAAAACCTCCAGTCCCAGCAACATCTCTGTAAATCTTTTCCTCAGCCAGGTATAGGTATATTGATGAAATTGGGAATTTGTCTTGACACCAGGTAACAGAGAGTAAGCTTTAATGGATCATTTTCTGTTGGCAATATGCCACAGGGATTGATAGTTGGAACTCAACTGTTTATAATCCATATAAATGTCTTGGATGAAGGGACCAAAGGCATGGTTACTGAATATGATGAAAATATAGGGATAGATAGGGAAGTAATTAATGAAGAACATACAAGGGAGCTACAAAAAGATACAGACAAGTGAGTAGGCAAAGATTGGAGAACTGCAGTCTCTCACAATTTAACTAATAATGCTTTTCCATTCTTCTTGTCAAAGTAAATAATTTCACATTTTTTCACAATAACCTCCATTTGCCAGATAGAAGGTTGTGGAGGCCAAGTCAGTGAGTGTAATTAAGATAGAGGTAGATGTAGTCTTGATTGAATCAAGGATTACAAAGAGAAGGTAAGAGAATGGAGTCGAAAACATATCAAACATGATTGAATTGCAGAACAAATGTGATGGGTCACATAGCCTAATTCTGCTCCTATACCTTATGGTCTTAAGGTTGAAAAGATTAACTAAAAAAGGGAGAAAATAAACTTTGAGGTTAAACGAGCAAGTAATATCAAAAATGGACAATAAGAGTTTCTTTAACTGTATAAAAAAGAAGAGAAAATCCAAAGTGAAAATCGACCCCTTAACAAAGAGACTGAGGCGATAATAATGGGGCATCAGAAAATGCCAGAGGAGTTAATGAAATCCTTTGCATCAGTCTTCATGGTAAAAGGCTCAAATATCATTCTAAAATTACTAAATGTTCAATACTAAACATTCAAGGGGCAAAACGGCTAGAGAAAATAAATGCAATAACTATATTTAAACTCAGGAAACTAATGGAGCTAAAGGCCAATAAGTCTCTTGGATTTGATGGGATAATCCTAGGATATTAAAGGAAGTAGCTGCAAAGATAATGGATACTCTGGTAATAATCTTACAAAACTCCCTAGATTCTGGAAAAGGCTGAGGATTAGTAATGATGAATAACAGAATCAAGCAGTCAAAATGGCTTCATGAAGGGGAAATCTTGTCTGACAAATTTAGTAGAATTCTTTGAAGGGATAACAAGCAGGATAAAGTGGGATGAGTAGATGTAATACATATGGGTCTCCAAAGATATTCAATAAGGCACTGCACCTAAGGCTACTTGATAAGATAATAGCCCATGGTGTTGAGGTAGTCTATTAGCACAGTCAGAGGTTTGGCTAACTAATAGGAGAAAGTGTGTTGCGTTAAAGGGGACATTTTCAGGATGGCAACCTATAGTTAATGGAGTGTCTTAGCATTCAGTATTGGGGTTACAGTTATTTATAATAAATATATTCATGATTTGGAGGAGAGAAGTGAATGTCATAAATAAAGATGAGAAGGCACATTGTGAAGTTGACGCAAAGAGCCTTCAGAGGAATATAGACAAGTTAAGTAAGTGGGCATATTGAATACAACGTGGGAAAATATGAGGTTATGCATTTTGGCAGGAAGAATAGAGGAGCTGATTATTATTTAGATGGAGAAAGAGCGCAAAAGATTGTAGAACAGAGGGAGTCCTCATGCATAAATGACAAAAAGCCAGTGTACAAGTTCAGCAGGTAATGGGAATGCAAATAAAGTATTAATCCTATTTCAAAGCAAATGACTATGAAAATTGGCATGTTTTGCTAAATCTGTGCAATGCACAAGTTGGATTACCTCTGAAATACTGTGAACTGTTTTAATTCTATTATCTAAGAAAAGATATTGTCGGTGGTCCAGAAGAGTTTCACTAGATTGATTGATACTGAATATGTTAAGAAGAGAAGTTCAATTGGTTTGGCCTGTACTCATTCGAGTTAAGACGAATGAGAGGCAAACTTATTCAAATATATAATGTTTGAAGGAGTTTGATATTGTAGATGCTGAGATCTTGTTTCCCCTTGTGGGAAACTTCAGGACCAGACAGCATAGAATAAGGATTCATCTATTTAAGATCAAGGTGAAGAGGAATTTCTTCTCTCAGAGGGTACTGAAATCTTCATAACAGAGTGCGATCGAGTATTGGTAATTAATTATACACAGGCTAAGAAAGACAGATTTTTAATCAGCAAAGGAATCAAGGACTAAGGGAATAAAGCAGGAAAGTGGCATTGAGGATTATCAGTGCAGCCATGACTTGCAGGATAGACTCAGTGGGCTGAATGGCATACTTCAGCTCCTCTGGCCGACATATCCTTGGTGGGTATCCAGCCTGGAAAGCAGCTGAACAAATAAACTTGGAGTTCAGGAGATAAACAGCTACCCAGGCCTCAAACTAATAAAGGCGAGATAGACTGGACTTTTTTCACTGGAATGTAAGAAGTTGAGAGGTGACCTTATCAAGGTTTATAAAATCATGAAGGGTAAAGGTAAGTTGAATAGGTGTGTTTTCCATAAGGTGGGGGAATTTAAAGCTGGGGTGCATATTTTTAGGGTGAAAGGAGAAAGGTTTAAAAAAGACATGAGGGGCATATCCTTTACACAGAGAGTAGTTTGTGTGTAGAATGAACTGCCAGAGGAAGTGGTGGATGTGGGTACAATTTCAACATTTAAAAGACATTTGGATAAGTACATGAATCAGAAATGTTTGGCTAAACTCAGGCAGGTGGGATTCATTTAGTCTGGACTGGTTGGACTGAAGGGTTTGTTTCTGTGCTTATGCCTCGCTGGCTCTATGATGAGATTGACTATATTCGGTGTTTGTCCTGCTCTGTGCCCCTTAACGTTGCAGCCACCTTCCTGCTCTGCCCAAAACCTGCTACGAGTTAAAATCCTCCCAAAGATATTTCAAAGTCCAACAATAGACAGATGTTTTAAGTAATAATAAGCCCGCTTCTCGCCAATGGTGATTGAATCCATATTTAAACAATCTGAGGTACAATCCTTAGAGATGAAACATAAGCTACATTCAAGGATTCAAACGAAGGTTGCAACATGAGTAGATCCATTCAGGGATTGGAGTTTACATTTACTTCATGAGATAATAATTAATGAATTAGCAAGAAAAAACAGATGAATTGTATTTCCACTTTAATGTGTCGCATGACTTATTTTGCTTCCTTGGTAAGTAAATAATTACAAAGTAGTCTTGCAAAATATTGTCCAGATCTAAGTGTTATAGGGTATTGACTATTGCAGTTGGGGAACATATGACTTCCATTAAAACTGAGTTAGGCTTTTATTTGAACTTCAGCATCCTTGTTAAATTGTTTTCTGAAGTTCTATTTTGTTGCTTTGTTGTCTTTGTTATTGATTATTTTAAAACCTATCGTTGTCTGTCATGAAGTCTTCTTTTCCTATGAAGTTGACACTTTTACAACATTGATATTCTAGTTACTACTTATTAAAGTGCTCAAGTGACCAGTAATGGAACAAGAGTGTGCAGTGTCTGAATGACTTCCATTCAGACATCAAATGAAACAGAGCAAAAATTACCGACAGATGAGCGAAAATGATTTACACCCATAGACTTTTTTTGCCAGAGTGACTACAAGTTTCGACAATGTTCAAGCATCTCTTCAGTTTGCCCAGTTAACTGGGCAGTGGTGACCACTCAAAATGCTGGTCAAACCTCCAAGTCAGAATGGTGTCTGCACCGATAAGATCATAAGAACATCAGGCATCAAAGCAGAAGTAGGCTATTCAGCCCATTAAGTCTGCTCCACCACTCAATGAGATCCTGGCTAATCTGATAATCCTCATTTCCACATTACAGTCTTTTCCCTGTAACCCCTGATTCCCTTATGGATTAAAATTCTGTCTGTCTCAGCCTTAAATATATTTAAATGACTCATGCTTAATAGCCTTCTGTAGTAAAGAATTCTACAGATTCGCCCCCTCTGAGAGAAGGAATTCTTCCTCTTCTCAAACTTAAAAGGATGATCCCTTATTCTGAGTTTGTTTCCCCTTGTGGGTACAATCTTTCACCCTTATGGATGCAATGTGTTACAATGTGCCCTGATTCTTGGAGTCTAAGGCACTTTTGCTCAAAGAATCTGAAGTTTATTACCCACCCAGCAGTCAACTAAGTCCAGTTAAAAAAAAAAGTAAAATCAAGAGCATTAAATCTATGAGATAATCTACCTTGCTTTGCTGCAGATTAATTTGTTGAAATCAGTAATGAATAAATATTTTCTGACAATTTCATTGCTGGAAAATACCATTGATTGACCAAGGACAGGAAGGTGAATGAGAGGATCATGAAGAGGATTCATCAACTTTGTACACAATGCAACTATTTTTTAAATGAAATAGTGGAATTTCATTTATCTATCCTGCTTGAGAAGCTCAGGAAGCTGCAAACAATTTTGCAGCCAGTGAAAAACTTTTGGAAAGTGGTCACTGATGAAATGTAGGGAAACATAGCATATTTACACTTCAGGGAAATTCAACAAACAGCAGTGAGTAAAATGAATCCATTCCCAGTGATATTTAATCAGGGTAAATGTTGGTGAAATGATTGAGAGACCTTTGTTCATCATTGCTTTTGGACTTTTTACAGTCACTTAAGATAACTTAAGAAGTCAGACAACAACTTTATCTAAATGATGGCAAAGATGAGGGAGTTAAAAACTGAAATTAAATTCTTAGACACATCAAGGTTGAGAAGATAAACTTAAGCCACAAAGTTTTGTAAATGGCGCATGAGGCTTTTTGCCAGTAAACAAAAATGCAATGAGACATCTGTGCTCAGTAATCTGTACAAACTGGAAAAACATGCTTATCTTATGCAAAACTAAAACTGAACATGACTGTAGTCATTTGAAGACAAAGAAGCAGCAATCTGTGCCAAAATTGGGTAAATATATTCATGATCCATATATCTGCCAAAATGCATATTTGGCAAAGAAAGACAGGTGAAATGTAATATTTACTCAGCTTTCAAACTGACCAGATGCAACCTATTCTTTGTATCCTGCACATTCACTTTTTCCGACAGAGATGCTGTTTGGCTACTGCAAAATTCACAATTTTCAGCTGTCAGGATGCTTTGACTTCTTTCAATGTCCTTTTGCACCAAACCTAAAATATTTATTTACTATCTCAACACTGCTGTTACTTCTTAAAAGGGGTTTCTTACTTTAGCTTATAAGCAGATTGAAATCACAGTGAAATAATGCCGCAGAGGCCAATATCCTGTCAGCCAGTTACTCTTTTAATCACAACATGTGTAATGCTCGACATTGGTCCAGCTCCCTCAGAGCCAGCTCTAAGAGTGAACACGATGTCTGATGCTCTGTCAGCCAGGGGTCCCTGATCGGACCAGATTAACAGCCCCAATCAGGGAACTCAAATTCGATGAGATCCACCAAGCTGACCTCGTTACAATCACTACTTCCCTCCCCTTCTAAGTCCAGCAACATAGTCCTGTTCTTTTTCTTGTAGACTCTTTTGGGGCATTTTTGCACTGGAACCGGTTCCTCCAACTCAGCCTCGGATATGGGCAGCATGTAGCAGACCATAGCACGCCCCTTTGCAACCGGGGCATCTTGGAAGAAATTCATCCTCTTCTTTATCCGGTTAAAGCATTGAGGCTGCGATATCCACCATGTCCATCACAGACTCAGAGGATTCTTTACGCCAGACTGTGGGGAAGAACACATGGGTTCCAACAGCCTTTCTGGCCATTCTGAGGGGCTGGGTATGTTTTGCATCTGCCCAGTTCATAAGTTTGCAGCTTTCATGTGGTCCATGTGCTTGTTCAGGAGCGTCTCACCTACCCGAACTTTGTATGTCATGGGAACTGACCTCGCGTTGATCATGCCTCTTACCCATGCAGGGCCGTTTCCATGGTTTCAGCAACAAACTTTGTCCCCTGAAGTAAACTGTATCTCTCACTTAGAAGAGTCTTCCGTTTGGCATTGATACCGCTGATGATGTTTCATTTGCCCTCACCCCAAATGTAGGAAGATCAAATTTAACCTGAGCGGAGTCTTCTCTCCATTAGCAACTCTGCTGGAGCCATTCCTGTAGTTGAAGAATCATCAAATAGGATTGGTACAGTTCGGTATTGAGTGAAGCTGTAGACCTGTTTCTTTAACTCCGTGACTACCTGGTCAGGTCCGCAACCCCCCCAACAACCCACCCTCCCGTCCTGGCACCCTCCCCTGCCTCTGCAGGAATTGCAAAACCTGCGCCCACACCTCCTCCCTCACCTCCATCCAAGGCCCCAAAGGAGCCTTCCACATCCATCAAAGTTTTACCTGCACATCCACTAATATCATTTATTGTATCCGTTGCTCCCGATGCGGTCTCCTCTACATTGGGGAGACTGGGCGCCTCCTAGCAGAGCACTTTAGGAATCATCTCCCGGACACCCGCACCAATCAACCACATCGCCCTGTGGCCCAACATTTCAACTCCCCCTCCCACTCTGCCGAGGACATGCAGGTCCTGGGCCTCCTCCACCGCTGCTCCCTCACCACCCGACGCCTGGAGGAAGAACGCCTCATCTTCCGCCTCGGAACACTTCAACCCCAGGGCATCAATGTGGACTTCACCAATTTCCTCATTTCCCCTTCCCCCATCTCACCCCAGTTCCAACCTTACAGCTTAGCATGGTCCCCATGACCTGTCCTACCTACTTATCTTCCTTTCCACCTATAAACTCCACCCTCCTCTCTGACCTATCACCTTCATCCCCACCCCCATTCACCCATTGTACTCTTTGCTACCTTCCCCCAACCTCCTCCCTGACCTATCACCTCCATCCCCACCCCCATTCACCTATTGTACTTTATGCTACTTTCTCCCCACCTCTCTCTCATTATCTCTCCACTCTGCAGGCACCCTGCCTCTATTCCTGATGAAGGGCTTTTGCCCAAAACATCGATTTTCCTGCTTCTCAGTTGCTGCCTGACCTGCTGTGCTTTTCCAGAACCACTCTAATCTCGACTCAGGTTTCCAGCGTCTGCAGTCCTTGTTTGTACCTGTTTCTTTAAGCCTACATTCAAAGTTTGGAATGCCCTTTCTGCCATACCATTGGATGATGGATGGTATGGAGTTTATATGGCGAATGCTTATCAACCTGACGAAATATTTGAATTTCCTGTTGGTAAATCATGGCCTATTGTCTGTGACCAACACTTCCGGGAGTATCAGAATTGCAAAGGATGTTTGCAGCGTTTCTATCATCCTCATGTTTAACAAATGAACTGTATACACATTTAACCACTTTGAATGTGCATCCACAATGACTAAGAACATTGAACCCATGGAAGGGCCGACATACTCAACGTGTAACCAAGGGCCAGGGTTTACCCAGCCATTCCCACAAATGTGGAGAAGATGCTGGCGGTCAATTTTGTCCTTGTTGGCGCTCTGGGCATTGCCCCACCAACACGGCTTTGTCAGCATCTAATCCTGGCCACCAGGCATAACCTCTCACCAACATCTTCATTTTGGACCCCCTGGCTGACTCCCCTGGTGGGGTTTATCCAGTACCTGGTGGCGATCTTCACTCGGGACAATCACTCCTGCCCACCATAATAAAATGTCATCCTCTACGGTGATCTGGTCTCACCGGGTCCAGAAAGGTTTCAGTTCTCATTGTGATGGCCCTTTTGTTTCCCCCATCTTCACCAGCTGTTCTAGTTTTGCCAGGACAGGATATTTTTATGTCCACAGTTTCATATTGTCAGCGGTGATCAGAAGGGTGTTCAGAAAGTTGAAAAGCAGAATGGACTCTCCCAGTGGCAGCATCTCTGGTGGTGTATCTGCCAGCAGGAGGCAGCTCAAGGCATCTGCATTTGCATTTGCTACTTGGCCCCTTGAACAGTGTTCCAACTTGTAATTGTAAGCACTTAGAATGAGAGCCCACCCCTGACTTTGACTTGAAGCTATGGGTGGCATAGCCTTTTCCTCTGAGTAGCTAGCAGGAGTTTGTGGTCTGTTACAATTAAAAATTTACATCTGTAAAGGTATTAATGGAACGTTCTCATACAAAAGATGACTGCCAAACCTTCCTTCTCTAACTGGGCGTATTTGTGCTCTACATCTACAAGTCCAGGAAACAAATATTATTTGGCATTCCTCTCCATTGAGCCACCTGAGAGCCAACTCTACCTTGATACCCAAAAGGGGAAGCATCGCATGTCAGCATCAGATCTTGCTTGGGAATGTAGTGAGCCAGAGTGGAAGCTAGGTTGAGTATGAACTTGCTGTAATAATTTACCAATTCTGGTTCTGGTACAGATTTGGGAGCTGGGGCACCTTTGATCGCCCTCACTTTATCTTCCAATGGGCGTAATCATATACTCATCGCCATTGAAGTACCTCCACAGAGGCTGGCGTCCTATCATCAAGCTACCCTTTATTTACACATGCATAGTACTTCCTCAGAGCCAATTCTCAGATTGAACAGAACCTCTAATAGCCCTGTTTATATCTGCCAGCCAGGGCTCCCTGATTGAACAAGATTAACAGCCCCAATCAGGGAACTCATATTCTATGATGTTCACCTAAATGACCTCATTGCAATCAGTACACACAGTTCTCATGATCATTTTTTAAAATAACCATGCCATTTTCCAACCGAGAAATGTCATAGGTTTATAATGTGAACAATGTACTTTTTAATCATTATTGTTTGAATGAATAGTATATAGATCTGCTCAGATCTAAAGCGTGTAAACATTTTTTTTGAATTGAATAAAATATTATGCATTTCCCTTTGTAGATTTCCACATACAGCTATGCAGGCTGAGTTAGCTCAAGTGGTAGAGCGTATAACTCTTAATACTCAGTGGTTCAAGTCCCACAGGAGCCTTTGTCAAGTTAAACTTCAGTGACACAGATGGTTCAGTGATAATGTCTCTACCTTGAGACTAGGAGTCCTATGTTCAAGTCCCCTCTGGTCTGGAGGTGTGTAACAACATTTCTGAACAGATTGATTTGAAAATATCTAGCACACCAAATTCTGTTCAACTGAATGCCTGTACTTACTGATGTGATTTTTAAAAAATTGATGCCATGTGATCTAACTGATTTTCAATTTTTAACTATAAAATTCTGACTCAATGAGAACAAAGAACAAAGAAAATTTACACCCCAGAAACAGGCCCTTCAGCCCTCCAAGCCTGAGCCGATCCAAATGTACTGTCTAAACCTGTCAGTCAATTCCTAAGCATCTGTATCACTCTACTCCCCATCTACTCATGCATTTATCCAGACTCACCTTAAATGAATCTACAGTGCCTGCCTCTACCACCTCTGCTGGCAATGCATTCCAAACACCCACTACCCTCTGCTTGAAGTACTTGCCGCGTGTATCCCCCTTAAACTTTCCACCTCTCACCTTGAAAGCGTGACCTCTTGTTATTGAATCCTTCACCCTGGGAAAAAGCTGGTCTCTATCCACCCTGTCTATACCCTTCAAGATTTTATAAACCTCAATCAGGTCCCCCCTCAATACCCTTTTTTCTAATGAAGATTAACCTAATCTACTCAACCTTTCTTCATAGCTAACACCTTCCATACCAGGCAACATCCTTGTAAACCTTCTCTGCACCCTTTCCAAAGCATCCAAATCCTTTTGGTAATGTGGCGACCATATAACTATTTTGGGAAATACTATATTGTGTGATGTCAGGTACTGGTTATGAAGCTGTTTTGTATCGTGAAGCTCAGTTGATGTCTTTCAGTATTCAAACTCAACAACTTGCATTCATGCAATGCCTTTAATGTAGAAAAATGGCTCAAGGCAGCTCACAGGGGTCTAGTCAGAAAAAACCAGGAGCTAAGCCGGAAAGGAAGATGGTGGAGGGAGTCACCAAAAGTTTGGTCAAGGAGGCAGGGTTTAAGGAGGGACTTAGAGGAGACAGAAGTAGGAGGGGGAGAGGTGGTGAGTTATTAAAGGAAAGTACTGAACATACGGACCGAAGCCTGAAAATATGACTGTCAATGTCACTATAAAGCTTATAAGGGTCGGAGATCAGCCAATAGAGAATTATAGCAGGTCTGTGGGGTTGAAAGAATTTGGAGAGGTAGAGAGGGTTATGAAGGGATTAAAATGAATGGTGGCAACTTTAAATTGGAGGAGTAAAGGAACCCAGATGAAAAAAAGGTTGAAGAGATTGAAAAGGTTGAAAAGGTTATATATGTAGTGCACTTAGGCAGAAAATTGAACAGGAGAGCATGTATCTAGAAGTGACAAGGCATGAATAAGGGGAAGGAGGAGGAAATTTTCTGATTGAATAACACACATGACATTTGATTTTTTTCAGTCAGTTGAAATTTGTAAGTTGTTAAGTTATACATTTGCTGAAACCTTCTTTTCCCACAGATATACATGTAACTACTAAGCCTTATGTTGCTTGTGAGAATTTTACAAATTATCTACTGTTATTTCATCATTTATATTGATGTAAGTGTGAATCATTTCTGCTTTAAATATTGCTGAAGTTGATCTTTCCAATCATTTACAATGCACAACCACATAGTGATCAAATATACTGTTAGCCAACACTGTTCCAAAGTTAATTGTCAGTCTCAATTTAGTATTTTTCAATACATAATGGTGCATGGGTATAAAGCTCATTGACTGCATGAAAATGCAAATCCTTTATTCCACCATCGTCAAATCGTTCAGAATGCTGTTTATGCCTCTCTGAGGTAGCACGCTGGAAACCAAATGCCGCTATTCCCAGACTCACGGCAAAAGTAAAAGATTTTACAAAAGTAAACAAATTTCGCCAGTATATCTGTCTTTAGAGCCGTGTTGACAGAAAGAATGAACCAGGTTTAGAACATAGTACATATTACAGCGCAGTTACAGGCCCTTTGGCCCTCAATGTTGTGCCGACCTGTGGAACCAATCTGAAGCCTATCTATTCTATGCTATTTCATTTTCTTCCATTTGTTTATCCAATGACCATTTAAATGGCCTTAAAGTTGGTGGGTCTACTACTGTTGCAGGCAGTGCGTTCCACGCCCCTACTACTCTCGGAGTAAAGAAACTACTTCTGACATCTGTCCTATATCTATCACCCCTCAATTTATAGCTATGTCCCCTCGTCCTAGCCATCACCATCTGAGGAAAATTGTTACACTGTCCACCCTATCTAACCCTCTGATTATATGTCTCGATTAAGTCACCTTTCAACCTCCTTCTCTCTCACAAAATCAGCCTCAAGTCCCTCAGCCTTTCCTCATAAGACCTTCCCTCCTTACCAGGTGTGGTGTAAAATTCCAAGCAGTGGAATGTGGTGAAACGGTTAAAAATTATGTCCCAATACATGTGTGAATCTAACCGGAATGGAGGTGTTGCTTAGTCCCGTGTGAATCTTATTACACACCTTCCCGTGTGAATCTTCTTATCTGTATGTAACCAGAATGGAATGTGTTTTTTAGCCTTGCTCTGCTGTTCACATGAATGTTTATATCTGGAAAAGAGTATATCAGCTGGAAAAGTCTCCAGTTCGGTGAGTCTGCTCCGGGGTTACGTTTAACCGCCGAGCGTGGGTTGTTGGCAACCGCTCTACGATAACTGACGGCTCCCAGTTCCGGTAACATGTAGAGTGAGTATAAGCCAGACCCGGGAGTCTGCTCCGGGGTTACGTTTAACCGCCGAGCGTGGGTTGTTGGCAACCGCTCTACGAGAACTGACGGCTCCCAGTTCCGGTAACATGTAGAGTGAGTATAAGCCAGACCCGGGAGTCTGCTCCGGGGTTACGTTTAACCGCCGAGCGTGGGTTGTTGGCAACCGCTCTACGAGAACTGACGGCTCCCAGTTCCGGTAACATGTAGAGTGAGTATAAGCCAGACCCGTTGTAAGTATGAGACCTGGTTGTGGCGACGCTGCGGGGAATAAAATGCTCATATTCTAGCAGACTCGCCTCTTGGTCGTTTGTTCTGTGTCAGACTACTCTCCTACGAACCTGACCTTGAGAATTTTTTAAAACATTTTGGCGCTGCGAGCAGGGTCAATCGCAATTGAGGAGAGATTTTGATACAGAACAATGTTTTGGAAAAAGACTAAGAAACCAGAAGAACAAACTGTGGAGGTCCCGACCGTCCCGGGATGGCATGGATGTGGGCATGTATGTGGCAGTTTGTTTGAGAAATGGTGGGGGGCGACCGGAGGAACCCCAGGGTCGCTGCTGTCCACCCTTGAGAGGATCCCAGTCCTGCCGAAGAACCCCTTGCCTGGGGTACAGCGGAGGATGTGGGCATGTCCAAAAAGCTGAAGCGGAGTTAACAGAATTGAATGGGATTGAACTGAACTGAACTGAGTGGAACTGAAGTGAATCAAATTGAACGGAACAAAATGGAACTGAGCTAAATTGAATTGAAATGGACGGAACTGAATTGAACACAATTGAATTGAACTGAACAGACCTGAACTGAGCTGAATTGAACTACACTGAATTGACTGAACTGAAATTAACTGAAACGAATTGAACTGAATTAAGCATAATGTAACACATGTATTGGGCCAAGCAGTGGAATGTGGTGTAAAATTCCAAGCAGTGGAATGTGGTGAAACGGTTAAAAATTATGTCCCAATACATGTGTGAATCTAACCGGAATGGAGGTGTTGCTTAGTCCCGTGTGAATCTTATTACACACCTCCCCGTGTGAATCTTCTTATCTGTATGTAACCAGAATGGAATGTGTTTTTTAGCCTTGCTCTGCTGTTCACATGAATGTTTATATCTGGAAAAGAGTATATCAGCTGGAAAAGTCTCCAGTTTGGTGAGTCTGCTCCGGGGTTACGTTTAACCGCCGAGCGTGGGTTGTTGGCAACCGCTCTACGAGAACTGACGGCTCCCAGTTCCGGTAACATGTAGAGTGAGTATAAGCCAGACCCGGGAGTCTGCTCCGGGGTTACGTTTAACCGCCGAGCGTGGGTTGTTGGCAACCGCTCTACGAGAACTGACGGCTCCCAGTTCCGGTAACATGTAGAGTGAGTATAAGCCAAACCCGGGAGTCTGCTCCGGGGTTACGTTTAACCGCCGAGCGTGGGTTGTTGGCAACCGCTCTACGAGAACTGACGGCTCCCAGTTCCGGTAACATGTAGAGTGAGTATAAGCCAGACCCGTTGTAAGTATGAGACCTGGTTGTGGCGACGCTGCGGGGAATAAAATGCTCATATTCTAGCAGACTCGCCTCTTGGTCGTTTGTTCTGTGTCAGACTACTCTCCTACGAACCTGACCTTGAGAATTTTTTAAAACACCAGGCAACATCCTAGGAAATCTGTTCTGAACCCTTTCCAAAGCTTCCACATCCTTCCGATAATGCAGTGACTAGAACTGTACGCAAAACTCAAAGTGCGGCTGCAACAGAGTTTTGTACAGCTGCAACATGACCTTGTGACTCTGAAACTCAATCTCTCTACCAATAAAAGCTGTATGCCTTCTTAACAACCCTGTCAACCTGGATGGAAACTTTCAGGGATCTATGTACATGGATACCGAGATCTCTCTGCTCTTCGACGCTACCAAGAATCTTACCCTTGGCCCAGTACTCTTCATTGACGTTTTGGACAAAAGCCCAAATCCATCAGGATTCCTGATGAAGGGCTTTTGCCCGAAATGTCAATTCGCCTGCTCCTCAGATGCTGCCTTGACCTGCTGTGCATTTCCAGCACCACAGTCTCAAATCTAATCTTCAGCATCTGCTGTCCTCACTTTTGTCCAGTACTCTTTATTCCTGTTACCCCTTCCAAAGTGAATCACCTCACACCTTTCTGCCTTAAACTCCCATTTGCCACCTCTCAGCCAAGCTCTGCAGCTTATCTATGCCTCTCTGTAACCTCCAACATCCTTCAGCAATATCCACAACTCCACCGACCTTAGTGTCATCTGCAAATTTACTAACCCATCCTTCTATACCCTCATCGAGGTGATTTATAAAAATGACAAACAGCAGTGGCCCCAAAACAGATCATTGCAGTACCCTACTGAACTCCAGGGTGAACATTTCCTGTCCACCACCACCCTCTGCCTTCTTTCAGCTAGCCAATTTCTGATCCAAACCCTTAAATCACCCTCAATCCCATGCCTATATATTTTCTGAATAGCCTACTGTGGGGAACCTTATCAAATGCTTCACTGAAATTCACATACACCACATCAAACCCTTTATCCCCCATCCACCTGTTTGGTTACCAACTCAAAGAACTCAATAAAGGTTTGTGAGACATGACTTACCCTTCACAAAACATGTTGACTATCCTTAATCAACTTATTCCTTCAGGATGATTATAAATCCTCTCTTATAACCTTTTCCAACACTTTACCCACAACTGAAGTAAGGCTCACTGGTCTATAATTACCAGGGTTGTCTCTACTCCCCTTTTTGAACAAGGGAGCAACATTTGCTATCCTCCAGTCTTCTGGCACTATTCCTGTAGACAATGATGGCATAAAGATTAAAGCCGAAGGCTCTGCAATCTCCTCCCTGACTTCCCTGAGAATCCAAGGAAATTCCCATCTGGCCCGGGGACTTATCTATTTTCACACTCTCCATAATTGCTAACACCTCCTTCTTGTGAAGCTCAATCCCATGTAGTCTAGTAGCCTGTATCTCAGTATTCTCCTCAACAACGTTGTTTTTTTCCAGTGTGACTACTGAGGAAAAATATTCATATAGCGCTTCCCCTATCTCCTCAGACTCCACACACAACTTTCCATTATTATCCTTGATTGGCCCTAATCTTTCTCTCATCATTCTTTTATTCCTAATAGACAGACAGAAAGATTTAGGGTTTTCCTTGATCCTACCTGCCAATGATCCAACCTGACCTCTCCTTTCCAGTTTCTAACCTCAGCAGACGAGTCCTCAAACGACCTTTCTGCCACCGTAATACTGTCCTTGACTAACAATGCCACACCTCCCCCTCTTTTACCACCTTCCCTGTTTTTAGTGAAACATCTAAATCCCAGAACCTGCAACAACCATTCCGATCCCTGCTCTATCGATGTATCCGAAATGGCCACAACATTGAAGTCCCAGGTACCAACCTGTGCTGCAAGTTCACTCACCTTATTCTGTGTGCTCTTGGCATTGAAGTAGACACACTTAGTGTCATAGAGATGTACAGCATGGAAACAGGCCCTTCGGTCCAACCCGTCTATGCTGACCAGATATCCCAAACCAATCTAGTCCCACCTGCCAGCCTCTGGCCCATATCCCGCCAAACCCTTCCTATTCATGTACCCATCCAATTTTAAATGTTGCAATTGTACCAGTTTCCACCACTTCCTCTGGCAGCTCATTTCATACATGTACCACCCTCTGCCTGAAAAAGTTGCTCCTTAGGTCTTTTTTATATCTTTCCCCTCTCACCCTAAACCTATGCCCCATTCTGAACTCTCCCACCCCAGGGAAAAGACTTTTTCTATTTATCCTATCCATGCCCCTCATAATTTTGCAAACCTCTATAAGGTCACCCATCAGCCTCCGATGCTGCAGGGAAAACAGCCTCTCTCTATAGCTCAGCCTCTCTCTATAGCTCAACCTCTCTCTGTAGCTCTATAGCTCAAATCCTCCAACCCTGGCAACATCCTTGTAAATCTTTTCTGAACCCTTTCAAGTTTCATAACATCTTTCCGATAGGAAGGAGACCAGAATTGCACGCAATATTCCAACAGTGGCCTAACCAATGTCCTGTACAGCCGCAACATGACCTCCCAACTCCTGTACTCAATACTCTGACCAATAAAGGAAAGCATACCAAACGCCTTCTTCACTATCCTATCTACCTGCGACTCCACTTTCAAGGAGCTATGCTGCCGGTGACCTCATTATTCTCAACCTCCTGGACACTACAAGGTAGGTTCCCATCCCCCCTGTTGAATTAGTTTAAATCCTCCTGATGAGCATTACCAACGTTTCCCCCAGGATATTGGGACCCATTTGGTTCAGGTATAGACCATCCTGATTGTAGTGGTTCCATCCATCCTGAATGAGCCCCAAATATCCAGGTATCCAAAGCCCTCCCTCCTGCACCATCCCTGTAACCATGTGTTCAACTTCAGTCTCTCCCTATTCCTTGCCTTGCTAGCACGTGACACGGGCAACAAACCAGAGATAACAACTCTCTGTTTATTCTAGCTCTAAAATTTTAACCTATCTCCCTGAATATCTGCCTTGAATCCCCATCCCTTTTCTTACCTATGCCATTAGTGTCGATGTGGACCACGACTTGAGGCTGCTCCCCCTCCCCCTCAAGGATCTCAAAACATAATTTGAAACATCATGAACCCTGGCACCTGGGAGGCAACACACCAACCGTGAGCCTTTATCTTCCCACAGAATCTCCTATCTATCCTCCTAACTATGGAGTCCCCAATGACTAATGCTCTACTCATCTCCCCTCTTCCTTTCTGAGCAACAGGGACAGACTCTGTGCCAGAGACCTGTACCCCATGGCTTACCCCTGGTAAGTCTTCCCCCCAACAGTATCCAAAATGGTATAGTGTTTTTGAGGGAAACAGACACGGGGGATAGCTGTACTGCCTGCCGGTTCCCTTTCCGTTCCCTGACTGTCACCCATCTGCCTTTTTCTTGCATCTGAGGTATGACTACCTCCTTATAACTTCTCTCAATAACCCCCTCCACCTCCTGAATAATCCAAGTTCATCCAGTTCCAGTTCCCTAACACAGTTGTTGAGGAGCTGGAGTTGAGTGCACTTCCCGCAGATGCAGTCAGCAGGGACACTAGTGGTGACCCTTAACTCCAACATTCAGCAGGAGGTACATTCAACTGCCTTAACCACCATTCCCACTATTCTAAATTCCCAAATAGCTGTGGAAAAGTTAAGAATAAAAAAAACTAGTTAGCTAATCAATCTGGCACATAGAACCTTTCTCTGTACTGTACAAGGATTAATGTTTATTATAAACAAATGCTTTCTAACAATAGATAAACAACTATATTGGTTAAAATTCTAACCCCCTTATAACCCCCCCCCACACACAGACAAATAAAAAGCATGGGTTTCATGGGTAAAGGTAAAGACTGGGAAGGTGGCCCAATGGCCCCTATCTCCTGGGTTCACTGACTGCCTCTTAATCTTCCTTCTCCAGGTACTTTCACTTGCTTGCAAGAGGCACAGGGTGACTCACTCACATTTATAAAGTTTCTGACTTATCGGTTAGGAACCGTTGTTTACAGCAACTGATACAGCTCCCCCCGTTCCTAATTTACTGCAGCTATGTGAACCTGATTATATTGTCTCCAGACTGCAAAGGAATCTTATCCTTCTTATAGATTCTCAGGCTCACCACAGCTGCTTAGGTGGTCCATCTAAGTTTCCAGAAGTTGTACATCTCTCCAGCTCCCCTTCCCAGTACAAAGTTCTGTAGCCTTGGCTCCTCCATGCTGTAACTCCCAGACCTCTGCTTTTGATCCTTGCTTTTGCTCCTGCTCTCTCTCCTTCCCCTGGACTTGAATCCACACTTCTGTCTTTGGGCCCCACCTCTTCATCTTTGGCTCATGCTCCAGGCTCTGCCCTGACTTTGTAATGGACATCATTGTAACATGAGCATGGCCCATAGAGTCAGACTGAGTCAGCGGCCTGACATCCTCCCAGGCCGACGCCCTCTGCTGGTGTCTACCCAGTATTCTACAATGGGTGCGGCCTGGCAGCTGGGCCAATGCTGAAATCAGAAGATAGGCTACTAAGATCCTGCTCACCACCCCCACTACATATTAGCAGTCATTGCAAAGGTAATCTGAGCTTTACAGGGTTGACATTAATGTCAGATTCTCAATTTTTGTCCTCGGGTCCTGAAACAAATACTATTTTTCTGTTGGTTTCTGTAAGCCATTTGTTCACAGCTGCAACAACATCTGTAATATATGTTGGGTGTTACTTTACCTGAGCTAACAGATGTTCATGACAACTTTTTTTCATGGCTGTTTCCTATTTTACTTTTTGGCAAAGTAAATGGTCGGTAACAGTTGAATATTCTGTTGCTGAATTCATAATCAAAACCTTCGGTGCTGTTCTTTTTGTTCCTGAAATGTTCACGTATGATTATGAGGTGATTGATTCAGGTCTTGGTTTCTACTGAAGTTAAAGACGCTACAAAAATGCGCATTGTTTTTGCAGTAGTCAGTTGGTAATTATGTGGGGCCCGAACTAGAAATCAGGTGTTTTTACAAGTGCACGGCTGTATTGGAAATGACAATTGTCAATACTATATTGACAGATGCATGGTGCTGAGCTGGGAACATGCAATGAGTGACTGGGGAGATACTAGAGCTGGTGACTCCTCAAACCAATCCAGCCACTTGGACAGACTTAGGCTCCTGGAATCATCTGAATCTGAAGAAAGCTGCATATAATTAAAGTTCCCACATTTAATATTCAGTATTTAGATGTACACTTGTGATGCCAAGAAATAAAAGGCTATGGGACAGAGGCTGAAGAGTAGGATTAGAATAGTTCGGGGTTGTTTTTGACTACCATAGATTTGATGGGCTGAAGGGCCTTTTCTATGCAGTAGGTCTCTCTCTCTCTCTCTCTCTCTCTCTTTCTCTCTCTCTCTCTGTATCTTCAGTATTATTAATGTTATGATTCTGATGTCATTTTAGCATTTATACTGGCGAATAAGAAACTCAGCTGGATCCAATTATTATTTGGCATATTAGAAGAAGGATTTCAAACAAACCAAACTCTTAATAAGTGGGCAGCTCTAAGTATATTCCAACCTTTCTAGGCTCTCTTTCAGTAATCAAATCATTTCACACCATCAGTTGCTGTGCAACTAAAGTGAAAGGTGTAGAAACATTTTAAACAAAATGCATTGAATGAGCAGGGGGCTGGAACTGACAGATACTAATCGCAAAATAATCTGTTCTAAGTCTTGTAGATTCTTCTTATTCCCTTTGCTTCCCTCTGTCCCCCATTCTTTTCTATTCCTTGGTGCTTCCTGGTTATAGTCCAACAGGTTTAATTGGAAGCACTAGTATTTGGAGCGGCGCTCCTTCATCAACCACCTGATGAAGGAGCAGCACTCCATAAGCTAGTGCTTCCAAGTAAACCTATTGGACTATAACCTGGTGTTGTGTGACTTTTAACTTTGTACACCCCAGTCCAACACCGGTATCTCCAAATCTTGGTGCTTCCTCTATTTTATATTTGCCTCTCTGTTTAATGTTCAGGTTACAAAGCTCAGTCAAAGATATTCTCTCAGGCTCTGAGTGATGGTTGCAAAGCCTATGATTTGAAGGTTACTTGTACCGTCCGATATGAATTAGAGTCCCTTCTGTGCGGAATCAGGCCCTTCGGCCCAACAAATCCACACCAGCCTTCTGAAGAGTAACCCACCCAGACCCATTCCCCTATCTCATGCACCTAACCTATACATCCCTGAACATTATGGGCAACTTAGCACAGTCAATTCCCTAACCTGCACATCTTTGGATTGTGGGAGGAAACCCACGCAGACAAGGGGAGAATATGTAAACTTCACTCAGTCACCCGAGGCTGGAATCGAATCCGGGTCCCTGGTGCTATGAGCCAGCAGTGCTAACCACAGAGCCACCGTGCCACCAACATATCTAGAATGTTGTAATGTAATGTTGACAGGCTGAGCTTCCTCCCATAGTCCAAAACTCTGCAGGCCAAGTGAATTGGCCATGCTAAATTGCCCATAGTGTTAGTTGCATTAGTCAGATGGAAATGGATCTGGGTGTAAATAAAGGGTGACTTGGTGACTAGATGCTGCCTCTATGCAGTCATTTCACTGACTTATAATGGTCACAGGCTTCATTTGACTTGCAGAGGTTAATGAGGTTTTAGTAAACCAACATGGGTTAGATAAAAGACAGCCTGAGTTGAAATTAACATTTTCCTCTGAGAGTGTTGAAACCAGTCAACAGAATATCCCAAATGGTTCTCATCTCCTGTTTTGATTTACACATTATGAGAATCCTCACATGTTGGAGGTGAAATCATACATAGAGTTATCAATCCTGAGAACAAAACTTAATTGGCCAGAGAATATACAACTAGCTGCTACTTGAAGGAGTACTTTTGGCAGAGATGTTGGATTTTAGACTGCAGAACTGAATCAGGCTGAAGAAGGTTCCCTCACTGTTTATCAAGATGGAAAGTGCTGTTATAGCCCTTACTGGAATAAAACATTGGGAAACTGAGAACTTCAAAAAGTAATTGCAACATTTGCTACCACTGTTGGTCCAATAACCCACCAAAACAACCATAGACTCACGTTAAAATCTTATATCTCAAGGGCACCCAAAGGTCTCTAATTAGTATATTCTTCAATCTTCCTTTTGGACTGGATATTATCCTCATCTAACTTTGTATATATGTGCCTATGGGCACAAATGACTGTACAGAGGCTGCGTTCTAGAAATTGTATCTTTATTACTAGCAGGTAATAAAATTATTCCTGTTTTAGCTCGAGAAAACCTTATGATTGTCTTCTTAATGCTGCAGTAAAAGTTACTTGTAATTTAGGCAAAAATATTTTATTTGGAGAAGGTATTCTAAAAAGATTATAAAACTTTATGATGGCACAGTGGTTAGCACTGCTGCCTTACAGTGCCAGGGACGTGGGTTCAATTCCAACCTTGGGCAACTGTGTGGAATTTCTATATTCTCCCCGTTTCTCCATGGGTTTCCTCTGGGTGCTTTGCTTTCGTCCAACAGTCCAAAGATGTGCAGGATTGGGCATGCTAAATTGCCCGCAGTGTCCAGGGATCTGCATGTTAGATGGGTTAGCCATGGTAAATACAGGGCTACAGGGATGGGTTAGTTGAGTGGGATGCTCTTTGGAGGGTTCATAGATCATAGAAGGATCTTAGAATCCCTAAAATGTGGAAACAGGACATTAGGCCCAACAAGTCCACACTGACCCTCAGAAGAGTATCATCACCCAGACCCATTCCCCTACCCTATTACTTTACATTTCCCCTGACTAATGCACCTAACCTACATATCCCTGAACACTATGGACAATTTAGCATGGCCAATTCACCTAACCTACACATTTTTGAACGATCGGAGGAAACCGGAGCACCTGGAGGAAACCCATACAAACACGGAGAGAATGTGGAAACTTCACACAGACAGTCACCCGAGGCTGGAATGAAACTTTGGTCCCTAGCGCTGTGAGGCTGCAATGCTAGCCACTGAGCCACCATGCTGGGTTGTGTGAATTTGTTGGACCGAATGGCCTACTTCCACACTGTAGGGATTCTCTGACTGGCAACATAATGTTGCAGTTTTTAGATGCTATAGATAGGGAGGCAAGAGAGGAGGTGGAGAGGCATTTTTGATTAAGGAGAATATTACTACTGTAATTAGAGAGCTATTTCTGAGGGATCATTCAGTAAAACTATATGGGTGGAAATTAGAAATATGAAAGGGAGGATCACCTGATGGGATTGTGCTATACACTGCCCCCCATTGGTCAGAGGGAAACTGAGAAGAAAATATGTACAGAGTTTAGATTAGATTACTTTACAGTGTGGAAACAGGCCCTTCGGCCCAACAAGTCCACATCGACCCGCCGAAGCGCAACCCACCCATACCCCTACATTTACCCCTTACCTAATACTACGGACAATTTAGCATGGCCAATTCACCTCACCTGCACATCTTTGGACTGTGGGAGGAAACCGGAGCACCCGGAGGAAACCCACGCAGACACGGGGAGAATGTGCAAACTCCACACAGTCAGTCGCCTGAGGCGGGAATTGAACCCGGGTCTCTGGCGCTGTGAGGCAGCAGTGCTAACCACTGTGCCACCGTGCCGCCCACAGTTCTCAAGCATATGTGAGAATAATAGGATTAGAACAGTAGGAGATTTTAATTTTCCAAACATTAATTGGGGCTGCCATAGTGTTAAAAGTTTGGATGGTGAGGAATCTGTTAAAAGTGTTCAAAAAATTTTGCTTTATCAGTATCGAAATGAACCTAGTAGAGAAGGAGCAATACTTGACTTCTCCTGGGAAGTAAGACAAGGCAAGTGACTGAAATGTTAGTAGAGGAACCACTTTCGGATTAGCTTTAGTTTTTAAATAGTTATGGAAAAAGACAAGTCTTCCATAAAAGTTAATATTCGCAATTGGAGTAAGACAAATTCTAATGGGATGAGATAAGAACTTTCTGAAGTTGATTTGAGTAGACTGTTCACAGTTAAAGAGATGACTGATAAGTGTGATGCTTTCAAAAGTGTGACAATGAGAGTTCAGAAGCATTATAAAAACCAAAATAACTGCGGATGCTGGAAATCAGAAACCAAAACAGAAACTGCTGGAAAAGCTCAGCAGGTCTGGCAGCATCTGTGGAGAGAAATCAGAATTAACATTTCAGATCCAGTGACTCTTCCTCCGAAGCATTATGTCCCAGTTAGATTGAAGGGTAAGGCTGGTAAGAGTGGGGTACAATGGATGAATAAAGAGTCAATAATAAGAAAGAATCCTGTATGATATATAGACAACTGCAATCAAATCTTGAAGAGATAAAAAGTGTCAGGTCACTCTTCGGAGGAAAATCAAGAGGGCAAAGAGGGGATATGTGATAGCCTTGCCAGATATGGTTAAGCATAATCTACAAGAACATTAAACACAAAAGAGCAACTAGTAAGAGAATACGGCACCTTAAAGATCAACAAGGTCATCTATGTGTTGAATCTCAGGAGATGGAAGGGGCAGAAAATGAATATTTCACATCAGTTTTTACTTTAGAGAAATAAATGTAGGCTAGAGAACTTGGGGAGATGAAAATTTATGTTTTAAAAACAGTTCACATTATTGAAGAGGAAGTGATGGAGGTCTCAGAAAATATAAAGGTGAATAAATCTCAGGAAGCTGATCTAGTGCATCCCAGGATGTTGGGGAAGTTAGGGAAGAAATTGCAGGGCTCCTAGCAGAAATATTTGTGTCATCTAAAACTACAGGTGAGGTGCCAAAGGACTGGAGGATGGCTAATGTTGTGCCTTTACTTAAGAAGGCTGTAAGGAGAAGCTTGGGAACTATAGAGCTATGAGCCTTACATTGGTGGTGGGTAGGTTGTTGGAGGTGGTTCTGAAGGATGGAATTTGGAAGGGCAAGAGATAGTCAGCATGGTTTTGTGCGTAGGAAATCGTGTCTCACAAACTTGAATGAGTTTTTTTGAGGAAGTAATCAGGACTCAAGAGTCTAAGTGAAAGGGAGAGATTACACAAACTAGTTCTTTTTTCTTTAGACTAAGGTGGGATCTTATAGATGCATATTAGATCATGAGAGGCATGGATAGGATGAATGCATTCAGTCTTTTTCCCAGGGTTGTGGAATAAATAAAAGATAACCTGAGGAGCAATCTTTTTACACATAAAGTGGTATGCATATGGAACATAATGCCAGCAAAAGTGGTTGAGGTGAGTACATTAACAACATTTAAAAGGCATTTGGACAAATACCTGGATGGGAAAGGTTTATAAGGTTATGGGCCAAGTGCAGTGAAATGGGGTTAGCATGGACGGACATTTTGTTGACAGTTTGGGCCAAAGGGTCTGTCTCCATGTTGGAGGACTCTATGATTCTATCATTCTAATGACCAGAAAGATTGATGAGGGCAGAGCAGTTCACGTTGTTTACAATGACTTTAGGAAAACCTTTGACAAGGTTCTGCATGGTAGACTGATTCGTAAAGTTAGGTGACACCAGGCTGAGCTTGCCAATTGGATACAAAATTGGCTTGATGGTAGGAGGTGGAGGGTGATGGTGGAAGGTTATTGTTTTGCCCTTAAGGCCTGTGACCTGTGGTGTTTGAGAGGGATCAGTACTGGGTCCACTTTTATTTGCCATTTGTATGAATGGGTTGGCTCAGTGGTTAGCATTGCTGCCTCACAGTGCCAGGGACCTGGGTTCGATTCCTGCCTCAGGCAACTGTCTATGTGGAGTTTGCACATTCTCCCTGTGTCTGCATGGGTTTCCTCCAGGTGCTCCAGTTTCCTCCCACAATCTAAAGATGTGCAGGTCAGGTGGCCATGCTAAATTGTTCATACTATTAGATGTATTAGTCAGCGGTAAATTTAGGATAGGGGAATGGGTCTGGGTGGGTTATTCTTCGGACAGTCAGTGCGAACTTGTTGGGTTGAAGGGCCTGTTTCCACATTGTAGAGAATCTAATAAATGTTTTAGAGGAGAATATAGTGGGCGGCATGGTGGCACAGTGGTTAGCACTGCTGCCTCGCAGCGCCAGAGACCCGGGTTCAATTCCCGACTCAGGCGACTGACTGTGTGGAGTTTGCACGTTCTCCCCGTGTCTGCGTGGGTTTTCTCCGGGGGCTCCGGTTTCCTCCCACAGTCCAAAGATGTGCAAGTCAGGTGAATTGGCCATGCTAAATTGCCCGTAGTGTTAGGTAAAGGGGTAAATGTAGGGGTATGGGTGGGTTACGCTTCGGCGGGTCGGTGTGGACTTGTTGGGCCGAAGGGCCTGTTTCCACACTGTAAGTAATCTAATCTAATCTAATAGGAGGCATGGTTAATAAGCTTGCAGATGAAACTAAAATCAATTGGATAGCGGACAATGAAGAAGGTTATTTAAGGTTACAAAGAGATCGTGATCAATTGGGTCAAAGGACTGAGGATTGGCCTTTAGAATTTAATTTGGATAAGTGCAAGGTGCTGCAATTTGGTAAAACAAACAAGGACAGGACTTATAAATTAATGGCAGGGCCCTGTATAGTGTTGTAGAACAGAGAGACCTAGGGATTCAGATACATAATTCTTTGAAGTTTGCATCACAGGTAGACAGGGTGATTAAGAAGGCATTTTGTACGCTTGCCTTCATTGCTCAGACCTTTGAGAATAGGAGTTAGGTTGTCAAGGTTGAGGTTTTAGAGGACATGGATGAGGCCTTTTCTAGTGTACTGTGTAGAGCTCTGGTCTGCTTGTTATAGGAAGGATATTATTAAATTAGAGAGGTTTCAGAAAAGATTTACTAGATGTTGCCTGAAATGGAGGGTTTGAGTTATAAAAACAGGCTGGATACATTTGGACATTTTTCATAGCATCATAGAATCCTGACAGTGTGGCAACAGGCCCTTCGCCCCAACACATCCACACCGATCTGAAGAGTAACCCACCCAGGCCCATTCCCTTACCCTATATTTACCCCTGACTAATGCACCTAAACTACACATCCTTGAACACTATGGGCAATTCAGCATGGCCAATTCACCTAACCTGCATATCTTTGGATTTTGGGAGGATAGGAGGTTGAAAAATGACCTTATAAAGGTTTATAAAAGCATGAAAGTCATAGATTAGATGAATAGCAAGAATCTTTTCCCTTCGGTGAGGGAATTCAAAACTAGAGGACATATTTTTGAGGTGAGAGGAGAAAGCTTTAAAAAGGACATTACAGGCAACTTTGTTTTACACAGAGTGTAGAATGTACTGCCAGAGAAAGTGGTGGATCCAGGTACAGTTACAACATTTAAAAGACATTTAGTTAGTACATGAATAGGAAAGGTTTGGAGGGATATGGGCCAAATGCAGGCAAGTGGGACTAGTTTAGTTTGGGAACATGGTTGGCGTGGATTAATTGGACTGAAGGGTGCTGTATGATTCTATTACTCTATGCCCCTCCTCATAACAGTCTCTCCATACCTGGCATTAGCCTAGTAAATCTCTTTGCCAATAGTTTTCCGAAGTTTATAATTTCATATATGTGACTGCTCATCAACACAAGATGTATTGTCGACTCCAACTGTCGAATTCAAGACTGCACTTACATGTAGTGGAAGGTAGAGAAAGAAGAAAACTTACTGATTGTATCTAGGTGGCATGGATGAAAAATAATCTTTAACTAAATTTTCTAACTGTATCTTCACAAGCATTGTTAAAATACATGTTTGAATGTAATTTTAAATGTTGGATCTAACAAGGTTGTGCCCATTTGAGAGATGATTAACCTATTCGGGGCGGCATGGTGGCTCAGTGGTTAGCACTGCTGCCTCACAGAACCAGGATCCCAGGTTCAATTCCAGCCTCGGACGACTGGATGTGTGGAGTTTGCACATTCTCTCCGTGTCTGCGTGGGTCTCCTCTGGATGCTCCGGTTTCCTCCCACAGTCCAAAGATGTGCTGGTCAGGTGAATTGGCCATGCTAAATTGCCCATAGTATTAGGTACATTAGTCAGAGGGAAATGAGTCTGGGTGGGTTACTCTTCGGAGGGTTGGTGTGGACTTGTTGGGCCGAAGGGCTTGTTCCAACACTGTAGGTAATCTAATCTATTCAGACATCTAAAGGCGAAAGATTTATAATGGCCAAGAATTACTCAATATTACAAGCAATTGACACCTTGTGGGTGCCTTAGGTAGGCTCAGCCACCAGGGCACCTTGGACTATGACATTGATGACTGCAGCTAAAGCATTGCATTTTAATGTGAACATCACCATGACTAAACTGCATTGTGCTAGGGCATGGTTTGCACATATCCTTCCACACTCCACTAGGAGTGAGAGGACAGAATCATAAATTCTCTGCAATTGTATGTAACAGTTTTACAAGGGAGATCACTGGCATTTGATGGTGGAGAAGGATCATGAGCAGCTCACAGGTCCACTCTCCCTTACTCTGTCAAGAAATACTGCACAAACACTGTCTCAGTTTCAATGCTGTCCGAGAGAATGCCCCATCATATCAAGGTTATTTAGCAGACTATGCGGATTCTGAAACATTGAGGGATTAATGATGATGGAAGGGTCAAAAGGAAATTCTTTAGGATTCTTCTCAACCAGCTGGCTATCAAATCACTGGACAGCACTCAGCTGAGCTAACTTGACAGATGCCTTCAGAGCTTCCCAACCTTAGTTCCATGGGATGTTAGTGCACCGTCTCACTGATAGCTGTTCTTGTCTTGTTGGTCAATAGGACATGTAATGTGTAGATACCTGAAAATGGGGTCATCCAAAGGTAGCAAGCATACTATCAGGTAGATAATGAGATTTTTCAGCAATAGTAAAGTTCAAGAAATGTAGAAATAACCAGGTCCATATTTACTTTGTACTTTACACTGACAAGAGGATACAACCATATAACCAATAGAGTGGTGAATAATTAAAGAAAATGAAGCCCAGCTTGCTTCTGGAAGCCAGTTTCAGAAGTATGGATGGAGTTCATAGTTAATGTCCTGATCCTCAAACTCATCTTCACCCTGAAAAGATGTTGTCTGCATCGAAGTCATCCCACAATTGCCAGATACTTTTGTGATGGGCACAGAATGGGACAGTGTTTCCAGGCTGGAGTGCAAGGTCATACTGAAGCAAAGTGGACAATGAAACCTCATCCTAAGGAGAAGGCCTTTGATCTGTCCCACTCTGGTTTTGGTGGATGGCATTGTATCTTCATTCTGCATCAGTCTGAGTGAGGTAGGAATCTGTGAGTTTTCCAGTATGTAGCAGTCATGGAAAATCTCAGGATATCTAGTGGAGGCACCTAAACATTGGCGTTGAAGACCACTTGTAATGTGAAAATTGGTGGAGTGGAAGCTGTTGATGAATTCTGTAGATTGGAGATAGGGAGCTCTCAAAGCAATGTGGTGTGGTTGAGAGAACTCTGCATCTGGGGGAAGCCAGCAATGGTTGAAAATCCTACATCCTGAGCAGCTTGTCTCTCTTTATCACCGGGTAAGGATATGAAGAGCTGTACTCTGGAGAAAATTACGCCACACACAGCTCCTTAGTTGGTCCTTGAAATAAGCTATTGGCACAGGATTTCAGGGCAGTTGTAACTTTGACAACCACCGGATTTGGATGGTCACCCTTTCTTTTGGAGGAGTTATCGTAGAATCCCTACAGTGTCAAAACAGGCCCTTTGACCCAACAAGTCCACACTGACCCTCCGAAACTAGCCCATCCAAACTCATTGCCCTACCCTATTATTCTACATTTTACCCCTGACTAATGCACCTAACCTACACATACCTGAACACTATGGGCAATTTAGCATGGTCAATTCACCTGACCTGCACATCTTTGGACTCTGGGAGGAAACTGGAGCACCCGGAGAAAACCCACGCAGACAAGGGGAGACTCCTTCTCCAGCAGATAACAAAGTTTCTAATCACAGCCAAAACTATCCATCAGAGAGTTGAAGAAAATCACAACAAGCAAGGCCTGTAGATACTGGAATTCATCAACCCCCTCCACCACTGTATGTGAATGTCCCCTACTGCATTCCCTGCAGAAGCTGTGCAGAGCTGTTGGAGGTTGCTGCAGATGAAGTAGTAGTCATTGTTTCCTTCTACATTGTCTTTGTGTTGAATCAATGCCACAGGGACTCCAGCCATGGTGATATCAATTTGAGATGCTTGAGCAGATGACATTGGAATGTCAGAAGGTTTACACAATTTTATTGATTGAACTCTTGAGCCTTTGCATCCATTACAATGAAGCCATGTATTATTGCCTTCATATGATGGAAAGGCGATCTGAGGTATATTAGCTCATCCAAGTGCATGTTGCACAACCAATCTTTTAATGCTATACTGAGAGAGTAGAATTCTGCCTAAAATCCACTATAATGATCTCTGTCCCACAGCAAATAGACTCCCTTCCACATTGCAGACCATGTCCTGTATTCTTACAGATCAGAGTGCAGCTTCAAGATATCTTCTTGCAAAATAGTGATGGAAAAGGATTGATTGGATCTAAAAGTTAAAGTTCTAAATTGAGGAAGGCCAAATTTGATTGTATTGGGCAAGAACTTCAAAAGTTCTTGTGGGAGCAGTGAAGGCTGCTCACAGGTGAAGGGATGGATGGAAGATGGGAAGCCTTCAAAAATAAGATAACAAGAGTCCAGAGACAGTCCATTCCCGTTAGGGTGAAGGGCAAGGCTGGTAGGTGTAGGCAATGCTGGATGACTGGAGAAATTGAGGGTTTGGTCAAGAAAAAGAAGGAAGTACATGTCAAGTAGATGATATAGAGGTGCCAGCATTGGACTCGGGTGAAGAAAGGTCCAACATTGACACTTCCATATCATGGCTACCATTGACACCACTATCTGCCAGCTCAAACTGGAGAGGACCTCAAAGAAGATCGCGCATACTGACACAGACATCAAGTTTCTGCAGAAATGCAAGAAAACAGGAAAGATCTCAAAAAGATTATGGAACAGGAACCCACTCAATTCGACACAGCTACCTGATGAAGGAGCAGCGCTCCAAAAGCTAGTACTTCCAAATAAACCTGTTGGAATGTAACCTGGTGTTGTGTGATTTTTAACTATGTCAGGTATAGATAGCAGAGATCGAGTGAATCCTTAGAAGAAGAGAAAGGCAGTAGGAATATACTTGAGAGGGAAACCTGGAGGGCAAAAAGGGGACATAAGATAGTTCTGGCAAATAGGGTTAAGGAGCATGTGAGGAAATTTTATGAATACACTAAGGACAAAAAGGTAGCTAGGGAGAGAATAGGGTGCCTTCAAGATTAGCAAAGCAGCCTATGTGTGGAACCGCAGGAAATGAGATACGAAATGAGTATTTTACATCATCGTGGAGAAGGACGTGGAAGATATAGAATGTGGGAATAGATGGTGGCATCTTGCAAAATATCTATATTGCAGAGGAGGCAATGCTAGATGGCTTAAAATGGATACATCCCCAGGACCAGATCAGGTGTACCCTAGAACTCTGTGGGAAACTAGGGAAGTGATTGCTGGGCTTGTTGCTGAGATATTTGTATCATCGATAGTCACATGTGAGGTGCAGGAAGACTGAAGGTTGGTTAACGTGGTGCCGCTATTTAAGAAAAGTGGTAAGGAAAAGCAAGGGAACTGGTGAACCTGATATCAGTGGTTAGATTAGAGTGGTGCTGAAAAAGCACAACAGGTCAGGCAGTGTTCGAGGCGCAGGAAAATCGATGTTTCTGATGAAGGGCCTTTGCCTGAAATGTCGATTTTCCTGCTCCTTGAATGCTGCCTGACCTGCTGTGCTTTTCCAGCACCATTCTAATCTAGACTCTGATCTCCAGCATCTGCAGTCCTCACTTTTGCCTAGTTGACATCAGTGGTTGGCAAGTTGTTTGGAGGGAATCCTGAGAGACAGGATTTACATGTGTTTGGAAAGGCAAAGACTGATTATGGATAGCCAGCATGGTTTTGTGCATGTGAAATTGTGTCTCACTGACTTGATTGAGTTTTTGAAGAAGTATTGAAGAAGATTGATGAGGGCAGAGCAGTGGACGTGATCTATATGGACTTCCATAAGGCGTTCGACAAAGTTCCCCATGGGAGATTGGTTAGCAAGATTAGATCACGTGGAATACAGTGGGAACTAGTCATTTAGATACAGAACTGGCTCAAAGGTAGAAGACAAAGGATGGCAGTGGAAGGTTGTTTTTCAGACTGGAGGTTTGGTTGTTAAGGTGGGGTTGTCACCTGATGAAGGAGCAGCGCTCTGAAAGCTAGTGCTTCCAAATAAACCTGTTTGACTATAACCAGGTGTTGTGTGATTTTTACCTAAGTTTGTAGATGACACCAAAATTGGCGGTGTAGTGGACAGAGAAGAAGATTACCTCAGAGTACAATGGGATCTTGATCAGGTAGGCCAAAGATCTGAGGAGTGGTAGATGGAAATCAATTTAGATAAATGTGAGATGCTGCATTTAGGAAAGGCAAATCAGGGAAGGACTTATACACCTAATGGTAAGGTCCTGATGAGTGTTGCTGAAAAAAGAGACCTTGGATTACAGATTGATAGCTCTTTGAAAGTGGAGTCCAACGTAGATAGGATAATGAAGAAGACATTTGGTATGCTTGCCTTTATTGGTCAGTGCGTTGAGTTTAGCAGTTGGGAGGTCATGTTGAGGCTGTACAAGACATTGGTTCAGCCACTTTTGGAGTATTGCATGCAATTCTGGTCTCCCTCCTTTAGGAAGGATATTGTGTAACTTGAAAGGTTTCAGAAAAGATTTCCAAAGATATCAAGGGTTGGTGGGTTTAAGTGAGAGGGACAGGTTGAATAGGCTGGGGTTATTTTCCCTGGAGCTTCAGAGGCTGAGGGGTGACCTTACAGAGTTTTATAAAATCATGAGGGGCATGGATGGGGGTAAATAGATAAAGTCTAATCCCTAGGGTAGGGGAGTCCAAACTTAGAGGGCATAGGTTTAAGGTGAGAAGGAAAAGATTTAAAAAGGCCTAAGGGGCAACTTTGTCACGCAGAGGGTAGTGTGTGTATCAAATGAGCTGCCAGAGGAAGTGCTGGAGGCTGGTACAATTACAACATTTAGAAGACATCTGGATGGGTATATGAATAGGAAGAGTGTAGAGGGATATAGACAAAAATGCCGACAATTGGATACAAGCTTAATAACAAAGAAACTCAAATTTACAATGAATATATAAAATATATATAAATCCCACGGTTTACATCATGAACTACATTACATAAATGATTTTTTTTATTTTATCAAGGTTATTTTCAATTCAGCATGTGGCATTCTGACATGCCTCACTATACCTAATGTTATAGGTTATGTAGATAGCTCTTAAATTGAAAGCACTGTTAGAATTTGTGACTCATTCTTCAGCAGCTTCACAGTGTTATCTCTGATAGACCTAGGCATCATCAGTGAGTCACATAGTTCATCAGTACTTTCTTTCAATGCATTTGAAGAGTTAAAAGTGGCATATTTATTTATTAAAACAATACAACGTCTTTATATGCAGATATTTCACATTCAGCTGGCATTTATAGAGTTATAGAAGCATGCAGGATGCCTTTGGCCCATTAGGTCTGTGTCAATTTATCTCCACTAATCCCACTTTCCAGCACTTGGCCCATAACCTTGATTATAATGACATTTCAAGTGCTCATCCAAATACTTTTTAAAGTTGTAAGGTTTCCCACCTCTGCCACCCTCTCGAACATGTAATTCAGATTCCCACTGCCCTCTTGGTGAGAAAAGCATTCCTCAAATTTCTTCTAAACCTCCTGCCTTTCACTTTAAATTATGCCCCCCCCCCCCCCCCCCCCACTTTTGTTCTTTCAACTTTGGAGAATAGTTGCTTCTTATCCACCCTGTTTATGCCCCTTACAACCTCATACACCTCGAACAGGTCCCCTCTCAGCCTTCTCCAAGAACAATCTGAGCATATCCAGCCTCCCCTTGTAAGGTGCTCAATGCCAGGCAACATCCTAATGAATCTGCACTGCTTGCTCTCATTTGTCATTATTTCTGGCAGCATAGCTTTCATGCAAACTTGCTGCAGTTAATTGGCCTTAAAATGATTTCTAATACAGCTAATATAAAAAAAATGAAAAACTGTCGACCGAAGAAAGCAAATGATAGATTAGACTAACAACCTGATGATGCAACATCTACCAACACCATAAGGCAGAAACTAAAATAGTCAAGCTATTCTAGATTTGTTTTGACAATAGCTTCAGATGCCATCTGGTTTTCTCCACTAAAATAGTCATTTGTTACTGAAAGTAATGTACGCGTCTAATAAAGATGCAAAAAGCAACAAAATACAAAACAAGTGAGCAATCTTTTATATACAATCATAATTATAAGGTGCCTTCAATTCAAAACGAAAAAGCCCTCCAGCTTGCCTTTCTGCACTCTGGAATGCCAACTGAATTACGTGCGCTTACTCAGAAATTGAACTCCAGTTTGATGTCAACTCCTCGGAAGCATATGAGAACATTGGCCTTTCACTAAACACTTGGAGATCGACAGCAATCTTCCAAATCATTCCCATGGTACAACACCGCCCCCCATTGATTGAGATCCACAGTAAAATCCTGCAAAATGTTGACCGTTTCTCATGTCTTTGGTGCCTCCTCTTGATAAAGGCAGAGAGAGAGACAACAGAATTCATTGTTCAGCATATGTACCAGTCCAGGTTTGGGCAAGCAGAGGAGAAGAGCATTGGGAGAGCCGGGATCTCAAACGTGAGGCCAAAGTCATGATTTATCAGGTGGCAGTGATCTCTGTGCCCCTGTAGCTTCAGAGACTTTTCAAACTAAATAATACTTGGACCTTTACAAGATTAGGCAAAAGTGAGGACTGCAGATGCTGGAGATCAGAGTCTAGATTACAGTGGTGCTGGAAAAGCACAGCAGGTCAGGCAGCATCCAAGGAAGATTCTCCATAGCAAGGCTCTGCAACTTCCAAGTCATGTTGTGAGCATTGACATGCATATTGTTCTAAACCACTGGACAAGACATGTTATTTGTATATCAACAGCAGACTCTCAATTAACTGCTTAACCAAGACAAGAGCAGAAATACTTTAGGAGTGCTGGAGAGAATCCCTGAAGACCACAAACATTCCTGCCAACTCTTGGCAATCCATGGTTTGTGATCAGCTGGAAAGGAGCAGTTCATTTGAAAAGGCACCAAACACACATTGTAGTGCTTCATTGGGAATGCCCAGAGGTGAAGTTGAGGCATGAGAAAGAACACGCAATCTTTCAAACCGCTCAGAGCTGCCTGGCCCTGCAAATACTAGCCCACAAAACCTGTACATCATACATTTGATTTATCAACCATTCACGGAACATCAAACCAGAGTGAAAGAAAATCACCCTCAATCAGCATGGACCACTGAAGAAGAAGAATTATGCCTGTAATGTCTCGAACCACTGTTTCATCTGTTTTTAGGAATCCTTGAGTGTGGAACCAAAGCAGCTTCCTAGACCTATCATTATTAAGTGAGGACACTCGCCATTCCAACCATGCCAAGACTTGCTATTCATAAACTTTAACCCCTTGTATAGATGTTTATTGAAAATTGCCTGGGGAAATCATTTGTCAGACAAACAGTGTAACTGGAATTTGTTTTTGCTTACTTCACACATGGAGGACTAGGCAAAACATGTTATTAACTTTTTCTGATGTGACTTTCTTTCATGTAATTTAATTATATTTCAGGAATTAAATTGGTTACAGTGCATTAAGTTACTGGTAGAAGCACCTTCAAACAATTACAACTCTTAAAGAGCAATCTTTATAATTGAAATGCCAAATCATTAAAATTGCTGATTTTCTTTTATTCATCTATATTTGAAACTTAATAAATTACATTAAATCATTCATTTATTAAACCATAGTGGTTCAGGTTTGATTTCTAGATCTTAACAAAAGAAAAGCTTCTGCCTATCTATAAACAGACCTTCGATAAGCCTATTTTTAAATTTACTATATGGAGACACTTTCACTTACATTTTTACTGGACGAAGATTTTGAATCGATGCACTAGCTTTCAGATCGCTGCTCCTTCATCAGGTGGTTGAAGGAGCAGCACTCCTAAAGCTAGTGCTTCCAAATAAATCTGTTGGACTATAACCTGGTGTTGTGCAATTTTTAACTTTATACGTGCCAGTCCAACATCGGCATGTCCAAATTTTGAATAGATGCCTAATTGATTAATTAGAAAGTTTATTTTGACAAAATTAAATATTACTGCAGCAAAACTAGATACAGAACTGGAAAGATATAAATTAGTTTACTCTTTTCTGAGGATTATTATATATTGTCATTTTTTTCCAAAACCCACATCTAATTGCAGAACATGAACAAATGGTTCTCCATTGTTTACATGAAGAGATTCATTTATGGTAGGGATTTAATGGTCCTTACAGATAAGATCAACTTAATTTATGGTAGTTGTTTAACGGTCCTCCAGATAAGATCAGCCTAATTTCTTTATTATTATTGGTTTCATTTACAGAAGAAAAACAAGGGACAGAACTTTTCAAGCTCACGAACGAATTGGGAAAATATGGTATTTTCACAAAAATTAGATTCTCAATGTTGAGGAAGAAAAGTCTAATTCTGCAACCATGATTTGAATGGCAAGGTGGGAATCAAGGTGAGTAGCAAGAGACTTGTTGTGCATCATTCCCAATTCCATATGCATAGAAGCTTTTATCACATTTGCTTTTATTTTAGAAATAGGAGAACTGAACAATTTCACATGGAATTGGAAAGCCAATGCAAGAGTGTTATTGTCAGACTTCTGGGCCATTGGAATCAGTTCTGGGGAAGGTGGGACCTGGACAAGATGGATGGTCTACACATCAACAGGACTGGGATAAACATCCTTTCGGGGGAGATTTGCTTGTGTTGTTGGGCAAGGTTTAAACAAGATTCTCAGGCTTATGGGAACATGCCTGTGAATTCAGAGTGGGAACAGGAGGCAGAAGCGTACAAGCAACCCTGAGAGAGGAAGCAAAGGTTAAAATATTTACAGCACAGAAATGGATTGTATTAAAGGCATGTATGTAAATACACGGCATATAGTGAAAAATGAGCTAAGGGCATGGATCAACACATAGAAGCATAAAAACCTTGTTATAATGGAAACCTGACTTAAAGATGGTAGTTCATCATCCCTACATAGAAAGTTTTCAGACAGGAAAGAAGTGGGTAATAAAATGGCAGCAGGATTGGTTAAATATTCATAGAATCTCTACAGTGCAGAAACAGGCCCAACAAGTCCACATCAACCTCCCAAAGAGTATCCCACCCAGACCCATTCCCCTACATTTACCCCTGAACACTACAGGCAATTTATCATGGCCAATCCATCTAACCTGCACATCTTTGGACTATGGGAGGAAACCAGAGCATGCAGAGGAAACCCATGCAGACACAGGGAGAATGTGCAAACTCCACACAGGCAGTCACCTGAGGCTGGAATCAAATCCTGGTCCCTGGTGCTGAGGCAGCAGTGCTAACCACTGAGCCACCATGCTGCCCCATGCAGTATCAGCTCTGAGAAGGAATAATATAAGCATCAAATAATGCCGTACAGCTTGAGCTCAGGAAAAAGAGAAGAGTAACCACAATTTTAGATGTGTACCATAGATCACCAAATAGACGGAGAGGTTTAGTGAAGTAACTACATAGGCAAATGTTTGAGTGCAAAATCAGTAGGACAGTAATAGTTGGGGATTTCAATACCCAAATATCATTGAGTTAGAAAGAATGCGAAAAGCACAGACATTTTGAACTGTATCCAAGAGAACTATTGTTTTCAGCCAGCATGCAATAGTGCCATAAGGCAGAGTGCAATTCTAAATTTGGCGTTAGGAAATGAAGGTGGATGAAATAGCGTTGGAGGTAGTGATCCTAGTACAGTTAGATTTAGCATCAAAAGGATAAAAGTAGAACTGGAGTTAAAGGTCTTAAGGAAAAGCAATCTTTTCCACATTGAAAGATGATCGGGCAAAATTGAACTGGTTATTACTGCTTGACAGACATTTAAAAGTGAGATTTTTAACTACTGTATACCTATGTTCACATAAGAAGAATAATGATAATGCCAAATCTAAAGTCCTCTGGTTATCCAAAGGGTATACAGGGTAAGATAAAACAGAAAAAATAGATCTTATGACAATCTCAAAACAAAAGATAAAAAAAAAGGAGAGTAGAGGAACATTGGAAGTACAGGGCTGAAGTGAAAAAGTAAATTAGGAAGGCAAAGACAGGAAATGAGAAAGTATTGGCTGGTAAAATTAAAGAAAATGCAGAAAGATTTTATTAGTACGTTACGAGCAAGAGGATAAGGAAAGGTTAGATAATTTGAGAGTGAGTGTAAAAGACATGGGTAATATTCGAAATGAGAATTTTGTCTCTGTCTTCATAAAGGAGAATGGTAGTGCAGACATTCTAGTTAAAGTGTGGGAGAATGACTTATTAGATAAAATAAGCTTAATGGGAAGGAAAGTATTGGAGTGACTGGCATCCTTAAAGATGGATAAATCTCCAGGGCCAGATAAATTGTATTCCAGTCTGTTAAAGGAAGCCAGAAAGGAAATAGTTTGAAGATCATTTTCTTAACCTCACTAGATACGTCTGAGTTACCAGAAGATTGTAAGTCTGTGAATGTTCTACTATTACTCAAACATGGTTAGAGCAATGGACTAGATAATTATAAAGAACCCAGTCTGACTTAGGTGGTGCGAAAGTTTCTAGAATCATTATTGAGAGGTGGGATTAACTGCTCTTTGGAATGATACAGATTAATTGAGATTAGTCAACAATATTCTGTTAAGGAAAGGTTATGTTTTACTAATTTAATTAGTGCAGCAGGTAAGTGATGTGTTGGCCTTCATAGCAGGATGTTTTGAGTATAACAGCAGTGATGTCCTGTTGCAATTGTACAATGCTTTTTGAGACCACACTGGAATACTGTGTGCAGTTTTGGTCCCACGATCTGACGGTGAATGTTCTGGTTATGGAAGGAATGCAACAAAGATGTCCCAACTGATTTCTGGGATAGCACGACAGATATATGAAAAGAGACTAGATCGGTCAGGGCTACATTTACAGGAGTTTAGAAGGAGGAGAGGGGAATCTCATAGAAACCTATAAAAGTCTAACTGGACTAGACAGAGTAAATGCAGGAAGGATGTTCCCAATGACTGAGATGTCCACAGCCCAGAGTCACAGTTTCAGGACTCAGGGTAGGCAATTTAGAACTGAAATAATGAGAAATTTCTTCATCCAGAGAGTGGTGAGCCTGTAGAATTTTCTGCCACAGAAAATGGTTGAGGCCAAAACATTGAATCAGGAAGGGGTGAGGAATAGTTCTTACAGCTAAAGGGATCAAAGGGGAAAAAGTAGGAGTTTGATGATCGGCCATGATCATATTGAATGGTGGAACAGGCTCAATGACCAACTCCTGCTCCTTTTTTCTGTGTTCCAATGTTTCAAAATGAATATTTGAGGAAGTAACAAGAGAAATTGACGGCGGTAACATGTTGAATTTCAATAAAAGGCATTAAATAGGGTCCCAAATAATAGACTGGTCAGAAAATTGAAACCCCATGGGATCCAGGGAGGTGTAGCAAGATGGGCCTCACATTGAATCAGGACACAAAAGGTAATGGTTAATGGATTTTTTTTTAGTGGAAAGCAGTTTCCAATGATGTTCCAAAGGCTTAGTATGGTGTCGTTGTGGTTTATATTAATGATTTAGACTGAAGTATGAAGGACATAATTGAGAAATTTGAAGACGAAACAAAAATATTAGCTCTGTAATTGATGGTGAAAAGGATGGCTATTGACTGCAGGGTGATATCAAAGTTTCTATTGAGTGGGTGGAAAAGTGGCAAATGGAATTCAATCCACAGAAGTGAGAAGTTATATATTTGAGAAGAACAAACAAAACAAGACAATAAGAGGAACATCAATTATCTAGCATTCGATTATAGATTTCAGATTATCCGGACAAGATCTCAAAGTCCCAATGCTTGGCTAAACTATGTTATCAAGCGTTTGATTATCCAAACAAAATACTCCTTGCCTGTGTCATTCAGATAATTGAAGTTTCTCTGTACTCAATAAATGAGAAGATACAGAGAGGTGCAGAGAAAGTGAGGAATCTTGGAGAGCATTCCAGTTAGTCTCTGGCAGTAGTATTACAGATAGATAATGCGGTAAAGAAAGCATATGGGATGTTTCTCTTTATTGAATGAGTTTTGAATACAAAGAAGGAATTTAAAGTTGGAACAATATAAGATACTGATTAAGCCATAGCTGGAGCTTTCTATACAGATCTGGTCACATATTACAGAAAGACTACTGAGGAGATTTACAAGAATGTTGCCAGGGCTTGAAAATTGCCAGTACGAGGAAAGATTGGAGTGGCTAGGCTTGCTTTCTTTAAACAAATGCAACTGAAGGTGACTTAATTGAGGTTTACAAAGTACTGAGGGGAGTTGATAGAGTGGACAGGAGAGATCAGTTTCCACTAATGGAGAGGCCAAGTACCAGGAGGTAAAGGTTTAAGGTGATTAGTAGAAGATTGGAGGGGACAATGAGGAAAACGTTTCTCACCCAAAGGGTGGTGGGTGTCTGGAATGTTTTGCCCAGTTTAGAGATTGAGGAAGAAACCCACAACTCATTTGAAAGGAAACTGGTTCTGCACCTAAAGTGTTGCGTTAGCAAAATTCTGGATCATGTGCTGGAAGTGGGTTTGGAAAGACAGCAAGTTTATTCAACCTGCACAGATAAGATGGACTGAATGGGACACAAATATTTATCGAATCTTTTCAGCAATGATTGATGAATAATTTTGGTTTGCATTATCCCAATTCCTATTAAGTGAAAACAAAAACAGCATTTGTGTTGATATGACACTTGTCATATCCTTAGGATGTCCCAAAGTGTTTTACAATCACTGAAGTACTTTTGAAGCATGGTCACAGTTATAATGTAGGAAATACAGCAATGGATTTGCATACAGTAAGCTTAAAAAACCAGCAGTGATTTATTTTTGAAGCAGATGATCATTTTAATGATATTGCCTGAGAGGTAGACATTGATCAGGACACTGGAGAGAACTCCCCTACTCTTCTTCAAAATCAGATTGTGTTATCCTTTATCTCCTTCTCGGCAGACGCCAGAGGCATCGGTTTAAAATCTCATCAGAAGACGGCACCTCTGACATTGCAGCACTTCCTCAGAACTGCATGGGAATAGCAACCTAAAATTTTGTGCTCATGTTCTGGAATGTAGGCTGACCGCATAAGTCCTCTAAATCACTCATGAGCCACAGAGTATGGCAAAACAATATGATCCTTTTCTTCATCTGTGGGATATGTGCTTTGCTGGCTAGGCCAGCATTTATCGTTGAAACTTTATTGCTGGAACAGCACAGCAGGTCAGGCAGCATCCAGGGAACAGGAGATTCGACGTTTCGGGCACAGGCCCTTCTTCAGGAATGAGCAGAGAGTGTTCAGCAGGAGAAGATAAAAGGTAGGGAGGAGGGACTTGGAGGAGGGGAGTTGGAAATGTGATAGGTGGAAAGAGGTCAAGGTGAGGGTGATAGGTCGGAGTAGGGTGGAGGCGGAGAGGTCAAGAAGAAGACTGCAGGTCAGGAAGGCGGTGCCGGGCTGGAAGGATCCGGCTGAGACAAGGTGGGGGGAGGGGGGATGAAGAAACTGGTGAAGTCCAAGTTCATCCCCTGCGGTTGGAGGGTTCCCAGTCGGAAGATAAGACGCTCCTCCTCCGACCGTCTTATCTTCCGACTGGGAACCCTCCAACCGCAGGGGATGAACTTGGACTTCACCAGTTTCTTCATCCCCCCTCCCCCCACCTTGTCTCAGCCGGATCCTTCCAGCCCGGCACCGCCTTCCTGACCTGCAGTCTTCTTCTTGACCTCTCCGCCTCCACCCTACTCCGACCTATCACCCTCACCTTGACCTCTTTCCACCTATCACATTTCCAACTCCCCTCCTCCAAGTCCCTCCTCCCTACCTTTTATCTTCTCCTGCTGAACACTCTCTGCTCATTCCTGAAGAAGGGCCTGTGCCCGAAACGTCGAATCTCCTGTTCCCTGGATGCTGCCTGACCTGCTGTGCTGTTCCAGCAATAAAGTTTCAACTTTGATCTCCAGCATCTGCAGACCTCACTTTCTCCAGCATTTATCGCCCACCCGCTAAGGTCCTTAAAAAGGTGGTGCTGAACTGGCTATTGAAGTGATGCAATCCTTGGAGTGTAAGTAGACCCACAGTGCAGTTCAGGAAGGAGTCCAGGATTTTCATCCAGCAGTAGTGAAGGAACTGTGAAATATTTCCAATTCAGGATGTTGAGTGGCTTGGAGGGGAACTTGCAAGGGTTAATGTTCCTCCATATGTGCTGCCTTTGTCCTTCTAGCTGGTAGAGGCTGCGGGTTTGGAAGTTATTGATAGAGCCTTCATTCCTGTGGTATATTTTGTAGATGGCACAGACTGTTGCCACTATGTGTTGGTGGTGGAGAAAGTGAATGTAGAATGAGTGAAATAGGGTGACCCAAATACTTTGGCTTCGTGATGGGCGCACGAGGCAAGTGGCTGGGCATGAAAACCGCCTCATGAAATTCCTCGGCATTGAGAAATATGACACGTTTGCCCAAAAGACATCGAGATTCACTCTGTCACTGACACTTGAACTCTTACAACTCTTCAGTGACAAGTGAGCAAATAACCGCAGACGGTGAGTCAAAATCTTTCACCGAGACAAGAATCAGCTAATCCCCACCAAAACAAATATAAAAAATAAAAATTTAAAACGGGGGGAAGCTGGTCCACCAACATCACCAACACCAACAACATCAGTAGGTCGTAAATCCTGCTAATAATGACGAAGAACAACGAGCCTCGTATACCACCAATATCACCTGGTCCTTGGTCTGTGGTGATGCTAGAGAGTACACAACATCGATGAGCGATGTAAAGACTCGGCAAAGGCACTCCCCGAGTGTTTCAAAATAGCCAAATGCCTCAGGATGCTTTGCTATTGATGATGTTGAGATTCTTGAGTGTAATTGAAGGGGAGCCCATTCAAGCAAGTGGGGAATATTCTATCACACTCCTGACTTGTGCCTTGTAGATGGTAGACCGGATTTGGATTTGAGGTGTTAGGAGTTGAGTTATTCACTGCAGAATTCTTAGCTCCTGACCTGTTCTTGTAGCCATTGTATTTATATGTCTGGTCCAGTTTATTTTCTGGTCAATGGCAACCCCCAGAATATTGAGTGGGGATTCAGCAATGATAATACCATGGATTGTCAGGAGTATTGGTTAGATTCTCTCGTATCGGAGACGGTTCATTGACTGACACTTGTGTGGCATGGATATCACTTGCAATTTGTCAGCTAAATGTTATGCAGGCCTTTCTGTGTTTAGGTGCATTTGCTTCGGTATCTGAGGAGTTGTGAATGATAGTGAACATTGTACAATTACCAGGGAACATCCCCACTTCTGACCTTATGATGGAGGGAAGGCCAGTGATGAAACAACTGACGATGGTTGTGCTGAAGGCATTAACCTAAGGAACACCTACAGCATTGTCCTGGAACTGAGATGATTAGCCTGCAACAACCAGAGCCATCTTCCTTCATGCTATCACAATCTGAAGGTGCTGAATTCAATATTAAGTCCAGAAGGTTGTAAAGTGCCTGGTCTGAAGATGAGATGTTGTTACTCCAATTTGCGCAGTGATTCACTGGAGCATTGCAGCATGCCAAAGATAGACAAGTGGGCATGCGAGAAGGATGCTGTGTTAAATGACCGGCTACAGGAAGATCAGTCATGAATAGAGGTGTTCTGCAAAGCAGTAACCTGGTCTGCATTTGGTTTCTCCAATATAGAGTGGGACACATTGGATGTAGTGAATTCAATAGACCAGACTGGAGGAGGTACAGTGGAACAGCATTCAGACTGTTGGATGGTGAGCAGGGAGGGGGTGAAGGGGCAGATGTTGCACTTCCTGTTGTTACATGGGAAGTGGAGGGTCACTGTTGGTGGTTGACGAATGGATTAGGGTGTCCTGGAGGGAATGGTCCCTGCAAAATATAGACAGGGGGAGTCAGAGGAAGATGCATTTGGTGGTGGCCTTCTGCTGGAGATGTCTGAATTGGCAGAGGATTATCCTTCGAATGAGGATGCTGTTGGGATGAAAGGTGAGGACAAGGAGTACTTGATCGCACTGTAGTGAATGATGGGAAGGGGCAAGAACAGAAGCACAGGTGATAGGTCAGATGCAGTTGAGGGCCCTGTCAACCACATTGGATGGGAAGCCATGGCTACAGAAGAAGGAAGGATTGTCAGCAGCACTAGTTTGGATGGTGGCATTATCCGCACAGAAGCAAAGCAAGTGAAGGAACTGGGAGAATGAGATGGAATCATTGCAGCACGTGGGGTGGGAAGAATTGTAGTGAATTTAGCTATTGGAGTCAGTGACTTTGTACTGGATGGCAGTGAACAGTTTATACCCCAAAACGGAGATGGACTGGTCAAAGGAAAGTGTTGGAGGTGGACCATGTGAAAGTTAGAGGGGTGGAAATTGGAGGCAATACGAACAAACTTTTCAAAGTCCAGGCAGGAGTATGAAGCAGCACTGAAACCATCATCAATGTACCAAATAAACAGTTGTGGGAGGGGGCCAGTGCAAGACTGGAACAAGGATTGTTCACACACCCTAATAGAGGCAGGCATGACTGGGACCCATGCAGTTGCCAATAACCACTCCTTTGACTAGGCAGAAGTAAGATGAATTAAAGGAGAAATTGCTCAGTGAGAAAATAAGTTGAGCTAAGAGGAGGAGAGTGCTCGTGGATGGGGAGCGTTCAGGTCTCTGGCCAAGGAAGAGGCTGGAGAGGTCTCAGACCAACCTGGCGGAAATGGAGGTATAGAGAGATTAGACATTCATGGTGAACAGGAGGAAGTTAGGGACAGGGAACTGGAAATTGTCAATATGGCAGAGGCCATCAGAGGAATGACAGATGTAGGTGGGTAGGGTCTGGACAAGGAGAGAGAGGATGGAATCAAGGTAGGAAGGAATGAGCTCAGCAGGGCAGGAACAGGCTGATACAATGGTGAAAATTGTGAACCCACTCCCATTCCTTCCCTTTCTTTAGGCTTTCCTTGTTGTATTCTCTATCACCATGTCCTCTCTACCCCCCCCCCCCCCCCCCCCCAATTCCAATGGGACTATCTGTTCTTTTCTGTTTAGCAGTTAGACGCACCATTGTTCTGCCACTCACATTCCAGTCATTTAATCTGCACTGTCAGCAGCCTCTCCCCCCCACCCCCCCCAGCACTCCACCCATCCCCCAACACTATTGTATCAATACTACCTCCACCGCACTTCACATCATCTCGGATGAAGAATCATTTCGATTCAAAATGTTAGCTTGCTTTCTCTCCATGGATGCTACCTGACTCGCTGTGATCTCCAGCATATTTGTTTTAGTACAGATTCCAGCATCTGCAGTAACTTGCTCTTCCATGGAGGAGCACTGATTTATCAGCAGTAGGTAGCCATCAGCAGCACACTTTTACACCCATGTTTGACCTGATGCAATGGAATCCAGAGTCAATGTTGAGGACTCCTGGGGCACCTTTATCCCAACTATGTACCATTGTGTTGTCATGTCTGGTGTGTCTGTCTTTCTGGTGGAGCAGGTCATATGGTGATGGTTCCAGGAAAATGGCCTGTGGGATATGAATCTATGAGAACAACTACAAGCCAGAGGGTCACCTCTCCCAATTTTGGCACAACTCCCAAGATGTCAGTAAGGAGGACATTGCAGCGTTGATAAAGCTGATTGTTATAATTTGGAGCTTAAAAGCTGACAGGTTAGTATTGTTCCATTAATGATAAATTGTTTGCCAGACAATTGTCTCAAGAATGGTTGGAAGTATCAGAGCTCACTCAGTTAGTACTAATTCACCATAGCCTGCATCTCTCGATCATTATCCAACACAGATACAAGCACAAATCTCCAAATTACTCTCTAGAGTTATCAATAATCTGCTTTATTAAGAGGCATGGTATCAGGTACAGAAAGAAAGCAAGAATATGGCTCTCAGATAGAAGAACAGCTATGATCATATTGAATGATGGAGCAGACATGAAGGGCTGAATGACAACTCTTGCTCTTGGTCTCTATGTTTCTATGAATCCTGGTGCCAAGTCAATATCCGAAATGACATCTCTCAAACAAGAAGCAAGATTGAATTTTGAAATAAAAGAGACAATATGTGGGAAAGTGTAATTTTTTGAACAACCTTTTTAAAGAACTAACAAAGAGGATTGATGAGGTCAGAGCAGCAGCTGTGATGTATATGGACTTCAGCAAGACATTCAACAAGGTTCTCCATGGGAGACTGGTTAGATCTCATGGAATACAGGGAGAACTAGCCATTTGGATACAGAACTGGCTCAAAGGAAGAAGACAGTTGGTGGTGGTGGAGGGTTGTTTTTCAGACTGGAGGCCTGTGACCAGAAGGATCAGTGCTGGTTCCACTACTTTTCATCATTTATATAAATGATTTGGATGTGAGCATAAGAAGTGTAGTTGGTAAGTTTGCAGATGACACCAAAATTGGAGGTGCAGTGAACAGCGAAGAAGGTTACCTCAGATTACAACAGGATCTTGACCAGATGGTCTAATGCGGTGAGAAGTGGCAGATGGAGTTTAATTCAGATAAATGTGAGGTTCTATGTTTTGGGAAAGCAAATCTTAGCAGGACTTAACGGTAAGGTCCTAGGGAGTGTTGCTGAACAAAGAGATCTTGGAGTGCAGGTTCATAGCTCCTTGAAAGTGGAGTCACAGGTAGATAGGATATTGAAGAAGGCATTTGGTATGCTTTCCTTTATTGGCCAGAGTATTGAGTACATGAGTTGGGAGGTCATGTTGCAGCTATACAGGCCCTTGGTTAGGCCACTGTTGGAATATTGCATGCAGTTCTGGTATCCTTCCTATCGGAAAGATGTTGTGAAACTTGAAAGGGTTCAGAAAAGATTTACAAGGATGTTGCCAGGGTTGGAAGATTTGAGCTGTAGGGAGAGATTGAATAGTCTTGGGCTGTTTTCCGTGGAGCGTTGGAGGCTGGGGGGTGACCTTATACAGGTTTACAAAAGTATGAGGGGCATGGATAGGATAAATAGACAAAGTCTTTTCCCTGTGGTGGGGGAGTCCAGAACTAGTGGGCATAGGTTTAGGGTGAGAGGGGAAAGATATAAAAGAGACCTAAGGGGCAACTTTTTCACACAGAGGATGGTACGTGTTTGGAATGGGTTGTCAGAGGAAGTGGTGGAGGCTAGTAGAATTGCAACATTTAACAGGCATCTGGATGGGTATATGAATAGGAAGGGTTTGGAGGGATATGGGCTGTGTGCTGGCAGTTGGGACTCAATTGGGTTGGGATATCTGGTCGGCATAGACAGGTTGGACCGAAGGGTCTGTTTCTGTGCTGTACATCTCTATGACTCTATGAACTGAGAACAAAGTAAATGTGGACGTATGTTTCTGAGGTAAACTCTTTATTTGGAATGGCATTTTAAAAAAAAAATAGCTTTCATACAATAGATTTTCATTTGTACCATTACAGCAATAAATATCACATTAGTGTAGTGCAGAGAGAAAGATGGATGAGCTCACATGCTTGTGACATTTTCCTGATTAAATTCGATTGGATATTAACTGAACACCTCTGATTTTGGCAGACGAGCTTCCATTTATACTCCCTTCTTCCTGCTAGCATAGCCAACAATCTACAGGGGAAAAAAATAGATTAAAAAGGTTTCACAGTAAAGTGGAATGATGGAAACGCAATCTATTATGGTTACAAGAGACAGAATGGCAGATGTGCTTTCAAGGCAGGGCCCTGCCCGTGGTGAAAACCAGGGACCCCCTTCACCACAGGGACAGTCACCTACGATGGCACACTCACACACCCCTGTAGCTGCCAATTTCAAAGAGCATTAGCAGATGCCTGGGCACAGATTGCACCTGCCCTCTTTGCCAGGGATAGCTGTGTAGCACAGAGTAATTAAAAGGGGGTGGGGGGAGCAAGAAATTCTTCAGATGGAGTCACACTTACTAAAAAAGAATTAAATAAATCTTGTGACAAAAGCAAGTGCGGAGATACCTACTCCTTTCAACGGAAAGTACAAGATTCCTGAAGCAAAGGATTTTTAAACGATAAATTGAAAGAGAATTAATGGAATCAGGCCAACCTGTATCAAAGCACAGACTCAATAGTCATAAAGCAATTACAAAACTGCTTTTGTGCATCTCAGTGGATGACAATGAATTGGAGTTGCAGAGAAATTTGCATGAACTGCCTCACTATTATTGGCCCAATGCTACACACTCCAAAAAGTCAGAGTTAGGTTGTCTTGACAATGCTGGCAACAGTCAAGGGCTACCTGGACTGATACCAAAATGTGGTTGTTGCACGTTGGTGATGTCAGGAAGAGCACTGAAACATTTAGGTCCTCCCACCAATTTACAGTAAAGCAGCCCACTTCAACGCAATAAAAATCAAAAGAACTGCATATGCTGTAAATCAGAAACAAAAACTGATATTGCTGGAAAAGCTCAGCAGGTCTGCCAGCATCTGTAGAGAGAAATCAAGAGTTCACGTTTTGAGTCAAATGACCCTTCCTCGGAACTCACTGCTGAGCTTTTTCTTCAATTTCTGTTTTTATCTCTTCAAAACAGTGTCGAGTTATGATTTTACTTTATGCCATTTTCTTTCGTCACCTTGAAACAGCTGGGTGGGCCTTCAAACCTCAAGCTTTTAACTCAGGGGTGATAATGATACCAACTGAGCCACAGCCAGCAATATTTTCTAAGGCACACCTTGTTAATTCTTGTTGTTTATATGGTACTGTGCAATTAAATGAAGAGAATGGAGTTATCACAAACTGTTTGCGTGCATCAAATGCCAATGTCTTTCAAATATAAAAGGCATATCTGAATAATTATATGTCACGGTATTTGACTGATGGCATTTAGATAGCCTTGTGACATTTTCCTACCTGGAGATCAATATATCTTACTGTAATCTGTGCCTGTGAAAACAAATACTTTTCATTGAAAATACTTGTTGTCCGGTAATCTGATGTGAAAAATTGCACAAGCATTTCAAGCGTATATTTATATGAACTGGCTGACTTTTGCAGTCACCAGCAAACCACAACTATTTCTGTAGTGAAACAGAGATCAGATTTCAATCTACTTTAGCAAAACAGAAAAAAAACAGGATTCATTTTCTGGATGAGGGAAAATATCATTGAGGCTTTTCAATGTTTACTAGAAGTGAAGTATTTTCTTGTTGTTGTCACAGCACAATCGTTACTTATTCAGGGTTACAGATCACCATTAATGCTAAAATCTAAGTTTTCTACCCTATGATTGTCCCTTTTCACTAATATGAATGCACATTCACACTAAAACCATTGGAAATAAAAGCAAGAGTAGGCCATTCTGCCCTTCAAATCAATTCTATCATTCAGCTGGATCACTGATCTGACTGTGGCTCTTGCTCCACTTTCCTGCCTGTCTCCCACAACCTTATCAATCAGAAAGGAACTGTTTCGTAATGCATATGGATGGATTTAATAGTAGAGGCACAGAGTAGTAAAGCAAAGACGTTTATGTGAATCTGTACAAAACTCATGTTTCTTAATTCAAACGTTAGTAGCTGGGGGCCCCGGCACTTAACCTGACTTGTTTTCTGGCACTCCACAGAGTTATATTATTTCTATGAGAAAGGGGATGTTGTAATTTGCAATCGTGAGCATATATATTTCAACATTTGTTTGAATTTTAAAAAGTGCCTTTTAATTATTTTTAAATCAATTTAAAAGTAGTGAAAATCCAATGCAAAACTAGATTTTCATTAAACGACCTCGCTGTGATGCAGTCCAATTAGTGAAAATGTTTTTTAAAAGACTGAAGCATAAATGAGAGTATGAAGTTTGGGTACGAACTAACAGCTGCTCTGTAATTGACAGCTTTTGTCAGCCCAGCTGGCAGTGTTAGGTTAGTGGGTCTCCAGTCACAACATTAATCAGCTTTATTAGCCCCACTAAAACCAATTTGTAAGCAGACTGTGGGATCAGACGGGCCAGCTGTCAGGCAGTACAGAGATTACAGGATTTCATTTTATTTCAAAAGATTGGAATTATAAGTCAATTAAGAATTTTCAGCACCCACCTCACCCCCAATTTCCAAGCTCCAGAACTCGATTAGTTTTACAACTATTGCAGACAGATTTCTTCCCATTTTATTCTGCAGCTCTTGTCAAGTCATATACATTTCTACCAGGAAATGATGATAGTTCAAACGAGTAAGGTTTTATTTTCTATTTTGATGCCCTTTACTATCATATTATCATCTGCACAATTCTCTCCTCCAATTTCTTCCTGACATTTCAACTTTTATCTCAGCCAAAGTGAATCGCAATTATTGAGAGGTCAATACCCAACAGAAATTTTTTCTCCATAACAAAATACATTCAATTTGCCGGAAATGTATTTTAATTGTAAACTGTTTTCCAGTTCAACCTTTTGAATTGACCATTAAAATTAGGTTAAGCAGTCATTAATTATGTCAGAGATATGGGATAAGATATTGCTTTCACAATTTCTTGTTATTCATTCACAAGATGAGGGCATTGCTGGTTAGGTAAACATTTATTTCCCATCCCCAATTGCCCGGAGGTCAATTAAGAGTCAACCACATTACGATGGATCTGGAGTCACATGTAGGCCAGACTGGGTAAGAATGGCCATTTTCTTCCCTCAGGAACATAAGCAAACCAGATTACTATTTCCAGACAATTGACTCATGGTCATTGTTAAACACTAAAATTCAAATTTTTATTGAATGATTGAATTCAAATTCCATCATCTGCCATGATAAGATCCGAACCCGGGTCCCCTGAAAGTTGCCTGAGTCTGTACATTAGTGTGGTGCTGGAAAAGCACAGCAGGTCAGGCAGCATCCGAAGAGCAGGAAAATCAACACTTTGGGCAGAAACCCTTCATCAGGAATGTTGGGGCAAGGGGTGGTGAAGGGGCTGAGAGATAAATAGGAGAGTAGGGCTGGGGCTGGGGGGCAGGTATCTAGGAAGGCCTGTCCATCCTCCTTCCCACTTAAGTGCTCCATTCTCTCCAATGACCCATCACAATCACCCCCCCACCACCGCATCCACCTATTGCCCTCTCAGCTACCTCCCCTCCAGCCCACCGTCCTCTTTATCTCTCAGCCCCCCTCCTCCCCCACACTCCTGATGAAGGGCTTATGCCAGAAATGTTGACTCTTCTGCTCCTTGGTTGCAGCCTGACCAGCTGTGCTTTTCCAGTGCCACACTTTTCAACTCTGACTCTTCAGCATCTGCAGACCTCACTTTCTCTCTGTAGATTAACAGTTGAATGATAATGCCAGTAGGTCATTGCCTCCCCTTGCCTATCTGCTGACAGAAATCTGCTGCTTTAATTAAAAAGTCAAAACTGTATAAAGAACAAAATATGCTAGATGATAAATTTACGTTCCAACAAGATATCATGGAACTGAAATATTATGGTTTTGCTCCTTTTTCAACAATACCTTTTATTTATTCTTTCATGGGATGTGGACATCATTAATAAAGTTGTCACTCATCGGTCATTCCTAATTACAGTCACAAGTCATAGAGAGGTACAGCATGGAAACAAACCCTTCGGTCCAACCCGTCCATGCCGACCAGATATCCCAACCCAATCTAGTCCCACCTGCCAGCACCCTGCCCATACCGCTACAAACCATTCCTATTCATATACCCATCCAAATGCCTCTTAAATGTTGCAATTGCACCAGCCTCCACCACTTCCTCTGACAACCCATTCCAAATACGTACCACCCTCTGTGTGAAAAGGTTGCCCCTTAGGTCTCTTTTATATCTTTCCCCTCTCACCCTAAACCTATGCCCTCTAGTTCTGGACTCCCCCACCACAGGGAAAAGACTTTGTCTATTTATCCTATCCATGCCCCTCATAATTTTGTAAACCTCTATAAGGTCACCCCTCAGCTCTGACGCTCCAGGGAAAACAGCCACAGCCTGTTCAGCCTCTCCCTATAGCTCAAATCCTCCAACCCTGGCAACATCCTTGTAAATCTTTTCTGAACCCTTTCAAATTTCACAACATCTATCCGATAGGAAGGAGACCAGAATTGTACGCAATATTCCAACAGTGGCCTAACCAATGTCCTGTACAGCCGCAACATAACCTCCCAACTCCTACACTCAATACTCTGACCAAGAAAATAAGGCATACCAAACGCCTTCTTCACAATCCTATCCACCTGTGGCTCCACTTTCAAGGAGCTATGAACCTGCACTCCAAGGTCTCTTTATTCAGCAACACTCCCTAGGACCTTACTATTAAGTGTATAAGTTCTGCTAAGATTTGCTTCCATAAAATGCAGCACCTCGTATTTATCAGAATTAAACTCCATCTGCCACTTCTCAGCCCATTGGCCCATCCAGTCCAGATCCTATCATAATCTGAGGTAACCCTCTGCGCTGTCCACTACACCTCCAATTTTGGTGTCGTCTGCAAACTTACTAATTGTACCTCTTATGCTCACATCCAAATCATTTATGTAAATGACAAAAATTAGAGGACCCAGCACTGATCCTTGTGGCACTCCACTGGTCACAGGCCTCCAGTCTGATAAACAACCCTCCACCACTACCCTCTGTCTTCAACCTTTGAACCAGTTCTGTATCCAAATGGCTAGTTCTCCCTGTATTCCGTGAGATCTAACCTTGCTAACCAGTCTCCCATGGGCAACCTTGTCGAATGCCTTACTGAAGTCCATATAGATCACATCTACTGCTCTACCCTCATCAATCCTCTTTGTTACTTCTTCAAAATACTCAATCAAGTTTGTGAGACATGATTTCCCATGCACAAAGCTATGTTGACTATCCCTAATCAGTCTATGCCTTTCCAAATACATGTACATCCTGTCCCTCAGGATTCCCTTCAACAACTTGCCCACCACCGACATTAGACTCACTGGTTTATAGTTCCCTGGCTTGTCCTTTCCACCCTTCTTAAACAGTGGCACCACGTTTGCCAACCTCCAGTCTTCTGGCAACTCACCTGTGACTATTGATGATACAAATATCTCAGCAAGAGATCCAGCAGTCATTTCTCTAGCTTCCCACAGAGTTCTAGGGTACACCTGATCAGGTCCTGGGGATGTATCCACCTTTAGGCGTTTCAAGACACCCAGCACTTCCTCCTCTGTAATATGGACATTTTGCAAGGTGTCATCATCTATTTCCCTACAGTCTATGTCTTCTATATCCTTTTCCGCAGTAAATACTGATGCAAATTATTCATTTAGTATCTCCCCCATTTTCTGTGGCTCCACAGAAAGGCCACCTTGCTGACTTTTGAGGGGCCCTATTCTCTCCCTAGTTACCCTTTTGTCCTTAATGTTTGTAAAAACCCTTTAGATTCTCCTTAATTCTATTTGCCAAAGCTATCTCATGTCCCCGTTTTGCCCTCCTGATTTCACTCTGAAGTATACTCCTACTGCCTTTAACTCTTCTAAGAATTCACTTGATCTATCCTGTCTATACCTGATATATGTTTCCTTCTTTTTCTTTACCAAACCCTCAATTTCTTTAGTCATCCAGCATTCCTTATACCAGCCTTTCCTTTCTCCCTAACTGGAATATACTTTCTCTAGATTCTCGTTATCTCATTTCTGAAGGCTTCCCATTTTCCAGCCATCCCTTTACATGCAAACATCTGCCCCCAATCAGCTTTTTAAAGTTCTTACCTAGTACCAACAAAATTGGTCTTTCTCCAACTTAGAACTTCAACTTTTAGATCTGGTCCATCCTTTTCCATCACTATTTTAAATCTAATAGAATTATGGTCGCTGGCCCCAAAGTTTTGCCGAGAGTTGCGAGGGAGGAGCGAAGGACTTCTGGGAAGGTGAGTCTAATGGTTTAAAAACCTTAGTTCAGGCACCGGGGCCTCCATTTGCCGAGAGGTGCAAGGGAGGAGCAAAGGGAATCTGAGGAGTTTTTAAGTGGGTGAGATCTAAACCCGAAACCGTACACCTTGGGGCCTCCCTCTCACCCACCTCCTCTAACCTTACTAATGATTTGGAGATGCCGGTGTTGGACTGGGGTGTACAAAGTTAAAAATCACACAACACCAGGTTATAGCTGAAAATGTGTTGCTGGAAAAGCGCAGCAGGTCAGGCAGCATCCAAGGAACAGGAGAATCGACGTTTCGGGCATAAGCCCTTCTTCAGGCTTATGCCCGAAACGCGATTCTCCTGTTCCTTGGATGCTGCCTGACCTGCTGCGCTTTTCCAGCAACACATTTTCAGCTCTGATCTCCAGCATCTGCAGACCTCACTTTCTCCTCAACACCAGGTTATAGTCCAACAGGTTTAATTGGAAGCTAGTGTGCTTCCAATTAAACCTGTTGGACTATAACCTGGTGTTGTGTGATTTTTAACCTTACTAAGAGTCTGTAAACTAGGTAAGTTTTCAGGTTTCTCTTTTTTTCTTCTATTCCGTTGTTTAGTTCTGTGCGGGCTTTCAGAGAAGCGGGATATGGATGTTAGGGCAGTTGCATGTTCCTCCTGCAGAGTGTGGCAGGTGAGAGACACTTCACATGTCTCTGTCAACTACATCTGCGGGAAGTCCACCCAACTCCAGGTCTTCGAAAACCGAGTTAGGGAACTGGAACTGGAGCTGGATGAACTACGGATCATCCGGGAGGTTGGGGGTAAATTGAGAGGATGTACAGGGAGGTGGTCACTCCCCAGACACAGGATAAGGACAGCTGGGTTACTGTCAGGGGGAGGAAAGGGAACCAACGGTCAGAGCAGAGATCCCCTGTGGCCGTTCCCCTCAGCAATAAGTATACTGTTTTGGATACTGCTGGTGGGGATGGCCTACCAGGGGAAAGCCATAGTTGTCAGGTCTCTGGCACTGAGCCTGCCACTGTGGCTCAGAAGAGAAGTGGGGGAATAGAAAAGTGCTAGTGGTAGGGGACTCAATAGTAAGACAGTTTGACAGGAGATTTTGTGATCAGGAATGGGATGCCCAGAAGGCATGTTGCCTCCTTGGTGCCAGGGTCCGGGATGTTGCCGATCGGGTTTACAAGATTCTGAAGGGGGAGGGTGAGCAGCCAGAAATCTATTGGCACCAATGATATAGCCAGGAAAGGGATTGAGGATCTGAAAAGTGACTACAGAGAGCTAGGTTGGAAGCTGAAGAGCAGGACGAGTAGTGATCTCAGGTTTGCTACCGGTGCCACGTGATAGTGAGGCGAGAAACAGTCAACGAATGCAGCTTAACACGTGGCTGTGAGGCTGGTGTAGGAGGGAGGGCTTCAGATACCTAGACCATTGGGATACCTTCTGGAGAAGGTGGGAGCTGTACGTGAAGTACAGGTTGCACTTGAACTGGAGGGGTACAAATGTCCTGGGTGGGAGATTTGCTCGTACGATTCGGGAGGGTTTAAACTAGTTTGGCAGGGGGGTGGGAATCGGAGCCACATGTCTGAGAGGGGGTCAGTTGCAGACAGGACAGTGACAGGATATATTGAATCTATCAGGAAGGTTTTTCACACGATGAAACAAAGGGATCTGTTAAAGTGTGTCTGCTTTAATGCAAGGAGTGTCCGGAATAAGAGTGACGAACTTAGAGCATGGATCAGTACTTGGGACTACGATGTTGTGGCCATAACGGAGACGTGGGTTTCACAGGGGCAACAATGGTTGCTTGATGTTCCAGCGTTTAGAACGTTTAAAAAGACCAGGGAGGGTGGAAAAAGAGGAGAGGGTGTAGCATTGCTAATCAGAGAGTGCATCACAGCTATAGAAACGAAGGTCGTTGAGGAAGGTTTGTCTACTGAGTCAGTATGGGTGGAAGTTAGGAACAGCAAGGGAACAGCCATCTAATAGCAGTTAGAGAGATTGAAGATCCCACAGGCGGACAGATTCTGGAAAAATGCAAAAGTAGCAGGGTTGTTGTTATGGGTGATTTCAACTTTCCCAATATCGACTGGAACCTCCTAAGTGCAGATGGTTTTATGGAGTCGTTTTTGTCAGGTGTGCTCAGGAGGGTTTCCTTACTCAGTATGTATACAGACTGACGATGGGAGAGGCCACTTTGGATTTGGTGCTCGGCAACGAGCCAAGACAGGTGCCAGATCTCGCGGTGGGAGAGCACTTTGATGAAAGTGATCACAACTGCCTCACATTTATCATAGACTTGGAGACGCAAAGGAGCAGTTACTGCGGGAAGATATTTAATTGGGGAAAAGGAAATTATGACGCTATCAGACAGGAGTTGGGAAAGACTAGGAGCAATTGTTCCACAGAAAGGGCACAGCAGACATGTGGAGGCTATTTAAGGAGCAGTTGTTGCGAGTGATGCACAAATTTGTTCCTCTGAGACAGGTAAAAGGGGTAAGATTAAGGAGCTTTGGATGACGAGAACAGAGGAGGTTCTCGTCAAAAGGAAGAAGGCAGCTTACGTAAAGTGGAAGAAGCAAGGATATAGCACAGATTTAGAGGATTACAGGCTTGCTAGAAAGGAGCTCAGAAATAGACTGAGGAGAGCCAGGAGAGGACATGAGAAAGGCTTGGCAAAAAAGGATTAGGGAAAACCCAAAGATATTTTACTCATACGTGAGGAATAAGAAAATGATCAGGGAGAAGGAAGGGCTGATCAGGGATAGCGGAGGGAACTTGTGCGTGGAGTCTGAGCAGATAGGGGAAGCCCTAAATGAGTATTTTGCTTCAGTTTTCACCAAGGAAAGGGAAGTTGTTATAAATGAAAACTTAGAGGAGCTGGGATACAGTCTTGACCAGATCAAGATTGATGAAGTTGATGTGCTAGAAATTTTGGAAAACATTAAGATTGAATCGTCCCCAGGGTCAGACCAGATTTATCCTAGGCTGTTCCGGGAAGCGAGAAAGGAGGTTGCTATGCCGCTGGTGAGGATATTCACCTCCTCACTCTCCATGAGGATCGGAAGGAGGCAAATGTTGTTCCACTTTTCAAGAGGAGTACTAGGGAAATCTCTGGCAATTACAGACCAGTCAGTCTTATGTCTGTGGTCAGCAAAGTTGTAGAAAGAATTCTGAGGGATAGGATTAATGACTATTTGGCAAAGCATAGTGTGATTAAAGGCAGTCAGCATGGCTTTGTGAGGGGCAGGTCAGGCCACACAAATCTTATTGAGTTCTTTGAGGAAGTGACGAGACTGATCAATGATGGTCGAGCAGTGGATGTGGTGTGTATGGATTTCAGCAAGGCATTTGATAGGGTTTCCCATGGTAGGCTCATTCATAAAGTCAGGAAGTATGGGATACAGGGAGATTTGGCTATCTGAATTCAGAATTGGCTGGCTGACAGAAGGCAGTGAGTGGTTGTAGATGGAAAGTATTCTGCCTGGAGGTCAGTGTTGAGTGGGGTCCCGCAGGGCTCTGTTAAGACAGTAGACAATAGACAACAGACAATAGGTGCAGGAGTAGGCCATTCAGCCCTTCGAGCCTGCACCGCCATTCAACATGATCATGGCTGATCATTCCTAATCAGTATCCTGTTCCTGCCTTATCTCCATAACCCTTGATTCCACTATCTTTGAGAGCTCTATCCAACTCTTTCTTAAATGAATCCAGAGACTGGGCCTCCACTGCCCTCTGGGGCAGAGCATTCCACACAGCCACCACTCTCTGGGTGAAGACGTTTCTCCTCATTTCTGTCCTAAATGGTCTACCCCGTATTTTTAAGCTGTGTCCTCTGGTTCGGCACTCACCCATCAGCGGAAACATGTTTCCTGCTGCCAGAGTGTCCAATCCTTTCATAATCTTATACGTCTCAATCAGATCCCCTCTCAGTCTTCTAAACTCAAGGGTATACAAGCCCAGTCGCTTCAGTCTTTCAGTGTAAGGTAATCCCGCTAGTCCAGGAATTGACCTCGTGAACCTACGCTGCACTCCCTCAATAGCCAGAATGTCTTTCCTCAAATTTGGAGACCAGAACTGTACACAACACTCCAGGTGTGGTCTCACCAGGGCCCTGTACAGCTGCAGAAGCACCTCTTTGCTTCTATACTCAATTCCTCTTGTTATGAAGGCCAGCATGCTATTAGCCTTCTTCACTACCTGCTGTACCTGCATGCTTACCTTCATTGACTGGTGTACAAGAACACCCAGATCTCTCTGTACTGCCCCTTTACCTAAATTGATTCCATTGAGGTAGTAATCTGCCTTCCTGTTCTTGCCACCAAAGTGGATAACCATACATTTATCCACATTAAACTGCATCTGCCATGCATCTGCCCACTCACCTAACTTGTCCAGGTCACCCTGTAATCTCCTTGTTCTTGGCCCTCTGCTCTTTGTAGTTTTTATAAATGGCTTGGATGAGGAGGTTGAGGGATGGGTTAGTAAATTTGCAGATGACACAAAGGTTGGAGGTGTCATTGATAGTAACGAGGGCTACTGCAGGCTGCAGCGCAACATAATCAGGATGCAGAGCTGGGCTGAGAAATGGAAGATGGAATTCAACCTGGATAAATGTGAAGTGTTGCACTTTGGAAGGTCAAACTCGAATGCTGAATACAGGATTAAAGACAGGATTCTTGGCAGTGTGGAGGAACAGAGGGATCTGGGTGTGCAAGTACATAGATCACTCAAAGTTGCCACCTAAGTGGATAGGATTGTTAAGAAAATATATGGTGTTTTGCCTTACATTAACAGGGGGATTGAATTTAAGAGCTGCAAGGTTTTGCTGCAGTTCTACAAGTTCCTGGTGAGACCACACTTGGAATATTGTGTCCAGTTCTGGTCACCCTACTATAGGAAAGATACAGAGGATTTGGAGAGGGTGCAAAGAAGGTTTACCAGGATGCTGCCTGGACTGGAGGGCTTGCCTTATGAAGAAAGGTTGAATAAGCTTGAATTTTTCTCTCTGGAGAGAAGGAGGAAGAGAGGAGACCTGATTGAGGTGTACAAAATAATGAGAGGAATAGATAGAGTCAATAGCCAGAGACTTTTCCACAGGGCAGGATGGACTGGTACGAAAAATCATCATTTGAAGATATTAGGAAAAAAGTATAAAGGAGACAACAGAAGTACGTTCTTTACGCAGAGAGTTGTGTATACATGGAATGTGTTGCTAGCTAAGGTGGTGGAAGCAGAGTCATTGGGGACATTTAAGCGACTGCTGGACATGCACATGGATAGTTGAGGGGTGTGTAGGTTAAGTTACTATATTTTACATTAGGATTAAGTCTCAGCACAACATCGTGGGCCTAAGGGCCTGTTCTGTGCTGTACTTTTCCATGTTCTATGTTCTAAAGTGCTCCCCCACTGACACCTCAGTCACCTGCCCTGCCTTATTTCCCAAAAGTAGGTCAAGTTTTGCACATTCTCCAGTAGGTACATCCACATATTGAATCAGAAAATTTTCTTGTACACACTTGACAAATTCTTCTCCATCCAAACCCTTAACACTAAGGCAGTCCCAGTCGATGTTTGGAAAGTTAAAATACCTTACCACAACCACCCTATTATTGTTACAGATAGCTGAGATCTCCTTACAAGTTTGTTTCTCAATTTCACTCTGCCTATTAGGGGGTCTATAATACAATCCCAATAAGGTGATCATCCCTTTCTTATTTCTCAGTTCCACCCAAATAATGTCCCTGGATGTATTTCCAGGAATATCCTCCCTCAGCACAGCTGTAATGCTATCCCTTATCAAAAATGCCACTCCCCCTCCTCTCTTGCCTCCCATTCTATCCTTCCTGGAGCATTTGTATTCTGGAACATTAAGCTGCCAGTCCTGCCCATCCCTGAGCCATGTTTCTGTAATTGCTATGATATCCCAGTCCCATGTTCCTAACCATACCCTGAGTTCCCTTGCATTGAAGTAAATGCAGTTTAATTTATTAGTCCGACCTTGTCCCTGCCTGCCCTGACTATTTGACTTCCTTCTGTACTCAACTGTACCAGTCTCAAATTGATCTCTTTCCTCACTATCTCCCTGGGTCCCATCCCCCACCTTACTAGTTTAAAAGCTTCTGAGCAGCTCTAGCAAATCTCCCAGCCAGTATATTAATCCTTTTCTAATTTTCCATGCATTCATCTGCTCTATGCTCCTATTCCTGCCCTCACTAACTCGTAGCACCGGGAGTAATCCAGATATTTCTACTTTCAAGGACCTCCTTTTTGAATTCCTGCCTAACTCTCTGTACTCTCCCTTCAGAATTTCAACCTTTTCCCTTCCTATGTCGTTTGTTCCAATGTGGACAATGACCTCTTGCTGGCCCCTCTCCCGTGTGAGAACATTCTGTACCCTCTCTGAGACATCCTTGATCCTGGCACCAGGGAAGCAACACACCATTCTGATTTTTCGCCGCTGGCCACAGAAATTGTACCTCGGACTAGAGAATCCCCTAACACAATTGATGTCTTGGAACCTGACGTAGCCCTCATTGCATTAGACCCAGTCTCAATACCAGGAACTTGGCTGTTCATGCTATGTTCCCCTGAGAATCCATCATCCCCTACATTTTCCAAAACAGCATATCTGTTTGAAATGGGTATAGCCACAGAATACTCCTGCACTAGCTGCCTACCTCTCTTACTTTCCTGGAGTTAACCCTTCTATGTGACTGTATCTGAGACTTTCCCCCTTCCTATAACTGCCATCCATCACATACTGTTGCTGTTGCAAATTTCTCATTGCTTCTAACTGTCTCTCCAACTGATCTATTCGATCTGATAAACTTCGCAACCAACAGCATTTACTGCAGATATAATCCATAGTAACCCTTAAACTCTCTTTAAACTCCCATAGTATCAATGTATTCTAACAGATGAAAGGCTTAACAGGCAATCTATTCTTCAATGTATAATTTCAGTTACATCACACTGCAAATTTTTGCTATAAATTCTGTGTTACGATCGAGCCCTTCACAATCACCTGATGAAGGACCGTTGCTCCGAAAGCTAGTGTGCTTCCAATTAAACCTGTTGGACTATAACCTGGTGTTGTGTGATTTTTAACTTTGTACACCCCAGTCCAACACCGGCATCTCCGAATCATGCATATAAAACAGTAATTGTTGCTCCTGGAATTTAAGGAAATCACCTCCAGCACCTAAAATACCTCAAAACAATTGCCCTTGAAAATATTGTCTTGTTAAAGGGACAGGATTTACATGTATTTGGAAAGGCAATGACTGCTTAGGAATAGTCAACCTGGCTTTGTGCATGGGAAATTGTGTCTCACTACCTTGATTAAGTTTCTTGAAGAAGTAACAAAGAGGATTGGTGAGGGCAGAGCAATGGATGTGATCGATATGGACTTCAGTAAGGCGTTCAGTAAGGTTCCTCATGGTTCCTCATCGCACCTCTACCATCATCATGAGTTAGCTTCTGCAAACAGTTGAGAATGTCAGAACTACACAGGTCCTATACTTTATGGGTGGCACAGTGGCTCTGTGATTAGCACTGCTGCCTCATAGTACCAGGGTCCTGGGTTCGATTCCCGCCTATCTGTGTGGAGTTTGTACATTCTCCCCGTGTCTGTGTGGGTTTCCTCTGGGTGCTCCGGTTTCCTCCCACAATCCAAAGATGTACATGTCAGGTGAATTGGCCATGCTAAATTGCCCACAGTGTTAGGTGCGTTAGTCAGGGGTAAATATAGGGTAGGGGAATGGGTTTGGGTGGGTTTCTCTTCAGAGGGGCAGTGTGGACTTGTTGGGCTGAAGGGCCTGTTTCCACACTGTACAGAATCTAATCTAATCTAATCTAGACTGGTTAGAAATGTTAGATCACAAAGTGATATGAGGAGGACTAGACATTTGGATACAGGACTGGCTCAAAGGTAGAAGACAGAGGGTGGTGGTGGAGGGTTGTTTTTCAGACTGGAGGCCTTTGACCAGTGGATTGCCACAAGGATCAATGCTGGGTCCACTGCTTTTCATCATTTATATAAGTGATTTGGATGTGAACATAGGAGGTATGGTTAGTAAGCTTGCAGATGACACTAAAATTAGAGGTATAATGAACAGTGAAGAAGGCTACCTCAGAGTGCAACAGGATCTTGAGCAGGTGGGCCGATGGGCCGAGGAGTGGTAGATGGACTTTAATTAAAATAAATGTGAGGTGCTGTATTTTGGATACACAAATCAGGGCAGGCCTTACACACTTAATGATAAGGTTCTGGGGAATGCTGTTGAACGAAGGGACCTTGGAGTGCAGGTTCATAATTTCTTGAAAGTGGAGTCACAAGTAGATAGGATAATAAAGAAGGCGTCTGGTATGCTTGCCTTTATTGCTTAGTGCATTGAGTATAGGAGTTGGGAGGTCATGTTGCAGCTGTACAGGACATTGGTTCAGGCACTTTTGGAATATTGTGTGCAATTCTGGTCTCTCTCCTATGGGAAGGATATTGTGAAACTTGAAAGTGTTCAGAAAAAATTTACAAGGATTTGCCAGGGTTGGAGGGTTTGAGCTACAGGGGCAGCTTGAATAGGCTGGGGCCATTTTCCCTGGAGCCGAGGGGTGACCTTATAGAGGTTTATAAAATCATGAGGTGTGTGGATAGGGTAAATGGACAAGGTCTTTTCCCCGGGGTGGGGCAGTCCCAAACTAGAGGGTGTAGGTTTAAGGTCAGAGGGGAAAGACCCAGAGGTAAAGTCTTCTTGGAGAGGGTGGTGCCTGTATGGAATAAGCTGCCAGAGGTAGTGGGTGGATGCTGGTACAATTGTAACATTTAAAAGGCATCTGGATGGGTATATGAAGAGGAAGGGTTCAGAGGGATATAGGCAAAATGCTGAAAAATAGGACTAGACTTATATAGGATATCTGGTCAGCATGAAGGGTCTCTTTCCATGCTGTATATCATTTTCAATTTATTTCAGAGCAAGTTAAGTATTGACCACGTTACTGTGGGTCCAGGGGTCACATGTGGGCGGCACGGTGGCACAGTGGTTAGCACTGTTGCCTCACAGCGCCAGAGACCCGGGTTCAATTCCCGCCTCAGGCGACTGACTGTGTGGAGTTTGCACATTCTCCCCGTGTCTGCGTGGGTTTCCTCCGGGTGCTCCGGTTTCCTCCCACAATCCAAAAAATGTGCAGGTTAGGCAAATTGGCCATGCTAAATTGCCCGTAGTGTTAGATGAAGGGGTAAATATAGGGGAATGGGTCTGGGTGGGTTACGCTTCGGCGGGTCGGTGTGGACTTGTTGGGCCGAAGGGCCTGTTTCCACACTGTAAATAATCTAATCTATGTCAATCAGACCAGGTAAAAGGTGGCAGATTTCCTTTCTGAAAGGTCATCAGTGAACCAGGTGGGTCTCTACAACAAGGTCATCATCACAGAGCCAAGCTTCAATTGCAGATTTTATTAACTGAATTTAAATTCCATCGCGTTCCTAGAGTGTAAGCCCAGTTTTCTGGATTATAGTCCAATGACATTTCCACTACGTGATGATCTTCCCTCATTAATAGCACTTCCTTATGAATATCTTAGATTTCCAGCACCTATAGAATTTTGTTATTGAATGAATGGAGTTTTAGCTCAGTATTGATGCTTATGCAACTTTTCTAAGTGGAAGTCAGTCGGTAAAGAGCCGAATAGTAGCACATAACACCAGTAAGTGAGATCAATAAATATTTTTACTGTTAACATTCCTTACCAAAGTAGTCATATTTACAGATGTCAGTTGTTTTTGCCTCAAAATGAGAGCTAAAAGGAAAATGTTGAGCTCGTTGTGTAATCCAGTGTTACTGCTGAAAATGTGTTGCTGGAAAAGCGCAGCAGGTCGGGCAGCATCCAAGGAGCAGGAATCCTGAAGAAGGGCTCATGCCCGAAACGTCGATTCTCCTGCTCCTTGGATGCTGCCTGACCTGCTGCGCTTTTCCAGCAACACATTTTCAGCTCTGATCTCCAGCATCTGCAGTCCTCATTTTCTCCTAATCCAGTGTTACATTAAGATTGCAGCCAGTTAAAAGATTTGGAAAAGTACAATAATATGCATAGACCTTTCAACATATGATCAGAATCATACAGATAATGGAGTGTGTGTGGATATGTCAAAGAGAGAAACAGAGTATGTGTCCAGAAATCTGGGTGTCACCTGCAGAATGACAGTAATTAGAAAGCATAAAATTTTGCAATACTGCTACGCTCCCAATCCATCCTCCATTTCCATAAGTTTGTAATTATTCACAAAATGAATTTATCCAACAGGTTGGATAGTATCATTAACTTAGAGTCTTAGAGATGTGCAGCACAAAAACAGACCCTTCGTTCCAACTCATCCATGCCAACCAGATATCCTAAATTAATTTAGTCCCATTTGCTAGCATTTGGCCCATATCCCTCTCAACCCTTCCTATTCATAAACCCATCCTTCCCTTTTAAATGTTGTGATTGTATCAGCCTCTCACACTTTCTCTAGTAGCGCATTCCATGCACACACCACCCTCTGTGTGAAATTTGCCTGGTAAATTTGATGAGTCTATTCTGATTTCTCATATGCTTGGGTAATTCTGGCAAAATTCTGGCAAAAATGTTTGAAAATGCACTTAAGATTATTTCATGATGTAAACCATCCTTAATCTTTTGTAACCCCACACAGATAGACTGCCAAATACTGCCCATGCTTGTGTTGTATCCACATGAGTGTGGGTGTGTTTCTGTTTTCAGTGATGGTGGAGGGACTCACAATGCTGGGGGTGGGGAAGGGATGTGTGGTTTGAGGGGGTGGGGCAGAAAGGGACCCAGAGGGTTATCTTGCTTTTCTTGATAGTCACAAGTTATTGTGAACGTTTCCCCGTTTATAGAGATGGGGTGATTTCAACTGTGCTTAGTGTTCAATGAAACATAACCTCAAAGAATTTGAAAGGTGCCTGGACATGCACCTCCGGTGCCATAACCTGCAGGGCTATGGCACAAATGCTGCAAAATGGGATCAGGCTGGCTATCTTCCTTTATCAGCCAGCACAGACATGATGGGTAACAACTTTCAATCAACCTATGATATGATATGATAACAATCCCAGTTTATACTAGAAGCATACACCAATTTGCATGTCTCATTAACACCTAGATGCATATATTCTGTTTTTCTTTACTCATTCATAGGATCATTTGTCACTGGTTAGACCAGCATTTATTGCCTGTTCCTAATTGCCAAGAGGCAATTAAGAGTCAAATACATTTCTGGGAGTTTGGAGTCACATGTAGGTCAGAAGACGTAAACATGGCAGATTTCCTTCCATGTGATTCATGCACAAGGACACCCAAGTCCCTCTGCACAGCAGCATGCTGCACATTTTTACCATTCAAGTCGTTGTCTTTTTTACTGTTACTCTACCAAAATGGATGACTGTATTTATTAACATCGTATTCCATCTGCTAAGCCTTTGCCCACTCACTTAAAGTATTATGTTCCTCTGCAAAGTTTCACAGTCCTCTGCACATTTTACTCTGCCACTCATCTTAGTGTCATCTGCAAACTTTGCCACACTACACGTTTTCCCCAACTCTAAATCTTCTATGTAAATTATGAATAATGGTTGTCCTAACATTGATCCCTAAGGCACACCACTAGTTACTGATTGCCAACCAGAATAGCACTCATTTATCCCCACTCTTTGCTTCCTGTTAGTCAACTAATCCCCTATCCATGCTAACACTTTACCTGTAATGCCATGCATCTTTACATTACACAGCAGCCTCTTGTGTGGCACCTTATCAAAGGCCTTTTGCAAATCTAGGTACACCACATCTACTGGGTCCCAATTGTCCACTGTGTTCATAATGTCTTCATACAATTCCAAACGCTTAGTGAAGCATGACCTGCCCTTCATGAACCCATGCTGTATCTGCTCAATGGGACAATTTCTGTCTAGGTGCCTTCTTTGATAATAGACTCAAGCATCTTCCCAGCTACAGAAGTTAAGCCAACTGGTCTATAATTCCCCATTTTTTGTCTACTGTCCTTTTTAAACAGCAGTGTAACATTTGCTGTTTTCCAATCTGCTAGGACTGCCCCAGAGTCCAGCAAATTTTAGAACATTACCACAAGTGAAACACTTGTGATTTCTCCCACAATCTCATTTAGGATGCTGCAATGCATTCCATCTGGGCCAGGAAACCTGTCCATCCTTAGTTCCATTATCTTGCCCAACACTACCTCTTCGGTGATAATAATTGTTTCCAGGTCCTCACCCACCTTCATCTCTTTGTCAATTGCTGGCATGTTATTCCTGTCTTCCACTGTTTAATGCCGCACCATTTAATCATATCCTGTGACTAAGTGTCCTTTCTCATCCTCTAAAGGACCAATGTTTACTTTAGCCACTCTTTTTCATTTTATATATTTATAGAAACTTTTGCTATCTCGGTCTTTATATTGTGAGCTAGTTTTTCGTGTTCGATTTTACTTTTCTTTATAACTCATTTTGTGGCTCTCTGTTGATCTTTAAAGCTTTCCCAATCTTCTCATTTCTAACTGAGCTTGGCCACTTTGTATGCCTTCTCTTTTGATTTTATAGCCTCCCTTATTTCCTTACACACCCATGACAGATTACCCCTTTTCTTATAATACTTCCTTTTCACTGGAATATACTTTTGCTGAGCACTTTGAAAAATTGCTTTGGAAGTTCTCCATTGCTCATCAATTGTTCTACCATGAAGTCTATGTTTCCAGTCTATTTTCACCAATTCCTCTCTCATCCTATTGTAGTCTCCCTTGTTTAAGCACAGGACCCTAGAATGGATTTTATCTTCACATTCTCCATCTGTATTTTAAATTCATCCATACTGTGATTGCTCCTTCCAAGAGGATGCCTAAATATGAGGTTATTAATTATTCCTGTCTCATTACACAGGACCAGCTCGAGGATAGCTTCCTCCCTCGTCAGTTCCATTACATACTGTTCAAGAAAACTATCACGGACACACACAATAAATTCCTCCTCAAGGCTACCCTGACCGAGCTGGTTCTACCAATCCACATTTTGATTAAAACCCTCCATGATAATTGTCGTACTATTTTTACAGGCATTAGTTATTTCTTCGTTTAGTGCCTAGAACATAGAATATAGAACATAGAACAATACAGCACAGAACAGGCCCTTGGGCCCACGATGTTGTGCCGAACATTTGTCCTAGCTTAAGCACCCATCCATGTACCTATCCAATTGCCGCTTAAAGGTCACCAATGATTCTGACTCTGCCACTCCCACAGGCAGCGCATTTCATGCCCCCACCACTCTCTGGGTAAAGAACCTACCCCTGACATCCCCCCATACCTTCCACCTTTCACCTTAAATTTATGTCCCCTTGTAACACTCTGTTGTACCCGGGGAAAAAGTCTCTGACTTTTTCTGCCCCACAGTCTCTGCCCCACTGTGATATTACTTGGTGGCTGATAGACTATGTCTTTCAGTGACATTTTCTTCTTCGATTTTCTAATTTCCACCTAAATGGATTCAACCTTATTCTCCATAAAACCTATACCATCTGTCAGCACCACTCTGATGTCATCCTTGAATAGCAAAGTCTATCTATTTTTATCTTCAATCTACTCAGTGCCTCAATAGACACATTCCCGTGGTCGGGAATTCCAAGGGTTCACCTCTCTCTGAGTTAAGACATTTGTCCTGATCTCAGTCTGAATTGGGCTGCCATGAATCCTGAAACAAAGAACAAGAACAAAGAAAACTTCCATGACTACCTCCTTTAGTACCCTGGGATATAGATTATTATGCCTTGGGGATTTATCAACTTTCTCCCCCATCAATTCCTCCAGCACTATTTTCTTTTACTAATATTAGTTTGTTTTAATTCTTCCTTCCCAAATGACCCTGGTTTCCATCACATGTCTGACCTATTTGACTAATTATTTCATATGTTTCAAGTAGGTCCCCTCTCATTCTTCTAAACTCCAGAGATTAGTGACCCAATTAATGACCCCATAGACTAGTTATTTCTGATTTCCTCTGTGACATCTGTGAGGGGCTTACATTTGTCTTCACAAATATTACTTTTTATTAAGTTATAAAGGCTCTTAAAATTCTGCTTTTGCATTCTTTGCAAATGTACTTTGTAACTCGATTATTTCCCTCCTAATCAATGCCTTTGTCCTCCTCTGATGATGTCTAACCTTATCCCAGTCCTTGGGCTTGCTGCTTTCTCTAGCAGCTTTATGTGACTCCACTTTTTGATCTCTCACTAAAAACTTAATTTATTTTGTTAGCCATAGTTAGGTCACCTTACCTGTTGTGTTTTTTCAGCTGAAAGAGATGTAAAACTGCTGCAATGCCAGCATTTGTTGCTTGAATATTGCATTTCCACTGTCAAGTCTTTTAGGGAAGTTGGCCAATTTATTGCAGTGAACTTACCCCTCATACTTCTGTAGTTTTCTTTGTTTAAATTTAGGACCCTAATTTCAATTGGATTACTTCATTTTCTACCCCGATGAAGAATTCTATCATGTTATGGTCACTTTTTTTCTAAAGGACCTATCAGAACATGATTATCAATTAATCCCTTCTCATTGCACAGAACCAAATCTAGGATCACCAGTTCCTAAATTGATCCCTCAACATACTACTCTAAAAATTCATCTTGCACTCCAGGAATTCATTGGCACAGTGTTATGGTAAATAAAACAAATGTGGTTTGCCTAGTTTGCATATAGTTCAAGATCACCCATGATTACAGCAGCACCCTTGTCATGTACATCACTAATTCCTGCATAACATCATTCCCAATCACTCCACTATTGTTTAGAGGTTTATAGACAACTCACAGTAATGTTGCTCCTTATCTACACCTAGACTAAATCTACATCGAGATTTCCTGTTCCAATATCTTTACCCACTACTGTACTGATTTTATCTTACACCAACAATGCCACCCATCTCTTTATCTTTTCTTTAATGTCCTTTCTAACGATTAAATACCCTGGATTCCCAGTCTTAGTCACCCTACAGCAATGTTTCAGTAATCACAATCATGTCATTCTGGTACACAACTCTATGCATTGTTAATTTGTCTACCTTATTGCAAATGATCCATTCATTCAGAATTAGTACCTTTTAGACTTACCCATTTTGACATTGGCATACATCTATTTTCGTACTTCGGTCCTATTTGCTGGTAGCCCTTTCCCTCTCTGCCTTACACTTACTCTTTCTACTTTTTTATTCTTCATTTCCATCATTGTTTCCTCACTCTTTTCCTCCTGCTCAGCTTTGTTTTCCCTGCCTCTCTAGTTTCAAAACTCCCCACGGCTAATGCTCCTGTTAGGTTAGCTCTTTAGATTTCCTGTATTTGAATTTGCTTAATCTGTCCTCCCACTGTATAACCCATTTGTATGTCTGTATGAACAATGAAAATGAAAGGTGGAGTTTTAAAAAATAATTTACTTAAGCTAGGTTGAATAAATTAGTGGAAGGTTATCATAGGATCAGTACAGTGTGGAGGTAGGCCCTTTGGCCCAACAAGTCCAAACCAACCCTCCAAAGAGTATCCCAACCAGACCATTCCCCAGCATTTACCCCTGGTTGTTAACACTACGGGACAATTTCCTATGGCTAATCCACCCTAACCTGCAAATTTTTTTTGGACTGTGGGAGGAAAGCGGTGCACCTGGAGGAAACCCATGCAGACACAGGGAGAACATGCAAACTCCACACAGCCAGTCACCCAAGGCTGGAATCAAACCCAGGTCCCTGGCACTGTGAGCCACCATGCCGCACCCCCATGCTGATTATTGGGGTAGGAAAGAATCAGGTGAACCATGATCTTACTGAATGGTGGAATAGGTTTGAAGGGCTAAGTGGCCTACTCTTACTCCTAATTTCATATCCTCATAAGAATAATATATACCATTTAATATACACAGAGGATCCTCGATTATCCGAAGGACGCAGGCGGGAGTATTTCATTCGGTTAATCAAATTCAGGATAATTGAATGCTGGATAACATAGTTTAGCCAAGCATTGGGATCTTGCGGTCTTGCCGGATAATCCAATATCCGAATGCCGGATAATCAAAGCTCCTCAGTTTTCTTTTTTAAGAGGTCAGGGAACTTGTTGGTGTGCAATTTCCAGGCACAGCAAATTAACTGTTAAATACTTATCAAATTGGTCGCATGTCCTTTATAAACGGAGGTCAAACAAAGAGTGGGAAAAGAGAGAAGCCATCCTTCTCTTCCTCATTTGATTGTAAAATCTTACTTCATTGTAAAGTCTTTCCTTCACTGCAAAGATCTTTGAGCTGTTCTGAGATCCAGAAAGGTACCAGATCAAAATCCAGGTTCTATAACTCATGCATAACATTCTGCTTGATTTAGTGCTCCAGTTGTTTCTGCAAAGTTGTACATTTTTTTCCGAGGACTCATGGTACAATCTCATTTTAGACTAACATTATTCTCTCTCTCTCCTACACTGGGCTTTCTTGCTTTGTCTCAAAGAAATTAGCTTTCACAGCTTGTAACCAAAATGTGTACAAAATGACATCTATAGATTCAGTCTTGTGTTACATAGATTGTTGTAACACATTTAATTAATAAGAGAAAGTGAGAACTGCAGATGCTGGAGATCAGAGTCGAGAGTGTGGTGCTGGAAAAGCACAGCAGGTCAGGCAGCATCTGAGGAGCAGGAGAATCAATGTTTCGAGCATAAGCCCTCCATTAGGAATGTACTCATTCCTGATGAAGGGCTTATGCCCAAAACGTCGATTCTCCTGCTCCTTAAATGCTGCCTGACCTGCTGTGCTTTTCCAGCATCACACTATTGACATTTAATTAATACAATGGCCCTAATATTCTGGTTATGTGGATGCTGGGAGATGGGACACAAAATGAGAGGTGAATGTCAGAACTTGCACATGTCATGATGGAGAGTTGTATACTGTTAGTGCTCAAGAAGTTTAAATGACTATTAGGCTGATTTCCAATATACAAGACCCTCCACAAAAGTCTTTGACTCTGAGTTCAGGACAGAGACTTAGGCCAGATATGTGGACCTTATCCTAGAAATGTTTAATATCTGGTCTAATTCAGGATTAAGCTAACATAACTCAACTGACCAATACAACCAAGCTCCCTAACCCCTCCTCTGAGCTGACCCAACTACCTCCCAATGACGCAACTATCCACCTTACCCAACTTGACTTACTTCCTTGATCATCTGACCATCCCCTGATAACCCTGTTTGCTGTGTGAACTGCTAACACATGCTGTAGGTGTGACTTTGATATAGTGTGATGCCTTACAATAACAAATCAACTCCCAGACTGATGACTGCTGGCAAACATGACAATCTAACAATTCAAGTTCAGCAGTGCATCCTTCCTTGTTGGATATTTCCCAGGTCATTCAGGGGCTGTGAAAATTCTGCTCTGATTTTTAACATTTTTTTTGTGAGTCAGAATGATCATCCATCGCATGTCACCAATACATATACATGGTTTGTCTTGAATTCATCTGCTTTTTGAAGCACTCTGTCAGATATTTGACCACAGTTAGCCTGTTAATCCTTATTTGCCTCATGTTAATTCTGGATGTTAGAATATAAGTTCTATCTATCTATATGTATCTCTAGTAGATTGGTTCACTTTTCTAACTTTGCATATTAAAGTGAATTTTCTTTTCTCAAAACTATGAAATCTTATGGCTTTAATCCTTTAACAAGTAACTGGGATCTGAAACTTTGTCTACTTTAACCAATTAAAGATATGGATTCATCTAAAGACAACAAATTACATTCAGATTTGCCAGGTTATTACCAAGCGAACTTTAATATTGAGAAGGAGTTATTAGGGACAGGTGAGCAAAAAATGAGTACAAAAGGAAGGTCTTGAGGAGCAGTTTAAGGTAGAAAGAGAAAGGTAAGTGCAAATTCTAAAGTGGCAAAAATCAGTGATGCACAAGTTAGTGGAAACAGTAACTTCCTGCGGGTTAGTTAGGCTGGGGGATATTAGAGAAATGGGGAGCATCAGTAGCTTGGAGGAATTTGAAAACAAGGATCAAAATATTAAAAGTAACATGTTAGTAGATCGGGAGCAAAAGTAGTCAGCAATCAACTGAGTAACAGGCAAACAACATATATTACAATGAATTTTAAGAAAAAGATTTATTAACTCAATTAACTCAGAACAAACTGCACATTCATATTTTAAATATTCTTTCTGTTGGCACAAATAAAATATCAAGACAAACAATAGCTGTGTGGATTCTTTCTTCTGCACACAGCAAACCCGTTCTCTACATGTTTGTTTTCTTTTGGCCATTTGCTTTTGGATTGCCCTATTTGCTGTGATAATGTGGGATTAAAAGCTTTGTTCATCATTTTCGGATAGCTAAACCATCGCAAGATTACAAACTAAGGTGATCTTTTTTTGTGTTTACATTGTTTGCCTTGTGTAATGATTGACCTTCAATTTCACAGCAGAAGAGACTCTTTATATCCGGATGGTGAACCTATTACTGCTGTAATCCCATCCATCAGCTCTGTAGGTCGTGAAGGGCTGATTTACGATTTGACATTCGCACATCCTGCTGTCAAAATTCAAATTAACAGAAGGCAAAGGATTGAAGGGCTACCCTCAAGCATCATGCAAGCTTCACTTCATAATTCTTCACCTCATTTGGCAAACCAGGGAATCGTTAGGATAATGGGACTTTCTCTTCCATTTTATAGATCATGTTCCTTTATTCCCACACTTCCTAATCAGAGCATCAAGTACCTGGTCAATAGTGGAGTTCCATAGGGGTCGGTGTTATATATTAACCATCTGGACAAAGGAAGTGACGGCATTGTTGCTAAGTTTGCAGATGACACAAAAAGATAGGTGAAGGGGCAGGTCATGTTGAGGAAGCAGTGAGACTGCAGAGGGACTTGGACAGGCTAGGAGAGTGGGCAAAGAAATGCCACATGGAATACAATGTGGGGCCGTGTGCAGTCATACATTTTGTTAGGAAGGATAGAGACATAGACTATTTTCTAAACACGGTAAGGTATTGTGGACGAGGCTAGACCACTCAAAACATTCTTGAGCAGGCAGCCCCAGACCATAACTTTGCAATTTGTTTCAGTAAGTGTACAGTGAGAATTACTTGGAGTAAGTTAGCTAGGTTGACTACTGGATTTTAAAACACATAGAAATTTATTCACAAAAAAATTACACAATGAAAGACAAAGAATAGAATAAAGAGCCCCTACAGAACTCAGTTTTTCCAAACTAGACTTAATTATGTAGTTCTGAATATATCCCAATAAGCAAACCCCCTTAAAAAAACTTTTAAAATGGAACAGATGCTTACAGGTTGAAGTTAGGAGGACAGAAAGAGAGAGAGAGAGAGCCTGCTTCCACATAGCTGAACTCCTAACTGGTTCTGGACTGAACTGTGCAGCTAAAGAGCTGATCATTCCCCTTTCATTCTACAGATCATTTCTAAAACATGGCCACTTTGGCCTGAAGTCTCATCCGTTTACATATAAACAAAACGGCCTCTCAACACCCTTTAATCTCTGTACCAAATCAGTCTAATCGGAATTGGGTGCTGGTTTATGACCCCTTTGAAAAAAAACCAAGGACACAGTATCCTTGACAAAAGGCAGCTTTTACGAAAAAGAGACCAGCTTTTTGACATAGGCTTCAGAAATTTGAAACAATGAGAGTTGGAAGTTCTCGTTCAGGATTCTCTTAATGTTAACATGCATGTTCAGTCAATGCTCAAAAAGACAAATGCAATGTTAGCATTCATTTCAAGAGGGCCAGATTACAACAGCAGAGATCATAGAATCCCTACAGTTTGGAAACAGGCCATTTGGCCCAACAAGTTGACACTGACTCTTCAAAGGATAACCCACCCAGACCCATTCCATTACTCTACATTTACCCCTGACTAATGCACCTAACCTACACATTCCTTTGGGCAATTTAGCATGGCCAATTCACCTAATCTGCACATCTTTGAATTGTGGGAGGAACTGGACTATCTAGAGAAAACTCACACAGACAGTATAAGGCTCTGGTTAGACTGCATTCGGAATATTGTGAGTAGTTTTGAGACCTGTAAATGATGAAGGATGCACTGGTATTGGAGAGGGTCCAGAGGAGGTTTACAATAATGATCCTGGGACTGAAGGGCTTGTCATGTGAGGAGCAGTTGAGGACTCTGGGTGTATTTGATGGAATTTAGAAGGATGAAGGGGGAATCGCATTGAAAGAAAATATTGAGAGGCCTGGATAGAGTGGTCATGGAAGAGTTGTTTCTGCCAATCGGAGACACTAAGACCTGAGAGCACAGCCTCAGAGTGAAAAGACAGCCTTTATAACTGAGATAAAGAGGAATTTCTTCAACTAGAGGGTGGTGAATCTGTCAAATTCATTGCTGCAGAGGGCTGTAGAGGGCCAAGTCATTAAGTGTTTTAAGACAGAAGTAGATCGGTTCTTGTTTGGTAAGGAGATCAAGGGTTGTGGGGAGAAGGCAGGAGAATTAGCTTGAGAAATATAGCAACCATGAACAAATGCTGGAGTAGATTCACCGGGCCAAATGGCTTAATTTTGCTCCTATATCTTTTGGTCTTATGGCCTAAAATGGGATGAGAATAGTCTGTGCTTATTTTTGACCAGTGCAGATTTGATGGGCCAAAGGTTCTTCTTTCTGTTGGTGCCCTCTATGTCTCTCTGACTCCAAGAGCACAGTCAAGAATATTCTCATTTTACCTCACTGTTATTATTTTTGGCTTTAATGTGATTCAATTCAAGCTTCCAGGGCAGGGCAGTACACTACATTTTAAGACGAATTGAACTTAGTAATTTTTTTAACACTTCTGACACTGATTAGCTGATCGATTGTGCTTGCAATTTCACCTTCCTAAATATTGCAAATCTGTCCATTTTGCCTCAATTATGTGTAAAAACATTCAAATAAAGAGCAGGATTCAGCCACTCAGCCTCTTGGGCCTGCCCAGCTATCCAATCAAGTCATGACTGATTTCATTGAAGACATATTCCTTCTTCCCCTCAATATTCTTTGATAGCCTTGTTATTCCCTATACCACAATAATATTCAAAGACCTCACCTTCATCAATCTCTGTGGAAGGGAGTTATAGGAACTCACATCCCTCTGCAAGCAAACATTTTTCCTTATCTCCATTTTTAAGTGAGTATCTCCTTACTTTTAAACTGTGTCTCCTTGTTCCAGTTCCTCCCAGGAGAGGAAACATCCTTTGAGCATCCACCCTGCCATGTCCCCATCGCGTTGTAAATGTTTGCATAGGATCAACTCTCATTCTTGTCAAATCAGATATTATTCAGCTGGAGAGGGTTCAGAAGAGATTTATCAGGATGTTGCCAGGAAGGGAGAGTTTGAGATATAAAAAAAAGACTGGAAAGGCTGGGACATATTTCACTGGAGTACAGCAGATTAAGGGGTGACCTCACAGAGATTTATAAAATCATGAGGGCTGTAGATAAGGTGAATGGCAGGTTCCTTTTCCCAAGTGTAGGGGGGTTTCAAGACAAGGGTGAATATTTTTAAGGTGAGAGGAGAAAGATTTAAAAAGGATATGAGGGGCAATTTCTTTTACGCAGAGAGTGGTTGTGTGTGGAATGAACTTCTAGAGGGAGTGGTAGATGCAGGTACAGTTACAACATGTAAAAAACAGATTGTTAAGTACATGAATGAGACATGTTTGGAGGGATATGGGCCCAGTGCAGGCAGATGGGACTAGTTTAGTTTGGGATTATGGTCAGCATGGATTGGTTAAACCAAAGGGTCAGTTTCCATGCTGTATGACTCTATGACTCTATTCCATGTGTACAGATCCAACCTGTTCAATCTTTCCTCTTGAGAAAACCCCCAAATAATCACAGAGTCATACAAACCTGCACAGTTACCGCCTTTGCTGTTTCAATTCGTGTAATGCTGGACATTGGAGTGCACCTGGGAAAATTAACAGTGAAATTCACAACTATTCTTGGAGGAACTGTTGGGCGAAGTTCACAACACAGAATCAGATAAGTTAGTTGTTGTTTTAAGTCTGTCCAAGCGAAAGGCTGCAGTAGTGGTTACAGTGGGTTCTTTCTTGATTATATGTTTTTGGAGATAAGTCTCTTGATTAAACTTAAAATATAAGCCATAGCTATTAATTTAACCTGGGGCAGTGTTTGTAGAGGAATAGGACAGTGTTATTTTCTGGGTCTGTAGATTGTGAAGGAGCAAAAATGGCCTTTGCAGTGATATGTACTTCTTGTCAGATGTGGGAGTTTAAAGAGAGTTTAAGGGTTACTGCGGATTATATCTGCCATAAATGCTGTTGGATGTGAATCTTTTCAGATCGAGTGGATCGGTTGGAGAGACAAATAGAAGCGATGAGGAATTTGCAACAGCAACAGTATGTGATGGATGGCAGTTATAGAAAGGGGGGTAAGTCTCAGATACAGTCATATAGATGGGTTAACTCCAGGAAGGGTAAGAGAGGTAGGCAGCTAGTGCAGAAGTCTTTTGTGGGTATACCCATTTCAAACAGGTATGCTGTTTTGGAAAATATAGGGGGTGATGGATTCTCAGGGGAACGTAGCACGAACAGCCAAGTTTCTGGTATTGAGACTGGCTCTAATGCAACGAGGGGTATGTCAGCTTCCAAGAGATCAATTGTGTTAGGAGATTCTGTAGTCAGAGGTACAGACAGACGTTTCTGTGGCCAGCAGAGAAAAAGCAGAATGGTTTGTTGTTTCCCTGGTGCCAGGAACAAGGATGTCTCGGAGAGGGTGCAGAATGTTCGCACGGGGGAGAGGGTCCAGCAGGAGGTCATTGTCCACACTGGAACCAACAACATTGGAAGGGAAAAGGTTGAGACTCTGAAGGGACATTACAGAGAGTTAGGTAGAAATTTAAAAAGGAGGTCCTCAAGGCTAGTAATATCTGGATTACTCCCAGTGCTACGAGCTAATGAGGACAGGCATAGGAGGATAGAACAGATGAATGCATGGCTGAGGAGCTGGTGTATGGGAGAAGGATTCACATTTTTGGATCATTGGAATCTCTTTTGGGGTAGAAGTGACCTGAACAAGAAGGACGGATTGCACCTAAATTGGAAGGGGACTAATATAGTGGTGGGGAAATTTGCTAGAACTGCTTGGGAGGATTTAAACTAGTAAGGTGGGGGTGTGGGACCCAGGGAGATAGTGAGGAAAGAGATCGATCTGAGACGGGTACAGCTGAGAACAGAAGTGAGTCAAACAGTCAGGGCAGGCAGGGACAAGGTAGGACTAATAAATTAAAATGCATTTATTTCAATGCAAGGGGCCTAACAGGGAAGGCAGATGAACTCAGGGCATGGTTAGGAACATGGGACTGGGATATCATAGCAATTATGGAAACATGGCTCAGGGATGGGCAGGACTGGCAGCTGAATGTTCTAGGATACAAATGCTACAGGAAGGCAAAAGAGGAGGGGGAGTGGCATTTTTGATAATACATAGCATTACAGCTATGGTAAGGGAGATATTCCTGGAAATACATCCAGGGAAGTTATTTGGGTGGAACTGAGAAATAACAAAGGGATGATCACCTTATTGGGATTGTATTATAGACCCCACAATAGTCAGAGGGAAATTGAGAAACAAACTTGTAAGGAGATCTCAGCTATCTGTAAGAATAATAGGGTAGTTATGGTTGGGGATTTTAACTTTCCAAACGTCGACTGGGATTGCCATAGTGTTAAAGGTTTAGATAGAGAGGAATTTCTTAAATGTGTACAAGACAATTTTCTGATTTAGTATGTGGATATACCTACTAGAGAAGGTGCAAAACCTGACCTACTTTTGGGAAATAAGGCAGGGCAGGTGACTGAGGTGTCAGTGGGGGAGCACTTTGGGGCCAGTGACCATAATTCTATTCATTTTAAAATTGTGATGGAAAAGGGTAGACCAGATCTAAAAGTTGAAGTTCTAAATTGGAGAAAGGCCAATTTTGATGGTATTAGGCAAGAACTTTCAAAAGCTGATTGGAGGCAGATGTTCGCAGGTAAAGGGACGGCTGGAAAATGGGAAACCTTCAGAAATGAGATAACAAGAATCCAGAGAAAGTATATTCCTGTCAGGGTGAAAGGGAAGACTGATAGGTATAGGGAATGCTGGATGACTAAAGAAATTGAGGGTTTGGTTAAGAAAAAGAAGGAAACATATGTCAGGTATAGACAGAATAGATCAAGTGAATCCTTAGAAGAGTATAAAGAAAGTAGGAGTATACTTAAGAGGGAAATCAGGAGGGCAAAACGGGGACATGAGATAGCTTTGGCAAATAGAATTAAGGAGAATCCAAAGGGGCTTTACAAATATATTAAGGACAAAAGGGTAACTAGGGAGAGAATAGGGCCCCTCAAAGATCAGCAAGGCCTTTGTGTGGAGCCACAGAAAATGGGGGAGATACTTAATGAATACTTTGCATCAGTATTTACTGTGGAGAAGGATATGGAAGATATAGACTGTAGGGAAATAGATGGTGACATCTTGCAAAATGTCCAGATTACAGAGGATGAAGTGCTGGATGTCTTGAAAAGATAAAGGTGGATAAATCCCCAGGACCTGATCAGGTGTACCCGAGAACTCTGGGAAGCTAGAGAAATGATTGCTGGGCCTCTTGCTGAGATATTTGTATCATCGATAGTCACAGGTGAGGTGCCGGAAGACTGGAGGTTGGCAAACATGGTTCCATTGTTTAAGAAGCGCAGTAAAGACAAGCCAGGGAACTATAGACCTGTGAGCCTGACCTCGGTGGTGAGAAAGTTGTTGGAGGGAATCCTGAGGGAATCCTGAGGGACAGGATGTACATGTATTTGGAAAGGCAAGGACTGATTTAGGATAGTCAACATGGCTTTGTGCGTGGGAAATCATGTCTCACAAACTTGATTGAGTTTTTTGAAGAAGTAACAAAGAAGATTGATGAGGGCAGAGCAGTAGATGTGATCTATATGGACTTCAGTAAGGCTTTCAACAAGGTTCCCCATGGGAGACTGATTAGCGAGGTTAGATCTCATGGAATACAGGGAGAACTAGCCATTTGGATACAAAATTGGCTCAAAGATAGAAGACAGAGGGTGGTGGTGGAGGGTTGTTTTTCAGACTGGAGGCCTGTGACCAGTGGAGTGCCACAAGGATCGGTGCTGGGCCCTCTACTCTTTGTCATTTACATAAATGATTTGGATGCGAGCATAAGAGGTACAGTTAGTAAGTTTGCAGATGACACCAAAATTGGAGGTGTAGTGGACAGCGAAGAGGGTTACCTCAGATTACAACAGGATCTAGACCAGATCAGCCAATGGGCTGAGAAGTGGCAGATGGAGTTTAATTCATACAAATGCGAGGTGCTGCATTTTGGGAAAGCAACTCTTAGCAGGACTTAGACACTTAATGGTAAGGTCCTAGGGAGTGTTGCTGAATAAAGAGACCTTGGAGTGCAGGTTCATAGCTCCTTGAAAGTGGAGTTGGAGGTAGATAGGATAGTGAAGGTGGTGTTTGTTATGCTTTCCTTTATTGGTCAGAGTATTGAGTACAGGAGTTAGGAGATCTTGTTGCAGCTGTACAGGATATTAGTTAGGCCACTGTTGGAATATTGCGTGCAATTCTGGTCTCCTTCCTATCAGAAAGATGTTGTGAAACTTGAAAGGGTTTAGAAAAGATTAAGAAGGATGTTGCCAGGGTTGGAGGATCTAAGCTACAGGGAGAAGCTGAACAGGCTGGGGCTATTTTCCCTGGAGCGTTGGAGGCTGAGGGGTGACCTTATAGAGGTTTACAAAATTATGAGGGGCATGGATAGGATAAATAGACAAAGTCTTTTCCCTGGGGTCGGGGAGTCCAGAACTAGAGGCATAGGTTTAGAATGAGAGGGGAAAGATATAAAAGAGACCTAAGGGGCAACTTTTTCACACAGAGGGTGGTACGTGTATGGAATGAGCTGCCAGAGGATGTGGTGGAGGCTGGTACAATTGCAACATTTAAGAGGCATTTGGATGGGTATATGAATAGGAAGGGTTTGGAGGGATATGGGCCGGGTGCTGGCAGGTGGGACTAGATTGTATTGGGATATCTGGTCAGCATGGACAGGTTGGACCGAAGGGTCTGTTTCCATGCTGTACATCTCTGTGACTCTATGCTGTATGAGATGTACAGCATGGAAACAGACCTTACAGTCCAACTCATTTTTGCTGACAAGGTATCCAAAATTAATCTAGCCCCATTTTCCAGCATTTGACGCATATCTCTTTAAACCCTTCCTATTCATATAGCGATCCAGCCACTTTTAAATTTTGTAAATATACCACTCTCTGCCACTTCCTCTCGCAGCTCATTACATACAGTGATAAAGTTACACCTTAGGTCCCTTTTAAATCTTTCCACTGTCACCTTAAACCTGGGCCCTCTAGTTCTGGACTCTCCCATGCTAAGGAAAATACCTTGTCTAATTACCCTATCCATACCCTTCATGATTTTATAAACCTATATAAGCTCATCCCTCAGCCTCCGATGCTCCAGGGAAAACAGCCCCAGTCTCTTCAGCCTCTCTCTGTAGCTCAAACCTGCCAATCCTGGTAACCTTCTTGTAAATCTTTTTAGAATCCTTTCAAGTTTCACAACATCCTTCCGATAAGAGGGAGACCAGAATTGTACGCAATATTCCAAAAGTGGCCTAACCAGTATTCTGGACAGTCACTACATGATCTCCCAACCCGTATACTCAATGCTCATCCCAGAAATTAGTCCTGTGAACTTACTCTTTAACACAAGCCTTATCTCTGCAAAGTTATGGTTCTAAAAGGTTAATGTTCATGTTAAATTGGTTACACCCATGGGGCTGATGTCACATGCACTCCTTTGGTGGAGACAATGTGTTCTACTGCACAAGATCTCTACAATCTTAGTTATTGTAAGATAATTATTTATGTAAGTTAATTAGTAATTATGATGAAATGTATTTCTGCTTATGGCTTTCATAAAACTTCTTGCTATCTGAGAACAATGCCATCTCTATAGATATTCCCCTGGTATGTATCCTCTATCACTAATCACCGGATAGACCTAAGACAAAGCAAAATCAAAAAAAGATTGGTGGCCAGCAATTTTTCAGACAAACTGTGCCTTGTACTACCTATATTAATACCACCCCAGGAGTGGTCATCTGGGAAAATACCATAACTCTAACCTCTAAAATTCATTCATGATTTAAGCCAAGAATTAAATTTAGTGATGCTGGTTATAGAGGAAATTACAGAGAAACTAATTGTGCTTTGCTACTGGGCTGTTTCTTATCTCGATAACAATGCTCTTCCACTGTTGAGACATTAATGGCCTAGGAAGAATAATATTTAAATTTTATCCACACTTCGGATGATGTGATGTACATCATTGACTAATCCTAACTTTAAGCCCTAATTAAAACAGCTTGTGGTTTCAACAAGATAAGATAATTACAATTTAAAATGAGGATTAATGGAGACCACTCACATGCTAATCAGTATAGGGAGTCTACAATTCTCTACAATATATCCCAAGGGATCATAACAAACAGATTGAAATTCAAGAGACCATTGCCATTTCTTAATTACTTACAGAACTATCCTGAAGTCATGACCTTTAGAATTCCCTGCAACTGCACACTGTTATAGCCTCCTTACTAAATTATATTCCATCTCATACAAAGCTTCTTATTGTTCATTTTCTTTTGCATTACACTATGTTGATAAAAGCAGATAACACAGCTCTTAATACAATAAGAAACAGCCCAGTAGCAAAGCACAATTAGTTTCTCTGTAATTTCCTCTATAACCAGCATCACTAAATTTAATTCTTGGCTTAAATCATTAATGAATTTCAGAGGATAGAGTTATGGTATTTTCCCAGATGACCACTCCTGGGGTGGTATTAATATAGGTAGTACAAGGCACAGTTTGTCTGAAAAATTGCTGGCCACCAATCTTTTTTTGATTTTGCTTTGTCTTGGGTCTATCCGGTGATTAGTGATAGAGGATACATACCAGGGGAATATCTATAGAGATGGCACTGTTCTCAGATAGTGTAATAATAGCTCCGACTTTAGTTAAACTGAGGCAAAAAGAATCATTGGTGTGTGCAAGCACTCCCCCCATGATGTTGAAAGTTTAACCATCACATTTTTAACCCAATCCAAAAAAATCATGTAATTAAAAAAATGATTTTTTTTCAGGTAAACATTGAGCATTAGAAGTAATCAGTTTTTCTGCTTTCAAATCCCTCCTTGGCTCACTTCCCATTAGCTCTGTAATCTCTTCAAGCTCCGAACCTTCCATGATCTCAATATTCCTTCAATGGTGGCTTCGTTCACATCAAGATTTTCTTCAGCTTACCATTTGTGACTATGTCTTCAGATGCCTTGATCCTAAGCTCTGGAATTTCCTTCTTAATCCACTCAGCCTGTTTCTTTCTTCCTTGAAAACCATACTTAAAAACAATCTAAATAGCTTGCCATAAACTGTGTATCTCATATCCTTAAGTAGCTTGCCATAAACTGTGTGGAGATGGGACTGGCTTCCCTGGGCTGAACTTTACATTTTATTGACTGACTCCAAGTTGCAACAAATTTTATCGAGGCTTTCTCACCTCAAGGACTTGAGTTTTCTTGACGTATCTTATCAAACATGCCTCATTAACGAACATGCCTCATGCCTTCCTTGGCACCTCTCATATCAGATTATTGGTCCCATCTGACAAGATGCTTTTCTCAGAACAACTCACCATTCAATGGATATCCCTTTTACAGACGCACCATAGAAACCATACTATCTGCGTGCACAACTGCTCTGCCAGCACCGTAAGAAACTCCAGAAGGTTGGGTGCGCAGCCCAGACCATCGCAGAAGCCAACCTCCCATCCGTGGACTCTATTTACTCTTATTACCGCAGAAAGGTTGCAACATCCCATCAAAGACCCATCCCACCCTGGTAATGCTCTCCTACGATTTCTTCCATCAAGCAGAAGATATAAAAGATTGAATGCACACAGCAACAGGTTCAAGAACAGCTTCTTCCCTGCTGTTGTTAGACAGATAAATGGACTCTCTAACTTTGAGTAATGCTGATCCAGCATTGTGCACCTCCTGTGTGGTTTATGCCTCACTCTGTCCATGCATCCTATGATCTGTTTTTCCTTGCTTATTATGATTTGCCTGTACTGCTCGCAAACAAAGCTTTTCAGTGAACTTAGGTACACGCAAGAATAAATACATCAAATCAAATCAGAACTCACAGACGCCCTCATGCCATCATTAAAAGGCTGTTATGTGCCTGGAGAAGTACTGTCAGTCTGGATCTGCCTTGCATGGTTCCTGCCATGTGCCCTAGACATGGCAGACAGGGGGAAATCTGTACCCACCTTCTGAAGGCTCTGCTGAATGGAGTGATGTAGACACAGGACTTCCATTTCCCCAAGACTAGCAGTGGGGGCCATAGCACCAGACCAAGCCAGCCTGCTCTGAGTTTACCACCTGGTTCATTGCAGTCTCAGCCAGTTAGAGCTATATTGCAGCTCAAGCAACAGTCAAGAAGCTTGACATCATCCATGACAAATTAACCCTCTTGATTGGGACCACATCCACAAGCACTCTCTATCATCAATGTTCAGGTGCAGCAGTGTGTACTATCTACAACATGCATTGCACATATTCACCAAAGGTGCTTATATAGCACCTTCCAAACCTAAGACCGCATCTATCAGGAAGGGCAAAGCAGTAGATATATGGGAACACCAGCACCTGCAAGTACCCCTCCAAGACAGTGACCACCCTTACTTGAAAATATTTTGCCATTCCTTCACTGTCACTGGTAAAAATATGGAATTCCCTCCCTAAGGACATTGTGAGTCAACCTACAGCATATTGACTGCAGTGATTCAAGAAAGCAGCTCACTACCATCTTCTCAAGGGCAACTAGGAACAGGCAACAAATGCTGACCAACCAGTGATGCCTACATCCCACAAGTGAATAAAACAAAAAAAAACAAGGTATAAACAATTCAGGGTAGCTGTTCTCTCTTGTCTTTTCTATTTAGATTATATTTCTTTATATTAGTTCAAATAATTTCTCGTAATGTTGCTATGGCTTCAATTTGGATCAACATGCTAAAAACATATTAGATTCAATCTTTATGGTGGAGGATACATTGAACATTCCATTAACACTAAAGAGTACAAGGGAGGAATTTAGTACTATCGCCATTGTTAGAGAAGTAGTATTAGCCAAAGTAATGGGGCTTAAGGCAGATAAGTCCCCTGGCCCTGATGGCTTGCATCCTAGGATCTGAAAAGATGTAGCTATAGAGATAGTGGACACGTTGGTTGTAATTTTCTAAAAATCGTTGGATTCTGGAAATACCATAGGATTGGGCACGTGCTAATGTGACACTGCTATTCAAAATGTGACGGAGGCAAAAAGCAGGTAGCTATAGGCCGATTAGCCTAACATCTATTCTTGGAAAAACATCCTCCAAGGTGGACTTCGGGACAGGCAGCAATGAAAAGTGGCTGAGCAGAGGCTGATAGCTAAGCTCCAGACCCATATGGAGGCCCTCAACCGGGACCTTGGGTTCATGTCACATTACAGGTGACCACCATTGCACTATACACACACACAGACACTCCTACACACACACACACACACACACACACACACACAGACAGACACACACAGGCACTCCTATACACACACATACACACGGACACACAAATGCTCAGACACGCACACAGACACACACACACCCTTACAGACACACACACTCCCACACTCACACAGGCATCCTCTCAGAGACTTAGACCACTCTACACTCATGCACACACATATACACACTCTCTCACAGACACTCACAACCCCCCACCCCGACACACACACAAACCCACACTCACAGAATGCACCCCCTCACAGACTTAAGACACTCTACACTCACTACACACACATATACACTCTCTCTCACACTCACAACCCCCAACCCAGACAGACACATATACCGACAGACACAAAGACCCACATGCACACATATATTTTGTGGGGTGAATTTGTGCTTGCAGAGTTACATTGCACTTTGCTCAAAAACTGCATGAATTCATGTAAAACTCTGTTATCTCACTTTTTAGATTAGAGTCAATCTAAACATCGTGGCATAGACAGGGGGCTAACACCTTCAACATATTGTCTAGCTAACACCCATTGTTACAGCTAACCTGAGAATGCAACTTTTAAAAAAAGGTTTTGTGATTTACATGTGAAAGAAGTGAAACTATCATGGTATTTGAACAGATGAAAGACAATCAAGGTATTTTTCAATGTATATTTTTAGTTACATCACACTGTAAATTTTTGCTATTAATTCTGTGTCTTACAATTATATCCTCCACAATCACCTGATGAAGGAGCGGCGCTCTGAAAGCTAGCGCTTCCAATTAAACCTGTTGGACTATAACCTGGTGTTGTGTGATTTTTAACTTTGTCCACCCCAGTCCAACACCGGCATCTCCAAATCATGGAAAAATATTGGAATCAATTATTCAGGAAGTAATAGCCGAACATCAGAAAAATCCTAATCTAATCAAGCAGAGACAGCATGGCCTCATGAAAAGGGAATAAGGTCTAACTAATGTATCAGAGTATTCTAAGGGAGTTCCAAACAGAGTAGATAGAGGGGAACTAGTAGATGCATTGTATGCAGACTTCCAGATGGTGATTGACAAGGTAACTTGCAAAAAAAGTCAAGCCGTAAGATAACAGCTAATGGTGTTGGTGTAGTATATTGGCATGGTAGAGAATTGACTCATGGACATGAAATAGCGAGTGTGGATAAGGGCTTCTTTTTCAGGTTGGGGAACTGTGACCAATTGCTTTCACAGAGATTAATGCTGGGACTGTTTATAATATGTATTAATAATTTGTAGGAAGGAAATTAATGAATGGTAACTAACTTTGCAAATGACACAAAAGATAAGTGGAAAGGTGGGTTAGGAGAGGGATACAAACAGTTTACAGAGATAGGTTAAGTAAGTGGGCAAGAAAATGGCTAATGGAGGGTAATGTGGAAAGTAGGAAATTGTTCTTTGGGAGGGACAACAAAAAACTGCAACTCAAAAGGACTTGGGGATACTTGTGCAGGAAACACAGAAAGCCAGCACACAGGTGCAGCTGGTATTCAGGAACGTTAATGGAATCTTAGCTCTTATTTCAAGCGGTTTGAGGAAGGAGGTCTTACTGCATCGGTACAAGGTGCTGGTGAGACCACATCTGAAGCACTGTGAGCAGTTTTGATCTTCTAATTTAAGGAAAGATACCATTTCATTGCAGGCACTTCAGAGAAGGTTCACTAGGAAGATTCCTGTTACGGAGAGATTGTCTTATGAGCAAAGCTAAACAGGTTGAGACTCTACTCACTCAAGCTTAGAAGGATGAGAGGTGATATCATTGAAACATATTGGATTCATAAGGCACTGGACAGGGTAAGTGCTGAGAGCATGTCTCCTCGAGCTGAGGACCAGAAAGCTGAGCCTCAAAGGTAAGGGGCACCAATTTAAGATTGAAATGGGGAAGAATCTATTCTCTCAGAAAGCTTTGAGTCTTTGATACTTCTTGCTAGAAAGAGCTGTGTGGGCAGAGCCTTTGTGTATGTCTATGACAGAGAAAGAATTAAAATTCAAATTAGATTTTATTGTCACATGTACTCAAATACAGAAGTAAAGTGTTCAAAATTGCATTTCTCTGTCATCATCTCAGTTACAAAAACCCAAATTTAAAAGAAAAATCTTCAGTACAAAAACCAAAACAACCATCTAAGATAGAAAAACAAGAATTTTTAAAAATGCAGAAATATGAAAACAACGAGCCACGAAGAAATGGGGAAAAGTCCAGATCCAGAAGTCTTATCTCCATAAGGTAGCCTTATGTCTGAAAGGTAAGCCTTGCGTCTCAGTGGTGCTGCCATGGCAGAGCCTCCGAACGCATTCCTGCAAACCCTTGGAGCTTGCTCCCACTGTTGCAACAGACCCTTGGAAATCTCTCCCCCAGACCCTCAGACCTCACTCCATCCGCAAGCATAGGCCACGAGAACTCACTCCCACAGGCCCCCAGAACTCACTCCCACTGGCCCCTGGAACTCACTCCCACAGGCCCCTGGAACTCACTCCCACAGGCCCCCGGAACTCACTCCCACAGGCCCCCGGAACTCACTCCCACAGGCCCCCGGAACTCACTCCCACAGGCCCCCGGAACTCACTCCCACAGGCCCCCGGAACTCACTCCCACAGGCTTCTGGAACTTACTCCCACAAGCTCCTGGAATTCAATCCCATAAGCCCCTGGAATTCACTCCCACAGGCCCCTGGATATCACTACCACAGGCCCCTGGACTCACTCCCACAAGCTCCTGGAACTCACTCCCACAAGCCCCTGGAACTCACTCCCACAGACTCCTGAACTTCAATCCCACAAGCCCCCAGAATTAGCTCCCACAGGCCCCTGGAACTCACTCCCACAGACACCTGAAATTCAATCCCACAAGCCCCCAGGATTAACTCCCACAGGTCCCTGGAAATCACTCCCACAGGCCCCTGGAACTCACTCCCACAGGCTCCTGAAACTCACTCAAACAGGTCCCGGAACTCACTCCCACAGACCCCCGGAACTCATTCTCACAGGTCCCCGGAATTCATTCCCACAGGCCCCTGGAATTCATTCCTGCAGGCTCCTGGAACTCATTCCCACAGCGCCCGGACCCCACTCACACAGGCCCCTGAAACATGCTCCCAAAGGCCTCAGGAACTCACTCTTTAAGTCTGTTGCTATTGCTGCTGAAGCCTGGAACATGTGGTCCCTGACTTGTTGCTGTCTTTCATCATCAGAGAATCAAGGATTATGGGGAAAGGATAGGAAAGTGGACTTGAGGAATGTCGGATCAGCCATGATTTGATTTAATGGCTGAGAAGCTCGAGGGGCCAAATGGCCGACTCCAGTTCCTATCTCTATGGTGTCATAGATCGGTGAAAGGCATAAAATTTATGTGTACTACATCTATCTCTAAAAGGAAAACTCATGTGTTTTGGATTTTGGGACAAAACCCTATCCCAAATGCATTAACTGCACAATAGCAACCTTTAGAATCTATGTAGCAGAGAATAAACTAGATTACGATACAAACAAATATATAACATTGATGCTACAAATACATAGCGGAGCAAAAATGTAACAGTGAGACAAATAAAAATTGTAGATTTTTAAAAAATCTCATCTGAATGTATTGTTTGAGCTGATCAAGATAATTGCAGCTAGTTTTTCTTTTTAAGTTGATTTACATTGTGGCCAATACAGAATCTGAGAAGAGGAACTCCAGGTTTGTTGTAAGAGTTTAAAAACAAATGGTGTTTGTTAATGGTCAAAACAGCCTTTGTTATATCTTTAATGGCTGTTTATGTCTTGCAAGCTTGCATGTTGCTCAGACAATGTTGCTGACCTTAAGTACAAGAGCTAGTCAGAAAATCTTTAGAACTTTAAGAACAACTTTCAGACCTTGATATAGAATAGTCACGGCACAGTTTTCCTGACACAGTACTGACCCCACGATAATATGTGCAGATGCTAACCTGTTCGGCTTGTCATCCTTATTTGGCTTGAAACACAATACTTTGTCAAATTTGCTATCTATAAATATTTGACCTGAAATATCCTTATAAGATGCCCAGCCTTGAGCACTCTGAAGCACAGTTGTGGACAAACTCTGTATCACAAGTTTACAAGAATGCGCACTCATTTTTTAAAACAAATAGGAACAACATTTTGATAGACCTGAATGTGTAATAATTTAACCCCATCATATTTTTCTTTGCATAACAGTGCCTTTCAGCTGGATATCTTCTTCTGCTGCTCGAATTTGATGTTGTTATCTACAGAGGCAATATCATTTCATTCAGAGTTGCATAGCATTGTTGCATCATAATGTACAAATATTTCATGAATTTATTTTTAATTTGAAAATAGTACATTGCACTTTTACAAAACAAGTCACCTTGTTTTGAACATCTGAATTAGAATATAGAACATAGAACAGTACAGCACAGTACAGGCCCTTCGGCCCTCAATGTTGTGCTGACCTTTAATCCTACTCTAAGATCAAACTAACCTACATACCCTTCATTTCACTATCATCCATGCGCATATCCAAGAGTCGCTTAAATGTCCCTAATATATCAGACTCTACTACCACCAGTGCATTTCACGCACCCATCACTGTCTACGTAAAGAACCAACCTCTGACATCTCCCCAAATCTTCCTCCAATCACTTTAAAATTATGCCCCCTCGTGATAGCCTTTCTGCCCTGGGAAAAAAATCTCTGGCTATCCATTCTATCTATGCCTCTCATCATCTTGTACACCTCTATCAAGTCACCTCTCATCCTTCTTCACTCCAATGAGAAAAGCTCTAGCTCCCTCAACCTTTCTTCATAAGATATGCCCCCCAGTCCAGGCAGCATCCTGGTAAATCTCCTCTGCACCGTCTCTAAAGCTGCCACATCCTTCCTATAGTGAGACGACAAGAACTGGACAAATATTCCAAATGTGTTCTAACCAGAGCTCTATAGAGCTGCAGCATAACCTCGTGGCTCTTAAACTCAATCCCCTTGCTAATGAAAGCCAGCATACCATAGGCCTTCTTAACAAACCTATCAACTTGGGTGGCAACTTTGAGGGATCTATGGACATGGACCCGCAGATCCCTCTGTTGCTCCACAGTGCCAAGAATCCTGTCTCTAACCCTATACAGATGAACCTCGATTATCCGAACAAAATGGGTGGACACTATTTCGTTCAGATAATCGATTATTCAGTTAATTGATTAAATGCCTTTCCTCTGGGGCTCAGAGTTTTTAAAGTCTGTTCCCCGTTCAGGAGATGAGGCAGCAGCACACCGCGGGTGAGCCCCTGTTCTCCATACCCCCAAACCCCAGTCCTACACCACCCCTGCCTGGCTCCCGCCCCCGTCCAGCCCCTGCCCCCCCCACCCCTGTCCAATACCACTCCCCCACCTGGCCCCTACCCCGTCCAACACAGCGCCCTGCCCGCCCCCGCAACCCCCTGCAACACCTTCATTTTGGAAGGTCAAATTTGAATACAGAGTACACTGGAACCTCGATTATCCGAATACCAATTATCCGAAAATCAGATTATCCGAAGGAGATCTCGAGGTCCTGACAGAAACATTGCATCAAAGACGTGTGTCCAACACTGATCGTGTCTTTTGTTTACAGTGATTAAAAGTGCTGCCGAGAACAGTCTTGGACTGATGGGAGCGCAGACACCATCTCTAAATGACTGACCTCCCAGCCCCTCTCTCTCTCTCCCCACACTTTCCCTGGAGTTCTACAGAGGGGTGTACCCTAAACCCTCCCCTTCCCCAGATAATCTCTCCAACATTGTCCTGTAGAGGGCAGAGGTGGAACCTGTCAAAACATTGCAGTAAAAGGTTGTGGCTGTGTGTATGAGCGCGCGTTATTTGGAGACTCACCACTCCACCCCCAAAAGGCAGTAGCAGCAGCAGTACAGTCTTGTTGTTGAAGTCCAGTCTGGCTGGCCCGGAGAGGAGGCGGGGGTGGATGGGGGTGAGGATAGGTGCGGACTGGGATAGTGCGGGGGAGTAGGGGTGGGGGCGGACAGGGGGGCATTGTTGGGGGTGGACGGGGGGCAGGCAGGGGCGGTGTTGAATGGGATTCGGGGGGGCGGGCAGTGGGGCACTGTTGGATGGTGTTTGGGGGGCGGGCGAGCGGGTGGTGTTGGGGACAGACAGGGGCTTGCAAGCGCTGTGCTGCTGCTAGTCTCCTGAATGGGGTGCAGACTTAATACAAAACTCTGAGCCTCAGAGGAAAGGCATTGAATTGATTAAATGAATAACAAATTATCTGAATGGAATAATGCCCGCCCATCTCGTTCGGGTAATCAAGGTACCTCTGTATCTCAATAAAACATATAATCAAGAAAGGACGCAATCTATTCACTACTGCAGACTTACTGTGAGGCCACACTTAAAATATTCACTTATTCAATTATCTGCTATTGTGCTGTGACCTCTCCCAAACAGTTTTCTCCAAGATCAGCTGTGAATTTCACTGTTTGTTAGTTTTCTCAGGCACACTCCGATGTCCAGCAATACATGAATTCAAACAGCAAAGGCAGTAACTGTGCAGGTTCACTGCTGTCTTAGTTAGCAATTTGGGTTTCTTTCTCTCTCTCTCTTTCTCTCCTGCACTGACTTCACCATGCAAGATTTATAAGGATGTTGCCAGGGTTGGAGGATTTGAGCTATAGGGAGAGATTGAATAGGCTAGGGCTGTTTTCCCTGGAGGACGGAAGCTGAGGGGTGACCTTATAGAGGGACATAAAATCATGAGGGACATGGATAGGATAAATAGACAAAGTCTCTTCCCTGGGGTAGGGTGGGGGAATCCAGAAGTAGACGGCATAGGCTTAGAGTGAGAGTGTAAAGATACAAAAGAGACCTACAGGGCAACTTTTTCACGCAAAGGGTGGTATCTGTATGGAATGAACTGCCAGAGGAAGTGGTGGAGGCTGGTACAATTGCAACATTTAAAAGGCTTCTGGATGGGTATATAAATAGGAAGGGTTTGGAGGGATATGGGCCAGGTGCTGGCAGGTGGGACTAGATTGGGTTGGGATATCTGGTTGGCATGACACTTTGACCCTTTAATAATTTAGTTACGTACAGTGATTAGGAAAGCATTGGAGTCTTTTATATCCCACCTAACAAAAACACACTTAGTGGAAGATGTGACATCCAGCCCTCATGGTTTTGAAGAAAAATGAAGTGAGCCAGTTGAAGAGAAAAAAAAGAGCAAGGGAAATTCTAAGGATGATAGAGGTGGTAATATTTTTAGACATATCACAAGGAAAAGCCAATAAAGCTGGTTTGGCATGAGAACTTGATGAAGGTTTTGGTGAAAGACCAGAGAGATGTAGATCAAGTGGGAGAAAGAGAATAGCAATGTTAGACAACTTGATCTGGAAAATGAGAAATTCTACAAGCAACTGAAGAAAAAAGCAGAAGATTGCGAGGAATGAAGAAATATACAGAAGACATGTCCTTAGAGAGATCACTGATGTCACGCTCTCTCGTTGCATATGGTCATTGCCTGACACTATGGGAATTGATTTAGCTCAGTTGTCTGTATTGTTGGTTTCAGTCAAGATTAGAGTGGTGCTGGAGAAGCACAGCAGGTCAGACAGCACCCGACGAGCAGGAAAATTGACATTTCTGGCAAAAGCCCTTCATCAGATTGATGGTTTACAGAGCAGTGTGATGCCAACAGCGTGGGTTCAATTGCCATCACTGCTTTGAGGTTACCATGAAGGACTCTCCTTCTCAACCTCACCTGAGGTCTGGTGGCCTTCAGGTTAAATCACCACCAGTCACTTCTCTCTAATAAGAGACTAGTCCCTATGGTCTGGTAAGATTCTGGCGACTCAACACAATTGTGGCTGCAATAGTATTTGCGACTAACTAATCCAAGTCTGAATGCTGACCAGATCTTGTGGTATACAAATATAGATCAGTACAGTATCAGGTAAATCCCTGCAGATTCTGCTTGCAAATCAAAAATTTAGTTGTACTTTGGCATGTTTTTGGAAGGAAACCTTTGAAAATCCAATGTCCAATGAAGCAGCAGGAGTAGTGAGAGCATGATCCGGGGGCTGCCGGAAAGGGAGATTTTCCTGTTAATTACATATCTTGTGAATAGGTGGAGCGAAAGCTCAAAGGAGCAGAAGCAGACTTGGGGACTGCTGGATACGTGACCTGATATATTTGGGCTGTTGCTGAACCCAAGACACTATACATGTAGTGTCTCCCACTCATTGTCCTCCTCTAACGATAAAAAAGGACCCTGTGTGGAGGGTTGGTAAGGTACGTTTTTTTTTATTTATTCAATCTCTCTTGGCAATTTAGACCAGAGGGGATGGAGGTTAGAGCAGTTGCGTGTTCCTCTTGCAGGATGTTGGAGGTAAGGGTCACCATTGCTGTCCCTGCTGAGTTCGCCTACAAGAACTGCACTCCAACTCCAACTCCTCACTGACTGCTTTAGGGAACTGGAGCTGGAGCTGGAGCTGGAGGAACTTCGGATCATTCACAAGGTTGAGGTCGTGAGAGAGAGGAGTTATAGGGGGGTAGTCACACCTAAATTACAGGAGAGAGGTAGCTGGGTGACCATCAGGAGAGGGAAAGGGAATAGGCAGTCAGTACAGGGACTCTCTGTGGCCGGTCTCCTCAATAATAAGTATATTGCTGGGGCGGGGACCAACCAGGGGAAAGCCACAGTGGCCAGGTCTCTGGCACTGAGCCTGGCTCTGTGGCTCAGAAGAGAAAAGGGGAGAAGAGGAGAGCGATAGTGATAGGAGATTCAATTGGGAGAGGAACAGACAGGAGATTCTGTGGTCGCTAACGAGACTCTCGGATGATATGTTGCCTCCCAGGTTCCAGGTCAGGGATGTCTCGGATTGAGTCTACAGGATTCCTAAGGGAGAGGGTGAGCAGCCAGAAGTCATGGTACACGTCGGTAACAATGACATAGGTAGGAAAAGGGATGAGGACCTAAAAGTTGAATATAGGGAGTTAGGTTGGAAGCAAAAAGGCAGGAAAAGCAGAGTAGTAATCTCAGGATTGCTACCAGTGCCGTAGGTTGGTGGGGCTAGGAACAGAGGGTGAGTGCAGATGAACACGTTGCTGCAGGGCTGGTGAAGAAGGGAGGGCTTCAGATACATGGATCATTGGGACCTTCTGGGGAAAGTGATATCTGTACAAGAAGGACAGGTTGCACCTGAACTGGAAGGGCACCAATTTCCTGGGCGGGACATTTGCTAGAGCTCTTTGAGATGGCTTAAACTAGATTGGCAGGGGGTTGGGAGCCAGAGCTATGGATCAGATGATGGAGTAGGTAGTGATCAGGCAGATACAGCATGCAGAGAGTCTGTGAGAAGGGATAGACAGTTGATAGGGCAAAGTTGCAGTCAATGTGATGGGTTGAAGTGTGTCTCTATTAACACAAAAAGTATCAGGAATAAGGGTGATGAACTTAGAGCATGGATCAAGACTTGAAACTATGATGTTGTGGCCATTACGGAGACTTGGATATAACAGGGGCAGGAATGGCTGTTGGATGTTCCAGGGTTTAGATGTTTTGAAAGGAATAGGGAGGAAGGTAAAAGAGGTGGAGGAGCAGCATTACTAATCATGGATAGTATCACAGTGGAGGTCGTTGAGGAGGGTTTGTCCACAGAGTCAGTATGGGTGGAAGTCAGAAACAAGAAAGAAGCGGTCAATTTATTGAGAATTTTCTACATGCTCCTCAATCACAACAGAGAAACGGAGGAGCAGATTGGGAGGCAGATTTTGGAAAGGTGCAGAAATAACAGGGTTGTTGTCATGGGTGAGTTTAACTTCCCTAATATTGATTGGAACGTCCTTAGTTCAAATAATTTGGATGGAACAGTTTTTGCCAAGCGTGTCCTGGAAGGATTCCTGACTTAATATGTAGATAGGTCAATGAGAGGGGAGGCCACATTGGATTTGGTGCTTGGCAATGAACCAGGCAGGTGTCAGATCTCTTGGTGGGAGAGCATTTCGGTGATAGTGATCACAACTCCCTGACCTTACTATACTCATGGAGAGGGATAGGAGCATACAGTATGGGAAAGTATTTAATTGGGGGAGGGGGAATTACAATGCTATTAGGCCGAAACTAGGGCACCAAAATTGGAAACATATGTTCTCAGGGAAATGCACGAAAGAAATGTAGAGGTTGTTTAAGGAGTACTTGCTGACAGTGCTGGACAGGTTTGTCTCACTGAAGCAAGGGAACGATTGTAGAGTGAAGGAACACTCGGTAACAAGGGATGTGGAAGACCTAGTCAAGAGGAAGAAGGAAGCTTACTTAAGGTTGAGGAGGCAAGAACCAGGCAGGGCTCTAGATGGTTACAGGATAGACAGGAAGGAACTGAAGAATGGACTTAGGAGAGCTAGAAGGATGCATGCAAAAACTTTAGTGGGGAGGACTGAGGAAAACCTTAAGGCAGTGTACACTTATGTGAGGAACAAGAGGATGGCCAGATTGGGTGAAGGGCCATTCAGGGATAGAGTAGGGAACTTGTGCCTGGAGTCGGAGGAGTTAGGGGAGGTCCTTAATGAATACTTTGCTTCTGTTTTCACTACTGAGAGGGAAATTAGCATTTGTGAGAACAGCATGAGACAGGTTGATATGCTCAAACAAGTTCTTCTTAAGAAGGAGGGTGTGCTGAATATTTTGAAAAACATAAAGATAGATAAATACCCTGGACAAGACGGGATATGCCCAAGGTTACTACAGGAAGTGGGGGAAGAGGTTGCTGCACCTTTGCCAATGATCTTTGCATCCTCACTGTCCACTGAGGTATTGCCAGATGATGTGAGGGTGACAAATGTTATTCCCTTGTTCAAGAAAGGGAATAGGAATAATCCTGGGAATTATAGATCAGTCAGTCTTAAGTCTGTGGTGGGGAAGTTTATTGGAGAGGATTCTGAGAGACAGGATTTATGATTACTTGAAAAACCATAGTTTGATTAGAAAATGTCAGCATAGCTTTGTGAATGGAAGGTCATCACAAACCTTACCGAAATTCTTTGAGGACGTGACAAAGTACATTGAAGGTAGGACAGTGGATGTAGTATACATGGATTTTAGCATAAGGTTCCCCATGGTAGGCTCATTCAGAAAGTAAGAAGGCATGGGATACAGGGAAACTTGGCTGTCTATATACAGAATTGGCTGGCCCATAGAAGACAGAGGGTAATGGTAGATGGAAAGTATTCAGCCTGGAGCTCAGTGACCAGTGATGTTCCACAGGAATCTGTTCTGGGACTTCTGCTCTTTGTGATTTGTGCACTATTATGTTTGGAGGATGCCCTGTAAGCATCACTGGCACCCCCACTCTCTCCCTAAAGTTAGTGCCCTTAGCTTTCTTTTTTTAACACATGGATTTGAAAACCCACTGGTCTTCTCCCCAGAGCCCCTTGCCTTCCTAAGCTCACCAAATCCTGTCTCAGTGGCACCCAGTCGTGAGCTCTGACATTGTGATGTCTGCTGGAGCGGTCAGCCAATCAGATTGCATGGCAGCTCCAGCGGGTGGGGTGGGATATCCTTCCACTGAGGGCAGCAAGTCCCATTCAGCTGGGAGTGGCATGTGATTGTGATGCTGGCCTGTTGGTTAGCCAGCGACGTCCCTTCAGGGGGGTAGAATTGGGGGTGGGAGGTGAGTTATCCTCAACCCTGTAAAATGCTGCCCTACAACTTATAACTTTCTAGATTTTGGATATCCGCATTTCAGTTCCACTAACAAAAACACTGCAGGTGTTTTCCTAAAAAAAACCTCTACTTATTGCTATGTTGAATAATCTTTTATGTTTGGAGAATGCAGTGTTTTACCATTACCATTCTAGCGCTGAGTTCTTCTGCTTCTGACAAGCACATCCTACCTATTTAATATGATGCTTCCTGTTCTGGCAGCTAACCATTTAGATTAGAGTGGTCAAGCACCACTCTAATCTAGACTCTGGTTTCCAGCATCTGCAGTCATTGTTTTTACCTAGCTAACCATTTATCTTGACCTATGCTCTTGAATCATAGAATCATAGAATCCCTACCAAGTGGAAAGAGGCCATTTGGCCCTTTGAGTCTGAACTGCATTCCAAGCAGACCAAGCATCTACCCTTTCTCCATAAACTCGCATTTACTATGGCTTGCACATCGCTGCACACTTTGGGACGATTTATCATCTCCAATCCAACAAACCCTGCACATTCTTGGACTTCTGCCACCATTATTTCTTTGAATCTTCATAATATTCATTATTAAATATTCATTTTCATTCTGGAAGCTTCCCCACTTTGATCATTTTATGTGTTGGTATCCATTTGTTTTCTGCTGTGTTGGCCACTGAGGCTTGCTCTTTCGCAAAACTCACCACCTGCACCAAAAGGTCTCCAAAATGTTCCAAAAAAAAAGAAACTTTCTCCAAAGTTGCTGCGAGACCTGCTGAGTTTTTCCATGACCTTCTGTTTAATTCCAGAATATCTCCTAATTGTTACCTTTCTGTACTTCATCTAGTGACTCTTTAATCACAGTTTTTCAACACAGGGGAAAGAGTAATGTTGTCTCATCTGCTCTCAATTAGACCAGATTCAGTTCCTCCAAATAATGTCCTGATTGTAGCAGAGTTACTGTCATTCTTTTATCTCTCCAATCAACTCTGATCAGCTCCAGCACTTTCATCAGCTTTTGCCAGTTCACTAGACGAAAGCTCTTTCTGAATCCACAAAGCAGATGTAAACTTCTTCTTGGTATTCTATGCTTTTTCACATAATACTCCTGTCCCTTTTTACTTCAACAGCCCTTCTTGAAGCCAAATTGATTATAGACAATGTAATAGCTTGCTTTGGCTTCCAATTCAAATGCTAAGGTTTTAACATTGCCTTTGGATACATGTTATAATTAGATGTTGTTCTTCTAGTAGTGTACATGTCTGCACCAACACACCCAAATGAAGATTGTAGACAGAATACCAGATATGGAAGAACTGGTTAAAAAAAGAGAAGAGAAAGCGGCTTTTTGCTAACCTTGAGAGACTGGAAAGCTGTAGTTAAAGAAAGTAGAGATGGAATTAAAGTTTGAAGACATGGATTGAATGTCAGAAACAACAAAACAATATTGCTCGAGTTCTGTAGAATTTGAAAGCTGTAAATGAAGCTGAATGAAAACAGGAGATTTCTAACTACTCTCTGGACACCATTCAGAAGATGAGGAACATTGCATCTATGGTTTAGCATTTTCACTGCTCTGGAAGTGCATTAACACAGACAGCACAAGATGGTCAATGATTGTCTCAGACTGGAGACGATTGTGGATGATCTGCAAGTCTGAGATGTGGAAGTGCAATGGAAGCAGCCGTCACAGACCATAAGCAGAATCTGATGCCTGATAGAGAGAACTCACCAGGTGAACCCAAAGCTAAACAAGAGAGACATGCAATTGAAGATGCCTGAAGTCAGTATGTTGGTCATGTACTGACAGCTAAAGGATTCCAGATTCTGACAAGGTGAGAGTTAGAGCAGAGATGTAGCAACAAGCAGATATGAAAGTAGATTAGATTTCACTTCGTACAGTATGGAAACAGGCCATTTGGCCAAACAAGTCCACACCGACCCTCTGAAGAGTAACCCACCCAGACCCATTTCCCTCTGACTAATGCACCTAACACTATGGGCAATGTAGCATGGCCAATTCACCTAGCCTGCACATCTTTGGACTGTGGGAGGAAACCAGAGCACCTCCATATAGATACAGGGAAATTGTGCAAACTCCACACAGACAGTCACCCGAGGCTGGAATCAAACCCCGGTCCCTGGTCTTGTGAGGCAGCAGTGCTAACCACTGAGCCACCATGCACAATTTGTTGGATCGGTGGACAATTTATCAAACTTCTTGCTTAGTTTATCATTTGAGTGTGAAGCTACCTGCTAAGGATGTGCAGTTGGACAGGCACTGAATAAGAAGTAGCTTTCTCTGAATCAAAAAACTAGTGACATGAACACCAGTGCTATGCTCATAAAATGTCAATGAAGTGGTCACCTTGCAGTGTGGTGCAAGCCTGAGGCAAGAAGGACAATCAATTGCATTTGCATCTAGGACATTACACAAACCGAATGCAGCCATACTCAGATTAAGGAAGAGTGTCTGGCTATTCTTTTTGCTTGTGTATATTTTATCCAAAACCAGTCAGGCGTACTAACCTCTACTGTGTGGAAGTTGTGCGCCAGGTCTCAGATACTTGTTTCTATCTCTCCCTGGATTATGACTGCACCATCGAACATCAAGCTATTGTTTCCTTGTCTTATCTGGGGATCTCTCCCCCTCCCTGCAGCCTCCCAACTCAAAGATCCCAATCCCACATGGTCTGCTTCTACCTTCTTCTCAAAATCCAGAAACAGCACTGCCTGGACAGACCCATTGTATCAACCTGCTCCTGTCCTACACAATTTATTTCTTCCCACCTTGACTTGATTGTTTCTCCCTTGTCCAGCCTCTTTCCAATTATATATAGCATCATACTGTACTATTCTCCGTCCACGTGTAAGTAAAGGGTGACTTGATGATGGGATACTGGCCTCTGTGGAGTTGTTTCAGGTGACTGAGTAATGAGCTACCTTCAAACAGGAATTGATCCAGGGATGGTGAAGATATATTCCTCAAAAGAGAAAAGTAGGACAAACAAATTCATGGTTCCCTGCATCATAAATGAGATAGAAATTAAAATAAAGAAGAAAAAGTGTGTTTATGGCAGGTGTCAGATGGAAAATACAATTGTCAACCAAGAGGAACACAGAAGGTTCAGAGAGGATGTGAAAAAATATATCAGAAAGCAAAGAGGAATTATAAGAAAAGACTGGCAACCAATCTAAAGGGGAATCTCCCAGTCTTCTATAGCTATAGATCATAAGAGTGGTAAAAGGGGAATCAGGCAAATTAGAGACCAAAAAGGGATTTACACAGAGAGGCAGGGGCTCATGGCTTTTAGGCTAAATGAATACTTATTCTCACAAGGAGATAGATGCTGTCCAGACCATGATGACATGGGAGGAAACTATCGCAAGAGGATTCAGAATTGATATTGGGAGAAGTGCTGAATGTATTAGGACCAGATGAGATACAACCAAAATGCAGAGTGAAAGCTGCTTGGCTTCCACCCTACCTTTACCTGCCCTGCTAGAGGCAGAAAGAGGTCCTTAAATGCCCATTGATTGGCCACTTAAGAGCATTGCTGGTTCAAAGAGCAGACCAGCCTGAAGTCTTTCCTCCCCATCGTAATATGGGTCATAGGATGGGGATAGGTAGATTCTCATTGGTAAGACCATCCACTTTATTTCTCGAGCTCTCCTTCACCTTCATATATATGCATATGTGCCATAAAATCCAACTCCAGATTGAAATGAGTTCAACAGCCTCTGAAGAAAACCCAAGCCTCTTTGTTATCAATTAGCTTGATTTTTGGAGAGCAGTTATCAGCAATAATTCTGCATTCTCTCATTCTCTCCCCGAGAAGTGAGAATTAGAAATCCAGTCAACTGAAAGCTTGGGATCATTCTTGTGTATTGAATGGAGACCCCCCACAAAATGGCCACCCAACTTAAATTTCATATTCCCAACGTAAACCAGATTGCACCTATCAATAATGAAAACAGTACACTAAGTTGAAAGAAGTACGGTATATCACTGTTTCACCTGAATGAACCATGATCAATGTAGGTACGTATTTGGACCAAATCATCCGTCAGTACTTTCTAATTTCATACTTTCTTGACTGGGTTTCAAATGAATGCTGTGAAGGAACTCATTTCCTGCAGTTATAGAATCATAAAGTCATAGAGCTGTTCTACAAAACAGAAAATGGCCTTTTGGTCCATTAAGGGTACACCGATTCCAAGCCCATTTTCCAGCACTTAGTCCATAGTCTTGTACACTATGACTTTTCAAGTGCTCATCGAAATACTTGCTAGATGCCTTGATGGTTTCTGCCTTCACCATCTTTTAGCCAATGAGTTCGAGATACACACCACCTTACCTATGTTCAATATTTTCCTCAAATTCCCTCTAAAACCCTTGTTCCTTACCTTAAAACTATGCTCTCTTGTTACTGAATCCTTTACTAAAGGAAATGTTTCTCCCTACCCATTCTATTTATGCACCTCATATTTTGCACATCTCAGCCAGGTCCATGCTCAGCCTTCTCTGCCCTTTGGAAAACAATCCAGCCTAACTAAGCTCTCTTCATAGCTGGATCAGTCCAAACCAGGCAATATCCCAATTATAGAATATAGAACATTACAGCGCAGTACAGGCCCTTCAGCCCTTGATGTTGCGCCAACCTGTCATACCAATGTGAAGCCCATCTAACCTACACTATTCCATGTACGTCCATATGCTTGTCCAATAACAACTTAAATGTACTTAAAGTTGGCGAATCTACTACCGTTGCAGTCAAAGCATTCCATACCCTTACTACTCTCTGAATAAAGAATCTACCTCTGACATCTGTCCTATATTATCACCTCTCAATTTAAAGCTATGTCCCCTCAGGCTCACCATCACCATACTTGGAAAAAGGCTCTCCCTGTCCACCCTATCTAACCGTCTGATTATCTTATATGCCTTTACTAAGTCACCTTCAACCTTCTTCTCTCCATTGAAAACAGCCTCAAGTCCCTCAGCCTTTCCTCATAAGACCTTCCCTCCATACCAGGCAACATCCTAGTAAATCTCCTCTGCACCCTTTCCAAAGCTTTCACATCCCTCTTATAATGCAGTGACCAGAACTGTACACAATACTCCAAGTGCGGCCGCTCCAGAGTTTTGTACAGCTGTAGCATAACCTCATGTTTCCGGAACTCGATCCCTCTATTAATAAAAGCTAAAGCTCTGTATGCCTTCTTAACAACCCTGTCAACATGGGTGGCAGCTTTCAAGGATCTGTGTACCTGGACACCGAGATCTCTCTGCTCATCTACACTACCAAGAATCTTACCATTAGCCCAGTACTTTGCATTCCGGTTACTCCGATCAAAGTGAATCACCTCACACTTGTCCGCATTAAACTCCATTTGCCTTCTCTCAGCCCAACTCTGCAGCTTATCTATGTCTCTCTGTAACCTACAACATCCTTCGTCATTATCCACAACTCCACCGACCTTAGTGTCGTCTGCAAATTTACTAAGCCACCCTTCTACACCCTCATTTTATAAAAATGACGAACAGCAGTGGACCCAACACTGACCCTTGCAGTACACTACTGGTAACTGGACTCCAGGATGAACATTTCCTATCAACCACCACCCTCTGTCTTCTTTCAGCAAGCCAATTACTGATCCAGACTACTATATCTCCCACAATTCCATTCCTCTGCATTTTGTACAATAGCCTACTGTGGGAAACCTTATTGTACGCCTTGCTGAAATCCATATATACCATATCAACCGGTTTACTCTCATCTACCTGTTTGGTCGCCTTCTCAAAGAATTCAATAAGGTTTGTGAGGCACGACCTACCCTTCACAAAACCGTGCTGACTATCCCGAATCAAATTATTATTTTCTCGATGATTATAAATCCTATCTCTTATAATCTTTTCCACCACTTTACCAACGACTGAAGTAAGGCTCACTGGTCTTATTCACCTCTGCACAGTCTCTAGTGCAATTACATCCTTTGTATTGAATGGAGGCCAGAACTGTATGCAATACTGTGTAACTAACATTGTATACAGCTCCATCATAACCTTCTTGCACCTACATTCAATAGCTTGACTAATAAAGACAAGTATCTCATAAACCACTATGTCTACGCTCTTGCAGTGACATGCCTTCCAACATCTCTCTCATCCTATGTCCTTCCTTGAGTCCAACCATTCAGCATGTCTTCGCTTGCTGTGTTAGTCCTCCCAAAATTCACCACCTCATACTTTTCAGGATTAAATTCCATTTTCCATTGTTCAGCCCATCCTCCCAGTCAGTCTATATTTAGTGGGATGCTCTTCAGAAAGGATATTACTGAACAAGATAAAATAAAGCAATGCAGATGCCCATAATCTGAAACAAAAGCAGAAATTGCTGGAGAAAGTCAACAGGTCTGTGGAGGGAAAGCAGAGTTAACATTCTGAGTCCAGTGAGCCTCTCCAGAAGAAAGAAACTCATCTTTTTCTCCACAGATGCTGCCAGACTACTGGGTTTCTCCAGCAATTTCTGTTTTTGAGAATGAACAAGATATTTTTTAACAATAATATGATAGCTTTATGGTTACTATTATTGAGATTAACTTTCAATTCCAGATTTATTTATTGATTTTCAATTTCTCCAGCTATAACTCAGAGCTCCTAAATCTCTGGATTATCCATGCTGCGACATTATCGATAAACGTTATGGATAATCCAGAGATTTAGGCTAAGGTTCTGACACTATGAGTTGAAATCCTACCATTTGAAAATCAATAAATAAACCTGGAATTGAAAGTTAATCTCAATAATAGTAACAATGAAGCTATATTATTGTTGAAAAGAATCTTGTTCACTCTCAAAAACAGAAATTGCTGAAGAAACCCAGTAGTCTGGGAGCATCTGTGGAGAAAAAGATGAGTTTCTTTCTTCTGGAGAAGGCTCACTGGACTCAAAATGTTAACTCTGCTTTCCCTCCACAAACTCTGCTTTCTTTCCACAGACCTGTTGACTTTCTCCAGCAATTTCTGCTTTTGTTTCAGATTGTGGGCATCTGCACTTTATTTTATCTTGTTCAGTAATATCCTTTGTGGAGGCAAAACTGCCATCTGATTTGGTCTTGCCTACAAGTGATTCCAGGCCCACAACAATGTGATTGACCCTTAATTGCTATCGGAAATGGCCCCGAAATGTCATTCAGTTCGATGATGGTTAGGGATAAGCAACAAATGCTTGCCTCACCAGTGATGCACATATCCCATAAAAATTATTAAAAGTCATGCATCCCAGACATAGCATTTTTTTTCATACTTCCATACTTTTAAAAACATTATTGCAGATCACCTATCATCAATCTATCAACACAACACTTGGGTCCATTGTATTATTTTTAGTTGTTGCCCTTTAATAACTTCAACTGGCATTATTTGTACAAAAGCCTAACGAAGTTAAGTCGATTTGCTCACAAGGGAAATTAACTAACCCTGTAATTATTCCATCTAATATGATTGCACCCATGTGAAAATGGAATATCACCTCTCTATGCAAATACTTCTGGGGGAACCAGATATTTTCATCACTTGAGCAAAGTTGCCAGTTTTCTTTGAGTTCTGTGCCTCAAACATACTTGCATCAGGTTAAATAGGGTTCATGTTGTTGAACCAAAGTATCAACCCAACCCATAGAACACACAACCAGTGTTTATAACCAAATAACAGAATTTCTTTTATCTTGGAAGAAAATTTGAACAAAATCAAGAACTGTAGATGCTGGAAATCTATTAAACAAAGACAGAAAATGCTTCAAAAATGCAGTGTATCTGATTGTTATACGGAGAGTTAAAATTTCAGGTTAACGTATTATACAAAATGCAAGCCTTGCTTCATTACATCTCAGAACTGTGTCACCAGGCACTTTCATGAAACCATAGCATTGTGGAAAGGTTACAGCACAAAATGAGTCACTTTACAGGCAACCTGGAAATCAGTCAGATCCACTGTCCATCTTCTCTCTATAACCCTAGACATTTCTTATCCTGGCATAAGTATCCAATTCCTTTCTGACAGCTATGATTAAGTCTGTTGCTACTGCATTTTCAGACCGTGTTTTCCAGATCTTTACCATTCACTTACATATAAAGTTATTCCTGATGTCACCCATGGTTCTTTTATCAATCTAGAAGAAAGTGAGGACTGCAGATGCTGGAGATCAGAGCTGAAAATGTGTTGCTGGAAAAGCGCAGGAGGTCAGGCAGCATCTCCTTGGATGCCGCCTGACCTGCTGCGCTTTTCCAGCAACACATTTTCAGCTTCTTTTATCAATTGCCTTAAATTGATGCCCTCTTGTTCTCAAGCCTTCTGTAAATGGGAAGCATTTCCTCCTACCTATTTGCTTCGGCATCTCATGATTTGTATACCTTCCTCTGATAGATACGCAACCTTCAAGTCTCTCAGCACCAGCCTGTCCAATGTATCCACATAACTGAAATCCTTTATCCTGAAACCATTCCTGTAAATCTTACCAGAGCAGCAGGCAAGAAGAGGACTCTGAGGCAGACAGAGCTAGTTTCAACGGAACTCACTGGAATTGGTTCTTGCTCCACTATAGAGAAAGGAGCAAGCAATTCAAAGATGTTTAAGGTGTTTTCTATTCTGATGATTTAACAACTTTAAGTGGTAAACTTAATCAGACATATTAAAAACAATGGAGTTTAATTTGGATAAATGCAAGGTTTTGCACTTTGGCAAAACAAACCAAGGCAGGACTTCTACAGCTAATGAGGTAAAAACAATGACTGCAGATGCTGGAAACCAGATTCTGGATTAGTGGTGCTGGAAGAGCACAGCAGTTCAGGCAGCATCCAAGGAGCTTCGAAATCGACGTTTCAGGCAAAAGCCCTGATTCCTGATGAAGAGCTTTTGCCCGAAACGTCGATTTTGAAGCTCCTTGGATGCTGCCTGAACTGCTGTGCTCTTCCAGCACTTCTACAGCTAATGGTAGGGCCCATGGGAATGCTGTTGAACAGGACAACATAGGATTTCAGGCACAAAGTTGCATCACTGTCAGAGAGGGGGGTATAGATGGCACTTGGCACATTTCCTTTCATTGCTCAGACCTTTGAGCATACGAGTTGGAACATCATGTTGACTTTGAACAGGCTGTTAGTGGGGCCACTTTTGGAGTACTGTGTCCAACTTTGGTAGTCCTGTTATAGGAAGGATATTATTAAATTGGAGAGAGTGCAGAAAAGATTTACAAGGATGTTGCCAGGACTGGAGAGTTTGAGTTATAAGGAGAGGATGGATAAGCTGGGACTTTTTTTCACTGGAGTGTAGGAGGTTGTGGGGTGACCTTATAGAGGTTTATAAACTCATGAAGGGCATAAATAAGGTGAATAAAAAGATCTTATCCCTAGGGTAGGAGAATTCAAAACTAGAGGACTTTTTTTTAAGGTGAGGGGGGAAGATTTAAAAGGACCTGAGGGGCAACTTTTCACACAGAGGGTGGATCATATGTGAAATGAACTCTCAGAGGAAGTGGTAGATACAGGCACAGTTACATCATTTGAAAAATGTTTGGACAGTAGATTAGATTAGATTCCGTACAGTGTGGAAACAGGCTCTTCGGCCCAACAAGTCCACACTGACCCTCCGAAGAGTAGCCCACCCAGACCCATTTCCCTCTGACTAATGCACCTAACACTATGGGCAATTTCGCATGGCCAAGGGCCTGTTTCCACACTGTAGGGAATCTAATCTAAAAACCATCCCATAGACATCCCTGTGTTGTAGGTAAAAGAAGACCTTTTCTTAGTTCAAATGTTGCAAAAGGAAATGAGACAACAAAAATACTCTCCCCTCACTTTGAATGTTAGAATTTAGTCATGAAAGGAATCAGTACTGCAGAATCTCCACTAATGTGTAAAACTAAAGATTTTGAAGTTGTCTGTTCAACAATCAAGGTCAATGCTTTTACTTCAATAGCTACAATGTTCAATTGTCCTCTCTTTGTGAACAATTCAAATACTAATCTGTGTTTATTTATTTTTATCTTCTGGACACATATTTAAACTCTTGTTTCTAATCTGTGTTTTTGTGCGTTGCATCATTAATTTGTCTTGCATTTAGTAAATAATAAACTCACTTTGTTCCCTTGAGAAAACTGGTAAAGTGACTCCTTTCAAAACATTTTGCAGGAAAACCAAAGAATGGCGGATGCTGGAAATCAGAAACAAAAAACAGAATTTGCTGGAAATTCTCAGGAGGAACCCATAACGATAACTCTGTTTTCTTTCCTCAGATGGTGCGAGATGTGCTGAGTTTTTCCAGTAATTTCTGTTTTTGTTTTTAAAGTTCAGTTTGGTCAAGGAAGAAAAAAGTCTACAGAGAAAGAATCTTTTTCAAATTGACCTTGTAGCAAGTAACAATTACCTTTTGCCTGAAACATCGATTCTCCTGCTTCTCGGATGCTGCCTGACCTGCTGTGCTTTTCCAGCACCATACTCTTGAACCTTGGCTAAGGTCTGGCATGACAAATTGAGGTTGTGGTGGTTGTGGGGGGTGGGGGGGGGGGGGGGGGGGGATGTTGCTGTGATTTCAACTCACAGACAAAACAAAAGAATTATACTGGTCAAATTGTCACTGTGAAGCCAATTTAAAAAAAAAGATAAATCTGAGAAAGACTTTCTTCAGTTTGCACTGCTGCAGCATAGAAATGTCTACACTTAATGTCAGTGTGTTCCTCACGGGTATATGGTGAGTTACTTTGGAGAAGTTGAAAGTTGTGTCCCTTTCACGGTTAAAAGATTTTTTGTGGTACTCGGAATTAAAGCTTCACCTGAAAGCCCATAAAACCCAACATTTAATCGTTTTCTGTTTACAAAAATACTAAACCACAAGACATTTGGGGAAAAGAAAATAAAGGGTACTATTTAGCCATCAAAGAAAGAATGAAACAGACCCAAGGGGCACCTCTTGTAAAAACAAAGAAAAATTAAAGGGATGGTCAGGGACCCGTTGTGGCATAGTGGTAGTATCCCTACATCTCAGCCAGGAGACCCTGGTTCAAATATGTGTAATAACATCTCTAACAGGTTGATTAGAAAATAGTTAAAAGAGATGATCAAATGGGTTGGCAATAATCGTGAGTGACTATTGTCTGCACGTAAACAGGAAAAGTCAGATTGTCAACAGTATCCTGGTAGAGGAATGCATAGAATATTTTTAAGATAGTTTTTAGAGTAGCATGTTTTGAAACTAGCCAAAGAGCAGGTGGTATGAAACTTGGTGTATACTAATGATTGTCCTCAGAGTAAAGTTACCCCTTTGTCCAAGTGACCACACTACGATTGAATTTTGCTTGCAAATTGAAAAGTTGAAGATTGGGCTTACAACCAGTATCTTAAACCTAAATAAGAGCCACTAAGTGGAGAATTCTTTGTAGGAATAATGTATTGTGGATGAATGAGAGCCTGTAGACATACTGTATTTGGAGAGATCACATCACATGTGTGGGAGAAATTGTGGGGAATTGTGGGAGAAAAATAAACCACTCTGCCTGCCCACTACTTGTTCACAGAAGCCATGTCTGTTCTTAGCTAAACAGAGCATACCCATAAGACCTCAACTTGACCACAACCAGCTCAGGAACGAAAGAGCAAAACAAGACATTGCCTAAACAGCTTCCAGACTGAAGGAATACACTCTTAAGGTGATCTGAAAGTTGACTTCCTACATCACAACAACATTACCGCTCCTGCAGTCTGGAGGGCATCTCCAGTCTCCTCAGGTACTGAAGCCCCACAAAGCTTACCTAGACTGAATGGCACCCAGATACCTGGCAAGAATGCACACCACCCTGCAGACCTATTGAAGCCAGGACACTGGACATTAGTACCTGCTCTAGCAGAGGAACGGAACCTCCTGTTACAATTATTACCCGATTGCTACTACCGGACAACCGATTGTTTTCCATTGACTGTAATTTAGTTCATACTGTCTTGTAATTAACACTACACTACTGTAACACTATAAAAACTGTTCATTTCTGCAGCTCAGGGAAGAGAATCCTTTACTTAATTGTGCTGAGTGTCTGTTCTGTACCAGTCCTGTCAATTTCTCTTCCCCACTATATTGTGAGAAATAAACCAATATTCGTCAATTTCACAGGATCTGTGTGTGGTCTCTATTTGTAATTGGACAATTCTCTGACAACTTGTATTTGCAGAAAATAAAAGTTCATGGTTGTATTGTTAGGCAGAAAGTTGACAGGTTCTTTAGGTCTGATCAAAATGGTTACAAAAAGACACACATTTTAATATACAGCTAAATTATTGGATTAAAATACTTAATAGATATATGAATTAATAATTGTTAGTTTATATAATATATGTATTAAAGCTAAATGGTTACATTAAATTGACATATATTAAACAGGTGTACCTCACATTGCTTTGCTGTCTGTCAGGTCCTTTTGCAATGATGACATGCAGAGCCCTACCTCAGATTCTACAGCACTGATCCTGGGATTCCCAGCCCATTGGGGAAAGTCCAATGATTGGGACAATGCCCTTTATATTTAAACTATTCTGGTTACCTGCTGTATCACCTTTTCAAATTACTTGCAGTATTTTTCCAGATATTCTATCGTGCAGAAAACAAGGTGGCTCTGGTTAACTGCATAAAAGAGACAATCAAACTTAGTACCTTTTTGTACTAGGCCAGTAATCTTCCATTTTGCTTCAATTGCTTATTGTTATTACCAATTAACCTTTAATTATACCCTTTGGTTTGAGGGTATAATTTTTAAGTCCAACACTACAACAGTGTTGGAAATAACATATTTGCATGGATCGAAGACTGGTTGTCTGACAGAAAATGGAGAGCACATATAAATGGGGTTTTGTCTGATTATCAGGAATGGGGATGAAGTCCTACAGGATCTGTGCTGAGGTCTCAACTTTTTACAATTTACAGTAATGACTTAAACAGGAGGAGTAAAGGTGTGGTAGCCAAATTTACCAACACCACCGAGATAAGTAGGAATGTATTTTCTGAAGAAGAAACAAGGTTGCTGTTATGACACAGGGTAAACCCTCCTACTTAATTTAAAACCAGCAACACAGAAAAGATTTATCCTGGGCAGTAATCTGTAAACATTTGCGTGGCCAAGAACTATTTAAAGTAAAAATTAACAACATTATTTCTTAAAGTATGACAGAGACTACAATTCCTTACTCTCACCTGTTACCTTCCCTTCCAAAATACTAGTCAGATAAAACTCCCGATTACAATTTACAGGAAAATTCAAATTTTAAAGCCAGCCAATGGTTGAATCTTCTCTTTATCTTCATTGGAATAGATTTGCTCTTCAGGTCAGTGTTGAGGTTTTTCTCTGCGCAAACTCCTTCTCTAGACAGGTACTTCTCAGAGAGTTCTGACTAGCAGTCTACATCAGTTGGTCAGGTAGCAGTTCTCCTCCCAACTGTTCGATTATTCCCCTGTCTTAGACCCCAAGACATCAGATTGTGTCATTGGCTTTTAAGATTGTCAATCTATCTTAATTCAAACTTGATTGGAATTCGGTCTTTTTCAGTGTATAATTTAAACTAATTGGTCTAATTCGAATCTGTTTTGTTGTTTCCAGGTAACCAGCTACCCCAGTACCTAGAGCACATGTTACATTGTGTCTTACTGAGAACACGTGGTGCTGTCACTGTTAGCTTTTACTCTCTTAAAGTTATAGTACGCCCACATCTTCATAACAATTGCTGAAAGTTTCAGATAGATTGAGTGAATAAGAAAAAAATCTGACAAACAAAGTGTAATGCGATTCTTGGTGAAGGGCTTATGTCTGAAATGTTGATTCTCCTGCTCCTCGGGTGCTGACTGACCTGGTGTGCTTTTCCAGCACCACACTTTCGACTCTGATCTCCAGCGCCTGCAATCCTCACGTTCTCCTGTAATGTGAGAAAAGTGCTGTTTACTTTGGCAGGAAGAATGAAAAAACAGAATATTACTTACATGAAAAATGTCCAGCAATCTTTGAGATGCAAAGAGATCTAGGTACTGCTTCAGTAACAAATGTTCGTGTTCAGATACAGCACACAATCAATAACGCTCATGGGATGCTCACTTATATTATGAGATACATTGAATATAAAAGTAAGGAGCCTGAGTTAAACAGGGCATTGGTGAAACCACATCTCGAATACTATGTTCGGTTTTGGTCTCCTTATTTAAGTAAGGGTGTAATGTGTTGGAGGCAGTTCAGAGGAGATTTACAGGGTCCCTTCCACATTGGGGAGATGAAGTAGAGACTGAACAACTGCTTTGTGGACACCTATGTTCTGTCTGCAAAAGTGACTCATACTTCCTGTTGCCTGCCATTTCAACACACCACCATGTTCCTTGGCCAACATCTCTGTATTGGGTGTGTTGCAGTGCTCCATTGAAACACAGTTCAAGCTGGAAGAACACATGCTTTGGGACTCCACAGCTTTCTGGATTCAATATTGAGTTCCATAAATTTAAGGCTTGAGGAACCTTCTCCCTTGTCTTTCCCCAACTCCCTTTACACACCAGGTCTCATCATCATATGGGCAGTTTTCACTGCAGCCAACCCATTTTCACCCACTGTTAGTCCCTGTCAGCAGCTTTTCATTCTTCCTGGCTCATCAATATCCATTTCTTTGTCTGGCTAAACTGCTATTATCTCTCTCTGTACTCCATCTCCATTTACAGTTTGTACCTTCCCATATCCCCACATCTTCAGCATATATAGCAACCTCTTCCTAGCTATAATCAGTTTTGAAGAAGGGACTCTGCACCCAAACTAATGACTCTCCTTTCTCTCCACAGATCCAACCAGACCTGCCGAGTTTCTCCAGCTATTTCTGTTGTTTGTTTGCAGGATTGATACTTGGAATGAGTGGGTTGTCTTACTCGGATAGGTAGGACAGGCTGGGTTTGTTTGCACTAGATTTTAGACAAATGAGGAGTAAGTTAATTTAAGTGTATCAGATCCGAAATGCACCTGAGAAGGTGAACATAGAATGGATCTTTCCTCTTGTGTTTGAGTTCAGAACTGGAGGGCACTGTTTTAAAATTAGGGGAGTCACTCTTTCTGTGGAGAGCTGAGAATTGTGCAACTTTTAAACTTCAATGAACAAAGCAATGAAGTTATGGTCATTGAACATTCTTATGGTAGAGAAAGATAGGTTCTTATCAGGCAAGTGATTCAAAAATTATCACTTTCAAACGGGAATGTAGATGTCATAACGCAAACAGGTCAGCTCGGGTCTTATTGAGTGGTGGATTAGGCTTCAGGGACTATATGGTGCACTTCTGCTCCGATATCATAAATTTGTATTCTCTCAAAGGTTTGTGCATCTTTCGAAAGTACAGTGTTCAGAATTGGCCACAATATTCCAGTTGGGGTCAAACCAGTGTTTTATAAATCAGACCTCCATTTACAAAGTCCAGAATCCAGAAATCACACATTTTCTCAACCTGTCCTTTTACCTTCAATCCTTCCTATCCTCAAAGCCCAAGTCTGTCTGTTCCCAACCACTTTTGTGAGTTACGGGAAAAGATGTGGCTTTTACTCAAGTCTCCAATAGGTAGTTTCGATGATGATGGGCAATTTTGCATTGCTGCTCTAATCTGCTTGTAGGAGGAACAATTCCTGAAATAAATCTTCCGGTTTACTGCAAATTAAAATATCTCATTTGAATTTATTTACAAGTGATTTTAAAAGGATCTATAAAAAATAACACATTAAAATACAATGTTACTAATTCCAGGACTTCAACAAGAGTGCTATTGAGTGACCACTGCATCAGGTGATACAGAATCATTAAAATATTATAACATCAGTTGGGAAATGGATGGAGAAATCAATGAAGCATATCTTCAAGACAAGGATGTATGAGCACCAATAGCATATACAATTGTTAATGCTCAGTTGCAAGTTCATGGAAACCAATTCTGCTTGTATCAAATCTGAATTAGACCAGAATTTATTCCCATTCTGGTTCACAATGGAGGAATGACATCCAATATGGCAACTAGAGTAGATTTTGCAGCAATGCGCACACAGCAGGGGAATAAATCTTAAACAGATACACCTAAATCCAAAATGGATTAACTCTTGAAGCCGCTTGAAGAAAAGGTTAACTAAGAAATTAGAAAGGATTGTGTTTGTTTACTAGCAAAGCTTTAGTCTAATCTGCAGCAGATGGACAATGTCCTTGGATGTCTGAAAAACACTGATGCAAAACATTTGAAATTGTTATGAGGGCTTTGCTTTGCAAATAATGTACCAAATTGGCAATGAATGGGCCTAACAGAAAGATATCGAGTCTTGGGAGGAGAAGGTAAAGGCATTCCTTATCATAAGAAGGGCTGAATATTTGTCAATTCATAAGATCCCTACAGTATGAAAGCAGGCCATTCACCCCATCGAGTCCACATCAATTGTCCGAAGAACATCCCACGCCATACCTGTATTTCCCATGGCCAATCCACCTAACCGACACAGGTTACGACCGCAGGAGGAAACCAGAGCATGCAGAGAATATGCAAATATACAGACAGCCCAAACGTGGAATTGAGCCTAGGTCCCTGGCACTGTGAGGCAGCAGTACTAGCCACTGAGCCACCATGTCATCCAATTCATTATGGGATATCATAAATGTGTTGAGCATTGGAATGATTCTTGTCCATAATGACATTGAATTGCAAGTTACTCTTACTGCTTTAATTTTTTGCAGATTAATCAAGTTTTATGGAAGCAGGTTTGCTCGTTGAGCTGGAAGGTTCTATACCCTATACAGACAACAAACAAAACTAACGTCATTTACAAAGTACCTTGCAAGAACTGTAACAAACACTACATTGGACAAACAGGTAGAAAACTAGCTACCAGGATACATGAACATCAGCTAGCCACAAAACGACATGACCCTCTCTCACTAGTATCTTTACATACAGATGAGGAAAGACACCACTGCGACTGGGCCAACACATCCATCCCAGGACAAGCCAAACAGAGGCATGCACAAGAATTCATAGAAGCATGGCATTCTAAATGGAATTCAATCAACAAACACATTGAATTGGATCCTATTTACCACCCCCTGAGAAAAAGAACAGAAAATGACATCACCACAGGAAATGGCATCACCACAGGAAATGGCATCACCACAAGAAATGACATCACCAACCTAAGGAAACCTAAACACATAAATAGAAAGTGGACCATACCACCAGTGCTTCACCCGGAGGCTGACTAATGATGTTACCTAGTATAGTGATAAAACTTCTGAAAACGAACCTTCCAGCTCATTGAGCAAACCTACATCCAGAATCTCAACCTGAGCTACAAATCTTCTCAAAACTCACGAATCAAGTTTTATCTTTCCTTTATTACTTTTGGCTTTCTCCTTTGTGGAATGATACCCTGTCTCAATGAAAAGACAATCAGTGCTTCCTGTGAATCCACTGTGCTTCATTCGCTTCCTCAATAGTCTTCTCCTGCCCTCCGTTCACCTGTCCTGCTCACTGCATGGATCAGATCAAAAGCATACATGTTTTCTTGTTGTGAAACTTATGGGAAATTCCCATCATTAGTGTCACCAGGCTGTTTAAAAGGTGGGAAAGAAAGTGAAGTAAATCAAAAATGGATTACAAGATAGGTTTGGATACAGATGGCCTTGTTCACTTCATCATTTCAGAGTAGAGATGCAGATTGCAGGAGAAAGAAAAGAGCAATACTGTGAGGCGATTTTCATCATCGCATGTCTCTGCTAACAACAATGATTTCAGTAAACATCTTAATCCTTCTGTTCCATGGGAAAACCCAGGTACCAGATGTTAACGTGAAATTCAAAAACACTCCATTCATTTAGACCATAAGATGTAGAAGCAGAATTAGGCCATTCATCCCATTAAGTCTGCTCTGCTATTCGAACCTAGTTTACTGCATCAGTGTGGTGTTCTCTACATCGGGGAGAGCAAACATAAGCTCAGGGAACAGTTGGCCGAGCATCTCAACCGGACCTCCCAGTCACTGCCCATTTTAATTCCACCTCCCACTCCCTTTCCGACATGATCACCCTTGGCCTCCTCTATTGGAAAATGAACCAAACCGCAAATCGGAGGAACAACATCTCATCTTCCGTCTGGACAGCCTACAGCTGGAGGACTCAACACTGAGTTCTCCAATTTCAAATAATATCCCTTCCCATACACCGACTCCATTCCCAGCCCCTCCTCCTCCCTTCCATGCCTTGTAGCCACCAACCAGATTCATTCCTCCCATTGCTGAAAATGTGTTGCTGGAAAAGCGCAGCAGGTCAGGCAGCATCCCAAGGAGTAGGAGAATCGACGTTTCGGGCATGAGGGCTCATGCCTCCTGAAGAAGGGCTCATGCCCGAAACGTCGATTCTCTTGCTCCTTGGATGCTGCCTGACCTGCTGCGCTTTTCCAGCAACACATTTTCAGCTCTGATCTCCAGCATCTGCAGTCCTCACTTTCTCCTAGAAATCATTCCTCCCATTGACCAACCAGGTTGTACCCTCTGCCTGTCTTCACCTATCCCCACTTCACCACCCTACCACCACCACCCCATTTATCTGCAGCTCCCCACACAGTCCTGAAGAATGGTTACACCCAAAATGTCAACCTCACCACCTCCTGATGCTGCCTGGGTTGCTGTGTTCTTCCAGCTGCTGCTTGTCTACCTTGGATTCCAGAGTTTGCAGTTTATGTGGCTCCTGTCATTCGATCATGGCTGATATGTTTCTCAATTTTATTCTCCTACGTTTTCCCTGTAATCCTTGGTACCCTTGTCAATTGAGAACCTATGTATCTCACTTTATTTATCTATCTCGCATTGATCTACCTGTGTATTTCATTTGGATGGAAGAGATGCTAACAGCGGTGTGAGAAAAAGATCTTCAGTTTTGCCTTCATTGATGGTAATTTATTAACATCAACTGACAATCATGGCTAAGTGATTAGACTGTGCTGCTATTAAATAATTACGTGGTGTTTTTGATGAGAAGACTCATTTAACAAATGTCTGACACCATTTAAGTTGGAGAACTGGCAACTTGATTCCTAATGACTATGGTCTAAAAACATGAATTAGCTCCTAAGTGACATTTAAACTTACAGACATGACGTATGCAGTGAAGTGTTTCATTTCTGGGTAAGAAATATCTGATTTTAAGCCACAATTTTACCTTATTATAATTGATCATAATCAGCTTCAATCTTAAAGCAACAATTAAAGTTTTACAATGTGTAATTAGTGTAATAATTATCCTGTGTTAATAACATGCAGAGATAAGGAATAACAGTTAATTAAGCTTCAGTATTGATTTAAAGACTGTGTTGAGTAGGTGCAAATTGTTCAAATAATTTATTTTCCATAACATAGAATCTCTACTGTATGGAAGCAGGCCATTCGGCCCATCAAATCGATACTGGCCCTCCGAAGAACATCCCACCTACACCCACCCCCTTGTCCCTGTAACCCTGCATTTCCCATGGCCAATCCACTTAGCCTGCACATCCTGGACACTGTGGGCAATTTAGCATGATTAATCCATCTTACTTGCATATCTTTGGACTGTGGGAGGAAACCAGAGCACTCAGAGAAAACCCACACAGACATGGGGAGGATGCACAAACTCCACACAGTGAAATTGATGCTGGGTGCTAAGAGAGAGCAGTGCTAACCACTGAGCCACCATGCATGCTCCCCTCCTAATATCTTTGGAGAGTTGGTGTGGACTTGATGGTCTGAATGGCCTGCTTTCACACTGCAGGGATTCTATGATTCCAATCATTTCTAATCAGAGAGAGATGTAGGTTCTTCAGTTTAGTGACATGACATGTTTATCAATTATCTGAATATTAGGTTAATACAATTTACTGCATTATTATAGAAAGGTCATCCAGTTCAGATGTAAGGACAGCTTTAATAGGATTTTCCAATCTAGTTAAGCTTGTGCCCTTGGAAACACTCAGAATGTCTAATTGAGATATGTGGGACAATATTTCACCTATTATTAAGAATAATTCAATTCAAGTGTTAATAAACTTTAATACTGCCAGATCATTTAATCTTATTAAAGAGACATGCTACGGGTAACTCAGAGTCTTCAAGTAAAGTAATTATCCGTTCTGATTAGAATTGTTTCTAAGAAATGATCCTGTGTGATACAGGATACTTTAACCAAACCCGTGGATATCATAAATTATTTCACTTCATTTGGTTCTGGATCAATCATCAGAATGAGACATTTACCCTAGCAGAATTAAAGAATGTAAATAAATAATGTATTTTTATGGTCTTAATATTAACATGAATTATAAATAGCTATTGTCTATATTAAAGGGTAATCCCCTGGCGGTTCTACATCGTAAGAGCACTACTATGCAAAGTTATAAACTTATTTTTAGTCATTTAGGGGATGTGGGAATTGCTTGCAGTATCAGCATTTATTGCTCATCCCTAAATGTCCTTAAGAAGGTGGCGACAAACTGCCTTCTTGAACTGCTCTGTCCATTTAATGTGAATACATTTACAACACTGTTAGGCTGGTAACTCGAGGAGTTTTACCTAGCGATACTGAAGGAACAGTGATATGTGTTGAAATCAGGATAGTGAGTGGCTTGGAAAGGAAGTTATAAGGGGTGGTGTTGCTATGTATCTGTTGTCCTTGTCCTTCCAGATGGTAGCGGACTTGGGTTTTGAAGGTGTTGGAAAGGAACCTTGGTGAATTTCCGCACTGCATCTTGTAGATGAAGCACACTGCTGCTGCTGAGCATCAGTGGTGGAGGGAGTGGATGTTTGTGGATGTGGTGCCAATCAAGCCAGCTGCTTTGTGCAAAATGGTGTCCTGGAGGGAATTCTAGCATTTTGACCCAGCAACATTGAAGGAATGGCAATATATTTCCAAGTCAGGATGGCGAGTGGCTTAGAGGGGAACTCGAAGATGGTGGTGTTCCCACATATCTGCTGCCCTTGTTCTCCTAGATGGAAGTGGTTGTGGGTTTGGAAGGTTCTGTCTGAGGATCCTTGATGAATTTCAGTAGTGCATCTTTTAGATAGTACTGCTGCTACTGAGATTTGGTGGTGGAGGGACTGGATGTAGTGCCAATCAGGTGGGCTGCTTTGTACTGTACAGTGTTAAGCTTCTTGTGTGTTGTTGGAGATGTACTCATCCAGGCAAGTGTCGAGTATTCCATCACAATCCTGACTTGTCCCTCACAGATGGTAGACAGGTTGTTGGGGAGTCAGGTGTGAGTTACTCGCTGCAGAATTCTCAGCCTCTGACCTGCTCTAGTAGCCACGTATTTATATGGCTAGTCAAGTTCAATTTTTGAGTGAGCAGAAATCAACATACTGTACTTGAACTGCCAAGTGCCAACTGCACCTATCTGCCTACTTTCAGGGACTGTTTTGTGAGGATAACCAGGTTTCATTGTATCATCTCACTTTCCCAATGTATTACTGTTCAGATAACAATCTGCTTTCCTGTTTTTGCTACCATCCACATTGTACATCATCTGCCATGCATTTGTGCACTCAGTCAACTTGTCAAATCACACCGCACCCATCTCTGAACCCTGCTCACTGTGCCAGCCAGCTTTGTGTCATCTGCAAACTTTGAGATATTACACTTAGTTCCCTTATCTAAGTCATGATATTGTAAATAGCTGGGGTCGAAGAACTGATCTCTGTGATAGAACATTGGCCACTGCCTGCCACTCTGAGAAAAGACCCATTTATTCCCTGTCTGTTGACCAGCTCTCAATTCTACGTCAGTGCACTCTTCCCAATTCCATGTACTTTAATTTTAGCCACTCATCACTTATGTAGGAACTTATCAGATGTCTTCTAAATAAGTCCAAAATGAACACCTCCACTTGCTCTCCCTTATCAACTCTATTAGTTACATCCTCAAAGTATTCCAGTAGTTTTGTCAAGCATGTTTTCCCCTTTGCAAAACCATGCTGACTCTGTACAATCCTGTCATTTGTTATTTAACATTTTATAATCAACTTGAGCATTTTACCATCGAGAGTGTGTTGCTGGAAAAGCACAGCAGGTCAGGCAGCATCCGAGGAGCAGGAGAATTGCATTTCAGACAAAAGCGCTTCGATCCTGAGAAGGGCTTTTGCCCGAAATATTGATTCTCCTGCTCCTCGGATGCTGCCTGAACTGCTGCGCTTTTCCAGCAACACACTCTCGACTCTGATCTCCAGCATCTGCAGTCCTTACTTTCTCCTTGAGCATTTTATCCACCATTGACGACAAGCTAGTCAGTCTATAAATCTTTACTAGCTCTGTAACTTATTTTTTAATATTGTTAGTTTAAATTAGCTGCCCTCCAATCCATAGGAACTGTCTCAGAGTCTTGAAAGATGACCATTAATGCATCTATTATTGCTCAGACCAGTTAAACACTTTGAGATTATTTATCAGGGGATTTGTCAGCCTTTAAACCCCATCAATTTTCCAACATTATTTCCGTTCTAGTACGAATGAGTTCTTCCTTCTCACTAGAGTCCGTGTTTTCCAATATTTCTGGATGTTATTTGTATCTTCCTTTGTGAAGACTGACCAATGTGTGCATTTAATTAGTCTACTATCTCTGTGTTCTCCATTACGATTTCCCCGTTTCTAACTATAAAGGGAACTGCATTTGCCTTCACTGATGTTTTCCTCTTTACAGACCTGTGGAAGCTTTTGGAATTAGTTTATACAATATACAAATGCTTATTCTTGTATTCTATTTGCTCCCTACCCTCTCCCTCCTCTCCCTTCCCCACCCCCCCAAAAAATCAATCCTTTTGTCCTTCTTTGCTGGAATGTAAACTGCCTACAATCCTTAGGTCTTTTTTTAGGTCAATTTGTATGCCACTTCCTTGAGTCAGATACTATTGCTAATTTCCCTTGTTAGTCATTGTTGGGCCATCTTCTTTTGCTTTATTTTTGTGCCAAACACGAATGAACAATTGTTGCAGTTTCTCCATGTGCTCTCTAAATGTTTGCCATGGCCTACCTATCATCTCCCCTTAAGTAACATTCATAGCTAGCTCATGCCTCACCCGATCATAGTTGCTCTTACTTAGATTCAGAACCCTGATCTCAGAATCGACTTCAACACTCTGCATCTTAATGGAGAATTCAATCATATTATGGTCACTATTCCTCACAGGATCTTGTAGAGTTGATTGTTAATTATTCCTTTTTCATTGAACAATACCCAATCTAGGATGTTCTCTAATTGGTTCCTCAATGTATTGATCCAAGAAACCATCCGATACACACTTCTGGACTTTCTCCTCGATGATATTGTTGCTGGCTTGACTTTCTCAATCCTTAGATTGAATTCATCTATAATTAGAGCTGTACCTTAATGGCATGCTACCTTAATGACTTCCCCAACATTACTAATTTGGGGTTTATATAACATACATATATATCACATTCTGCTTCTTCATGCTTCTAAGCTCTGCCCTTACAGATTTCACTTCACCAGAGCTAATATCTTTAGTCACTACTATATTAATTTCCTTTTTAACCAGGAATACTATTCTATCTCTTTATCCTTTTCTTCTGTATTTCTTAAAAATACTATGCTCCTGGATATTCAGTTCCCATCCTTGGTCACCTTGTAATCACGTCTCCATAATCCCAAATACATCTTCCCATTTATATCTACTTGCCTGACTAATCCGTTCACTGTATTGTGAATGTTCTGCATCTTAAAACACAAGGCCTTAAGGCTTGCCACCTTAATATTCTCAATCCTGTTGCATTATTTTGCATTTTTGCCCTGGTTGATTCTTGCCCTTGAATTCTCCATCTATTACTTTACTTATGGGGTTCAGTTTAGCTTGGGTGGCCAGTTTGTGAAGCAGTGTGGTGCCAACAGCATGGGTTCAATTCCTGTTACCGGGTGAGGTTACCATGAAGGACTCTCCTTCTCAACCTCTTCACTCGCCTGAGGTCTGGTAGTCTTTAGGTTAAATTACCCTGTCTAATTAGACAGCAGTCCTATGTCTGGTAAGACTATGGTGAGTCGATAAAGTGTGGCGCTGAAAAAAGCACAACAAGTCAGGCAGCATCTGAGGACCAAAACAGTAGACAATTCAGTCAGCAGTCCTGATTTACAAGGTTGATGCTAGAGTTGGAGGGATTGAACTATAGGGAGAGACTGAATAGGTTGGGGCTGTGTTCCCTGGAGCATCAGAGGCTGAGGGGCAACCGTTTCAAGTTTTATAAAATCATGAGGGGCATGGATGGGGTAAATAGACAAGGTCTTTTCCCTGGTTTGGGGGAGTCCAGAATTAGAGGGCATAGGTTTTGGGTGAGAGGGGAAAGGTTTAGAAGGTACCTAAGGGATAACTTTTTCACACAGAGGGTGGTGCATGTATGGAATGAGCTGCCAGAGGAATTGGTGGAGGCTGGTACAATTACAACATTTAAAGGCATCTGGATGGGTATATCAATAGGAAGGGTTTGGAGGGATATGGGCCAAGTGACGGCAAATGGGACGAGATTAAGTTGGGATATCTTGTCAGCATGGACAAGTTGAGCCAAAGGGTCTGTTTCCGTGCCTCTATGCCTTCTTCAGCATCTGTAGCCCTCACTATCCCCTAAGATTATGGTAACACAATACATTGTGTTTATTTTCCATTCTGTCTTTTGCTTTTGCCCACATTTCTCTCTCATCTATCTCTGTGTGTAGATTTTCAACCTACTGCTAATTTAGTTTAAACACTTCATTTTATAACCCCCTGTCTTATACTTATTTCTCCCCAGCCCCCATATCAGGTGCATGCAGGTGTAACACACAATGAAGAAACATTGAGAATGGAAAACTTTACTCGTATTCCACCACCAGGAAGAAAAAAACTTCCAAGTGCCCAGTGACAAGCAGTGCCCCTCTCTCCTAGGGCAATTCCAACATGAATGAAAACGTGAAGGGAAGGGCAAGGATTAAATCAAAATAGAATCGGAGGGGGAAATAAAGCACTCCACTCCCTGTGGTGCCCACCTCTCCCTGAAAACCTCTAAGATATTGTTAGACACCACATGTTCCTTTCCAGGGAGACCTGGGCCTGAATGTAACCATGGAAGAGGAGCAGATAATTGGCCACAATGACCCCCTCCACTGCCTGAACTATTTTGGTCAGGTCCAGGTGCAGACCCAGGGGGAATCCTCTGACCTGCCTTCTCCTCTTTGTACCAGGAGCCCACTGCCTTATATTAAGTATTCTTAATGTAACCTCAGGATCAAAATGAATTATTTTTGAAACCGTGTGACAGTAAGTTTTTTTTTAGTTATGAATCAAACCTAGGAATTTTTTTTGGCCATTCAATTCTTTGAAAGAACCAGCTTGAGTCTAACAAGGAAGAAGTCCAGTTTTGGGTCAGGTCATTAGGTTAATCAGGGTGCTTGGGATAGTGTGTAAATCTAGTCATTTCTAATATAGTTGTGGCTGCTGGATGGGCGTTTTCAGTAAAGACAGCACACTGTGTGGATGTCTGAGTATGCTGTAGAGAAATACATGAATATAATAGTGTTATACATGACGTACTGGTGTCTGAATATGGTGCCAAATAATACGCATTGTATTGGGCTCTGAATAAAGTGCTGAGTAACGCAGTAAAGACTGCTATTAATGAATGAATGCACAACCGTTGTGTTTTTATGCTTATCCACAGGTCAAAATGACATGCTCACCTATTAAGCACTGCTGCCTCACAGTGCCAGGCATCTGGGTTTGATTCCACCCTTGGGTGAATGTCTGTGTGGACTTTGCACATTCTCCCCATGCGTGCATGGATTTCCTCCGGGTGCTCCAGTTTCCTCCCACAGTCCAAAAATGTGCAGGTTAGTTGGATTGGCCATGGGAGATGTAGGGTTACAGGGATAGTGTATGAGGGATGGGTTGTTCTTTGGAAGGTCGGTGTAGACTTGATGGGCCAACTGGCTTCCACTCTGTAGAGATTCTATGAAGTAAGAGCAGCTGTGATATCAAGCCAGACTGATGTTGTATTGTGCCACTAGTATCACAATAGCTTAGTGGCTGAAAATTGAGACATTTTAAGGAGAAAAAACAACACGTTCAAGTTGGTTTTCAGTTGCAGTGGTTACCATGTGCAATCAGCCCACAACCCAGCCTGTTGCAGTGGGTGACATGCTAACTCTGCACTTAAAAGGTTTCCACAAGCAGTTGTTATGGACCAGACCAGACTCCCTCAACGTATTTTAAGAAGGAAGCCCACAACCTAATTTGTTCTTATTTTAAAGGTAAATGTGAAGTGCATGATTAGATTACATTCCCTACAGCATGGACATAGGCCCTGCGACCCAACAAGTCCATACCAACCCTCCGAAGAGTAATCCACCCAGACCCATTCCCCTACACTTACCCCTGCCTAATGCATCTATCACTATGGGCAATTTAGCATGGCCAATTCACCTGCACATCTTTGGACTGTGGGAGGAAACCGGAGCACCCAGAGGAAACCCACGCATACACAGGGAGAATGTGCAAACTCCACACAGACAGTCGCCTGAAGCTGGAATCAAACCCGGATCCCTGGTGCTGTGAGGCTGCAGTGCTAAACACTGAGTCACTTTGCCATGCATGCTCCAGATACAATTTGGCTGGTCAATTTATTAAGTAAAATATAATTTATTTAAATGCTGCAGTTAAAATACAAACAAAAGGAAGAGGAATTTAGAATGACAACTATTGGAAAACTTAACAGAATAATAGATACCTATTGCTAATTAACTGTTCAAATATAGTAACATCTCATTAATACACACCTTGGCAAAAAGGGAAATTCAGACACAGATTCTTACATGCAGTTCTCCATTCCAGGAGGGAAAAAAACATCAAGGGAAATTCCAGAGAAAATAGCCACTTGGAATCATACACTGAAGCCTCTTCTGAGACCCCAAACAGCTTCTGACTGCTAAAGCTAAAACAAACTAGAAAGCCTGGACTGTGAGAGTTGGCCGCACCCATTCAGGCTGTTAAAAAAATCTCAAGCCTTCCAAAGCTGTTTACATAAGTCATCTTCAGTAGCCAGTTTTTCACCTCTAACTTTACAATCTCTCTTAAAAAAAAACCAAGGGCAAAATACCTTCTTAAAGTGACAGGATTGTCACATAGTGCACACGAGCATTAACTGACTGGCTGCAGGGTTAAGGGGGAGGGAGAGCACAGTATAGGGCTGGTCAAAAAAACCCCTACAATTCCTCTCTAAAGGAAACCTGTGCACGTTGCGCAAAAGCTGCTGGAGGCTGCGTCAGATTTGGAAACCAACAAAAACACAGATAAAGGAACAACAAACAAGAGAAAAGTCCACTTTCAAGGAACAATGAACCTGCACTCAAAAGTTTCTGTTCAGCAACACTCCCTAGGACCTTACCATTAAGTGGATAAGTCCTGCCCTGATTTGCCTTTCCAAAATGCAGCACCTCATAGTTATCTAAATTAAACTCCATCTGCCACTCCTCAGCCCATTGGCCCATCTGATCAAGATCCTCATTATACTCTGAGGTAGCCTTCTTCACTGTCCACTACACCTCCAATTTTGCTGTCATCTGCAAACTTACTAATTATACCTCCTATGTTCACAGTCAAATAATTTATATAAATGACGAAAAGCAGTGGATCCAGCACCAACCCATGTCGCACACCACTGGTCACAGGCCTCCAGTCTGAAAAGCAACCCTCCATCACCAACCTCCATCTTCTCTATCCAAATAGCTAGTTCTCCCTGTATTCCATGAGATCTAACCTTGCTCACCAATGTCCCATGTGGAACCTTGTTTAATGCCTTCCTGAAGTTCACTGCTCTGCTCTCACCAATCCTCTCTGTTACTTCTTCAAAAAACTCAATCAAGTTAATGAGACATGATTTCCCACACACAAAGCAAGTTGACTATCCCTAATTAGTCCTTACCTTTCCAAATACATGTAAGTCTTGTCCCTCAGGATTACCTCCAACAACTTGCCCACCACTGATATCAGGTTCACCGGTCTATAGTTCCTTGGCTTTTCCTTAAATAGTGGCACCATGTTAGCCAACCTCCAGTCTTCTGACACCTCACCTGTGGCTATCAATGATACAAATATCTCAGCAACCGGTCCAGCAATCACTTCCCTAGCTTCCCACTGAGTTCTAGGACATACCTGATCAGGTACTGGGGATGGATCCACCTTTATGTGTTTTATGACATCCAGCACTTCTGCCTCTGTAATACAGACATTTCTCAAGATGTTACCATCTATTTCCTTATATTTTAAACCTCCCATGTCCTTTTCCAAAGTAAACACTGATGTAAAATACCTATTTAATATCTCTCTCAGTTCCAGCGGTTCCACACATAGACTGCCTTGCTGATCTTTGAGGGGCCCTATTCTCTCCCTAGTTATCCTTTTGTCCTTAATGTATTTATAAAATTCATTTTGATTCTCCTTAACTCTATTTGCCAAAGCTATTTCATGTCCCCTTTTTGCCATCCTGATTTCCCTCTTAAGTATACTCCAACTGCCTTTATAGTCTAAGGATTCACTTGATCTCTGTTATCTATTCCTGTCATATGCTTCCTTCTTTTTCTTGACCAAACCCTCAATTTCTCTAGTCATCCAGCATTTCCTATACCTACCAGGAATACCCTAACAGGAATGTACTGTCTCTGGACTCGTTATCTCATTTTGTTATCCCATTTTCCAGCTGTCCCTTTACTTGCGAACATCTGCCCCCAGTCGACTTTACAAAGTTCTTGTCTTATACCATCAAAATTGGCCTTCCCCCAGTTTAGAACTTAAACTTCTAGATCCGGTCTATCCTTTTCCATTACTGCTTTAAAACTAATAGAATTATGGTCACTGGTCCCAAAGTGCTCTCCCACTGACACCTCAGTCACCTGCAGTGACTTATTTCCGAAAAGTAGGTCAAGTTTTGCACCTTTACCTGTCGGTACATCCACATACTGAATCAGAAAATTTTCTTGTACATGCTTAACAAATTCCTCTCCATCTAAACCCTTAACACTATGACAGTCCAAGTCTACATTTGAAAAGTTAAAAATCCCCTAACATAATAATCCTGTTATTCTTACAGATAACTGAGTTCTTCTTACAAATTTGTTTCTCAGTTTCTCGCTGTTTATTGTGGGGTCTATAATACAATCTCAATAAGGTGATCATCCCGTTCTAATTTCTCAATTCTATCCAAATAACTTCCCTGGACATATTCCAAGGAATATCCTCCCTAAGTTGTAGTGATAATGTTATCCCTTATCAAAAACACCACTTCCCCTCCTCTGTTACCCCCCCCCTTTCAAACCTTTCTATAGACAATAGACAATAGGTGCAGGTGTAGGCCATTCTGCCCTTTGAGCCTGCCCCACCATTCAATATGATCATGGCTGATCATCATCAATCAGTATCCTGTTCCTGCCTTATCTCCATAACCCTTGATTCCACTATCCTTGAGAGCTCTATCCAACTCTTTCTTAAACGAATCCAGAGACTGGGCCTCCACTGCCTTCTGGGGCAGAGCATTCCACACACCTACCACTCTCTGGGTGAAGACGTTTCTCCTCATCTCTGTCCTAAATGGCCTACCCCTTATTTTTAAGCTGTGTCCTCTGGTTCGGCACTCACCCATCAGCAGAAACATGTTTCCTGCCTCCAGAGTGTCCAATCCTTTAATAATCTTATATGTCTCAATCAGATCCCCTCTCAGTCTTCTAAACTCAAGGGTATACAAGCCCAGTCGCTCCAATCTTTCAACATAAAATAGTCCCACCATTCCAGGAATTGACCTCGTGAACCTACGCTGCACTCCCTCAATAGCCAGAATGTCTTTCCTCAAATTTGGAGACCAGAACTGCACACAATATTCCAGGTGTGGTCTCACCAGGGCCCTGTACAGCTGCAGAAGAACCTCTTTGCTTCTATACTCAATCCCTCTTGTTATGAAGGCCAGCATGCTATTAGCTTTCTTCACTACCTGCTGTACCTGCATGCTTGCCTTCATTGACTGGTGTACAAGAACACCCAGATCTCTTTGTACTGCCCCTTTACCTAACTTGACTCAATTTAGGTAGTAATCTGCCTTCCTGTTCTTGGCACCAAAGTGGATAATCATACATTTATCCACATTAAACTGCATCTGCCATTCATCTGACCACTCACCTAACCTGTCCAGGTCACCCTGTAATCTCCTAACATCCTTCTCACATTTCACCCTGCCACCCAGCTTTGTATCATCAGCAAATTTGCTAATGTTACTATTAATACCATCTTCTATATCATTAATATATATTGTAAAAAGCTGCGGTCCCAGCACTGATCCCTGCGGTACCCCACTGGTCACTGCCTGCCATTCCAAAAGGGAGCCGTTTATCACGACTCTTTGTTCCTGTCAGCCAACCAATTTTAAATCCAAGTCAGTACTTTGTCCCCAATACCATGCGCCCTAAGTTTGCTCACTAAACCTCCTATGTGGGACTTTATCAAAGGCTTTCTGAAAGTCCAGGTACACTACATCCACTGGATCTCCTTTGTCCATCTTCAGAGTTACATCCTCAAAAAATTCCAAAAGATTAGTCAAGCATGATTTCCCCTTCCTAAATCCATGCTGACTCTGACCTATCCTGTTACTGCTATCCAGATGTGTCGTAATTTCATCCTTTATAATTGACTCCATAGCATTTGACTTCATAGCATCTATAGCATTTGTATCCTAGAAAACTTATGCTGCCAGTCCTATCCAACCCTAAGCCACGTTTCTGTAATTGCTATGATATCCCAGTCCCATATTCCTAACCATGCCCTGAGTTCACTTGCCTTCCCTGTTAGGCCTCCTGCTTTGAAATAAATGCAGTATAATTTATCAGTCCTACCTTGTTCTCTGCTTTGTCCCTGCCTGTCCTGACTGTTTTACTTGCTCCTTTTCCTGACTGTACCAGTCTCAGATTGATATCTTTCCTCACTCTCTCCCTGGGTCCCATCCCCCTCCCCCCACCTTACTAGTTTAAATCTTCCCGAGCAGCTCCAGCAGATCTCCCTGCCAGTATATTAGTCCCCTTCCAATTCAAGTTCAATCCGTCCTTCTCGTACATGTCACTTCTACGCAAAAGAGTTTCCAATTATCCAAAAATGTGAATCCTTCTCCTCAGCCATGCATTCATCTGCTCTATCCTCCTATTCCTACCCTCACTAGCTCGTGGCACTGGAGTAATCTAGATCCCTTCTCTGTCTTTGGGCTCTATCTCCACCTTTACTTCTTCACCCATCCTTCACCCTCTCTTCTGCATAAAAACCAACTTTTTCCTAACTACCATTAGTTCTGAGGAAGGGTCAGCAGACCCGCAACATTAATTCTGATTTATCTTCACAGATGCTGCCAGACCTGCTGAGATTTTCCAGCAATTTCTGTTTTTGTTTCTGTTTCCAGCATCTGCAGTTCTTTCGGTTTTATTTGTCCCTCCTCTAAATTCTCCTCCAACTGTGTGCCTCGTGGCAAGTTAAACAGTTAGATATATTAACTAACTGAGCTTAAATACCATTATCTGCCATGTTAAAAATCACACAACACAAGGTTATAGTCCAATAGGTTTAATTGGAAGCACACTAGCTTTCAGAGCATCGCTCCTTCATCAGGTGATAGTGGAGGGCTCAATCCTAACACACAGAATTTATAGCAAAAATTTACAGTGTGATGTAACTGAAATTACACATTGAAAAATTGATTGTCTGTTAAGCCTTTCATCTGTTAGAATACAGTGATAGTTTCATTTCTTTCATGTGTAAATCACAAAACCTTTTTTTAAAAAAGTTGCATTCTCAGGTTAGCTGTTAACAATGGTGATAGCTAGACAATATGTTGAAGGTGTTGGCCCCCTGTGTTCTCTGTCTATGCCATGATGTTTAGATTGATTCTAATCTAAAAAGTGAGATAACGGAGTTTTACATAAATTCATGCAGTTTTTGAGCTGAGAACACAGGGAGCCAACACCTTCAACATATTGTCTAACTATCACCATTGTTAACAGCTAACCCGAGAATGCAACTTCTTAAAAAAAGGGTTTTGTGATTTACACATGAAAGAAGTGAAAATATCACTGTATTCTAACACATGAAAGGCTTAACAGACAATCAATTTTTCAATGTATAATTTCAGTTACATCACACTGTAAATTTTTGCTATAAATTCTGTGTTAGGATTGAGCCCTCCACTACCACCTGATGAAGGAGTGTCGCTCCGAAAGCTAGTGTGCTTCCAATTAAACCTGTTGGACTATAACCTGGTGTTGTGTGATTTTTAACTTTGTACACCCCAGTCCAACACCGACATCTCCAAATCATGATTATCTGCCGTACTAAGTATTTAAATACGTGCTCTTGGAGCATTAGGCAAGGTCTCAGGGTGGATAGTCTACATACACTATAGCAGCATCTCTCCCAGATATAAGAAAAACATTGGCGACAATACACAGTAAAGCAACAAGGCTGTTTTACAGGGTTGGGCTTGAGGAATGACTGGACCGAGTTTGGGCACTTTGGCACTTTGGGGAGCCATCGATCAGCTAAGATTACACAGACCTGAGAAAATTATAACACGGATTATTATTTTAAGTTAAACTGCAGCTGTAGAATCGAACAGGCAGTTGCACTAAATGATTGCCATACGTGGTGTTCATAACAACATTTAAAAGTGTTTAGGAGAATTATGATAAAGAACTAGATAAATGCAAGTTTTAATCCACCTTTAGTAACCATATGTTGAAATCTGTTATCTTGCTCATTTTTACTATGGCTTTAAATAGGGCTTGAAGCAATCTTGATTCCACTTGGCACTTTTTATGACTAAAAAGTTGCATTCCTTCTTGAGTTTTTCAGGACTTCTGTCAGTATTATATGTTCCCACATAAAATGACACTTACTGGCTTAAACCCTCCAACTCTTAACAGCACATCATTGAACATCTTGACAGCTCTAACCAAACAAACAAAAGGGAAATAAATTTTGATTGGGTTTTGTTTTTATCAAACTCAGATATTCAATAACATTCCCTTTCTGCAAAAGTTGTCAGGTTCCTGTGGAATATTTTAAAACAGTGACAGCACAGAAATGCTGTCCTTTCATGAGTGGCTGTTTCTAAGATTTCTTGTTGGCAATGACCATTGTTACTTTCATCATTGTGTGGTCCTTTCTACAGTTCTTTCCCGAGTGAAGTATATTGCAGCATTCAGTCCCTAATCAGTCACATTAAAATGTGGTGCCTTATCAAATACAGAGCTGCTGTTTATTTAAGCTGATTGCTTTGAAGCACAAAGTTAACTTCTGCAAATGCTATTCTGAAACTCCAAATGACTCTGATTTAAGAGTGCAATGTCTCACCTTTAGCAAAGGTTGATCCCCCAGTAACAGTTTACACTCATTGCCTGAAGTACCCTTTTTACTTAACCATTGGCACCAGGGGTCTGGAAAATCACTCCAATACTTACAACTTTGCACTTTCCTTCTTGAGGAAGCTCACCTTTGTCACAGTTTCAGCTTTGAACTGCTGCAGCATCTCAAAAACCTGGCATCAGACCCTTGATTGGCACAGACTCAGATTTTTATTTGACAAATCTGACTCTGAGAAACAGGATTTGGAGCTCATTGTCTTCCGTGTCATCACTTGAGTTAAAGACTACCCACAGAGCAGTCGCTAGTAAAACACAGATCACTTTTGACAGACGTTTTTAAGTGTTTGCAGGTTGCTTCTCGTTTAATAAGACCTGTGAGGAACTTGTAGCTGCAGCAGGAATATAAATGAAAGGAATTCAAGCAGCTGGTGCAGTGTTCAAGTATGTGTTTTTCAATCACTTTGGGCATGCAGTGAGTAGTCACAGTAAAGCAATGCTCAACCAGCTCTTTCAGGGTGGCCTAGCAAGAGGCTGCTATTCAGAAATACAGTGCATGCCTTTGAAATTCCTCAACGTAGATTTACAATGTAGCAGCTGAAACACCTCAATGTTATTGCTTTAATTAACTCTTTTATTAATAGAGACTGGCTCTTAGTTCATGTTCTTTCAGTGACTTTATTCCGGTTTTAAATAAGAAGAAAATTGATGACCACTTGCAATTTGCAAGCCTGTGCATCGACTTGTAAAATTAAAGCAAAGGTTTACAATTTATACTGTTTATGTGATGCCCTTTGTGTGCTGTTATTTATGGCGTAGAGAATTTCTCATTGACATCAACAGTTTCAAACTTGTGACAATTACATCCGCTCCCTTTAGACAAATTTCCTTGTAACTGGGGTCATGCAATATTTGAGAGAATTTTGTGATAGTCTTACTGTGAGATGGAATACTTCACATCTTGGGGAAATAGATTACTTACAGTGTAGAAACAGGCCCTTCGGCCCAACAAGTCCACATCGACCCGCCGAAGCGCAACCCACCCAGACCCCTACATTTACCCCTTACCTAACACTACGGGCAATTTAGCATGGCCAATTCACCTGACCTGTACATCTTTGGACTGTGGGAGGAAACCGGAGCACCCGGAGGAAACCCACGCAGACACGGGGAGAACGTGCAAACTCCACACAGTCAGTCGCCTGAGGCGGGAATTGAACCCGGGTCTCTGGCGCTGTGAAGCAGCAGTGCTAACCATTGTGCCACCGTGCCGCCCATAAATTGCAAATAGTTTGATCAATAATCATAAAACAGTACAACACAGGAACAGGCCCTTTGGGTCTGTGACGAACATGATGCCATTCTAGACCAATCCCACTTGTTTGTAAATGGTCCGTATCCCTCTATTCCATGCCTGTTCGTGTGCCTATCTAATGTCTCTTAAATGTTGTTATTGTATCTGCTTCTACCATCTCCTCTGGCAGCGTTTTCCAGGCACCTACCACCCTCTGTGTAAAAAAAAAACTTGCCTCACACATCTCCTTTCCCCATCTCACCTTCAACCTCATTTATTGAGTAAAGCTCCATAGAATCCCTACAGTGTGGAAACAGGCCCTTCAGCCCAACAAGTCCACACTGACCTTCCGAAGAGTAACCCACCCACACCCATTCCCCTACCCTATATTCACCCCTGACTAATGCACCTAACCCACACATCCTTAAACACTATGGGCAATTTAGCATGCTCAATTCACCTGACCTGCACATTTTTGAATTGTGGGAGGAAACCCACGCAGACACAGGGAGAATGTGCAAACTCTATACACACAGTTGCTCAAGACTGGAATCAAACCTGGGTCCCTGGCTCTGTGAGGCAGCAGTGCGGACCACTGAGCCACTGTGGCATATCCTTTGGCAGTACAGTGTTGGTCAGTTTCAAATATTGTGTATGGTCTTTTCTCAGCCCATGCATGTGTTGGGCAAGTGTGAGACATTTGGTTGAGAGCAGCTGGAATGATAAATGAATTATAAGAAAGATGTGGAAGGGTGCAGGGGAGATTTACTAGGATGTTGCCTAGTATGGAGGGGAGGTCTTACGAGGAAAGGCTGAGGGACTTGAGGCTGTTTTCGTTAGAGAGAAGAAGGCTGAGAAGTGACTTAATAGAGACATATAAGATAATCAGAGGGTTAGATAGGGTGGACAGGGAGAGCCTTTTTCCAAGTATGGTGACGGCGAGCACGAGGGGGCATAGCTTTAAATTGAGGGATGATAGATATAGGACAGATGTCAGAGGTAGTTTCTTTACTCAGAGAGTAGTAAGGGTATGGAATGCTTTGCCTGTAACGGTAGTAGATTCACCAACTTTAAATACATTTAAGTCGTCATTGGATAAGCATATGGACGTACATGGAATAGTGTAGGTTAGATGGGCTTCACATTGGTATGACAGGTCGGCGCAACATCGAGGGCCAAAGGGCCTGTACTGCGCTGTAATGTTCTATGTTCTATAATTCCTGATGTGAAGGTCAGTGTGATTGCCTTGAAGAATAAGCTCACCAGTTGTTTCTTGGTCCTTGGAGTTCACCTGAATTTGCCAACTGCTCTTGGCCCATATCCCTCCAAACATTTCTTATTTCTGTTCTTATCCAAAAGTCTTTTAAACATTGTAATTGTACCCGCATCCATTATTTCCTCAGGATGCAAACCATCATCTGTGTGAAAAACTTGCCCTTCATGTATTTTTTAAATCTCTCTCCTCAACCTTAAAAATGTGCACGCAGTCCTGAAACTCCCTTATCCTAGAGAAAAGACCACAACCATTAACTCTATTTATATCCCTCACTAGCACATTCCATGGGCAGTGAGTAGCAGTATCCTTCATCCACAGAACTTGGCATCACCAAGAGGAAGTGAGGACTGCAGATGCTGGAGATTAGAGTCGAGAGTGTGTTGCTGGGAAAGCACAGCAGGTCAGGCAGCATCCAAGAAGTAGGAGGATTGACGTTTTGTGCAAAAGCTCTTTATCTGGAAAGCATCAGCTCTCCACATCATCGTGGTCAGCCTCGGACCAACACAGAAGATACTTCAGCACTTTACCACTGCACGTTGGGATTCAAGGACACCTTACAGTACAATAGTCTTGCTGAGGCACTCTGTGTGCAGAGAAATACTCCCCATCTCACGCAGTTGAACAGGATGCATCTAAGGGCTCTTTGTTTGCTTTCTTAGTACTTTGGATCTATTGGATGCTCATTTCTGCATTGCTTTTTATCACACTGCTGCTTCATTCAGACCTTCAAGGCTTACAGCAGCACGGCCTTGCCTTCTTTCTAAGGACAGACATAAAGCCAGGAGGGTAGTCATCTTGCTGACACTGAATAATCAAGGGACATATGGCATTGGCCTACATCAATATCACACCGACAGTAATGCACCTGCAGATTATGCAGCGAGCACACTGCATGTGTTCCAACCAAATGGCCATGTCTGAAAGTCTAAGGGGAGTTGTCCTTCACTGACTGAAGGGAAACTATGTTTGATTGGAGATGAAAATTCAGTCAAGGGAATTGCCTGATGTCAGTCAAGGGAGTTGGCCACAGTCAATCAAGTGCTTGGTGCGTTCAGGGTCAGGTGATCTGAGTCCTTTCAGTCCAAGGATTAGGACATGGACAATCCTATATGTCAAATGTAACCAAACTGAGGATTAGCAGTAACTCACTCAGACAGCGACAGAGACACCAGTCAGGGGTTTGTGCCATGCTCAGTCAGTGCTGTCATTCCTGAAAGTTTGGGTTGTAAACATTAAAGGCCATTATCATGGAGTATCAACGCTGTGCTAGGAAAGGTGGGGAAATTCCATTGTGGGGTTTAGAGGCATTACATTGGGGTGCAGAGGGAACAATGACAGTGAAGCAGTCAACTCCAAATACAAGACTGAGATTTGATATAGCATAGACAGCATGGGGTAGTGTGTGTGAGTGCATTTTGTTTTAGTGACAAGCACTGACATGGATATTGGGGTCAATGGATAGCAACAGAAAGCAAAGAGTGTTTTTCTGTTTGGCCATCAATGGTTGGTGGTGTTTACAATTATGTGTTAAGGTTTGCAGATGACACTAAAATGAGTGGGAGAGCAAAGTGTGCAGAGGACACAAAGTCTGTAGAGGCAAATAGATAGGTTAGGTGAGTGGGTAAAGAGCTGGAAATGTGTTGCTGGAAAAGCGCAGCAGGTCAGGCAGCATCCAGGGAACAGGAGAATCGACGTTTCGGGCATAAGCCCTTCTTCAGGAATGGGGAAAATTTGTCCAGCAGGCTAAGATAAAAGATAGGGAGGAGGGACTTGGGGGAGGGGCGTCGGAAATGTGATAGGTGGAAAGAGGTCAAGGTGAGGGTGATAGGTCAGACTGGGGTGGGGGCGGAGAGGTCGGGAAGAAGATCTCAGGTTAGGAAGGCGGTGCTGAATTTGATGGATTTGACTGAGACAGGGTGGGGGGAAGGGAAATGAGGAAACTGGTGAAATCTGAGTTCATCCCTTGTGGTTGGAGGGTTCCTAGCCGGAAGATGAGGCGTTCTTCCTCCAACCGTCGTTTTGTTGTGGTCTGACGATGGAGGAGTCCAAAGACCTGCATATCCTTGGTGGAGAGGGAGGGGGAATTGAAATGTTGAGCTACAGGGTGGTTGGGTTGGTTGGTCCGGGTGTCCCAGAGGTGTTCTCTGAAACGCTCCGCAAGTAGCCAGCCTGTCTCCCCAGTATAGAGGAGGCCACATCGGGTGCAGAGGATGCAATAGATGATATGTGTGGAGGTGCAGGTGAATCTGTGACGGATATGGAAGTTTCCTTTGGGGCCTTGGAGGGAGGTGAGGGGGGAGGTGTGGGCGCAAGTCTTGCACCTCCTGCGGTTGCAGGGGAAGGTGCCGGGAGTGGAGGTTGGGTTGGTGGGGGGTGTGGATCTGACGAGGGAGTCACGGAGGGAGTGGTCTTTACGGAATGCTGATAGGGGAGGGGAGGGAAATATATCCTTGGTGGTGGGGTCCGTTTGGAGGTAGCGGAAATGACGGCGGATGATGCGCTGTACATGGAGATTGGTGGGGTGGTAGGTGAGGACCAGTGGGGTTCTGTCCTGGTGGCGGTTAGAGGGGCGGAGGAGCGGGAAGTGGAAGAGATGCGGTGGAGGGCATCGTCGACCACGTTGGGGGGGAAATTGCGGTCCTTGAAGAAGGAGGCCATCTGGGTTGTGCGTTTTTGGAACTGGTCCTCCTGGGAGCAGCTGCGGCGGAGTCGAAGGAATTGGGAGAATGGGATGGCATTTTTACAGGGGTCAGGATGGGAGGAGGTGTAGTCCAGGTAGCTGTGGGAGTCGGTCGGTTTGTAGTAGATGTCCGTGTTGATTCGGTCGCCTGAGATAGAAATAGAAAGGTCGAGGAAGGGGAGGGAGGAACCTGAGACTGTCCAGGTGAATTTGAGGTCGGGGTGGAAGGTGTTGGTGAAGTGGATGAACTGTTCAACTTCCTCGTGGGAGCACGAGGCGGCGCTGATACAGTCATCGATGTAGCGGAGGAAAAGGTGGGGGGTGGGGCCAGTGTAGTTGCGGAAGATGGATTGTTCCACATATCCTACGAAGAGGCAGGCATAGCTGGGGCCCATGCGGGTGCCCATGGCTACTCCTTTCGTTTGGAGGAAGTGGGAGGATTGGAAAGAGAAGTTGTTCAGGGTGAGGACCAGTTCAGTCAGTCGAAGGAGGGTGTCAGTGGAAGGGTACTGGTCGGTACGGCGGGAAAGAAAGAAACGGAGGGCTTTGAGTCCTTCGTGATGGGGGATGGAGGTGTACAGGGACTGGATGTCCATGGTGAAAATAAGGCGTTGGGGACCGGGGAAGCGAAAATTATGGAGCAGGTGGAGGGCATGGGTGGTGTCCCGAACGTAGGTGGGGAGTTCTTGGACTAAGGAGGACAGGACGGTGTCAAGGTACGCAGAGATGAGTTCGGTGGGGCAGGAGCAGGCGGAGACAATGGGTCGGCCGGGGCAGTCAGGTTTGTGGATTTTGGGCAGGAGGTAGAAGCGGGAGGTGCGGGGTTGTGGGACTATGAGGTTGGAGGCGGTGGATGGGAGATCCCCCGAGGTGATGAGGTTATGGACGGTCTGGGAGATGATGGTTTGGTGGTGGGGGGTGGGGTCATGGTCAAGGGGGCAGTAGAAGGAGGTATCTGCGAGCTGGCGTTTGGCCTCAGCGGAGTGGGTAAAGGTCTGGCAGGGAGTACAATGTTGGTAAATGTGAGGTTGCCCATCTTGTAGGAAAAGTAACAAAATGGACTGTTATGCAGGGGGATATGGGCATCCTTGTGCATGAATCACAAAAGGCTAGGTTGTAGGTGCAGCAGGTAATTAAGAAGGCAAATGGAATATTGTCCTTCATTGCTAGAGGGATGGAGTTTAAAAACAGGGAGGTTATGGTGTAGTTGTATAGGGTGCTGGAGAGGCCACACCTGGAATACTAAGTACAGTTTTGGTCTCCTTACTTGAGAAAGGATGCACTGACGTTGGAAGGGGTGCAGAGGAGGTTCACTAGGTTGATTCTAGAGTTGAGGGGGTTGGCTTATGAGGAGAGACTGAGTAGACTGGGATTATATTCATTGGAATTTAGAAGAATGAGGGGGGAAATTCTATAGAAACATATAAAATTATGAAGGGAATGGATAAGACAGAAGCAGGGAGGTTGTTTCCACTCATGGGTGGAACTAAAGCTAGGGGGCATAGCCTCAAAATAAGGGGGAGCAGATTCAGGACAATGCCAGGAAAAGTGTGGAATTTCATTGTGGGGTTTGGAGGCATTATGCTAGAATGTAGAGGACTAGACAGGTTAGATGTAGGAAGGATGTTCCCAATGGTGAGGATTTCCAGAACCAGGGGACATAGTTTAAGGATAAGGAGTGAACATATTAGGACTGAGACAAGGAGAAATTTCTTCACCTAGAGAATGGTGAGCCTGCTACAAAAAGTGGACTGAGTTTTTTGAAGAAGTAACAAAGAGGATTGATGAGGGAAGAGCGGTGGGCGTGATCTATAAGGACTTCAGTAAGACATTCAACAACGTTTCTCATGATAGACTGGTTAGCAAGGTTACATTACATGTAATACAGGAAGAACTAGCCATTTGGAGACAGAACTGGCTCGAAGGTATAAGATATTGGGTGGTAGTGAAGGATTGCTTTTCAGATGGAGACCTGTGACCAGGCGTGTGCCACATGGTTCAGTGCTGGGTCCACTGCTTTTCATCATTTATATCCTTCATGGTAACCTTGAACCAGTGACGGGCATCACACTGCTCTGTAAACCAATGATCCAGCCAACTGAACTAAACCAATAAGTGGGGTTATAGACAAACCAGCAAAAAATATCACCCAAAAGTCCTAAATGCAGTATAGTGCAACCATAATGAAGGTGTAAGTCATATTTATCAATGGAATAAAAGTCAATTTAACACAGTACTTTTAAAAATATTGTCAGCGCAGGCACAGAGGGTCATCATGGTGGGTAAGGTAAACTCCCTCACTCCTGTTAAGCGAGTTATGTCACATACTCTCTCCTTACGCTTAAAATGTTTTATAATATCCAGCTTCTCTTCCAGAGTTATAGCCTTGCTTTTGCATTCACCACCTGCAATTTTATCACCAGGATGCTTCTTGATGACAATCTTGTCACGATGCTCCTCCATTTTTTCAAAAAAAGGGTTAATCTAAAAGTAATGTTTGCAGTTCACAGGAAGCTGCTCAATGTATCTTTCTCAGAAAGCTGATCTCTGTACAGTAACTCTCTCAGAAAATTGCTTTGTCAGCAGTTGACATTGGTGCATGCACAAAGACTGAGGCACTCACACTGCGCATGCACCAAACAAAGCGTGCAAAACGATCATCACTGGAATCGCGCTTTTACGAACAGAAGTAAGTGTTCTCTAAAATACCTTTCCTTCATTCCCCAGTGACGTTAAAAGCAAATCGTGCTGCTGGACGCATGTCTTCTGAGAACCACCTGTAGCCCGCTAAATGGCACCACATTCACAAACACGCATTCCCTCCATCATTCAGTAGCAACAGTGTGTACCATCTACAAGATGCAATGCAGAACTTCACCAAAGACACTTCATAGAATCCCTACAGTGTGGAAACAAGCCATTTGGCCCAACATATCCATACCGACCCTTCGAAGAGTAACCCACCCAGACACATTCCCCTGCCCTCTTACTCGACATTTACCCCTGACTAATGCATGTAACTTACACATCCCTGAACACTATGGGTAATTCAGCATGGCCAATTCACCTAACCTGCACATCTTTGGACTGTGGGAGGAAACCCATGCAGACACGGGGAGAATGTGCAAACTCCACACAGACAGTCACTTGAACCTGGGTCCCTAGCTCTGTGAGGTAGCAAGGCTAATCACTGAGCCACCATGCCATCCTAAACTTAGTAAGCACTTTCCAAACCCACAGCAACTTCCACCTACAAGGACAAAGGGGCAGCAGATATATGGGAACACCATCACCTGCAAGTTCCCCTCCAAGCCACTCAAGATTCTGACTCGGCAATATATTGTTGTTCCTTCACTGTCGCTGGGTCAAAATTCCAGAATTCCCTCCCTAAGAGCATTGTGGGTCAATCTCCAATGCATGGACTGTAGAGGTTTATAGATGCAGCTTACAACTGAATTCTCAAGGGCAACTAGAAACAAACAATAAATGCTGGCCCAGCCATTGACACCCACATCACATGAGTGATTAAAACAAAAACACGTCTTTTTTACCATTTCATTGTGTCTTCTGGTGTGTTCCTAATAGATCATTTACATCTTTCTTGGTATCCGCTTGCCTTAGCTGGTAGAATATTTAAGTCAGAAGGATGCAAGGTCAAGTGATTATTTTTCAAATGAAATATTAACCTAAGTGCCCTCTCAAAGAGGCATAACAGATCAAAAAACAGGGAGATTCACTCAGTGTCTAGGACAAGATTTATCCCTCAAATAACATGTTCAAACATAGGCTGTTATCCAGTCATTATTGTATTGGTGTTTGTGGCAGTTTACTGTGTGCAAAATGGCCATTGCGTCTCCCAAATTAGTATAGTGACTACACTTCAGGGAAGTGGCTTCATGGCTATAAAGCATTCTGGGATTTAAGGTCAAGAGAAACGCTATGCAAATGCAATTCTTTCTTTCTCTTCTAAGCCGATTGTTCACAGTAGTGCTGCATTACGTTTTGATTTTTGGTTGCGGTGTTAAGCTGAGGCCCTAACTACTTGGAGAAGGTGAGGACTGCAGATGCTGGAGCTCAGAGACAAGCGTGTAGTGCTGGAAAAGCACAGCAGGTCAGGCAGGAGAATCGACGTTTCAGGCATAAGCCCTTCATCAGGAATCCTAACTACCAGCCTAGATTGACGCTTAAGACTCTATTATTTCAATCGAAGAAAAACTTTCCTGGTTTGTCTGGTTGACCTTCCTCCCACCAGGAGGAATCGCTCTTCAAAAATGCCTGAATACCAAATTCTCCCTGTTGTCCAACTAACCACACATACTTCTTTGGTAATCACTAAGCTGTTTCAGCTTCCAGAGCATCCAGAACCTTTCAGTCAACAAATGATGAAAGCAAGATGAGGGAATTGTAATTGGTACAATGTGCTTATTCTCATCAGGGGGTCCAACAAGGATTCAATCAACAAATTACACCTGTAATGCATATCACTCCTCCATCTTAAAATTATAAGATGAAAGTATTCTCTTCCAAGAATGTACTTGATTCACAAAAAAAAATTCAGTGATGGCATGATACAATCATTCAATTCACCAAGGAGACATTAACAGCATCTTCCACAGACAGAATCTACATCTGGGCCAGACAGGAACCTATGTCCTTGGGGGTGCTTTTGCTAACTCTGTTGGGGAGTATTTAAACTAAACAGCACTGTTTCAGAAAAACTGCAGCAATTCACAAAGACTGCTTACCAGTACACTCCCGGAGATAATTAGGGATGTGCAGCAAATGCTTGTTTTGGCAGGAATGCTCATGAAAGAATATGAAATAAAAACATAAACCCAGCATACTCTGCATGATAGCTGCCTTCACTATCCATCTCTCACTTTCTGCTTTACTTTCACGTTTCAAGCTGGTATTGTTTTTTCGGTTGCAGAGATTGTGGGGGAGGTCCCTGTGGCAGTGCAGGAAGGGGAGGCAGGACTGCAGGAAGCTGATATATCTGAGATCAACCCTCCCTACCTCCAGACCAGATGATGGCACTTCTTGGGCTTTTCAAGTGAGGGCAGAGCAGATGCTTGCACACGTTGACTCAATGAGTTCAAGAATAAAGGAGCTGTGGGGGAAGGGCGGAGGTGAAGGGTGTGGGCAGAAAAAAAAGCAATATACGCCTGCTCTTGTGTGAATGAGGGTTCAGCTGTTGAGAACTAGAACCTCTGGATTTCCAATTCATAGTCCATTGGTAGCAATCTCAGGATTGCTACCAGTGCCACATGCTAGTCAGAGTAGAAATGAAAGAATGGGCAGGATGTATGCGTGGCTTGAGAGATGATGCAGGAGGGAGGGATTCAGATTTTTGGGACGTTGAGACCGGTTCTGGGGGAGGTGGGACTATTACAAATTGGACGGTTCTACACCTGGGCCAGATAGGAACCAATGTCCTTGGGGGTGCTTTTGCTAACTCTGTTGGGGAGTATTTAAACTAATGTGGCAGGGGGATGGGAACCAAATGAAGAGGTTAGTGGACAGTAAGGAGGTAGTAACTAAAGGCTGTAAGGAACTAGATTATGAAGTCAGTGTGGCTAAGGCAGCAGATGATGAACACAAAGGGACTGGTGGTCTGAGGTGCACTTGTTTTAATGCAACAAGTGTAGTAGGTAAGGCAGATGAACTTAGGACTTGGATTAGTACCTGGGAGTATGATGTTATTGCTATTACGGAGACTTGGTTGAGGGAAGGGCATGATTGGCAACTAAATATCCCAGTCAAAAAGTGTGATGCTGGAAAAGCACAGCCGGTCAGGCAACATCCGAGCAAGAGAGTCGATGTTTCGAGCGTAAGCACTTCATCAGGAATAACGGGGTGGCCCAAGGGGGCAGAGAGGTATATGGGAGGGGGTGGGGCTGGGGGTAAGGTAGCTGGGAATGCAATTGGTAGATGAAGTGGGGGAGTGATGGTCATAGGTTGGAGTGGAGGGTGGAGCGGACAGGTGGAAAGGAAGGTGGACAGGACAGGTCAAGACAGCGGTGCCAAGTTGGAAGGGGGGATCTGGGATAAGGTGGGGGGAGGGGAAATGAAGAAACTGGTAAAATCTGCATTGATCCCATGTGGTTGGAGGGTCCTAAGGTGGAAGACGAGGCGTTCTTCCTCCAGGCATTGGGTCTTTAGGGTTTGGCAGTGGAGGAGGTCCAGGACTTGTATGTCCTTGGCGGAGTGGGAGGGGGAGTTAAAGTATTCGGCCATGGGGCGGTGGCGTTGTTTAGTGCGTGTCCCAGAGATGTTCTCTGAAACATTCCACAAGTTGGTGTCCTGTCTCCCCAATGCAGAGGAGACCACTTCAAGAGCAACAAATACAGTAGATGACATGTGTGGAAGGATCCTTTGGGGCCTTGGATGGAGGTGAGGCGGGGGAGGTGTGGACACAGGTTTTGCAATTCTTGCGGTAGCAGGGGAAGGTTCTGGGAGTGGGGTGTGGGTTGGTGGGGAGCGTGAACCTAACAAGGGAGTCGCAGAGGGAATGGTCTCTCCGAAACACAGAAAGGAGTGTGGAGGAAAATATATCGCTGGTGGTCAGGTTTGTTTGTAGTTGGCAGAAACAGTGGAGGATAATACAGTGTATCCAGAGGTTAGTGGGGCAGAAGGTGAGGACCGGGGGGTTCTGTCAGGGTGGAGGAGTTGCATGACTGATCAGCTATGCTGAAGGAGGGCACTATGGAGGACTCGAGCAATGAGGCAATATGGGCAGAGCTCAGAAATAGGAAGGCTGCAGTAACAATGTTGGGACTGTACTCCAGGCCTCCCAAAGTGAGCATGAGACAGAGATACAAATACATAAACAGATTATGGAAAGATGTAGGAACAGCAGGGTGGTGGTGATAGGAGATTTTAATTTTCCCAGCTGTGACTGGGATTCACTTAGAGTTAGAGCTCTAGATAAAATAGAACTTGTAAGGAGCATCCAAAAGGGTTTTCGAGAGCAGTACGTAAATAGTCCTACTTGAGAGGGGCCATACTGGACCTGATGTTGGGGATTGAGCCCGGCTAGGTAGGGTATTACTTTAGGAATAGTGATCACAATTCTGTAAGTTTTAGAATACTCATGGACAAAGACGAGAGTGGTCCTAAAGGAAGGGTACTAAATTGGGGGAAAGCCAACTGTACCAAACTTCAGCAGGAGCTGGGGAATGTGGATTGGGAGTAGCTGTTTCAAGGTAAATCCACATTTGATATGTGGGAGGCTTTTAAAGAGAGGCTGATTAGAGTGCAGGACAGACATGTCCCTATGAAATATAGGGATAGAAATGGCAAGGTTAGGGAACCATGGATGTGAGGTGAAACTGTGAGACTAGCTAAGAGGAAAAAGGAAGCATACATAAGGTCAAGGTGATTGAAAACAGACGAAGCCTTGGAAGAATATCGGGAATGTAGGACCAATCTGAAATGAGGAGTGAAGAGGACTAAAAGGGGCCATGAAATATCTTCAGTAAATAGGGTTAAGGAAAATCCCAAAGCCTTTTATTCATATATAAAGGAGCAAGAGGGTAACTAGAGAAAGGATTGGCCCACTCAAGGACAAAGGAGGAGAGTTATGCATGGAATCAGAGAAAAGAGGTGAGATTCTTAATGAGTGCTTTGCATCAGGGACCTGATTGAGGTCTACAAAATCATGAGAGGTATAGACTGGGTGGAAAGCAAGAAGTTTATTACCAGTGGGGACTCAATTACTAGGGGTCACAAGTTCAAGGCGAGAGGGGAAAAGTTTAAGGGAGATATGTGTGATAAGTTCTTTATGCAGAGGGTGATGGGTGCCTGGAACACATTGCCGATGGAGATGATAGAGGAGGGCATGTATCTAGATAGATACATGAATGGGCAGGGAGCAGAGCGATACAGATCCTTAGAAAATAGGCAAAAGGTTTAGATAGAGGATCGGTATAAGCTTGGAGGGCCAAAAGGCCTGTTCCTATGCTGTAATTTTCTTTGTTCTTTGTTCTAATAACCACCAGTTTTTAGGGGTGGTGGTGATATACTGGCAATGTGACTGGACCAGTAATCCAGAGTCACAGGTTAATGTTCTGGTAACAAGGGTCAAAATCTCAACATAGTGGATGGAGAAATTTAAAATTCATAAATGTCTTCAAAGTTTGTGCGAAGATTTGTAGCTCGGGTGCTCGTTGTTGTGGTTCTGTTCGCCGAGCTGGAAGTTTTTGTTGCAAACGTTTCGTCCCCTGGCTAGGCGACATCATCAGTGCTTGGGAGCCTCCTGCGAAGCGCTTCTTTGATGTTTCCTCCGGTGTTTATAGTGGTCTGTCCCTGCCGCTTCCGGTTGTCAGTTTCAGCTGTCCGCTGTAGTGGTTGGTATATTGGGTCCAGGTCGATGTGTTTGTTGATGGAGTTTGTGGATGAATGCCATGCCTCTAGGAATTCCCTGGCTGTTCTCTGTCTGGCTTGCCCTATGATAGTAGTGTTGTCCCAGTCGAATTCATGTTGCTTGTTGTCTGCGTGTGTGGCTACTAAGGATAGCTGGTCGTGTCGTTTCGTGGCTAGTTGATGTTCATGTATGCGGATTGTTAGCTGTCTTCCTGTTTGTCCTATATAGTGTTTAGTGCAGTCCTTGCATGGTATTTTGTACACTACATTCGCCTTGCTCATGTTGGGTATCGGGTCCTTCGTTCTGGTGAGTTGCTGTCTGAGCGTGGCTGTTGGTTTGTGTGCCGTTATGAGTCCTAGGGGTCGCAGTAGTCTGGCTGTCAGTTCCGAGATGCTCCTGATGTATGGTAGTGTGGCTAGTCCTTTTGGTTGTGGTATGTCCTCGTTCCGTGGTCTTTCTCTTAGGCATCTGTTGATGAAGTTGCGCGGGTATCCGTTTTTGGTGAATACCTTGTATAGGTGTTCCTCTTCCTCTTTTTGCAGTTCTGTTGCTTTAAAAAAACAAACAAACAAACCATCTCATCTAATGATGACCATTGTTGCTTGTCATAGATATCCATTTAATTCATTAATGTTCTTCAGAGAAGGAAATCTGCCTTCCCTGGTCTGGCCTACAGAGTCAGAAAGTGTGGTGTTGGAAAAGCACAGCCAGTCAGGCAGCCTCCGAGGAGCAGGAGTGTCGACGTTTCGGGTGAGTTTGAGCTGAACTCATTAGAGCGCAGCAGCAAGCCCAAGGTATAGAGATTGACCACTGGTCTCCTCAACATTGGGGGACAAAGCACAGACTGGGTGATCTCTGTGCACAACATTTATGTTCTGTCAGCAAAAATGGCCCTGAGCTTCTTCCTGCCTCCCACAACATACCACCACCATGTTCTCTGGCCAACACCGGTTTATTTTCTCTCTCTCTACCCTCCATCTCCACCTATCATTGACTCCTTTCCACTCCCCCAATCCCTCAGCATACGTACCATACTTTTCCTAGCTGCCATCTGTTCTGATAAAGGTTACTGGACCAGAAACAGTAACTCTGATTTGTCTCCACAAATGCTGCCAGACCTACTGTGTTTTTCCATTATTTTCTGTTTTTGTTTCTGATTTCCAACATTGGCTTTTTTTTTTGTTTAAATCTTTGTAGGAACTCTGCGTATTTGCTATCTTCTAGTGATATTTTTATTGATGTACTATTGAAAGCATCTAGGAGATAGTGAGGATTGCAGATGCTGGAGAAGTCAGATTGGTAAAGTGTGGCACTGGAAAAGCACAGCAGGTCAGACAGCATCTGAGGAGCCGGAGAATTGACGTGCTGGGCTTAACCCTTGACCAGTCCTGATGAAGGATTATGCCTGAAAAGTCAAAAATCACACAACACCAGGTTATAGTCAAACAGGTTTAAATGGAAGCACTAGCTTTCGGAGCGCTGCTACCCCTGATGAAGGAGCGGTGCTCCGAAAGCTAGTGCTTCCAATTAAACCTGTTGGACTATAACCTGGTGTTGTGTGATTTTTAAACTTTGTAGACCCCAGTCTAACACCAGCATCTCCAAAGCCTGAAATGTCGACTCTCTTGCTCCTCAGATGTTGCCTGGCCAGCTGTGCCTTCTCCAGTGCCATAATTTATAGACCCATTGAAGGCAAAACTGATTAAAACACTGCTATGCACTTTCCTGAATATTTGTGAAAAGCAACAAATGGACTTGAATTTATACAGCTGTTTTAATGACATAATATACAAAACAGCACACTACAGATACAGGCCCACCATTTCAGTGTCGATCATGCTGCCACTCTAAACCAATCCAATCTGCTTGTACATGGTCCTTATCCCTTTTATCCCTGCCTGTCCAGGGGCCTGTCTAAATACCTTTTAAACATTGCTGTTGTATCTGCTTCTACCATCTCATCTGGCATTGTGTTCTAGGCACTTACCACCCTCTGTGTAAAAAAAAGCCTTTCCTCATGCATCTCTTTTAAACATGCCCCCTCTCATCTTAAACCTATGCTCCTAGTATTTGACATGTCGATCCTGGGAAAAAGGCTCCAACTATCCACCCTATCCATGCTCCTCATAACTTTATATACTTCGATCAGGTTGCCTCTCAGCCTTGGATGCTCTAGTGAAAATAATCCAAGTTTGTCCAACTCTCCTTATATCAAAAGCACTCCAATTCAGGCAACATCCTGGTACACTTCTTCTGCACCCTCTCCCAAGCCTCAACATCCTTCTGGTGTGGTGACCAGAACTGCAAATGACCATTGGACATCTCAAAGTGCTTTACAGTTGAAGAACATGTAAACATACAAATTAGATTAGATTCCCTACAGTATGGAAACAGGCCCTTCAGCCCAACAAGTCCATACCAACCCTCCGAAGAGTAACCCACCCAGACCATTCTCCTCCATGATACCCCTGACTAATGCACCTAATACTATGGGCAATTTAGCAGTCACCTTTTGCACTGTAGGGATTCTATGCTTCTGGACTCTCTGACGGGAAAAAGTTGTTCGCCATTTCCATCTTAAATCAAAGACCTCTTATTTTTAAACAGTATCTCCTAGGTCTGGTCTATCCAACAATGGGAACCATTCGTTCAGCATTCACCTTGTCAAATCTTTTTAGGATCTAGGCTGAAAATGTGTTGCTGGAAAAGCGCAGCAGGTCAGGCAGCATCCAAGGAACAGGAGAATCGACGTTTCGGGCATGAGCCCTTCTTCAGGAATGAGGAAAGTGTGTCCAGCAGGCTGAGATAAAAGGTAGGGAGGAGGGACTTGGGGGAGGGGCGTTGGAAATGCGATAGGTGGAAGGAGGTCAAGGTAAGGGTGATAGGCCGGAGTGGGGGTGGGGGCGGAGAGGTCAGGAAGAAGATTGCAGGTTAGGAAGGTGGTGCTGAGTTCGAGGGTTGGGACTGAGACAAGGTGGGGGGAGGGGAAATGAGGAAACTGGAGAAATTTGAGTTCAGTCAGAGCTGAAAATGTGTTGCTGGAAAGGCGCAGCAGGTCAGGCAGGCTGGAAAAGCGCAGCAGGTCAGGCAGGCTGGAAAAGCGCAGCAGGTCAGGCAGTGCTGGAAAAGCGCAGCAGGTCAGGCAGGCTGAAAAAGCGCAGCACTCCTTTTAGGATCTAAAATGTTTCAGTAAGACTACCTTTGGTTCTTCTAAACTCCAACAGATTGATACCCAGACTGAACAACTCTTCCTCATAAGATAACCCCCTCCCCATTCCAGCTGAATCTTCTCTGAATTACTTCTGATGCAGTTGTTTCCCCTCCTAAATAAGACTACCAAAATTGCACATTGAATTTCAGACATGGCATCAACAAAGTTCGTTACAAACTTAGCAAAACATCACTATCTAAATATTCTATTCCACTTGCAGTAAATGAAAATATTCCATTTACATCCCTAATCACTTGCTGCACCAGTGTACAAATCCATGTGCACAGACACCCAATTCTCTCTGTACCTCAAAGTTCTGCAGTCTCTCCATTTCAACAATATGTTGCCTAGCTATTCTTCCAAGCAAAGTGAACAAGTTTACAAGTTCTGAAGAAGGATCACAGGTCTCGAAACATTATCTCTGCTTTCTCTCCACAGATGCTGCTAGACCTTCTGAGTTTCTCTAACAATTTCTATTTTTTTTAAAGATTTCCAGCATCCACCGTTCCTTGGTTTTATTGATGAATATTGAACTCATTGCCATATCTGTTCCAGATTTGCCCACCTTAAAGAAGTTCTGCTCCTTTTGCCAAAAGGATTTCTGTTCTAATTCTTTTTGTTATTCACCATCATTACTTTTGTTGTCACTCCTGGTGTATGACAAGGCTTTTGCCAAAACTCACTTCTACAGCCACATCTCATTTCTCAATAACTGCCTCCAGCTCTCAGTCCACATGGATTCCAGCCGAAGTTTCATCCTTCAGGTTTCGAATCCACCCAGGATCATATGTACCTCCCATATGTACAATGTTCCTCAGACAATGATCTTGCCATATCCTGAGATCCACACTCTGTGCCACGTACCATCACAGACACATTCCCAACTTCTCTCTCCATCAGCACCACTTCACACTGGCTCAGAGCTGCCTTAACCTCCTACTTCCACTTTATTTTCCAGCTCATTTCCAACATGAAACCTTTTTTTTACTTTCGGGCATTAAGGAACATTCTGAAGAGGACCGGAAATATTAACTTTGCTTTGTCTCCATGGATGTTGCCAGACACGCTGAGTTTCTCCAGCAATTTCTGTTTTTGTTTTAAGTTTACATTTTCCTACATTATACTTCATCTATCAATGTTTTTTTGCCTACTCACTTTATCAATAATGCTTTGCTGAAGGTGTTGCCAGGATTGGAGGGCTTCAGTTGTATGGAAAGACTGAATAGATTGAGGCTGTTTTCCTGGAGCGTCGGAAGCTGAGGGTTAACCTTATAGAGGTTTACAAAATCATGAGGGGCATGGATAGGGTAAATAGACAAGGTCTTTTCCCCAGAGTAGGGGAGTCGAAATTTAAAGGGCATGGATTTAAGGTGAGAGGGTGAAAGATTTGAAAGGGAACTAAAGGGCAACTTTTTCTCATGGGAGGTAGTGCCTGTATGGAATGAGCTGCCAGGGAAAGTGGTGGAGGCTGGTACAATTACAACATTTAAACGGTATGTGGATGGGTATATGAATAGGAAGAGTTTAGAGGGATATGGGACGAATGCTGACGAATGGGAATAGTTTAATTTAGGATGTTTGGTCAGCATGGACAAGTTGGATCAAAGGGTCTGTTTCTGTGCTGTATATCTCTATGACTGTATGACTGCTGCTGTATTCTTCACAATTTAATCTCCTACATATCTTTGCGCCATCAGCAAAGAAGAACTTTTGAAGTCAAATGCCTGTTGTAATGTAGGAACTGTGGCAGGCAAACTACACACAGGCAGGTCCCAAAAACAATAATGTGATAATGATCAGATAATCTATTTTCACGAAGTTGATAAAGGGATAAATATCAACCAGAACAGTGGGGGTAACTCCCTTGCTCGTCCCCAAATAATTATCATGGGATCAGTTACAGCCTTCAAAGCAGGCTCACAGGCCTCAATTTAAGATCTCATCGAAAAGACAGTATGTCCAATTCTTAAGTGTCAACCTTGATTTTTGTGCTCGAGCTGAGAATAGGACTTGAATCCAGAGGTTAGCGATTCAGACCACCTCCAACTGAGTCACCGTATTAGCACAAGCAGATTAGGGTTTCTGTGCTGTGCAAAAACTGACTACTCCCAAAGACACTCTGAACACGGTCAAGCAACACAATAAGGGTTTGGATGAAATGTCGCATTTTCTGAAGGGCTGTGCAGAATTGAAGGCCACGTTACTGTTTGAGAGTAGAGATTGGATGATAAACTGTTTTTTGTCATAGATGTTTTTATTGAAAGAAAGATTTTTTTATAAAATGACAAAAAAATTAGAACGCCAATAAACCTTTCATGTTCTTCTCCTCAGTGAACACCGACACAAAGCACAGCAGTTCACGCAACATCCGAGGAGCAGTAAAATCGACATTTCGGGCAATAGCCCTTCATCAGAAATAAAGGCAGAGAGCCTGAAGCATGGAGAGATAAGTGAGAGGAGGGTGGGGGTGGGGAGAAAGTAGCATAGAGTACAATAGGTGAGTGGGGGAGGGGATGAAGGTGATAGGTCAGGGGCGGGGGGAGGATGGAGTGGATAGGTGGAAAAGAAGATAGGCAGGTAGGACAAGTCATGGGGACAGTGCTGAGCTGGAAGTTTGGAACTGGGGTGAGGTGGGGAAGGGGAAATGTGGAAACTGTTGAAGTCCACATTGATGCCCGGGGGTTGGAGTGTTCCGAGGCGGAAGATGAGGCTTTCTTCCTCCAGGCGTCTGGTGGTGAGGGAGCGGCGGTGAAGGAGGCCCAGGACCTCCATGTCCTCGGCAGAGTGGGAGGGGGAGTTGAAATGTTGGGCCACAGGGTGGTGTGGTTGATTGGTGCGGGTGTCCCGGAGATGTTCCCTAAAGTGCTCTGCTAGGAGGTGTCCAGTCTCCCCAATGTAGAGGAGACCGCATTGGGAGCAACGGATACAATAAATGATATTGGTGGATGTGCAGGTAAAACTTTGATGGATGTGGAAGGCTCCTTTGGGGCCTTGGATGGAGGTGAGGGAGGAGGTGTGGGTGCAGGTTTTGCAATTCCTGCGGTGGCAGGGGAAGGTGCCAGGATTGGAGGGTGGGTTGTAGGAGGGCGTGGACCTGACCAGGTAGTCACGGAGGGAACGGTCTTTGCGTTAGGCGGAAAGGGGTGGGGAGGGAAGTATATCCCTGGTGGTGGGGTCTGTTTGGAGGTGGCGGAAATGTCGGCGGATGATTTGGTTTATGCGAAGGTTGGTAGGGTGGTAGGTGAGCACCAGGGGCATTCTGTCCTTGTTACGGTTGGAGGGGTGGGGTCGGAGGGCAGAGGTGCGGGATGTGAACGAGATGCTTTGGAGGGCATCTTTAACCACGTGGGAAGGGAAATTGCGGTCTCTAAAGAAGGAGGCCATCTGGTGTGTTCTGTGGTGGAACTAGTCGTCCTGGGAGCAGATACGGCGGAAGCGGAGGAATTCCGTATTCCCGTATTCCCAATTCCTCCTCCACCTTCCACCCTACCAACCTTCGCATACTACCTCACCCCAGTTCCAAAGTTCCAGATCAGCACTGTCCTCATGACTTGTCCTACCTGCCTATCTTCTTTTCCACCTATCCACTCCACCCTCCCCCGCGATCTATCACCTTCACCCCTCCCCCACTCACTTATTTTACTCTATGCTACTTTCTCCCCACCCCCACCCTCCTCTCACTTATCTCTCCACCCTTCAGGCTCTCTGCCTGTATTCCTGATGAAAGGCTTTTGCCCGAAACATCGATTTTCCTGCTCCTCAGATGCTGAACTGCTGTGCTCTTCCAGCACCACTAATCCAGAATCTGGTTTCCAGCAGCTGCAGTCATTGTTTTTACCGATGCAAAGTAATCATACAGAATCTCACCCATTTTCTCAGGCCCAAGAGAAAAATAACATTATTTATATGTATATAATAGCAAAAGAGAAAAAAAACATAATCAAAACACAATCATACTCATGTGCAAAATACACAGATCAATAATGGTAATGAATAAATAAAACAGCTCAGCACAACTAAACATTAGCTCCCAACCTCCAAGAACCCTAAGTGTTACACAAGAATTTATTCAAAATTTTTCCTTCAAGGACATCAAGGTCAGACCATCATGGCTACACAAAAGCCCTAGTTAAAATGGCAGGAAAATCTACATCCAAATAGTCCAGAAACGGCTGACATATCCTATAAATGTTTTCAGTTTTCTGGTGTATCATGTTTGTAAAAATGTCCAGAGAAATATGTTCCATGATAAGCCTATATCAACCCAACAGACCTGGAGGTGGGTTTAAGAGATCCAAAACATTAGAATATTTTTCCTTGCACAGAAAGTAAGTATGTTAAAAAAGTTTTTTTCCCATGAGCATCCAGAGAGGATATATTGAGTCAGCCCAGGAGAAGAGAGAAAGGGTCCATCTTAACATTGGCCCCTAAGATCCTCTCTACAACTCCTGCCACAGCACATCAGATCCTGCGGCAAGATCATTGAGCGAGAGTGCCAATGCTTGTTTTACACTGAGGATATAATGAAGAGACTCCCACCGTAAATTTTAAGAGGAGGTCTGGGGCCATATGGCCCCAACAAAATGGGCCCTGGAGGAATATTGGAAGAGTAGGACAAGTCTTAAATGAGGAATCAAGTGGGCTAAAAGGGGTCATGAAATAACGTTAGCGAGCAGAATTAAGGAGAATCCCAAAGCATTTTATTCTTATGTAAGAAGCAAGCGGGTAACTAGAGAAAGGATTGATCCACTAAAGGATAATGAAGGAAGGCTGTGTCAAACCTGAGAGAATGGGTGAGATTCTGAATGATTACTTTGCATCAGTGTTCACTGAGGAGAGGAACATGATGAATGTTGATATTAGAGATAGAAGTTCAATCAGTCTACATCACGTTGACATCAGTAGGAAGATGTGTTGGGTAGGCTAGAGGTTACTAAGGTGGACAAATCGCCAGGACTAGATGGGATCTATCCCAGGTTGCTGAGGGAGGTAAGACAGGAAATAACTGGGGCCCTGACAGATATCTTTGTTGCATCCTTAAACACAGGTGAGGTGTCGGACGTCAGGAAGATTGCTCATGTTGTCCCCCTGTACAAGAAGGGTAGTAGGGATATTCTGGGTAAGTACAGACCAGTGAGCCTAACATCAGTGGTGGTAAAATGCTGGAGAAGGTACTGAGGGTTGGATCTATTTATATTTAGAAAAGAATGGGCTTATCAGTGATAGGCAACATGGTTTTGTGCGGGGAAGATCATGCCTTTCCAACTTAATAGAGTTATTTGAGGAAGTGACCAAGTTGATAGATAAAGGAAGGGTTGTTGATGTCATATACATGGACTTTAGTAAGGCATTTGATAAGGTTCCCCATGGTCAACTAATAGTAAAAGTGAAGTCACATGGTGTGCAGGGTGTTCTAACTAGGTGGATAAAGAACTGGTTGAGCAACATGAGACAGACAGTAATAGTTGAAGGGAGTTTCTTGAAATGGAGAAAGGTGACCAGTGGTGTTCCATAGGGGTCAGTATTGGGGCCACTGTTGTTTGTAATATACATAAATGATCTGGAAGAGGGTACTGTTGGTATGATCAGCAAGTTTGCAGATGACACAAAGATTGGTGGAGTAGCAGAAAGCATAAGGGACTGTCAAAGAATACAGGAGAATATAGATAGACTGGAGAGTTGGGCGGAAAAGTGGCAGATGGATTTTAATCCAGACAAACGTGAGGTGATGCATTTAGGCAAGACTAATTCTAGAGCGAATTATACAATGAACGGAAGAGCTTTGGGAAAAGTTGATGAGCAGAGAGATCTGGGAGTGCAGGTCCATTGTACCCTGAAGTTTGTTGCACAGGTGGATAGAGTGGTCAAGAAGGCATATAGTTTGCTTGCCTTCATTGGACGGGGTATTGAGTATAAGAGCTGGCAGGTCATGTTAAAATTGTACAAGACATTGGTTCGGCTGCATTTAGAATACTGTCGCCACATTACCAAAAGAATTTGGATGTTTTAGAGAGGGTGCAGAGAAGATTTACGAGGATGTTGCCTGGTACAGTAGGTGCTAGCTATGTAGAGAGGTTGAGCAGGTTAGGTTTGTTTTCATTAGAAAAAAGGAGATTGAGGGGGGACCTGATTGAGGTTTACAGAATCATGATGGGTATAGACAGAGTAGATAGAGACAAGCTTTTTCCCAGGGTGAAGGATTTAATAACAAGAGGTCACGCTTTCAAGGTGAGAGGTGAAAAGTTTAAGGGGGATACATGTGGCAAGTACTTCACACAGAGAATGGTGGGTGTCTGGAACGCGTTGCCAGCAGAGGTGGTAGTTTGGAATTAGGTGACAGGTTTAGACAGTAGACTTGGGATCAGCTTAGGCTTGGAGGGCTGAAGGGCCTGTTCCTGGGCTATAAATTTTCTTTGTTCTTTGTTCTATGCAAAATTCTTCGCTGCATGGTATGGGTCCTATTACAGATCAAAATCTTCCTCTCATTCTCGCAAATGTCCCCCCATGTCTCCATAGAGATCTCAGATAAACATTTTTTAGTTGAAGTGGGATATTTCAAGGGAGTACAGGGTGGTTTGGCTGGGTGGGGGGGAGCGGTGGTGGATGTGGAGGTATGGCACTGGTGGAGGGGAGTTTGAGTCATTCACTGAAAGGCAGGTGAAAGCCTGAGAAGGTTAGAAAGCCTGGGTGTTCATTGTGCATGATCAGTCCTAACGTCACTGGTTCCTATTGGGTTACAGCAAGACTATTTACACTTGGACATGTACTTGAAACCACATCATGTCAGTACAAAGGAAGGAATGTAACATATTGTATCAGTAAATAGCAGGGAGGGATAGACTCACAGGTTGGTATGTGACCTTTGCTGCTAAACTACACAGGTGTCACACTTCCCCCCACCATTTGCCCCTCCCTCACTTTCCACCAAGCCAGAGGAAGAGGACTGATCCTTGTACCAATCTTTGTGATCATCTTTAACGTCAAGCACAAACTGTTGGCCGACCTTTTTTAACCTTTCCTCCGAGACGTGTCAAATGGAAATTCTTAAAGTCCATTGCACTGTGCTTAACAGCTCCTGACCTGAAACGTTAAGAAAGGATATTAATCTACTCAGTTGCTTTTCAACACAATAGATTGCATCTGTTCCATTTACAAGCGGGGAAATTGGAAACACTGAATTTCATCCACTTACTTCATGCTAGGGGGCGGGGGATGGGTGGGTTCTGTCATGAATCCATTTCCCACCAGTTAGTGATTGCAGATAGGCTTTTATACCTGTGCACTTATACCACAAGCATCTTTGGCAGCCAGTCAGTCATTTTAACTTGTTCAGTGTAATGCGCTTGACCCCATTGCACATTTCAAGCATTTACTGTTTTTAATTTATTTTATTTGTTTTGTTTTAAAACTTCTTGGTCGAGGGTGACATAGGCAGCAATGAATCAGCAGTCGATCTCCCGCCTAATTTATATATCTGTCGCCTTTACCTTGGTGGTATTAGTGGCAGACCTTTGAACCCAGGTAATATTCTCTGGACATAGGTTTGAGTCCTACCATGGCAGATGGAATTTGAACTCAGTAAAGATCTGGAATTAAGAATCCTTGAAACCATTGTCAATTGTTGGAAAAATCCTTCTAGTTCACTAAAGTCCTTCTGGGAAGGGAACTGCAGTCCTTACCTGATCTGACCTACTTGTGACTCCAGACCCACAGCAATGTGGTTGACTCTTAACTGCCCTCAGGGCAATTAGGTTTGGGGAATAAATGCTGCCAAGCCAGTGACACCCACACCCTGTGAATGAATAATAAAGAAGAACTGAGGTGTAAGTCAAGCTGCTGAATAAATTTTGTTTGTTTACATCAGTGCACATATGTGGTTATTTGAATTAATAGATATTTGTGGTTCTCTTTATGAATCTCATGACAGTTGTTTAGTTGAAAAGAACACAATATAAGCACAATTTTACCTCATGCTAGGTTTAAGTTGGGATAAATTGGTTTGGCTTTCTAGTTTCTTTATTAGCAACTGGTTTGTTTTTCTGTATGTCTGGAGTTATATCCTTCATTATCAGAGAATTCCTACAGTGTGGAAGCAGGCCATTCAGCTCACTGAGTCAACACTGACTCTGAGAGCATGTCACCAAACCCATCTCCCTACCCTATTCCTTTATTTCCCGTGGCCAATCCACCTCCCCTGCACACCTTTGGACTGTGGAAGGAAACCGGAACACCCAGAGGAAACCCACGGAGATGCAGGGAGAATGTGCAAACTCCACACAGACAGCTGCCTGTGGCTGGAATTGAACCCAGGTCCCTGGCGCTGTGAGGCAGCAGTGCCAAACACTGAGCCACCGTGCCATTAATAATTACCTTCTGAGTATTTATTTAACTACAGTGATTTCTTCAAAAAACAGTTTTTGAAGCCTAGCTGTAGAGTGAATGGATTGGATTAAATGAACTTTTGTTTATCTAGGATTGGTTTTGACCCAGCTATATAAATGATTGGCCCTCAAAGATTTGTTAGAGTTGTGGAATTTGGTTTTTTTTTGTAAGCTTAAGGGAAGTACCCAGGTGAGAGAGGGACTTGGTTTCACTTTTGACTTTGAGTCCTGTGTGGCCCTTGGATAAGGCAGTGCTCTTAAGGAGGAAATGAAGGATATAACGAATTATGTTACCTTGGAGTGAATATTTAATGTTATTCCCACTTCAAAAGTTACAGACCCTTTGGTTCAACTCATCAATGCTGACTAGATATCCTAAACTGAACTAGTCCCATTTGCTAGCACTTGTCCCATATCCTTCTAAACACTTCCTATGAGATAAATGCTTTGAAAGGGCTACTAAAATCTTGGAACAGTGAAGCTCAGGTGTGTGGTAGCTGCAGGAAGAAGCTAATCACAGTTCTGATCTAAAAGTTACAAATTACTAAACTTACTGAGGCGTTAGATACGGGGCAGTGGATATTTTATGAGTAGTGCCTTGTGAGCTGTACAGGAGTGGGTTTTCCACACAATACAAATATCATTTTGTTCCTTTTCAATTTATAAAGGAGAGTTTGGGCATTAATGGAATTATACTTACACTTCTGGACGTAAGTTTGCTCACTGAGCTGGAAGGTTCGTTTTCAGACGTTTTGTCACCATACTAGGAAACATCATCAGTGAGCCTCCGGATGAAGCACTGGTGGCATGGCCTGCTTTCTATTTACGTGTTTAGGTTTCCTTGGGTTGGTGATAGCATTTCCTGTGGTGATGTTATTTCCGATGATGGTGATGTCATTTCCTGTTCTTTTTCTCAGGGGGTGTAAATGGGATCCAAGTCAATGTGTTTGTTGATAGAGTTCTAGGAATTCTCATGCATGTCTCTGTTTGGCTTGGCCTAGAATGGATGTGTTGTCCCAGTCAAAGTGGTGTCCGTCCTCATCTGAATGAAAGGATATGCGTGAGAGTGAGTCATGTCTTTTTGTGGCTAGTTTTCTGCCTGTTTGTCCATGTAGTGTTTATTACAGTTCTTGCAAGGTATTTTGCAAATAACATTAGTTTTGCTTGTTGTCTGTATAGGTCTTTCAAGTTCATTAGCTGCTGTTTTGATGTATTGGTGGGTTTGTGGGCTGCCATGATGCCAAGGGGTCTGAGTAGTCTGGCAGTCATTTCTGAGACGTCTTTGATTTTTGAGTTGGGGAGAGTGGCTAGGGTTTCGGACATGTTTTGTCTGCTTGTCTGGGTTTGTTGCTGAGAAATCGGCGGACTGTGTTCATTGGGTACCCATTCTTTTTGAATACATGGTATAGATGATTTTCCTCTGCTCTGCGTAGTTCCTCAGTGGTGCAGTGTGTGGTGGCTCGTTGAAATAATGTTCTAATGCAGTTTTGTTCATGGGTGTTGGGATGATTGCTTTTGTAATTCAATATTTAGTCAGTATGTGTTGTTTCCCTGTAGACGCTGTTTTCCTGGTTTGAAGTTTCCCATTGGCTGTTCGCTCTACTGCAATGTCTAAGAATGGCAGTTTGTTGTTGTTTTCCTCATCTTTAGTGAATTTTATGTCAGTATGGGTATTATTGATGGTCTTGAAGGTTTCCTTCAATTTGTTTCGTTTAGTGATGACAAAGATGTCATCCACGTAGCGGACACAAAGTTTGGGTTGGATGGTTGGGAGAGCTGTGTGTTCAAGTCTCTGGATTACTGCCTCTACTAAGAACCCTGATATCGGGGATCCCATGGGTGTTCCATTGGTTTGTCTGTAGGTTTTGTTGTTGACGATGAAATGGTGGTAAGGCACAGGTCCACCAGCTTGATGACATTGACCTTGTTGATGACATTGGTGGCATTTGGTGTATGCATCTTTGGTTCTTATAATAATGTTTCCTTGGCCAGGTTGATGTTGATTTATTGAACAGGGCTGTTATGTCAAAGGAGATCATTATTTCATCCTCTTTTATCTTGGTATCTTTGATGGTCTTCAGGAATTCTTGTGTGGAGTGGATGGAGTGGTGTGAGTCTTCTACTAAGTGTTTTAGTCTTTGGTCTAATTCATTGGCCACTTTGTAAATTGGTGTTCCAGGTAGCAAGACTATAGGTCTGAGGAGGGCTCCTGGTTTGTGAATTTTGGGTAATCTGTAGATGTGTGGTGTTTTGGATCCATCTGGTTTCATTTTTTGGAAGTCTGTCTTATTTATTCCTCCAGAGTTTTGAAATTTTTTGAGTAGGGCTGTGATTTGGTTCTCCAGTTGTGGGGTCGGGTCTATCGCCACTTGTTGGTAAGTATTGGTGTCTGTAAGTAGTGCATTTGCTTTCTCAATGATTTTCTTTGATTTAAAATGACTGTCACGTGTATTTTGTCTACAGGTAGGATAACAATGTTTTTATCTTTTCTTCGTCTTTCTCGTGCTTTCCTTTCTTGTGTACTGATTGTGTTTCTTTCCTTTTTCCTGCTTAATGTTGGTGCGACTGTCTAATGGTTTGCTGGGTGTCCTCTGTGAGTTAGTTATCTTTCAGTGCTGATTCTAATGCTGCTAAGAAATCTTTCTTGTCCGCATCCTGGAAGTTGTAATTTAATTCCTCTTATTAAGACGGCTTTTTCAGTGTCTGTTAAGGGTCGGTCAGATAACATTTTTATCAATGCTTCTAGATGGATCATGCATCACCACAGGAAATTATGTCACCACAGGAAATGAGATCACCAACCTAAGGAAATCTAAACACATAAATAGAAAGCGGGCCATGCCACCAATGCTTCATCCAGAGGCTTACTGATGATGTTACCCAGTATGGTGACGAAACATCTGAAAACGAACCTTCCAGCTCAGCGAGCAAACCGACACCCAGAACCGCAATCTGAGCTACAAATCTTCTCAAATCTTGCTTATACTTACACTGTTTTTAAAAATCTGAGGTTATATCATAATTAGTTTGGATTATTCTATGTTGTCTTCATTTCTTTTGTAACAAACTTCCATTTTCTTGTTAAAGCAAATTTTGCCACATTGTAGTTGTATGTTTCAGTAAGAGACTATTTTGTTAAAACTAAATCAGAATATAATCTACTGAGCCAGGCTCTTTGTGTCTGACTTGTCCAGTAATAACATAATCATAACAACACAAATGTAGATGGCATAGAAAATTATTTAAATGGAAGCACAGAATTGCAAAGAGATATTAATATATTAAGTGCATTTGCAAAATTCTTGGGAATTGATTTTAGTGTGGATGTAAACAAAACAGAAAAAGGTACCTTCTACCTGATGTAAAATAATTAGCAATGGAAGTCCCAATGGAATTCCAAGTATTGACCACACATCAGACACATCTTTATACTACTTGGTGATGATGATCTGACAAGGTGGATCACCAATCTTTCAAGAATCTGCCCAAGTTTCATCCCTTTGATGGCAGAAATGTAATGATTGGCTTCTGTAAAGGCTTCCTATAAAAATAGATGGTGATCCAATGACATTTTGTTTTTTAAATCCATTCTAATGCCATCTTGAGCTTAAGATATTGAACTCAGAACTGAAAAATAACTGAATGCATTAAAAATATTAAAATGACAAGAAAATCATACTTTCTGCTTTCACATTTTTGCTACAGAGATATAGCTAATCAGCTAATCAAATAATTAATCAGGTCGTGGTTTGGTTCTTAATATAAGTAAAGTTACTATAATCCCACTCTCTCATTAGAGAGAGACAACTGATGGTGGTTTAGATGAGAGTCATCACATCTCAGGCGAGGGGTGAGATTGAGAAGGTGGGATTTCGTGGCGCCCTCAGGAATTGAAGTCACACTGTTGGCATCGCTCTGCATCATAAAGCAGCCGTCTGGCCAACGAGCTGCCCAACCCCTTCTCAGTATGCCTTCGTGCTGACAGCCCTTACTATGTTACCACCAGATGGTTGGGCATTCACAATGTACAATAAGTCTTTGGTGGAATAAACTCAAATAGTTAACCAGCTACTGGCGTCTTATCATCCTATGACTTAAACTTTACACCTTGGTCTCTCCTCTACTCTCAGAGCTTTAGTTGAAAATTACTAAGTGCCAGATAAACTATCTGTTGGAACTGAGAGTGCAACTAGCATTTGCTGAGTTTTCTTTTCTGAAGGTTATTTTGTTCAAGGAAATATTATCTTAAAAAAATACATATTTACACAGCAAATAAAAGAAAATTACTTTCAGATTTGCCAGTATCTAAATTTTGTTTCATTTCCACATTTTAAATATCGCCATTATTACAGGTATTATATATAAAGTACTGCAACTACAATACTTTTGTGGCTGACAAAGATACTGTCCTGTTCTTACTGCTCACTATGTGTCTGTTAGAAGACTTTACAAAGTCACAATCAACTTGATTGGCTGCATTAAAACACACCTTCTGTTATTGTTCAGTTCTGAGATGGCTTGAATCCTGAGCTTCTGATCCAGATATGGGGACTCTGCCATTGTACCACAAGACTTCCTTTTAATCTTTTTAGTAACACTGAACACATATAAAATATCTGGTAAAAATGAACTATATCAATAAGATTAATATGTTCCTTAAGCTATATATTTAATTGGCTTTTGCAAAAAGTCACATACCCTGAATGAATGAATATCAGAAAGAGCTATGAGGTATGTAAGCGTTATTATGATTCATTTGTTTATACAACTATGAACCTGCAATGTATACCAAAGTCACTGCTTGCTGAAGTGTTTTACAAATATTTCCCAATTCTTGAAGAGATCTGCATTTTTCTTCCAATTTCATGTCCTAACATTACCTGTCCATTTCCAACAGCAATTATCTCTACCAAGTCCGGACAGAACTGCTAGTTTATGGTATTTCTGCACTTCACATATGTCATGTTATTAGCGACTTTACCGCAGCAATTCTGTAACTTTCGTTCTATAACCACAGTCTTGTTTCCTTTCGAAGGAACCTGAGCCCAGCATTCAACCAATACAAGATGCAATCATAAAAAGAACAGGAATTCATCAGGCACTGTATTCATCAATAAATTCAAACTAAATGTACATTAAAATTTTGAAAACAAAAAAAATGTCAAACAATTGTATTAACAAAAGTTGCTTGTAAATTTTTGAAAGATATCGTCATCAGTTTCAATGTTGTATTTTTGTGACTGTCACATTCAATTATTACAAAGAATTTACAGACAGAAACAGGCTCTTCAGGACTTCTGTATATGCCAGCCCATACTGCACAGAAAATCTCCTCCTACTCTACTGTTTCTCACACTACAAATATAATCTTCCAAGCTTCTAGATTATATACTTTGGTATAACAAGCCATAACGTAATAAATTAATGGCAAGTAATTAAAATGATCCCCGGATGCTGAAAAACAGTGAAACTAATTCAGTGGTTATGAATATGATTGATAGCGGACTTAGTGAGTCAAATAGCTATGTAAGTTGAAATGCAGTGCTTGACATGAACACTCTCTTTTGCAAATCAATGCTGATTCAATTTGCAAAGCCCTATACTGCTCTCTAGTGTAAGAATTGAGAATATCCAGTCTTACCACAAACCAGTTACTGGAGTCAGTTACAGAGGAACCTTGATTATCCAAACGACAAGGGCGGGGAGTATTTTGCTGAGATAATCGAAATTCGGATAATCGAATGTCAGATAACACAGTTTAGCCAAACATCGGGACCTTGTGATCTTGCCAGATAATCCGAAATTCGGATAATCGACTGCTGGATAATCAAGGTTCCTCTTCAATGGTTTTGTACTCTGTTGCCTATGGTCTTACAGGGATGGTGATGTTGAAGAGGAATGAGTTTTGTTTGCCAAGTGCATGACAGAGAAATAATTTCACATTAAAATTGTGCATTGGATTACAGTGATAATACCAAAAATCACACAACACCAGATTATAGTCTAAAATGTTTATTTGAAACCGCAGGCTTTCGAGCCCCTGCTCCTTCCTCAGGCAGCGAGTGAGAGAAGGAAGGAGCGGGGGCTCTGAAAGCTTGAGGGTTTCAAATTAACCTGTTGGACTATTACCTGGTGTCATGTGATTTTTGACTTTGTCCACCCCAGTCCAACATTGCCACCTCCACATACATCGATACAATATAAGCAACATGTAATATTGTAATAAGTAAAGTTGATTATGAAGGAACATCTGATTGGTAAAAAGTTTCTCTTGTTTTTCTTTTACTTATTTTATTTTGGAATATTGTTTTCAGTTCTGGTCGCCTCATTATTGGATGGATGTGGAAGCTTTAGAGAGGGTGTAGCGGAGATTTACCAGGATGTTGCCTGAACTGGAGGGCATGTCGTATGACGAAAGGTTGAGGGAGCTATGGTTTTTCTCATTGGAGCGAAAAAGGATGTGAGGTGATTTGATTGAGGTGCACAAGATGATAAGAAGTATAGGTAGAGTGGATGGCCAGAGACTTTTTCCAAGGGCGGAAATGTCTATCATGAGTGGGCATAATTTTAAGGTGATGTGGAAGCTTTAGAGAGGATGCAGAGGAGATTTACTAGGACAGGAGGACATGTTTTATGATGAAACATTGAGGGAAGCTAAGGCTTTTCTCAATTGGAGTGAAGAATGGTGAGAGGCGACTTGATAGAGGTGGATGAGATGATGAGAGGCATCGATCGAGTGAATAGTCAGAGACTAATTCCAAGGGCAGAAATGGCTATCACAAGGGGGCATAATTTTAAGGTGATGGGAGAAAGGTTTAGGGGAGATGTCAGAGGTAGGTTCTTTACACAGAGAGTGGTGGGTGCAGGGAATGCACTGCCAGCACTGGTGGTAGAATCAGATACATTAGAGACATTTAAACGACTCTTGGATAGGCACATGGATGGTATGAAGGTGTGTTTGATCTTACAGTAGGATAAAACATCGAGGGCTGAAGGGCCTGTACTATGCTGTGCTGTACTGTTCTATGTACTACTATTGGTTCTGGCAGCAGACACAGAGGAGTTCATCAGACGAATGAGACTCCGGGAATTTTTTCAAGGTGCCGGCAGTGATCCCACTGAGCCCACTGATGAACTAGAACAATCATCACAGGGATCTGTAGAGGAGCGACCAAAGAAGGTGTCAACATGGACCCCACCGGAGGGCCGCTGCCCTGGGCTTGACATGTATGCTCAAACTGTCAGGAAATATATAAATGCCAGATTCATCAGCCGTACCCAGAAGATAGAGCAAAACATCAACCGTTCACAACGCAATGCCATCCAGGCTCTCAAAACCAATGACAACATTGTCATCAAACCAGCAGATAAAGGAGGAGCCATTGTCATTCAGAATAGAATAGATTAATGCAAGGAAGTGTATCGACAACTGAACAACCAGGAACACTACACGTAACTACCAGCTGATCCGACCAAAGAACACACCCGAGAATTAAACACACTGATCAGAACTTTGGATCCGTCCTTCAGAGTTCCCTACGCACCCTCATCCCACGTATTTCTTGTGTAGGCGACTTCTCCTGCCTTCCAAAGGTACACAAAGCCAACACACCAGGACGTCCCATCGTGTCGGGCAGTGGGACCCTATGTGAGAATCTCTCTGGCTATGTGGAAGGCATCTTGAAACCTATTGTACAGGGGATTTCCAGCTTCTGTTGCGACACTACGGATTTCTTACAGAAACTCAGCACCCACGGACCTGTCGAACCGGGAACATCCCTCATCACAATGGACGTTTCCGCACTCTACACCAGCATCCCCCACAAGGATGGCATCACGGCAATAGCCTCAGTACTCAACACCAACAACTGCCAGTCTTCAAACACTATCCTACAACTCATCCGCTTTATCCTCGATCACAACGTCTTCACCTTTGACAACCAATTCTTCATCCAGACACACAGAACAGTCATGGGGACCAAATTTGCATCCCAATATGCCAACATTTTTATGCACAGGTTCGAACGAGATTTCTTCTCTATGCAGGATCTCCAACCAACATTGTACACCAGGTACATTGATGACATTTTCTTCCTCTGGACCCATGGCGAGGAGTCACTGATAAAACTACACAGTGACATCAACAAGTTTCATCCCACCATCAAACTCACCATGGACTACTCTCGACTGTCTGTCTCATTCTTGGACACGTGCGTCACCATCAAGGATGGAGACCTCAGCACCACACTCTACCGCAAACCCACAGACAACCTCATAATGCTACAGTTCTCCAGCTTCCAGCCAAAACATGTTAAAACAGCCATCCCCTATGGACAAGCCCTATGCATACACTAGATCTGCTCAGATGAGGAGGAACGTGACGGACACCTGGAAGTACTCAAGGATGCCCTCACAAAAACGATGCTCAACTCATCGACCACCAGTTCCGACGTGCCACAGCAAGGAACCATAATGACCTCCTCAGGAGACAGACACGTGCTGCAACTGACAGGGTACCCTTCGTTGTTCAGTACTTCCCAGGGGCTGAAAAATTATGCCATGTTCTTCGTGACCTGCAACATATTATCAATGAGAATGAGCACCTCACCAAGACCTTCCCCACACCTCCACTGCTTGCCTTTAAACAACCGCCAAACCTCAAGCAGATCATTGTTCGTAGTAAACTGCCCGGCTCTCAGGACAACTCCATGCAACCCTGTCACGGTGGACGCTGCAAGACGTGTCAGATTGTGGACATAGATACCACTATTATGCGTGGGGACACCTCCCACCTTGTACGTGGCAGGTACTCATGTCACTCAGCCAACATTGTCTATCTTATACGTTGCAGACAAGGATCCCCGGAGGCATGGTACATTGGGGAAAACGAGCAAAGGCTACGACAATGGATGAATGGGCACCGCACAACAATCAACAGACAGGAGGGTTGCCTCCCAGTTGGGGAACACTTCAGTGGTCCAGGACATTCAGCCTTGGACCTTCGGGCGATCATCCTCCAAGCTGGACTTCGGGACAGGCAGCAGAGGAAAGTGGCCGAGCAGAGGCTGATAGCTAAGTTCGGTACCCATAGGGAGGGCCTCAACCGGGACCTTGGGTTCATGTCACATTACAGGTGATCACCATTGCACTACACACACACACAGATATTCCTACACACACACACTCTCACATACACACGGACACAGGTACACACAGACGCGCACACAGACACACACACACACCCTTATAGACACACACACTCCCACACTCACACATGCAACCCCTCACAGACTTAAGACACTCTGTACTCACTACACACACACACACACACACACACTTTCTCACACTCACAACCCCCACCCCAGACACACACACACACACACACACACAAAGACCCATCATGCACACATATATTTTGTGGGGTGAATTTGTACTTGCAGAGTTACATTGCACTTTGCTCAAAAACTGCATACATTCATGTAGATCTCTGAGCTCAAAAACTGCATGAATTTATGTAAAACTCTGTTATCTCACTTTTTAGATTAGAATCAATCTAAACATCAGGTCATAGACAGAGAACACAGGGGACTAACACCTTCAACATATTGTCTAGCTATCACCATTGTTAATAGCTAACCCGAGAATGCAACTGTAAAAAAAGGGTTTTGTGATTTACACATGAAAGAAGTGAAACTATCACTGTATTCTAACAGATGAAAGGCTTAACAGACAATCAATTTTTCAATGTATAATTTCAGTTACATCACACTGCAAATTTTTGCTATAAATTCTGTGTTCCGATCGAGCCCTCCACAATCACCTGATGAAGGAGCGTCACTCCGAAAGCTAGTGTGCTTCCAATTAAACCTGTTGGACTATAACCTGGTGTTGTGTGATTTTTAACCTTATTTGATGTGATTGCCACTTAGAGGCAGGAACCTGTTTCTACAAGCCTGCCATTCTGAACATTTTAAAAGGACCAAGGCCAGTGGAACAGAAAAAATTAAAGGGACCGTGACAAGTGGCTCAGCAGTCTTAATGTGAGCAAAGCAAGTGGAACAGCAAGATTAGAGGGACCATGGCCAATGGGATGGCAGATATAATTTACTCTGTCACAAAATCAGAGACACTGAGCTGAAGGTGGATTATGCAAGGTTTTTTTCAGGCAGAACAATGGAGAGCAGAAACTTTATTGTTGAATCCAGTGTCATCCTTACTGAATTACAACTGTTCAAACAATGTACACAATTCTCTTTTACAGATCAGGAAATAAATGATCCCAAGAAAAGAATTCTAAAATTCTTGCATGTCATCAACAAGTGAGGGGAGGCACTTTCTATTATCTTCCATTTGTTCATTCCGTGGATGATCAGAAAGATCGTGAAAATATCTGCAAAGGTCTTGAAGACCTTTGAAGATCAAGGCAAGAATTAACTTCAGGATGACGAGACTCCTACTCATGTCATACAGACAGCAACCTCAAAAACCCTGCCCTGATGAAAGTTATCAGACTCAAAAAATTAATAGGGCTTTTTCCTACCAATGCTGCCAGAGCTGCTGAGTTTCTGCAGCAATTTCTGTTTTTGTTTCCGAACACCAAAGATCTGTTAACCAGTTTGTCAGAAGATGGTGCAGTAAAAAGAAGTCAGCGGCGTACTGGGCTAGTATCCCAAAGCCCCCGGCTGTTACTTTGGGAACATATGTTCAACTCCCAGTATGGTAAAGTTTAAATTCAATTTGCCAAAAAGGATTGGTCTATTCCAAGCACCCATTTAAAAACAGCCATCTCATTCATTAATGTCCTTTATAAAAGCACATCAGCCATTCTTACTGAATTGAGACTATCAGTGCTTCCAGACTCACATCAATGATGTTGATTCCTAATTGTTCTCTGGCAAATTAATGATGGGTAACAAGTGCTGGCCTAACCAGCAACACTCACATCCCATGAACAAATGGAAAAAAAAGGGCATGAATATGTCCTTTCCAAAGAGGGAACGTCAGAAAGCCTCATTGTGGGAGATAGAACAGTTTGGATCAGAAAGACTCATTGTGGGAGATATAGTGCTTTGGATCAGAAAGTCTCATTGTGGGAGACATACCAGTTTGGATCAGAAAGCCTCATTGTGGGAGATACAGCAGTTTGGATCAGAAAGTCTCATTGTGGGAGATATAGCAGTTTGGATCAGAAAAGCTCATTGTGGGAGATACAGCAGTTTGGATCAGAAAGTCTCATTGTGGGAGATATAGCAGTTTGGATCAGAAAGCCTCATTGTGGAAGATATAGCAGTTTGGATCAGAAAGTCTCATTGTGGGAGATATAGCAGTTTGGATCAGAAAGGCTCACTGAGGGTGTTTTAGCAGTTTGGATCAGAAAGTCTCATTGTGGGAGATACACCAGTTTGGATCAGAAAGTCTCATTGTGGGAGATATAGCAGTTTGGATCAGAAAGTCTGACTGTGGGAGATATAGCAGTTTGGATCAGAAAGCCTCATTGTGGGAGATATAGCAGTTTGGATCAGAAAGTCTCATTGTGGGAGATATACCAGTTTGGATCAGAAAGGCTCACTGAGGGTGTTTTAGCAGTTTGGATCAGAAAGTCTCATTGTGGGAGATACACCAGTTTGGATCAGAAAGTCTCATTGTGGGAGATATAGCAGTTTGGATCAGAAAGTCTCATTGTGGGAGATATAGCAGTTTGGATCAGAAAGTCTCATTGTGGGAGATATAGCAGTTTGGATCAGAAAGTCTCATTCTGGGAGATATAGTGCTTTGGATCAGAAAGTCACATTGTGGGACACATACCAGTTTGGATCAGAAAGTCTCATTGTGGGAGATATAGCAGTTTGGATCAGAAAGCCTCATTGTGGGAGATACAGCAGTTTGGATCAGAAAGTCTCATTGTGGGAGATATAGCAGTTTGGATCAGAAAAGCTCATTGTGGGAGATACAGCAGTTTGGATCAGAAAGTCTCATTGTGGGAGATATAGCAGTTTGGATCAGAAAGTCTCATTGTGGGAGATACAGCAGTTTGGATCAGAATGCCTCATTGTGGGAGATATAGCAGTTTGGATCAGAAAGCCTCATTGTGGGAGATATACCAGTTTGGATCAGAAAGCCTCATTGAGGAAGATATAGCAGTTTGGATCAGAAAGTCTCATTGTGGGAGATATAGCAGTTTGGATCAGAAAGCCTCATTGTGGGAGATATACCAGTTTGGATCAGAAAGTCTGATTGTGGGAGATATAGCAGTTTGGATCAGAAAGTCTGACTGTGGGAGATATAGCAGTTTGGATCAGAAAGCCTCATTGTGGGAGATATAGCAGTTTGGATCAGAAAGTCTCATTGTGGGAGATACACCAGTTTGGATCAGAAAGGCTCACTGAGGGTGTTTTAGCAGTTTGGATCAGAAAGTCTCATTGTGGGAGATACACCAGTTTGGATCAGAAAGTCTCATTGTGGGAGATACACCAGTTTGGATCAGAAAGCCTCATTGTGGGAGATACAGCAGTTTGGATCAGAAAGTCTCATTGTGGGAGATATAGCAGTTTGGATCAGAAAAGCTCATTGTGGGAGATACAGCAGTTTGGATCAGAAAGTCTCATTGTGGGAGATATAGCAGTTTGGATCAGAAAGCCTCATTGTGGAAGATATAGCAGTTTGGATCAGAAAGTCTCATTGTGGGAGATACAGCAGTTTGGATCAGAATGCCTCATTGTGGGAGATATAGCAGTTTGGATCAGAAAGTCTCATTGTGGGAGATACACCAGTTTGGATCAGAAAGCCTCATTGTGGGAGATACAGCAGTTTGGATCAGAAAGTCTCATTGTGGGAGATATAGCAGTTTGGATCAGAAAAGCTCATTGTGGGAGATACACCAGTTTGGATCAGAAAGTCTCATTGTGGGAGATATAGCAGTTTGGATCAGAAAGTCTCATTGTGGGAGATATAGCAGTTTGGATCAGAAAGTCTCATTGTGGGAGATATAGCAGTTTGGATCAGAAAGTCTCATTCTGGGAGATATAGTGCTTTGGATCAGAAAGTCACATTGTGGGACACATACCAGTTTGGATCAGAAAGTCTCATTGTGGGAGATATAGCAGTTTGGATCAGAAAGCCTCATTGTGGGAGATACAGCAGTTTGGATCAGAAAGTCTCATTGTGGGAGATATAGCAGTTTGGATCAGAAAAGCTCATTGTGGGAGATACAGCAGTTTGGATCAGAAAGTCTCATTGTGGGAGATATAGCAGTTTGGATCAGAAAGTCTCATTGTGGGAGATACAGCAGTTTGGATCAGAATGCCTCATTGTGGGAGATATAGCAGTTTGGATCAGAAAGCCTCATTGTGGGAGATATACCAGTTTGGATCAGAAAGCCTCATTGAGGAAGATATAGCAGTTTGGATCAGAAAGTCTCATTGTGGGAGATATAGCAGTTTGGATCAGAAAGCCTCATTGTGGGAGATATACCAGTTTGGATCAGAAAGTCTGATTGTGGGAGATATAGCAGTTTGGATCAGAAAGTCTGACTGTGGGAGATATAGCAGTTTGGATCAGAAAGCCTCATTGTGGGAGATATAGCAGTTTGGATCAGAAAGTCTCATTGTGGGAGATACACCAGTTTGGATCAGAAAGGCTCACTGAGGGTGTTTTAGCAGTTTAGATCAGAAAGTCTCATTGTGGGAGATACACCAGTTTGGATCAGAAAGTCTCATTGTGGGAGATACACCAGTTTGGATCAGAAAGCCTCATTGTGGGAGATACAGCAGTTTGGATCAGAAAGTCTCATTGTGGGAGATATAGCAGTTTGGATCAGAAAAGCTCATTGTGGGAGATACAGCAGTTTGGATCAGAAAGTCTCATTGTGGGAGATATAGCAGTTTGGATCAGAAAGCCTCATTGTGGAAGATATAGCAGTTTGGATCAGAAAGTCTCATTGTGGGAGATACAGCAGTTTGGATCAGAATGCCTCATTGTGGGAGATATAGCAGTTTGGATCAGAAAGCCTCATTGAGGAAGATATAGCAGTTTGGATCAGAAAGTCTCATTGTGGGAGATATAGCAGTTTGAATCAGAAAGCCTCATTGTGGGAGATATACCAGTTTGGATCAGAAAGTCTGATTGTGGGAGATATAGCAGTTTGGATCAGAAAGTCTGACTGTGGGAGATATAGCAGTTTGGATCAGAAAGCCTCATTGTGGGAGATATAGCAGTTTGGATCAGAAAGTCTCATTGTGGGAGATATACCAGTTTGGATCAGAAAGCCTCATTGAGGGAGATATAGCAGTTTGGATCAGAAAGTCTCATTGTGGGAGATATAGCAGTTTGGATCAGAAAGTCTCATTGTGGGAGATATAGCAGTTTGGATCAGAAAGTCTCATTGTGGGAGATATAGCAGTTTGGATCAGAAAGTCTCATTGTGGGAGATATAGCAGTTTGGATCAGAAAGCCTCATTGTGGGAGATATAGCAGTTTGGATCAGAAAGTCTCATTGTGGGAGATATAGCAGTTTGGATCAGAAAGCGTCATTGAGGGTGATTTAGCAGTTTGGATCAGAAAGTCTCATTGTGGGAGATATAGCAGTTTGGATCAGAAAGCCTCATTGAGGGTGATTTAGCAGTTTGGATCAGAAAGTCTCATTGTGGGAGATATAGCAGTTTGGATCAGAAAGCCTCATTGAGGGTGATTTAGCAGTTTGGATCAGAAAGTCTCATTGTGGGAGATATAGCAGTTTGGATCAGAAAGCGTCATTGAGGGTGATTTAGCAGTTTGGATCAGAAAGTCTCATTGTGGGAGATATAGCAGTTTGGATCAGAAAGCCTCATTGAGGGTGATTTAGCAGTTTGGATCAGAAAGTCTCATTGTGGGAGATATAGCAGTTTGGATCAGAAAGCCTCATTGAGGGTGATTTAGCAGTTTGGATCAGAAAGTCTCATTGTGGGAGATATAGCAGTTTGGATCAGAAAGCCTCATTGAGGGTGATTTAGCAGTTTGGATCAGAAAGTCTCATTGTGAGAGATACACCAGTTTGGATCAGAAAGTCTCATTGTGGGAGATATAGCAGTTTGGATCAGAAAGTCTCATTGTGGTAGATATAGCAGTTTGGATCAGAAAGGGTCAATGTGGGAGATATAGCAGTTTGGATCAGAAAGTCTCATTGTGGGAGATATAGCAGTTTGGATCAGAAAGTCTCATTGTGGGAGATATAGCAGTTTGGATCAGAAAGTCTCATTGTGGGAGATATAGCAGTTTGGATCAGAAAGCCTCATTGTGGGAGATATAGCAGTTTGGATCAGAAAGTCTCATTGTGGGAGATATAGCAGTTTGGATCAGAAAGGGTCAATGTGGGAGATATAGCAGTTTGGATCAGAAAGTCTCATTGTGGGAGATACACCAGTTTGGATCAGAAAGTCTCATTGTGGGAGATATAGCAGTTTGGATCAGAAAGTCTCATTGTGGGAGATATAGCAGTTTGGATCACAATGTCTCATTGTGGGAGATATAGCAGTTTGGATCAGAAAGCCTCATTGTGGGAGATATAGCAGTTTGGATCAGAAAGTCTCATTGTGGGAGATATAGCAGTTTGGATCAGAATGCGTCATTGAGGGTGATTTAGCAGTTTGGATCAGAAAGTCTCATTGTGGGAGATATAGCAGTTTGGATCAGAAAACCTCATTGAGGGTGATTTAGCAGTTTGGATCAGAAAGTCTCATTGTGGGAGATATAGCAGTTTGGATCAGAAAGCCTCATTGAGGGTGATTTAGCAGTTTGGATCAGAAAGTCTCATTGTGGGAGATATAGCAGTTTGGATCAGAAAGTCTCATTGAGGGTGATTTAGCAGTTTGGATCAGAAAGTCTCATTGTGGGAGATATACCAGTTTGGATCAGAAAGCCTCATTGTGGGAGATATAGCAGTTTGGATCAGAAAGTCTCATTGTGGGAGATATAGCAGTTTGGATCAGAAAGTCTCATTGTGGGAGATACACCAGTTTGGATCAGAAAGTCTCATTGTGGGAGATATAGCAGTTTGGATCAGAAAGTCTCATTGTGGGAGATACACCAGTTTGGATCAGAAAGTCTCATTGTGGGAGATTTAGCAGTTTGGATCAGAAAGGGTCAATGTGGGAGATATAGCAGTTTGGATCAGAAAGTCTCATTGTGGGAGATATAGCAGTTTGGATCAGAAAGTCTCATTGTGGGAGATATAGCAGTTTGGATCAGAAAGTCTCATTGTGGGAGATATACCAGTTTGGATCAGAAAGCGTCATTGAGGGTGATTTAGCAGTTTGGATCAGAAAGCGTCATTGAGGGTGATTTAGCAGTTTGGATCAGAAAGTGGCTAGCTGAAGGAAGATAGTGGGTGATGGTTGTTGGGAAATGTTCATCGTGGAGTTCTGTTACTAGTGGTGTACCACAAGGATGTGTTTTGGGTCCATTGCTGATCATCATTTTTATAATTGATCTGAACAAGGGCTTAGAAAGATGGGTGAGTAAATTTGCAGATGACACTAAGGTTGGTAGAGTTGTGAATAGTGACGAAGGATGTTGCAGGTTACAGAGGGACATAGATAAGTTGCAGAGCTGCGCTGAGAGGTGGCAAGTGGAGTTTAATGCAGAAAAGTGTGAAGTGATTCACTTTAGTAGGCTCAACAGGAATAAGGAGTATTGTGTTAATGGTAAGATTCTTGGTAGTGTAGATGAACAGAGAGATCTCGATGTCCATGAAAGTTGCCACCCAGGTTGATAGAGTTGTTCAGAAGGCATACGGTGTGATAGCTTTTGTTGGTAGAGGATTTGAGTTTCAAAGCTATGAGATTATACTGCATCTGTACAAATCTCTGTACAATTGGAATATTGCATGCAGTTCTGGTCACCGCATTACAGGAAGGATGTGGAAGCTTTGGAAAGGGTTCAAAGAAGATTTACTAGGATGTTGCCTGATATGGAGGGAAGGTCTAATGTGGGAAGGCTGAGGGACTTGAGGCTATTTTCAGAGAAGAAGGTTGAGAGGTGACTTAATTGAAACATATAAGATATTCAGAGAGTGGACAGTGAAAGCCTTTTTCCTCGGATGGTGATGGCTAGCACGAAGGAACATAGCTTTAAATTGAGGGGTGATAGATATAGGACAGATGTCAGAGGTAGTTTCTTTACTGAGAGAGTAGTAAGGGTGTGGAACGCACTGCCTGCAACAGTCGTAGACTTGCCAATTTTAAGGGCATTTAAATGGTCATTGGATAGACATATGGATGAAAATGGAATTGTGTAGGTTAGATGGGCTTCAGATTGCTTTCTCAGGTTGACGCAACATCGATGGCCAAAGGGCTTGTACTGCGCTGTAATGTTCTTATATTCGAACCGCCCAAATCAGGGAACTCATATTCCATGCAGTCCATCTGGCTGTCATTGTCCCAATCACATCATCACTCCCCCTCTAAATCCAGGGATATAGACACATTCTTTTTCCTGTAGTTCCTCCTCAGTGTTTTCACGCAAGGTCCAGTTCCTCCGATTCAGCCTCTGATACTGGTGGTATGTATTGGACCATATCCTGTCTCTGGCGCTCGGAGCATCTTGGAAGAAATTCCTCATCTTCTTCAGGTGGTAATGGTGTTGAGGCTGTGACATTTGCTGTGTCCATCTGGTCCTCAGAGGTTTCTTCGATGCTAGGCAGTGGGTTCAGCCTTATCGGATATTCTAATAATAGTATGCCATCCTCTACTGTGATCTGGTATCACCAGATCCTGAAAACTTTCAGTTCTGATTGAGATGGCCCTTTTGTTTCCCACATCAGCACAGGTTGTTATAGCTTTGTCAGGATGGGATTTCTTTGCTTCCACAGTCAGCGGTGACCGGAAGGGTGTCCAGAAAGTTTAAAACCAGAAATGGGCTCTTCTGATGGCGACACCACCATGGAACTGCCAGTGGGAGGCAGCTCAAGGCATCTGCATTTGCTACTTGGTCTCCCAGACAATGTTCCAACTTGTAATTGTACACACGCAGAAGGTGAGCCCACCCTGTCTTCTTAAAGTAGCCCTGGCAGGGATTTGTGGTCCATTATTATAACAAGTTTAGATCTGCAAAAGCACTCGTGGAACTTTCTCACAAAGATGACTGCCATACCTTTCTTCTCAATCTGGGTGTCCTTTCGTTCAGCCTAAGCCAAAGTTGGGGATTTATACGCCATTGGGCGTTCCTCTCCACTTGGCCACTGTTGAGCCAGCACTCCTCGTACCATATATGGAAACGTCACATGTCAGCGCCACATCTTGCTTGGGATGATAGTGTGCTAACACCTGAGATAACCGTAGCTGCTTCTTCACTTCCACAAAGGCTACTTCGTGGCTCCAAGACTATTTCCAAGGCTGAACCTTTTTCAATAGCAGATGTAAGGATGCCAGGATTAAAGTCAGGTTATGTATGAATTTTTCAAAATAATTCAGCAGCCTAAGCAAAGACCTAAACTCCGGTATGGACACGGGGCACTTTTGATCACCCTCACTTTATTTTTCAACGGATGTAACTGCTGACTCTGTAGCCAAATTAGATCATTTGATATTCCTAAGACACACAATTTTCCAACCTAAGGCATACAGCCACCTTAAGTTAAATGTATTCAAGTTCTCTAAATGTTTTTTCCTGGTAATTAGGACATGATCCAGTTAAATGGCGACCTAAGGTTGACCTTGTAAAATGCTCTCCGTCATCCGTTGGAAAATGGCACAGGCTGATGATACCTCAAATGGCAGTCTCGTATTTTGGTACAAACCCTTATGGGTATTAATTGTAACAAACCTTTGGGAATCCTCATCTAACCACAAGTATAGGTATTTGGATCAGAGTGGTGTTGGAAAAGCACAGCAGGTCAGGCAGCATCCGAGGAGCAGGAAAATCGACATTTCGGGCAAAAGCCCTTCATCAGGAATTGAGGTAGGTATGCACGGTTCAAATCCAGCTTCATGAAGGACAGCACCTTTCCCTGTCTGTTTTCTATATATGTCCTCCATGTCAGGGATTGAGTATTTATCCAGCTGTAAAATGTGATTTACTGTTTGCTTGAAATCTGCACAAAGGCGAACCAAGCCATCAGGCTTCCCAATCGGTGTGACCAGCGCTACCCGTTCTGCAAACATTACTGGTTTGATGATCCCTTCGCTTTCCAGCCTCCTGATTTCTGCCTTTACTTTTGCCCGTAACTCAAATGGCACTGGGCGGGCCTTGCAGAATCATGGAATTGCTTCCTGTTCAACATGCAAGGTGGCCTTGGCCCCTTTGATAGTCCCTGGGTCTTCCTGAAAAACATCCCAGTACTTAATTAGAACTTTACTCAGGCAGCCACTTTCGAATCGAAAAATGTTGCATGAATCAAGTTGAATCTTTTTCAACCAACTTGGTCCCATCAAAAGGCCAAAGCCTTTTTACTGCAATCAATGGTAACTGAACCAAGAACAAAGAAAGTTTACAGCCCAGGAACAGGCCCTTTGGCCCTTCAAGCCTGAGTCGATCTAAATGTACTGTCTAAACCTGTCGGTCAATTCCTAAGCATTTGTATCCCTCTGCTCCCCACCTACTCATGCATCTGTCCAGACGCATCTTGAATGAATCTACTGTGCCTGCCTCTACCATATCTGCTGGCAACTTGTTCCAGACGCCCACCATCCTCTGTGTGAAGTACTTGCCGTGTGTATCCCCCTTAAACTTTCCACCTCTCACCTTGAAAGCATGACCACTCATTATTGAATCCTTAACCTGGGAAAAAGCTTGTCTCTATCCACCCTGTCTATACCCTTCATGATTTTGTAAACCTCAATCAGGTCCCCCCTCAATCTCCTTTTTTCTAGTGAAAATAAACATAACCTACTCAACCTCCCTTCATAGCTAGCACCTTCCATAACAGGCAACATCCTCGTAAACCTTCTCTGCACCCTCTTCAAAGCGTCCACATCCTTTTGGTAATGTGGCGACCAGAACTAATCTACTAATCTACATATGCGTAAAGGGTAAACGTAGGGGTATGGGTGGGTTTCGCTTCGGCGGGTCGGTGTGGACTTGTTGGGCCGAAGGGCCTGTTTCCACACTGTAATCTAATCTAATCTAAAGAACTGTACACAGTATTCTAAATGTGGCCAAACCAATGTCTTGTACAATTTTAACATGACTTGCCAGCTCTTACACTCAATACCCCGTCCGATGAAGGCAAGCAAACTATATGCCTTCTTGACCACTCTATCCACCTGTGCAGCAACCTTCAGGGTACAATGGACCTGCACTCCCAGATCTCTCTGCCCATCAACTTTTCCCAAAGCTCTTCCGTTCATTGTATAATTCGCTCCAGAATTAGTCTTGCCGAAATACATCACTTCACATTTGTCTGGATTGAAAGCCATCTGCCACTTTTCTGCCCAACTCTCCAGTCTATGTATATCCTCCTGTATTCTCTGACAGTCCCTTATGCTTTCTGCCACTCCACCAATTTTTGTGTCATCTGCAAACTTGCTGATCATACCAACAGTGCCCTCTTCCAGATCATTTATGTATATCACAAATAACAGTGGCCCCAATACTGACCCCTGTGGAACACCACTGATCACCTTTCTCCATTTTGAGAAACTCCCTTCAACTACTACTGTCTGTCTCCTGTTGCTCAACCAGTTCTTTATCCACCTAGTTAGAACACCCTGCACACCATGTGACTTCACTTTCTCCATTAGTCTACAATGGGGAACCTTATCAAATGCCTTACTAAAGAGCATGTATAAGACATCAAAAGCCCTTCCTTCATCTAAAAATTTGGTCACTTCCTCGAAGAACTCTATTAAGTTGGTAAGGCATGATCTCCCCCACACAAAACCATGTTGCCTATCACTGATAAGCTCATTCTTTTCTAAATATAAATAGACCCTATCTGTCAGTACCCTCTCCAGCAACTTCCCCACCACCGACATCAGGCTCATTGGTCTGTAGTTACACATAATATCCCTGCTTCCCTTCTTGTACAGGGGGACAACATGAGAAACCGTCCAGTCCTCCGGTCCCTCACCTGTGTTTAAGGATGCCACAAAGGTATCTGTCAGGGCCCCAGCTATTTCCTCTCTCGCCTCCCTCAGCAACCTGGGATAGATCCCATCCGGTCCTGGGGATTTGTCCACCTTAATTACCTCTAACATACCTAACACATCTTCCCTACTTATGCCAATGTGATCCAGACTAATCAAACTTCTATCTCTAATCTCAAGATTCATCATGTTCCTCTCCTCAGTGAACACTGATGCAAAGCAATCATTCAGAATCTCACCCATTCTCTCAGGTTCAGCACACAGCCTTCCTTCATTCTCTTTTAGTGGAGCAATCCTTTCTCTACTTACCCACTTGCTTCTTATATAAGAATAAAATGCTTTGGGATTTTCCTTAATTCTGCTAACTAATGCTATTTCATGACCCCTTTTAGCCCACTTGATTCCTTGTTTAAGACTTGTCCTAATCTTCCAATATTCCTCCAAGGCCCGTTCTGTTCTTAGCTGCCTAAACCTTATGTATGCTTACCCTTTCCTCTTGGCTAGTTGTACAATTTCTCCTGTCATTCACGGTACATGAATCTTGCCCTTCCTATCCTTTACCTTCAAACGGGACATGCCTATCCTGCACTGCCATTAACCTATCTTTGAAAGCCTCCCACATCTCAAATGTGGACTTCCCTTCAAATAGCTGTGACCAATCCACATTTCCCAGGTCCTGCCTAATTTTGATATAATTGGCCTTGGCCCAGTTTAGTACTCTTCCCCGAGGATCACTCTCTTCTTTATCTACGAGTATTCTAAAACTTACAGAATTGTGGTCACTGTTCCCAAAGAAATCCCCCACCGCAACTTCTACCACCTGTCCTGGCTCGTTCCCCAATACCAGGTCAAATATGTCCCTTCCCTCGTCGGACTATTGACATACTGCTCTAGAAAACTCTCCTGGACGCTTTGTACAAATTCTACCCCATCCAGACCTCTGACGCTAAGTGTACCCCTGTCAATGTTGGGAAAATTAAAATCTCCCATTACCACTACCCTATTGCCTCTACATCTATTCATAATCTGTTTATCTATTTGTGCTTCTACCTCACGCTCACTGTTGGGAGATCTGTAATACAGCCCCAACAATGTAACTGCACCTTTCTTATTTCTCAGCTCCACCCCCTTTTTTACTACCCAAGACTGCCATAGTGTCCTCCTTTAGCACAGCTGTGATATCGTCCCTGACCAGCAATGCAACTCCACCCCCTTTTTTACTTCCCTCCCTGTCCTGTCTGAAGTGTCTATATCCTCGAACATTTAGTTGCCAATCATCATGCCCTTCATTCAACCAAGTCTCAGTGATGGCAATAATGTCATACTCCCAGGTACCAATCCAAGCCCTAAGTTCATCTGCCTTACACACTATACTCCTTGCATTAAAGTAGATGCATTTCAGGCCACCAGTTCTTTTGCGTTCATCTGCTCTCTGCCTATTCTTCCCCTTATTAGTGCTATCTTCATAATTCTTACAGTCTCCAGTCACCACCTCGCTGCCGACTTGTTTTCTCTTCTGGTTCCCAGTCCCTGTCACATTAGTTTAAAACCTCCCCAACAGCAGGAGCAAAAACTCCCCCAAGGACACTGGTTGTGGTCTGGTTCCTTTTGTAATAATCCCACCTTCCCCAGAACCGGTCCCAATGTCCAACAAATCTGAACCCCAACGTCCTACACCATCTCTCAAGCCACGTGTTCATCCTGCCTATTTTTTCATTTCTACACTGGCTAGCACATGGCACTGGTAGTAATCCTGAGATCCTTCTCAGGATTACTCCTCCTTCTCTCCTCGCCGTTCTGGCAAAATGGAGCCAGCTGCTTCTCATAAGAGACCTGACCCGAATCTGTACCCTTCATTTGTAAAAAATCCCCGGTAAAGGTTCTCACTCTAGCCGAGATCTTACACGAACATAAGGGATGGAGTCCAGAGTGAATGGTGGTAAAGACTGGTTCCGCAATCACTGATACAGTCACACCACAATCAACCTCCATTAGAACCGGGTGACTATTTAACAAGAAGTTTAATTTGGTTGGTTCTGATTTGGATATTGCTAAGCAATTTAACTGTTCCAAACCAGCTGTAGGTGGCCTTTCCAGGGTGTGCACTCTCCTGATATCAGTCTATGAGTTCTCTTTCTTAATTCAGGCCTAGGGGAACTCTTTTGCTGTCATGAGTCCGCATACCAGCAGCACCAAAAATGGCTTCCTGGCCTGGATCCTTAAGAAAATTTTAATAATTTGGCTGAGGCTCGGCTTTGTTTTAGGGTTTGGCTGGGGACTGACCTGAAGTCCCTCTGTTCAGGATATGTCTTGAATGAAGCTATGCAATTGCCTTCACTGAAGTGATGTTCCCCAAGCTCAGACAGACTGACAAATTCCTTTGGAATACCTTGTAACTCATTTGCTTCATTTGTTGCATTTTCCAATGATAAATCCACTTGTAGTTCCTGTTTGAAATCCAGTTGGGCTTCAGCAAGTGGGCACATGTGCATGGTTTCATCATTAATCCCACATACCAAATGATCTCTCAGCAACTCATTAAGGTGTAAACCAAGATCTCACGCCTCTGCCAGTCATCTCAACCTAGCCAAAAATCCCAATGCGCATTTCCCTGCTTCCCAGACTGCTGAGTAAAACTGATAGCATCTCAGAATTAGAGGCAACTTTAATTAAATCCATCAACTCTTGAAAGGTTTTAGTGTCTGCTGCCTCAGGAAAAGTTAGGCTCCTAATAACCGAAAAGGATGCGGGTCCACAAGTTGTCAGGAGAATACTTATTGCTTTTTGTCTGCCCCACTGTCATTTGTCCAGAAGAAAAACCACATCCTTTCCATGTACTGGGTCCAGTCTTCAACAGCAGGATCAAACAAGTTAAGCTTCCTAAATAACGGCGTGATGCCAGGAATTGCTTACCTCAACTCAAAGATAACTGTTGTAATCGAATCTCTTCAGGGACATGTTTTTCTCTCATCGTCACCGGAAATAACTCCATGAAGGCCGGTATCCTGTCACCAAGTCACCCTTTATTTGCATGTACACAGTATATGACACCAGCCCAGCTAGCTCATTATTGGCTCCTAGAGTGAGCAGAACCTCTTGTTTATATTCGTCAGCCAGGGTTCCCTGATTGGACCCAGGTTAACAGCCCCAATCAGGGAACTCATATCCTATGAGGTCCGCCTAGCTGACCTCAGTCCAATCACTGCACTCATTCCAATGAAAATCTTTAGGAACGTTTGGGCTAGAAAAAGGGTGATACCACTGGCACATTAGTTGAGGATGGACTCAAGTATCAAGCAGTGAAGCCTGACCAACAACTGCTGTGTGATATAGGTACAGCCAATCCTCTTGCTACTGCTAACAAACTGCAACAAGCAACAAAATCAGTTATAAATGTCTGTTACTGTATTTTTTTATATCTATAAAGCTTGGTGTATAATGTGGGAAAATGTGCAGTTGTTCGCTTTGGCAGGAGAAATAAAATATTCGACTATTACTTAATTGGAGAATGATAGCAGAATTCTGAACAGCTGAAGGATTTAGGAATTCTGATACATGAGTCGCAAAATGTGCAGATACCACATGTTATCGAGAAGGTTAATGGGATGCTGTCCTGTATTAAGCAAGCAATTGAACATAAAAGTAAGGATGTCATGCTTCAATTCTCCAGGGGACACTGGTAAGACCACGTCTTGAATACAGTGTTCATACTTGGTCTCCTTATTTACCGAAGGACAGAAATGCATTGGAGGCAGTTCAGACGAGGTTTACCGGATTCGTACAAGAACAGAAATTGCAACTCAGCAGATCTGGCAGCATTGATAGAAAGAAAGGTAGAATTATCTTTTCAGGAGTAGTGGTGTTGGAAGAGCACAGCAGTTCAGGCAGCATCCAAGGAGCTTCGAAATCGACGTTTCGGGCAAAAGCCCTTCATCAGGAATAAAGGCAGTGAGCCTGAAGCGTGGAGAGATAAGCTAGAGGAGGGTGGGGGTGGGGAGAAAGTAGCATAGAGTACAATGGGTGAGTGGGGGAGGGGATGAAGGTGATAGGTCAGGGAGGAGAGGGTGGAGTGGATAGGTGGAAAAGGAGATAGGCAGGTAGGACAAGTCCGGACAAGTCATGGGGACAGTGCTGAGCTGGAAGTTTGGAACTAGGGTGAGGTGGGGGAAGGGGTCTCTACAAGAATCTCAGGGAGTCCCTCTCCCACTGCAACTCCCAGGTCATTTCCTCTGCCCTGAAGCTCTTCCACCATGTCGTGAAACAAACTCACTACCACAGCCACATTTGCTTCCTCAGTGCCTGCCTCCATAACCAACTCATCCCACACGGACTCCAGACCACCTTTAAACCAGCAGAGTTCGGACCCGAATAGGACAAACAGTACAGACTACAGATTCAAAAACACCAGCAACGGTTCTCATCAATGTGGACTTCAACAGTTTCCTCATTTCCCCTTCCCCCACCTCACCCTAGTTCTAAACTTCCACCTCAGCACTGTCCCCATGACTTGTCCGGACTTGTCCTACCTGCCTATCTCCTTTTCCACCTATCCACTTCACCCTCTCCTCCCTGACCTATCACTTTCATCCCCTCCCCCACTCACCCATTGTACTCTATGCTACTTTCTCCCCACCCCCACCCTCCTCTAGCTTATCTCTCCACGCTTCAGGCTCACTGCCTTTATTCCTGATGAAGGACTTTTGCCCGAAATGTTGATTTCGAAGCTTCTTGGATGCTGCCTGAATTGCTGTGCTCTTCCAGCACCACTGATCCAGAATCTGGTTTCCAGCATCTGCAGTCATTGTTTTTACCTCTGGAATTAACTTTTCAGTCCAATAACCCACTCTGAAGAAGTGTCTTTTCAGAAAGAGGGTAGATGGACTTCAAATATTAACACTGTTTCTCTTACTGCAAGTACTGTCAGAATGGCTGAATTTCTCCAGCAACTTCAGTTTCAAATCTTCAGCAACTGCAGATCTTTGTTTTGTTTTATATGATTGATTCCTGGAGCGAACGGATGGGGTCAGATTTGGCAAGCTATCTTCCACTAGAGTTTAGAAGAGTGAGGGGCGACTTGATTGAAGCGTATCAGATCCTGAATGAATCTTGACAAGGTGAATATAGAGAGGATGTTTCCTCTTGTGGGTGAGTTCAGAACTAGTGGCCACTGATATAAAATTAGGGGGATGCCCCTTTCAAGGCATAGATGAGAAGATTTATTTTCTCTTGAAAGGCAATGCAACTTTGGAGCGCTCTGCTTCAGATGGCAGTGAAGGTGAGGTCATTAAATACTTTTAAGACAGTGGTGGATAATTTACGAGAAAGTGAGGACTGCAGATGCTGGAGATCAGAGTCGAAGAGAGTGTTGTTGGAAAAGCACAGCCGGTCAGGCAGCATCCAAGGAGCAGGAGAATTGATGTTTCAAGCATAAATACCTGCTCGATAGTTAGATGTAGATGGGAATCATGTCATGACCTTGTTGAATAGCAAAGGCTCAAGGGGCCAAATGGATGATATCTGCTCTTATTTCATGGATTTATTCATGGCACTAAAGAATATGGGCTGAAAATCTGGTTCTAAGGCCAAGCTAGACACTAGAACAAGATAGAGTTGACCAATCCGATGATACAACACCGTAACACTGACAGCAAGGTATGATGACAAAAGATGCACACATGCAAATGCTCAACATCAACCAAGCAATAGGCAAGTTTTAGAAAATGGACAAGCTCTCCCCATTGTTAACCTCACAGACAATGTCAATACTATAGGGCGATTAGAAACTTTTCCAACCATGAATATCATATGTCTGTAAAGATTGGATGACTCACTCTAAGAGCTAAAATCAATAAGTGATAACATTTTACTCAAAGGGCAGAATGGCCTACTCCTGCACCTATTGTCTATTGTCTACTGGTACATATCCTGAAAGACATGTACCACAATAAGTGGCAGTCCATTGTACAGGTTTGAGATACTGTTTCACAGCATACAACAAATCACTTAAGTCCATGTACAGCAAAACAAAATGTAAGAACATCATGGTTTCTTGATTTGGAGATGCCGGTGTTGGACTGGGGTGTACAAAGTTAAAAATCACACAACACCAGGTTATAGTCCAACAGGTTTAATTGGAAGCACACTAGCTTTCGGAGCGACGCTCCTTCATCAGGTGATTGTGGAGGGCTCGATCGTAACACAGAATTTATAGCAAAAATTTGCAGTGTGATGTAACTGAAATTATACATTGAAAAATTGATTGTCTGTTAAGTCTTTCAACTGTTAGAATACAGTGATAGTTTCACTACTTCCATGTGTAAATCACAAAACCTTCCCCACACCTCCACTACTTGCCTTTAAACAAACAGATCATTGTTCGTAGCAAACTGCCCGGCTCTCAGGACAACTCCATACAACCCTGTCACGGTGGACGCTGCAAGACGTCTCAGATTGTGGACATAGATACAACTATTATGCGTGGGAACACCTCCCAACTTGTACATGGCAGGTACTCATGTGACTCAGCCAACGTTGTCTATCTTATACGTCGCAGGCAAGGATGCCCGGAGGCATGGTACATTGGGGAAACCGAGCAAAGGCTACGACAATGGATGAATGGGCACCGCACAACAATCAACAGACAGGAGGGTTCCCTCCCAGTTGGGGAACACTTCAGTGGTCCAGGACATTCAGCCTCGGACCTTCAGGTGACCATCCTCCAAGGTGGACTTCAGGACAGGCAGCAGAGGAAAGTGGCTGAGCAGAGGCTGATAGCTAAGTTCGGTACCCATAGAGAGGGCCTCAACCGGGACCTTGGGTTCATGTCACATTACAGGTGATCACCATTGCACTACACACACACACAGATATTCCTACACACACACACTCTCACATACACACGGACACAGGTACACACAGACGCACACACAGACCCCCACACACACCCTTATAGACACACTCACACATGCACCCCCTCACAGACTTAAGACACTCTGCACTCACTACACACACACACACTTTCTCACACTCACAATCCCCACCCCAGACACACACACACACACACAGACAAAGACCCACATGCACACATATATTTTGTGGGGTGAATTTGTACTTGCAGAGTTACATTGCACTTTGCTCAAAAACTGTACACATTCATGTAGAACTCTGAGCTCAAAAACTGCATGAATTTATGTAAAACTCTGTTATCTCACTTTTTAGATTAGAATCAATCTAAACATCATGGCATAGACAGAGAACACAGGGGGCCAACACCTTCAACATATTGTCTAGCTATCACCATTGTTAACAGCTAACCCGAGAATGCAACTTTAAAAAAAAGGTTTTGTGAGTTACACATCGAAGTAGTGAAACTATCACTGTATTCTAACAGATGAAAGGCTTAACAGACAATCAATTTTTCAATGTATAATTTCTGTTACATCACACTGCAAATTTTTGCTATAAATTCTGTGTTCCGATCAAGCCCTCCACTATCACCTGATGAAGGAGCGTCGCTCCGAAAGCTAGTGTGCTTCCAATTAAACCTGTTGGACTATAACCTGATGTTGTGTCATTTTTAACTATGGTTTCTTGAAGCCTTTTATGTGGCAGATACCATGGTCAAGAGGTGGCAGGACTACCCGAAAGCACAGATTCAATGTGGTCACCATGTAGAGATGCATACCACACGCAGTGTGGCCCAACAGGATGCGATTAAATTGATTGACAATCTCTGTACATAGTCCATTGGCAATTGCACCTGAAGGATAATAAAGCCAGATTTATTGATTCTCCAAGGAATAAAAGCATGTACTTTCAGGAGTTTTGAGTGTGATGTTCAAAAGATGGAGTGAAACTTGAAGTAATCTGATGTAGTTCTACCATTTATGTTTCAAAGATGCACAATGGTTTTATAATGTGTTATTAACTGTAATATGCATGGTCCTGCATCACCCCCTGCCTCCAACCACAACCATCAGCAATACTGGTGGATCTTAGCTGCCCTCCTACTCAAAGGTTACTAAATGACTGGACATCCAGGTTGCCCATTTAACTCTCTCTTCATGCCCTTCACGAAGATTCTGCGGTTTGTGTTCAATACTAATATTGGGCAGGAGGCAGGAAAATCAGTGAGGTGGTAATTTTCCATATTTAGACATGGCAGAACATGGTTTTGAACTTTCAACTGTCCTTGTCATGCTGCACCTCTGGCCTCCGACTGAACTGGGAGCCACCAAGTCTACGTAACATTCTTCTAACTAAGCAGGTTCACTGGAGGTTGAAACAGCAGTTAATTCTGAAACAATATGGCCTTTGACACCTGGCCTGGCAGTTCCTGGCCTCTCTGGTTTATAGAGTCATAGAGTCATAGAGGTGTGCAGCAAGGAAACAGACCCTTCATTCCAACCCATCCATGCCGACCAGATATCCCAACCCAATCTAGTCCCACCTTCCAGCACTTGGCCCATATCCCTCCAAACCCTACCTATTCATACACCCATCCAGATGCCTTTTAAATGTTGAAATTGTACTAGCCTTCACCACTTCCTCTGGCAGTTCATTCCATACATGTACCACACTCTGAGTGAAAAAGTTGCCCCTTAGGTCTCTTTTATATCTTTCCCCTCTCATCATAAACCTATGCCCTCTAGTTCTGGACTCCCCCATCCCTGGGAAAAAAACTTTGTCTGTTTACCCTATCCATGCCCCTCATGATTTTATAAACCTCTATTAGGTAACCCCTCAGCCTCTGACGCTCCAAGGAAAACAATGGGAAGTTGTGTGCCCAAGACCTGGTTGATGAATACTGTCTCTTATAGCCCTGCCGTTTGTAAACTTCAGAGTGCTGCTTCATTTAAACTTGGCTTCCACATCTCAAGATTTTATCCATGCCCATTAAAAATATCAATATTTGTGTACAATCCTGGGGGGCCATGAGTCACCTGACCCTAAAAGGGACACCTATTTTGCTCTTCTGTCAGCTCAGTGGCCTGCTCCCTCAAAGGGAATAAGGAGCTAATGGTTGGAAACCCCTCCCCTCACCCCCGAACCTGTCATTAGACCAGAAGAGGTAAGAACAGAAATAGGCCACTCAGCCCATTGACTCTGCCCCATCATTCAATGGGATCATAATCATCCTCACTATATCATCTTACCAGTATCTTCTTCCCCTCTACAAGGTAATGTCTTATTATCATACTTAATCTGTCCCATACTAACAAAGCTCCCCCAAAAACCCTTTCCTTCCTGCCTGTCCTGTTGAGAAATCACAAATCCTTGAGGGTTTAGATCCCAGTTTTGATCTTGGTATAACCATGTCTCTGTAATTGTAATAAAATCATACCCATTAATCTCTATTTGTGTGAATTCATTTATTTTATTCCAAAAACCATTTAAGTAAGGAGGCATTACTTTTGCCATTTTTCCTCCACTGATAGTGTTTGCTGATTTTTATACATTTATGTTCCCTATCTCTTTTATGCCACTTTGGATATCATTATCTAAACAGTTACCTTGCAACGTTGCCCTATATTTTGGCTTTGTGTGCATAAGTATCCCATCTCCAGAAGATCCCTCACTTCTATTTGGTTTAACGTTCTCCTCACATACTGTTTGCACAATTGTGTTAATTGTGCATATCCTTCTCCTCCAGGAGGGAAGAATCAAGATATTAGCATACGTGAATGGGTGGTTTCCTTGCATTACTAGTGTTGTGGAATAAGCCAGACTCTGTCAAAACATTTTAAGAAGGTAGCCCAGACCCTAACTTTTCTTGTTGTTTTAAGCTGATGTTAAGGTGAATATTCCAGGAGCGACACAGCTGGTCAAACCACTCGGTTGTAAGTAAAACAATTTATTTACACACGAACAAAAGAAAACCAAATTTAGAGTAACATAGCTATTTGAAAACCCAACTGACATGAAAATGCAACTTAACAAAGGGCTGTTCTGGTTTCCTGCAACATCCCATGAACACACCCCTTGGCAAAAAGGTAAAATCAAACACAGGTTCTTACCGGAGAGGGATGGCAGAGAGAGAAAGGATCAGCCTTTCTTTCTTTGAGTGCCCAGCTAAAACTAACCTCAAACTAGAAAAAAACCTTGAACTGGGAGAACTGGCCATTCCCCTTTCATTGTACGGTAGACCCCCCCATTCCTACAGGGGATATGTTCCAAGGCCTACCGCCAATGCCCAACATAGTGGACGCATTCATTTAAATGGGAAATTTACATCCCTGGCAGCCCCCGGTCCCTGGTTCTGGAATGTTCCATGCAATATGTTCAGGCCACAGTAAACCACAGATAACTGAAACAGCGGTAATTGGACCCGTGGAAACAGTGGTCGCCCTGTACAAGTGTTTTTAAAAAAACCTGAAAGTCTTTTCTGATTGTTGACTTAGGCAGCATCAGTTAGCCAATGTTAAAGTAGCCAGATCAGACATTTAGGCACTTCTGCTTTTACCACACTTCTCGAGAAAAAAAACAAGGACAGAATAATTTTGTTAAAGGAGCAGCACCATCACACCTTATCCCTTAAAAAAAGAGAAGCATGATTATCCAAAGATGGCTTCATTTTAAAACCCCTTAATCTTGCATTGTTAGTGCAGTACAACACATATACATTACATTGACTATAACCATGCAAACATGCACAAAACATTCTATTTCAGTCCATTTACTCCTGCCACTGAACACCTCCATTCCTCATCCTTGTCTTGACAGTGCATCAGCAATCATGTTTTCACAACCTGCCACATGCACAATTTTCAAATTGAATGGCTAGAACAACAAGTTCCATCTAACCAGTCTGGAATTTTTATCCTTAAATTGCTCCACAGACTTCAATGTGTTATGATCAGTGTACATAATTATTTTAGATTCATTACTAGTAACATAAACAATGAGATGTTGTAATGCCAACACCAAGCTCAAAGTCTCCTTCTCAAATGTTGAATATTTCTGCTGATGAATGTTCAATTACCTGGAGAAATATCTGATAGGTCTTTCTATCTTCCCATCGTCTTTCTGTAAAGAGCACAGCACCGACACTCACATCACTCATATCGATAGCCACCTTGAATGGTTTTGCATAATTATGTGTGGTTAACACTGAGGCAGTGGTTAACACAGCTTTCAGGCTGTCAAACACCTTCTGGCAATTTGCCATCCACTGAAACTTCTTGCCCTTCTTTAGTAATTCAGTGAGCAGAGCAGCCACGCTGGTAAAATTTGGTACGAGCTCCAGATAAAATCCCAGGAATCGGGGTACTGCTCTTTTTGTCGATGGTCTGGAAAACTCACACATTACCTTTGTTTTTGCATTCAGTGGGGCCACTTGTCCGTGTCCAATAACATGGCCCAGGAAGGTGACTTGGGCTTTGGCAAATTCACGTTTAGCCAGGTTTATCCCGAAGTCGATTGAACAATTCTGATAAATATTGCAAATGTTCCTTCCTTGCGTGACTAAAAAATCACCAGGTCATCAATATAAACTATACAATTGAGTAATCCAGAAATGACCTTATTGATTAGTCTTTGAAATGTCATTGGTGCATTTTTCATACCAAATGCCAAGACGTTAAACTGATACAGTCCATTCAGCGTTATGAAAGCTGAAATTGACTTTCCCTCTTTCGGACAAAGGTACCTACCAATATCCTCTGAGCAAATCCAACTGAGAAATATAAGTTGCTTGCCTCATCTATTCAATACAGTCTTCCAAACATGGAATCGGATGTGCATCAGACTTTGTAACTGCATTGACGTTGTGACAGCCCTTACATAACCATTGGGTGCCATCTGATTTTTGGCATCATTACTATGGGTGAGTTCCAGTCACTACAACTCACTTCGATTATGTTGTTTTGGAGCATGTGTTTAATCTGCTTTTGAATCTGGGCCAACTTTAGAGGGCTATGCCTGTAAGGATGTTGCTTAATCAGAACAACATCTCCTACATCTACATCATGCATAATTATGTTAGCATTTCCCAGCTTATTTCCACGTATCTCCCCATGCGATAGCCATGACTCTTTCAGGTCATTTTGATTTTCTTCTGGAAGGTAACTCAATAATGTATTCCAATTTTTGACAACTTCCTCATTGTCCAATTTAATTTGAGGAATGCCAATTCAGAATCCTCTGGACTTGGTCCTTCACTCTGTGTTGTAACCAGTAATCTTTTGCTTTCCTTCCCTGTCAAAATACCTTTTGAGCATATTCACATGACACACTGTGAGATTTCTTTTTGTCTGGAGTCCTTACCAAATAGTTCACGTCACTCAATCTCCTTTCGACTTGATAAGGTCTACTAAAACTTGCTTTTAAAGGTTCACATATCACTGGAAGTAACACTGACATCTTATCTCCAATAGCAAAATTGCAAGTTTTTGATTTCTTGTCTGCTTTCCATTTCATTGTATGCTGTGATACTTTTAAATGCTGTCTAGTCAACTCCCTTGCTCTATTTAACCATTCCCTAAAGGTTGACGCATAATCCAAATATGTGGTCTCCGAATTATGATTTACCAATTCCTTCTTAATAAATTTTAGTGGTCCTCTCACTTCATGCCCAAAAAGTAATTCAAATGGACAGAATTTGGTCGATTCATTTGATGCATTCAGATGGCAAAAAGTGCTAACGGAATTCCTTTATCCCAATGATTTGGATAGTCTTGACTGTAGGCTCTCAACATGGCTTTTAATGTCTGATGCCATCTTTCTAGCACTCCCTGCAATTCTGGATTGTACACAGTAGATTTAAGTTGTTTTACTCCTAAGCTGTCCATAACTTCCTTGAATAATTTTGATGTAAAGTTTGACCCTTGATCTGATTGTATCTCTGTGGTTCATATGTAGTTAAAAATTTGAGTAACTCCTTTACAATCCTCTTAGCTGTGATATCACATAATAGAATGACCTCTGGAAATCTAGTGGACACATCCATTATTGTTAACAAATACTAATTCCGACTTTTTGTTTTAGGTAGGAGTCCTACACAATCAATTAAGACTCTTGTAAAAGGTTCCTCAAATGCAAAAATAGATATTAAAAGTATGAGTTTTATTACTGCTTGTGGTTTTCCAATGACTTGACATGTATGACTTGTCTGGCAAAATTCAACTACAGCCTTGTGCAGTCCAGGCCAGGAAAAATGTTTTCGTATTTTAGCTTGACGTTTTCTTAGCCCTAAATGACCTCGTACTGGTAGTTCATGTGCTACATGCAACACCTCCTTTCTATAACTCACTGGCAATATGACTTTATTAACTTCTGATGAAGGGCTTTTGCCCGAAACGTCAATTTTCCTGCTCCTCAGATGCTGCCTGACCTGCTGTGCTTTTCTGATTCGAAACTCTGGTGTCCAGCATCTGCACTCCTCACTTTTGCCTTGATGAACTTCTGCCCATTTCTCATCTGTCTGGATATGTGATGGTTTCCATTTCCTCATTAAGACATCATTCTTGAGATAGTAGCACTCAGGGATGCATCTAGATTCTTTTTCTGTGCATGCTCTTTGATACAATTGCTTTAGTTTTTCATCTTTCTGCTGCAACTCAGTTAATTTCTATGAGCTAAAGATGTCATCCATCTGCTCCTGGTTTGTCTCAACCATTTGATCAAACAGGGTCTCTGATAATTCCACTTTAACTTATTTATCTGTACTCTTTTGGATCTCTCCTGTTTCAACTGGTGACTTTGTGACCTCATTACCACACAGTCAGAAAAAATCCTAGGATATGCTTTCTGTAATACCTCAGTTGCTTGTTTTTCCACTGACTTTTCAACCACAGTAGGCAGCACTCCTACCTGTGAACCAGCAATATTGTTAGCAAGGACAAATTGTATTCCTGGAGCTGAAAATTTGTCCAGTACTCCTACCATGACTTTTCCACTCTTCACTGGACACTCTAACCTAACTCTACATAAATGAGCACTTATTTTCTCACTGTGACTTCCTGTTACTAGCACCTTTTCCAGCAATAGTCCTTCAGAGGTACATATCGCTTCATCAAAGATTGAGAGGATCCTGTATCTCTTAATATTATAACCTCTTTATCTGCTGTTCCTGACCTATGCGAGTAAACTTTACCTTCACAAGTATATGGGATAAGAAGATCTGGCACTTCCTCCTTAACCAACCTCCGACCAGGCTGTACATTCTGGCATGGATTTTTGGCCTCCACTGTGCTTTCTGTTACCACTCCAACAAAATTCACTGGCTTATCCTTTTTTCCTACATCTGTCTTTCCAGTGCTTTCTCTATTGAATTGAATTGATTTGAATTGAATTTATTGTCACGTATACCGAGGCACAGTGAAAAGCTTTGTCTTGTGAGCAATACAGGCAGATCACAGAGTTAAATAGCATAGATAACTAAATAATAGGAAAACAGAGGCAAAAACAAAAATACAGGTACAGGCGAATGTTAAGAGTTTGAGATTTCATTTAGTATTCTAACAACAGTAGGTTAGAAAGTGTTTCAAAACAAGCTGGTGCGTGTGTTCAGGCTTCTGTACCTTCTCCCTGATAGTAGAGGTTGTAGAAAAACATTGCCAGGGTGGGATGGATCTTTGAGAATGCTTGGCAGTGGGCCTGGTAGATGGATTCTATAGATGGGAGGTTGGCCTTTTTGATTGTCTAGGCTGAGTTCACCATCTTCTGTAACCATCTCCGATCTTGAATGGTACAGTTGCCATTCCAGGCAGTGATACATCCAGACAGAATGCATTTGATGGCATACCTTTAATGGTTGGCAAGGGTATTTGCCATTATGCCAAACTTGCTCAGCTGCCTGAGGAAGAAGAGATGTTGTTGGGCCTTTGTAACCAGTGCGTTCACATGAAGAGTTCAAGAAAGCTTGTTGCAGATGACCACTCCAAGGAGAGCTTGACACTCTTCACTCATTCCATCCCTGTGCTGTTAATGTGTAGGGGGGACATGAGTAACATCTTGCCGAAAGTCAATAATGAGTTCCTTGGTTTTGCCAGCATTGAGAGCTAGGTTGTTCTCAGTGCATCGCTTTTCCAGGTCATCAACCTTCCGTCTGTAGTCTGTTTCATCGCCACCTGAGATTCGACCAACTATGATGATGTCATAAGCAAACATGTAAATGGCATTAGTCTGGTATTTGGTCCTGGGTATACAGCGAAGAGAACCCACTAACCGACTAACAATGTGATTTCACACGACCTACTTTATTGCAGTGAAAACACCAGAGCTTTTTAACTTCTCTTTCCCCTTCAAGGGTTTCCTTTTCACCCTGTGGTAAGTTATCCTTATGATCTTCACTGAGATCCACTTTTCCGTTACCATGTGAGGATTTCTCTTTTCCACAATTTCTATAACTCATGGATTGAAATTGATATTTCAGCTGCTAACCTTGCCGTGTTAACTCTCTGCTCTTCCACATGAATTCTCACTACCTCAGGAAGTGAATTTTTGAAGTCCAAAATAATCATCTCTCCAAGAGCTTCATAGGTTTGCTCTATTTTTAATGCCCTTATCCACCTATCAAAAGTACTTTGATTCTTTCAAACTCAATGTAGGTGTGACCAGGGTCTCTCTTTAGATTCCTAAAACATTGTCTGTAGGCTTCTGGCACAAGCTGATATGCACTTAAAGTGGCTGTCTTCACCTCCTCATATGACCCAGATACTTCCTCTGATCACGATGAAAATACCTCACTAGCTCTACCAAGCTTTGTTTGAATCAACAAAACCCACATAGTCACTGGCCACTGCATTTGTTTAGCCACCTTTTCAAATAAGATGAAAAAGGCTTCTACATCCTTCTCATCAAATTTAGACAATGCTTGAATATATTTAAACAGATCCCCACCAGGCCTTTGGTTACCATGGGTCTGCTCATCCTCACTCTCTTCCTCACTAAGCTTACCTTCAGCTTTCATCTCCAGCCTTTTAAGCCGACTTTCCTAAGTGCCAATTTATGAATTTCAAACTCCCCCTCTTTCTTCCTTTCCTCTCTCTCGTTTTCTTTTTGTTTTGCTGAAGCGATTTTGTCCTTTTCTTTTTGATTTGTTATTTTTCTCTCTCCTCTGCTTTCAGATTTTTTTTTTAGATTAGATTACAGTGTGGAAACAGGCCCTTCGGCCCAACAAGTCCACACCGACCCGCCGAAGCGAAACCCACCCATACCCCCTTACCTAACACTACAGGCAATTTAGCGTGGCCAATTCACCTGACCCTGCACATCTTTGGACTGTGGGAGGAAACCGGAGCACCCGGAGGAAACCCACGCAGACACGGGGAGAATGTGCAAACTCCACACAGCCAGTCGCCCGAGGAGGGAACCGAACCCGGGTCCCTGGCGCTGTGAGGCAGCAGTGCTAACCACTGTGCCACCGTGGTATTTCTTCCCATTCAACTTGACAAATTCTTTGATACTCAATAACTTATGCACTAAAATAGAGCTCCATTCAATTTACATTTTTTTTTAAAATGAGCCCAACTTTAAAATAATAATAAAGGGAAAACACAAAGCTAGAAATCTGAAACAAAGAATTATGTTGGAGAAACTCAGCAGGTCGGGCAACATCCGTGGTGACAGAAACATGGTTAACATTTTCAGTCTGGTATGACAAACTGAGTACTAAAATTAACTATCCGTGGTTTACAATCATTGAGATACTACTTTTGTGATACTGAATTTTCAGTCTAAGTTCATCTCCTGAAATAACTTGGATTGGATTATCCAAAACAAAGGCAGCTTGCTTCCAATGGGAAGTATCATTCCAAGTATCGAGACAGACATCTGTGTCCAGATAAATTTCATACCAAAATGGAACTGCTGTTACTCTTCCAGATGAATGTACTTGAACCCTGATTTCACTACACAATTCATCAGTGACCAGGCTCATCAGATCCAGCATTAATCGTTCCACTGGCTCACTTAATCAGATATGAGGCAGTGTGGATAAATGCAAAAACACATGGACAGGCACCTTGAACTGGTTGATGAAAGGTGCAATATTGAACCCCAGTGTGGCTTCTTTTCCTTGGACTGCACCTTCTCGCTGTAATGTCTCAGATTCAATGAGCATTCCATATATTTTTATGCACTGAGGCAATAACCTTCCCTCTGGTCGAAGCAGACAATTGTAATTCAAGCTGCTTCATTTCCTTTTCTCTTTCTTTTTCTTTTGCCTCTAACTCGAGCTGCTTTATTTTCAATTGAATTTTAGCCATCTTCAAAGATTCTGATGGTGCTTCCAGCGAAGTTAAATGCTAAGCTTTTCTTATGGATGAAGGTAACTCCAACTCCAGCTTACATGCCAATTCCAGCAGTTTTGTCTTGTTCACCTAAAGTCACTTCTTCCACCACGAGAAATCTCTTAGTGACTGAAAGAGCCATTGCTTCACCGAGCACTATTTAAACCAACCAAATTCAACACCCGGAACAAACGACCCTAACACTCACTACCCGCTGCCTTTGAGTCTAACAACTTTAATCCCAAATCAGAACTATATAACAAATCCAGCAATGGACCCCCTCTGTGTTATGGACCAGGCCAGACCCCATCAAATCAGTTCAAGAACCTAACTTTTCCGATTGTTTTAAGCTGACGTAAGGTGAATATTCCAGAAGCGATGCAGCTCATCAAACCACTCAGTTTCAAACAAAACAGAATTTATTCACACACAAACAAAAGAAAACCGAATTTTGAATAAAATGACAATTTGAAATCCCAACCAACACGAAAACTCAACTTAAAAAAGACCTATTCCGATTTCCTGCAACATCTGATAAACACACCCTTTGGCAAAAAGGTAAAATTAAACAGGTTCTTCCAGGAGAGAGATGTCAGAGAGAGAGAGAGAGGGGATCAGCATGGAGCTCTTTCTTTGAGTGCCCAGATAAAACTATCCCAAAACTAGAAAAAAAACCATGAACTGGGAGAACTGGCCATTCCCGTGTTTCAAAAGAAGACCTGAAAGTCTTATGATTGCTGACTTAGGCAGCATCTGTTAGTTATTGTTAAAGTAGCCATTTCAGAGATTTTAGCACCTCTGCCTTTACAATCCCTCTCGAAAAGGAAGGACAGAATAACCTTGTTAAAGGAGCAGCATCATCACACTAGCTATACACATAGATAGCAATTCCCAGAGATACGATTATCCCATAAGATACTTGTAAGAAGAGTATGATAGGGGCATAAGACTATAAGACCATAAGGTATAGGAGCAGAATCAGGCCATTTGGTCCATCGAGTCTGCTCTGCCATTCATTCATGGCTGATATGCTTCTCAAATCCATTCACCTGCTTCTACCCATAACCCTTGATCCCCTTACTCATCAAGAGCTGCTATCTTAAATACACTCAATGACTTGACCTCCACTCGGACAAGGCCTTCCACAGATTCACCACCCTCTGACTGAAGAAATTCCTCCTCGTTTCAGTTCTGAAGGGTTGTCCCTTCACTCTGAGGCTGTGCCCTCAGGTCCTAGCCTCTCCTACTAGTAGAAACATCTTCTTCGTGTACATTCTATCCAGGCTTCTCAATATTCTGTAAGTTTCATTCAGATCCTTTCCCTCATCATTCTAAACTCCACTGAGTGCAGATCTAGAGTCCTTGACAACATCTCATATGATAAGTCCTTCATCCTGGGATCATTCTTGTAAATCTCCTCTGGACCCCCTTCAATACTGCACATCCTTCGATATTCCAAATACGGTCTGACTAGAGCATTATAACATGCTCAGCAGTACACCTCTTCTCTTGTATTCTAGCTGTTTTGAAATGAATGCTAAAATTGCATTTACCTAATGCTAAGACAACCCTGATCATGGACTCTCAAGTCTTTTGTGTATCTCAGATTTCTGAAGCCTTTTTACATTTAGAGAATAGTCCATGGCTCTATTTTACTACCAAAACATATAACACCACACTTTCCCATATTGTCTTCTATCTGCCATTTCTTTGCTCCCTCTCCTAGCCTGTCCAAGTCCGTCTGCAGTCTCCCTGCTTCTTCATCATCACTTGTCCCTCCACCTATCTTTGTATTATTTCCAAACTGAGCAACAATGCCCTCTGTTCCTTCATCTAGATTATTAATTTGTAGTGTGAAAATTATGATCCCAACATGAACCCCTGTGGAACTCTGCTAGTCACTGGCTGCCATCCTAAAAAAGACCCCTATAATCCTACTCTCTGCATTCCACCAGACAGCCAATCATCTATCTATGCCAGTACCTTACCCCTAACACCATGGGCTCATGTCTTATTTATCAGTCTCCTGTGTAGCTCCTTGTCAAAGGGCTTCGAGAAATCCAAATAGATTGCGTCCACTGGCTCTTCTTTGTCTTACCTGGTCATTACCTCCGCAAAGCATTCCAACAGATTTGTCATGCATAACCTTCCTTGGTGAAGCTGTGCTGACTCAGTCCCATTTCACAATGCACTTCCAAGTACTCTGCAATCTTATCCTTAATAATGGACACTAAAACCAAACCAACGAACAAACTCAGGCCTACAGACCTACAGTTTTCTCTCTGCTGCTTCCCTCCTTGCACAGGGATGTTACACGAGCCATTCTCCTGTTCTCTGGGACCCTTCCTGACTCCAGTGATTCCTGAAAGGTCACTAACAATGTTGCCACAATCTCCCCAGCTATCTCCTTATAACTCTGGTCCAGGTGACTTAGAGTCATAGAGTCACAGAGATGTACAGCACAGAAACAAAACTTTTGGTTCAACTCGTCCATGCCAACCAGATATCTTAACCCAATCTAGTCCCATTTGCCAGCACTTGGCCCATGTCCCTCTCAACCTGTCCTATTCATATACCCATCCAGATGCCTTTTAAATGTTGGAATTATGCCGGCCTCCACCACCAATTTCCTGGCAGCTTATTCCATACATGCCCCACCCTCTGCATGAAATAGTTGCCCCTTAGGTCTCTTTAATTTTTTCCCTCTCATCCTAAACCTATGCCCTCTAGTTCTGGACTCCTACACCCCAGGGAAAAGACCTTGTCTATTTACCCTAGCCATGCCCCTCATGATTTTATAACTTGTATAATGTCCCCCCTCAGCCTCCGACGCTCCAGGAAAACAGCCCGTCTATTCAGCCTTTCCCAATACCTCAAATCCTCCAATCCTGGCAATATCCTTGCAAGTCTTTTCTGAACCCTCAAGTTTCACAACTTCCTTCCAATAAGAAAGAAACCAAAATTGCACACAATATTCCAAAAGTGGCCTAACCAATGTCCTGTACAGCTGCAACATGACCTCCCAACTCCTGTACCCAATGCTCTGACCAATAAAGGAAAGCATACCAAACACCTTCTGCACTATCCTATCTACCTATGACTCCACTTTCAAGGAACTATGAACCTGCACTCAAAAGTCATACCATTAAGTGTATAAGCCCTGCTAAGATTTGCTTTTCCAAATTGCAGTACCTCACATTTATCTAAATTAAACTCCATCAGCCACTCCACGGCCCATTGGCCCATTGATCAAGACCCCATCATACTCTGAGGTAACTTTCTTCGCTGTCAACTGCACCTCTAATTTGGTGTCAAATGAAACTTACTAACCATACTTCCTATGTTCACATCCAAATCATTTGTATGAATGATGAAAAGCAGTGGACTCAGCACTGACCTTTGTGGTACACTACTGGTCACAGGCCTCCAGTCTGAAAAGCAAACCTCCACCACTATTTTCTGTCTTCTACCTTTGAGCTAGTTCTGTATCCAAATGGCTAGTTCTCCCTATATTCCACATGATCTAACCTTATGAGCCATTCTACTATGAGGAACCTTGTCAAACGCCTTAGTGAAATCCATTTGGATCACATCTATTGCTCTGCCTTCATCAATCCTCTTCGTTACTTCTTCAAAACCTCAATTAATTTAGTGAGACATGATTTACCATGCATAAAGCCATTTTGACTATCCCTGATCATTTCAAATGCATGTAGATTCTATCCCTCAGGATTCCCTCCAACAAGTTGCCCACCACCGACGTCAGGCTCATCGGTCTATAGATCCCGGGCTTTTCCTTACCACCTTTCTCAAACAGTGGCACCACATTAGCCAACCTCCAGTCCTCCGGCACCTCACCTGTGACTATCAATGATACAAATATCTCAGGAAGGGGGCCAGCAATCACTTTCCTAGCTTGCCACAGAGTTATAGGGTACACCTGATCAGTTCCTGAGGTTTTATCCACCTTATGTATTTTAAGATATCCAGTACCTTGACCTCTGTAGCATGGATATTTTTCAAGATGTCACTATTTATTTCCTCATATTTATTAGCTTCCATATCCTTTCCACAGTAAACACTGATGCAAAATACTCGTTTAATATCTCCCCCATTTCCTACGGTTAACTTGTAATTTTAAAATATACCTGTTACAGTTTACTAAAGAAGTCAGGAATATGGAAAATTTATCCAGAACAAAGAGGCATAACATTAAAATGAGGGTTAGGACATTCATGAGTGATGTCAGAAAATATTAGTTCACATGAAAGCTAGTGAACATTACTTGCTAAATTACTATTGTGGTTAAAGATCATACTCTGAGGTAAATCATTTCTTTAGGTAGGTAAAGGTATTGAGGATTATGGGACTGTGTGTGAATAGATTGAAAAATAGATCACCCATGATCTCATTGAATTGTAATTGAAAAGTGTGGTGCTATAAAAGCACAGCAGGTCAGGCAGAGGCCAAGGAGCAGGAAGGTCAATGTTTCGGGTATATGATTCCCCTGATGAAAGGTTTATGCCTGAAACATTGACTGTCCTGCTCCTCGGATGCTGCCTAACCTGTTGTGCTTTTCCAGTGCCACACTTTTCAACTCTGACTCTCCATCATCTGCAGTCCTCACTTTTTCCTTCATTGAATTGCATCAGGATATTTAATGGTTTGCCCAGGTTCCAGGTTTCTATCTTCCAACCATGATTCTGCTTTCCACCATCTTTCATCAGGAGGTCATTTATGCCTTTGTTAACCCAGAGTTAAAACTATACTCACAAGAAATCTTTGTACTCTGACTCTGTCTCTATGGCTGTGTGAGGCAGACAACAGTGCCTTAAAATATTACTGATGGTCCTTATCTTTGAGTCACTGGTGGAGATGCCAGACACATGGCAAAATTATGTAGCCTTTTGCAATTTTGATGCCAGCAAATGCAGCCATTAAAATCACATTCTTAACATGAATTTGAAAAACTCTTTTTTTAATGTTGTAATCATGTTGTTTATTTGGACAGTCGACGCTAGTGACCAGATGTTTCTGCTCCTCTGCTCTATTAACGTTCAAATACAGTTATATCGGGTTGGCCACTGGGTGGAGTACTTCAGAGTAGAAATGAATTGCACTGGCTCATCTCCTCACAATACCATAAAGAATTACAAAACTTCACTTGTAAAGTTGTTTCTCTTGGGTGTTTTCAGATTTACTTTTCATATCAAAACTAGGAAGCAAAACAGTGTAACAACAAGGAAAATCAAAACTTATCGCCACTTCCTCTGGTAGTTCTTTCCACACATGCACCAAAGAAAGCAAATAATGGAGTAACAAAACACGGTTAGGTTATGTGACAAGTTACAAATGTTTACACAGTTAACAGATTCACTTTAATGGGCTTTAATATCTGCCCCATGGGTACAGTAATGTAAGTTTCCACGACCACAACGTACTGTCAAGAAATTTTAACAGTAAATTCTGTTTATAGCATCTGTGGCTGCTGCAGATTGTTGACAGACAAAAGCATTTAGAATCATATTGCATGGAAACAAATTCTTCGATCCAACTTGTCCATGCCAACCAGATATACTAACATAATCCAGTTCTATTTGCCAGCATTTGACTTATATCCCTCGAAATTCTTCTTATTCATGTACACATCCAGATGCCTTTTCAATGCTGTAATTGTACCAGACTCCACCACTTCCTCTGGTAGTTCTTTCCACACAAGCACCACCCTCTGCATGAAAAAGTTGCCCCTTAGGTCCCTTTTAAATCTTTCTGCTTTGGACTCCCCTACTCTGTCTATTCATCTTATTCATGTCCCTCATTATTTTATAAACCTCTATAAGGTCACCCCTCAGCCTCCCATACTCCAAGGAAAATAACCCCAGCCTATTCAGCCTCTCTCCATAGTTCAAACCCTCCAACTCTGGCAAATCTTTGTAAATCTTTTCTAAACCCTTTCAAGTTTAACAGGGAGACTAGAACTGAACAGAAGTGGTCTAACCAATGTCTTGCCCAGCCTCAACACAACATCACAATTCCTATACTCAGTGCACTGACCAATCAAGGTAAACGTACCAAATGCCTTCTTCACTACCTTGTCTACATAAAAGTTTGCTTTCAAGTAACCATGAACCTGCACTCCAAGGTCTCTTTGCCAGGCAACACTCCCCAGGACCCTACCATTAAACGTCTAAGTCCTCTCTTGATTTGCCTTTCCAAAATGTAAAATCTGTTTTAGATCAGATTGATCTAAATGAACAGGAAGGGTTTAGAGGGATATGGGCCAAGTGCTGGCAAATGGGACTGTATTAGGTTGGGATATCTGGTTGGCATGTACAGCTTGGATGGAAGGGTCTGTTTCCGTGCTGTACATCTGTATGACTCTATGATTTATGAAGGAGTTGATACAGCAATGTAGTTTTTGCCGTGATACTTACTGGAGGTCATGGGCTTTGTGTGCAATGCGTGCAATTTGATAATAACATGGCTGCAGTCACTATTGAGGTTTGACAACAGGATGGGCAGAATTGTATGCCTCCTTCGTGCATGTTTACAGGGATCACTCAGCTGAGATAGTGGCAAATGAATATCCCAGTACCTTCCTGTCTCAGCCAAAGTTAGCTTTGAGGTGGGAAGGCCTTTGTTGCCCTCATCTCACTGCCTCTGGGTGAACCCAGCAAGGCTGCGGCCTTGTCATCTTATGAAGCCTTGCAGGATTCTTGTGGTCTTCCAGGAGAGGCTCTCATTCAACGGGACTCAGTGCCTGATCAAAGTACCCAGAATCAGGACAGGGAGGCTTCCGCTGAAAACAACCCTCCCATTTAAGACAGAGATGAGGAACCACTTTCCTTTCTGAGGTTTGTAATTCTTTGAAATTCCCTTTCTCAAAAGCCAGTAATGCAGTATCTTTAAATATTTTAAGGCAGGGAGAGATAGATTCTTGAATTACCAAAAGGATGAAAGGTAATTGAGTGCATGCAAGAGTTGAGCAGTAGACCCAAGGGTATTTGTGGCTTGCAGGCCCAGATGAAGGTACTGAGAGTGTTCTGCCCAGATGTTGGTTTACCCTCCATGGCTGCAACTTTGATAGTGTTGGAAATGGTAGACAAGATCCCCACTCCTCTGGATTCTGTTTTTTATTCATTGACTAGACAGAGTGAAGTGCAGGTAAATCGTTGCTTTGATTGGAAGGTGTGACTGAGACCTTGGACAGTGACAGGGAGGAAGTAAACGGGGAGATAATATACCTCTGCAATCGCAGGGGAAGGTGCTGTGGGAATGTGGGGAGGTGTTGGGAGTGAAGGACGAGTGGACCAAAGTCTCCTGGAGGGAGCAGTCCCTGCAGAAGGCTGATAAGGGAGGAGAGGTGAATATGATTCTGGTGATGCCATCCCGCTAGCAATGGTGGAAACGATGGCTAATTGTCCTCTGGATGTGGATTGTGGTGGGATGGTAGGTGAGGATGAGGGGGACCCTATTGCTGTTGTGGGAGATAAGGGACGGAGTAAGGGCCAAAGTATGGGAGATGGGTCAGACATGGCTGAAGGCTTTGTCAACATGGTAGTGGGGAATCTTTGGTTGAGGAAGAAGGTAGAATTTCAGACACCCCCTTGTCAAAGTTGACATCATCAGAACAGATGTAACAGAGATGGAGGAACTGGGAGAACGGAATGGAGTCTTTCCAAGAAGCAGGATGTGAGGATGTATAGCTGAAGTAACAGTAGGAGTCAGGGGTTGGGAGTGGATGTCATTGGTCAGCCAATCCCCAGAAATGGAAACAGAGATGTTCAGGATGGGAAGGGAGGAGGAGAGATAGAGATGGGCCAGGTGAAGGTGAGAGCAGGAAATTGGCAACAAAATAGATAAGCCTTTCCAATTCTGGACAAGAGGGAGAAGTAACAACAATGATTTTACTGATGTACCAGAGAAAGAGTGTGGGGAGGGGGTGGAGTAGGACTGGAACAAGGGATTCTCCATGTACACACAAAGAGATAGGCAGAACTGGGGTCCATGCAGGCACCCATGGCCCCAACCACCACCACCCTCCTCTGCTTGGCCAAGCACATTCTCATTTTGAACAACTTTTTAACTCCTCTCATTTCCTTCAGGTCAAAGTGATAGCCATAGGTAGCCGCAGTCTTCCTATAACAACTTTATTCCAGTCTCAAAGTTCCTTTGCCACGATCGCATCTATTTTGATGATGCCAAGTTCGACAAGGGAGCCTCTAGAACATAGAACATAGAACATCACAGCACAATACAGGCCCTTCGGCCTCAATTTTGCGCCCACCTGTGGAAGCAACCTGAAGCAATCTATCCCACACTATTTCATTTTCATCCATATGTTTAGCCAATGACCATTTCAACGCCCTTAAAGTTGACGGGTATACTACTGATGCAGGCAGTGCGTTCCATGCCCCTACTACTCTCTGAGTAAGGAAACTACCTCTGACATCTCTCCTATATCTATCACCCCTCAAGTTAAAGCTATGTCCCCTCATTCTAGCCATCACCATTCGAGGAAAATGGCTCTCACTGTCCACCCGATCTAACCCTCTGATTATCTTATAGGTCTCAATTAAGTCATCTCTCAACCTTCTTCTCTGTAACGAAACCAGCCTCAAGTCCCTCAGCCTTTCCTCATAAGACCTTCCCTCCATACCATCCTAGTAAATCTCCTCTGAACCCTTTCCAAAGCTTCCACATCCTTCCCATAATGTGGTGACCAGAACTGTACGCAATACTCCAAGTGCAACCGCTCCAGAGTTTTGTACAGCTGCAGCATGACCTCACAGCCCCGAAACTCAATCCCTCTACCAATAAATGCTAACACACTGTATGCCTTCTCAACAACCCTATTAACTTGGTGGCAACTTTCAGGGATCTATGTATGTGGACAGCGAAATCTCTCTTCTCATCTACACCACCAAGAATCTTACCATTAGCCTAGTTATTCCTACTCTTTATTCCTGTTAGTCCTTCCACAGTGAACCACTTCACACTTTTCCACATTAAACGCCATTTGCCACCTCTCAGCTCAGCTCAGTAGCTTATCCATATCCCTCTGTAACCTGCAACATTCTTCAGCACTATCCACAACTCCACTGACGCTAGTGTCATCCACAAATTACTAACCCATCCTTCTATGCCTTCATCTAGGTCATTTTTAAAAATGACAAACAGCAGTGGCCCCAAAACAGATCCTCTGGTACACCACTTGTCATTGAATTCCAGGATGAACATTTCCCATCAACCACCAACCTCTGTCTTCTTTCAGCTAGCTAATTTCTGATCCAAACTGCTAAATCACCCTCAATCCCATTCCTCCGTAATTTGAGCAATAGCCTACCGTGGGGAACCTTATCAAATGCCTTACTGAAATCCACATCAACCACATCAACCACTTTACCCTCAACCACTTGTTTGGTCACCATCTCAATAAGGTTTGTGAGGCACGACCTTCCCTTCACAAAACAGTGTTGACTATCCCTACCCAACGTACTCCTCTCTAGATGATTGTAAATCCTATCTCTTCTAACTTTTTCCAACACTTTACCCACAACTGAAGTAAGGCTCACTGGACTATAACTACCAGGGTTGTCTCTACTCCCCTTCTTGAACAAGGGGAACAACATTTGCTTTCCTCCAGTCTTCTGGCACTATTCCTGTGGACAATGATGATGTAAAGATCAAAGCCAAAAGCTCTGCAATCATCACCTTGGCTTCCCAGAAGAATCCTGGGATAAATCCCTTACAGCCCAGGGGACTTATCTATTTTCACACTCTCCAGAATTGCTAACACCTTCTCCTTGTGGACCTGAATCCCATCTAGTCAATAGTCTGTATCTCAGTATTCTCCTTGACAACATTGTCTTTTTCCAGTGCGAATACTGAGGAAAAATATTTATTTAGCATTTCCCCTGTCTCCTCAGACACCATGCACAACTTCCCACTACTATCCTTGATTGGCCCTGCTGCAAATCCCTAATCTTTCTTGAGTCATTCTTTTATTCCTGATATACCTATAGAAAGATTTAGGGTTTTGATTAGATTAGATTAGATTACTTACAGTGTGGAAACAGGCCCTTCGGCCCATCAAGTCCACACCGACCCGCCGAAGCGGAACCCACCCATACCCCTAAATTTACCCCTTACCTAACACTACGGGCAATTTAGCATGGCCAATTCACTTAACCTGCACATCTTTGGACTGTGGGAGGAAACCGGAGCACCCGGAGGAAACCCACGCAGACACGGGGAGAACGTGCAAACTCTACACAGTCAGTCGCCTGATCCTACCTGCCAATGACTTCTCAAGTCCCCTCCTGGCTCTCCTTAGCTCTCTCTTTAGGTCTTTGCTGGCTAGCTTGTAACTCTCAAGCGCCCAAACTGAGCCTTCATGTCTCATCATAACATAAGCCTTCTTCATCCTCTTGACAAGAGATTCAACTTCTTTAGTAAACCATGGCTCCCTTGATTGACCACTTCCTCCCTGTCTGACATGTACATACTTATCAAGGACACACAGTAGCTGTTCTTTGAATAAGCTCCATATTTTCAAGTGTGCATATCTCCTGCAGTTTTCTTCCCCATCATATGCATCCTAAATCTTGCCTAATCACATCATAATTGCCTTTCCCCCAGCAATAACTCTGGTCCTGCATTGTATACCTATTCTTTTCCATTGCTAAAGTAAATATAACTGAATTGTGGTCACTATCACCAAAGTGCTCACCTCCTCCAAGTATTTTGCATTAGTATTTACTTTGGAAAAGGACATGGAAGATATAGAATGTAGGGAAAAATGTCCATATTACAGAGGAGGAAGTGCTGGATGTCTTGAAATGCATAAAAGTAGATAAATCCCTGACCTTATAAAGGTTTACAAAATTATGAGGGGCATGGATAGGGTAAATAGACAAAGTATTTTCCCTGGAGTCAGGGAGTCCAGAACTAGAGGGCATGGGTTTAGGGTGAGAGGGGAAAGATATGAAAGAGACCTACAGGGCAACGTATTCACACAGAGGGTGGTACGTGTATGGAATGAGCTGCCAGAGGAAGTGGTGGAGGCTGGTACAATTGCAACATTTAAGAGGCATTTGGATGGGTATATGAATAGGAAGGGTTTGGAGGGATATGGGCTGGGTGCTGTCAGGTGGGACTAGATTGGGTTGGGATATCTGGTCGGCATGAATGGATTGAATTGAAGTGTCTGTTTCCGTGCAGTGCATCTCTATGACTCTATGACCTGGCCAGGTTCATTGCCCAGTACCAAATCTAATGTAGCCTTGCCCCTTGTTGACTTGATGACATACTGTGTCAGAAAACCATCCTGCACACATTGGACAAAAACTGATCCATCTAAAGTACTCGAACTATAGTATGTTAAAGACCACATAACAACTACCCTGTTACTCTCGCTCCTATCCAGAAGTATCTTTGCTGTCCTTTCCTCTACATCTCTGGAACTGTTCGGATGTCGATAGAAAATTCCCAACAGGATGACCTCTCTTTTCCTGTTTCTAACCTCAGCCCATACTACCTCAGTAGATGACTCTTCAAACCACTTTTCTGCAACTGTAATGCTGTTCTTGACTAATAATGCCACCCCTCCACCTCTTTTATCATCGTCTCTGTTCTTACTGAAACATCTAAATCCCAGAACTTGCAGCAACCATTCCTGTCCTTGCTCTACCATTTCTCTGAAATGGCCACAACACCCAAGTTCCAGGTACCAACCCATGCTGTAAGTTCATCCACCTTATTCCAAATGCTCCTGGTGTTGAAACAGACACACTTAAAACCGCCTTCCTCTGAAATGTCCACCTTTTTCCTCAGCCAAGGACTCGCACCGTCATGGTTGACGGGGTCTTCAGATGTGTCCAACCCACGTCCCTCACTTCAGCCCTCACCCCCCTCCTTCCTCCCTCATCCTCACCTACCATCTCACCAGGATCCACACCCAATGGATCATTAGGTGCCATTTCCGCTATCTTCATTGGGATGCCATCACAGGACACGCATTCTCCTCTCCTCCCTTGTCAGCATTCCGCAGGGAATGTTTCCTCCCCCACTCCCAACACCTCCCCACTTTCCATGGCACCTTCCCCTGCAACTGCAGAGATGTAACACCTGCCTGTTTACTTCCTCCCTCCTGACTAGTGAATGCCCCAAGTACACCTTCCAGGTGAAGCAGCACTTTACCTGCACTTCACTCAATCTAGTCTACTGTATTCGCTGCTCTTGGTGTGATGTGCTGTACACTAGGGCAACAAAATGCAGACTGGACAATTGCTTTGCAGAACGCCTACAAAAAAAATGACCCAAAGTTTTCACTCACCTGCCACTTCAACACACCACCATCTTCCCTGGCCATCACGTCTGCCTTCGGCTTGTTGCGATGCTCCAGCAAAGCTCAGTGAAAGCCGCAAGAACAACATCTCATTCTGTTCTCTGAGTGGGGGATTTCAATATAAACCACTGAGTGTGACTCGGTAGCAGCACTACTGATTCACCTGAATAGGTCCCAAAGGTCCGAATTGCTAGACTAGGTCTGCAGCAAGGGCTTGAGTGAACCAACAAGAAGCAAAAACATACTTGACCTTATCCTTACTAATCTGCCAACTGCAGATACATCTGTCCATAACAGTATCAGTAAGAGTGACCACCACACAGTCCTTTTGAAAGCAAAATCCCACCTTCACATTGAGGATAACCTCCATCGTGTTGTGTGGCACTATCTCTGTGCTGAATGGGAGAGACTTTGAACAGATCTAGCAACTCAAGACTTGGCACCATGAGGCGCTGTGGACCATCGAAAGCAGCAGAATTGTACTCCAGCACAATCTGCAGCCTCATGGCCCGGCATATCCCACACTCAACGATGGCAGGAGGTCAACCCTGGTTAAATGAACAGTGTAGGAGGGCATGCCAGGAGCAGCACCAGGCATACTGAAAAATTATGTGTCAACCTAGTAAAGCCGCTAAACAAGGTTATAGAGAAACATCGATCACCCGAATTTCAGATTATCCGAACAAAATCGCAAGGTCCCAATGCTTGGCCAAACTGTATTATCCGGCATTTGATTATCCGAACATTTGATTATCTGAACAAAATACTCCCCGCCCATGTCATTTGGATAATTGAGGTTCCTCTGTACTTGTATGCCAAACAACATAAGCAATAAGTGATGGACAGATAAATGGGATCCCACAATCAACAGATTAGGTCTAAGTTCTGCAGACCAGCCACATCTATGAATGGTGGTGGACAACAAAATAACTCACTGGTGGAGGAGGCTCCACAAATATCCCCATCTTCAATGATAGAAGAGCCCAACACATTCGTGCAAAAGATAGGAGAATTCACAGAAATGTTTAGCCAGAAGAGTCAATTAGCTAATCCATCTCATTCTTCTCCAGTGGTCCCCAGCATTACCGATACCAGATTTCAGCCAAATCCACTCATTCCACGTGATATCAAGAAATGATTGGAGGCAGTGGATAGTGTGAGAGTAATGGAGCCTGACAACATTCCAGTAATAGCACTGAAGATTTGTGCTCCAGAACTTGCCGTATCCTGAGCCAAGACCTTCCAATGCAGTTACAACACTGATATCTACCTGACAAATTGGAAAGTTGCCCAGGTATGTCCAGGTACATAAAAAGCAGTACAAATCCAACCCAACCATTTATCGTCCCATCGATCCACTCTCAATCATCAGTAAACTAATGGAGATGTCAACAAAGGTGCTATCAAGCAGTACCTCTTCGCAATAACTTGCTCAGGGATGCTCAGTTTGGATTTTGCAGGGCTGCTCAGCTCCTGCCCTCATTACAGTCTTGGTTGAAACATGGATAAAAGAGCTGAATTCCAGAAGTGAGTTGAGAGTGACAGCCTTTGACACCAAGAGTGCATTTGACCAGGTGTGGCATCAAAGAGTCCAAATAAAACTGGTAATGATGGGTATCATGGGCAAACCCTCCACTGGTTGGAATCATACCTGGCATACAGGAAGATGATTGTGGTCATAGAAGCTCAGTCATGTCAGCTCCAGGACATCTCTGCAGGAGTTCCTTAGGCCCAACCATCTTCAGCTGCTAAATCAATGACCTTCTGTCACGACAGGGTGGTGAACTCTTCTGTTAATTAAACCAAACATCCAGAAAAGCTCACCTTACCTCATAATCTATTAAAATATGAGAAAGAAAGAGAACTCCCAAAATCCATCTTTTAAAAAAAGTTATTCCAATTTATTTTTTAACTCTAAAAGTGAACATTAAACAACAACTCTACGCTCTCCTTTCTCTTAACTGCTTATTATCTGCCTCCAACTCTATAACAATATGTTGTTCTAATAAGGCACTTATTAAAATTACATCAACTTAATTTCAAAACCACACAGTGGCTGTTGGTTTCGGTGTCTTTCTTCTTCAAGCAGAAGATCTCCCTAGGTTGTCATCTTTCTTTTTACTGTGAAAATGTTGCATATGAAAAGTTACCTTTGATAGAGATTGTTTCCTAATTTTTTGCGTCTCTCAAATTTTCAAAATGTCTGCATTTTTATATCTCCACTTCTGGAATGTTGTGTGCAGTTCTAGTCCCGTTCCTATCAGAAGGATGTTGTGAAACTAGGAAGGGTTCAGAAAAGATTTACAATGATGTTGCCACGGTTGGAGGGTCTGAGCTATAGAAGAGGCTGAATAGGCTAGGACTATTTTCCCTGGAGCATTGGAGGCTGAGGGGTGACCTTATAGAGGTTCATAAAATCACGAGAGGTATGGATAAGGTAAATAAACAAGGTCTTTTCCCTGGGGTGGAGGAGTCCACAACTAGAGGGCATAGGTTTAGGGTGAGAGGGGAAAGATGTCTTCATGCAGTGGGTGGTGTATGTATGGAATGAACTGCCAGAGGAAGTGGTGGTGGCTAGTACAATTACAACATTTAAAAGGCACTTGGATGGATACATGAATAGAAAGGGTTTAGAGGGATATGGGCCAAGTGCTGGCAGAGGGGACTGGATAAGGTTAGGATAGCTGGTCAGTATAGATGAGTCGGATTGATGAGTCTGTTTCCGTGCTGTACGTCTCTATGACGCTATGACTCTATGTTCTGTGAAAGGTAAATCACATTTAAACAATTTATTGGAGATCTTTGAAGAAAATGTGATGTGGATAAAGGGGAATCTAGCGGATATATTGTACTTCAATTTCCAGAAGGCAGTTGTTAAGGTGCAACATGGAAACTTATTGTGGAAAATAAAAGTTCATGGCATCGGGATGAAATATTGGCATGGATAGAAGATTAGCTAAGAGTAGGCTTAAACTGGTCATGTTCTGGTTGGCAAGATGTAATGAGGGTGTCCCATGACTCAGTACTGGGGCTTCTATTTTTTTTAATCTACATAAATGCCTTTGATGAAAGAGTGAGATAATATTGTTAAATTTACAGACGACACAAAGATGGACAACAAAGTAAGTTGTAATGAGAAGATAAAAAGGCAATAAAGGATTTTAAATGAGATGATAAAGAGTTGGCAAATGGCCAAAAATGTGGGAAAATGTGAAATTATCTATTTTGCCAGGAAAATTAAAAAGAATGTAATGTAAATGGTGAGAGATTGCAGAGCTTAGATGCAGAGGGATCTGGGTGTCCTTGTGCATGAATCACACAGGGTCATTTACAGCTGCAGAAGGTAGTTAGGAAAACTGTTACCATTAATTGAGAGGGGAACTTAATAGAAAGGTAAGTAGGTTATTCTTCAGTTATATAGGGAATGAAGACAACATTTGAAGAAGGATGTAAGAAGTAAGGGGAAGGCAATGGCATCGTCATTGCCAGACTGTTAACCCAGAGATTCAGATAACACTCTGGGAACCTGGGTTAAAATCCTGCCATGGCAGGTGGAGGAATTTGAATTCAATAAAAAGAATCTGGAATTAAGAATCTAATTGTCAGGAAAGAACAATCTGGTTCACTAATGTCCTTTAAAGAAGGAAAGTGCCATCTTTTCCTGTTCTGGCCTATATGTGACTCCAGGCCCACAGCAATGTGTGTTTGAGTCTTAGCTGCCCTCTGGGCAATTAGGAATGGGCAATAAATGCTGGTCTGGCCAGTGAAGCCTGTGAATGAATTAAAAAAGTTGTATTGGTCTCCTTATTTAAAGAAGCATGTGGCAGTTCAGAGGTTTACAAACCAAATTCATGGAATGGAGGGATTTGTTATAAAGAAAAGTTTGACAGAATAGGTTTGTATCCACTGGAGTTTGAAAGAGTAAGTCTTGCTTGAAACATATAAGATACTGTGGGTTTAATGGTGTAGATGTGGAGAGGAACTTTCTCTTATGAGAGAACCTAGCACTAGAGGTCACTGTTTTTTTAAGGAAAAACTGTTGCCCATTTAAGACAGAAGAGAAATTTCTGTTCTCTCAGAGTCTCTTAAGTCTTTGAAACTCTGTTCCTCAAATGTGTGCGCTCAAGTGAATATTTTTATAGGAGAAAGTGAGGTCTGCAGATGCTGGAGATCAGAGCTGAAAATGTGTTGCTGGAAAAGCGCAGCAGGTCAGGCAGCATCCAAGGAACAGGAGAATCGACGTTTCGGGCATACGCCCTTCTTCAGGAATGAGGAAAGTGTGTCCAGCAGGCTAAGATAAGGGAGGAGGGACTTGGGGGAGGGGCGTTGGAATTGCGATAGGTGGAGGGAGGTCAAGGTGAGGGTGATAGGCCGGAGTTGGGTGGGGGCGGAGAGGTCAGGAAGAAGATTGCAGGTTAGGAAGGCGGTGCTGAGTTCGAGGGATTTAACTGAGACAAGGTGGGGGGAGGGGAAATGAGGAAACTGGAGAAATCTGAGTTCATCCCTTGTGGTTGAAGGGTTCCCAGGCAGAAGATGAGGCGCTCTTCCTCCAACTGTCATGTTGCCATGGTCTGGCGATGGAGGAGTCCAAGGACCTGCATGTCCTTGGTGGAGTGGGAGGGGGAGTTAAAGTGTTGGGCTATGGGGTGGTTGGGTTGGTTGGTCCGGGTGTCCCAGAGGTGTTCTCTGAAATGTTCCGCAAGTAGGCGGCCTGTCTCCCCAATATAGAGGTGGCCACATCGGGTGCAGCGGATGCAATAGATGATGTGTGTGGAGGTGCAGGTGAATCTGTGACGGATATGGAAGTTTCCTTTGGGGCCTTGGAGGGAAGTAAGGGGAGAGGTGTGGGCGCAAGTTTTGCATTTCTTGCAGTTGCAGGGGAAAGTGCCGGGAGTGGAGATTGGGTTGGTGGGGGGTGTGGACCTGATGAGGGAGTCACGGAGGGAGTGGTCTTTTCGGAACGCTGATAGGGGAGGGGAGGGAAATAGATCCCTGGTGGTGGGGTCCGTTTGGAGGTGGCAGAAATGACGGCGGATTATACGTTGTACATGGAGGTTGGTGAGGTGGTAGGTGAGGACCAGTGGGGTTCTGTCCTGGTGGTGGTTGGAAGGGCGGGGCTCCAAGGGCGGAGGAGCGGGAAGTGGAAGAGATGCGGTGGAGGGCTCATGCTCCTAGTGCATATTTTTGACACTTCCATATCTGCCACAAATTCACCTGCACCTCCACACACATCATCTATTGCATCCGCTGCACCCGATGTGGCCACCTCTATATTGGGGAGACAGGCCGCCTACTTGTGGAACGTTTCAGAGAACACCTCTGGGACACCTGGACCAACCAACCCAACCACCCCGTAGCCCAACATTTTAACTCCCCCTCCCACTCCACCAAGGACATGCAGGTCCTTGAACTCCTCCATCGCCAGACCATGGCAACACGACGGTTGGAGGAAGAGCGCCTCATCTTCTGCCTGGGAACCCTCCAACCACAAGGGATGAACTCAGATTTCTCCAGTTTCCTCATTTCCCCTCCCCCCACCTTGTCTCAGTCAAATCCCTTGAACTCAGCACTGCCTTCCTAACCTGCAATCTTCTTCCTGACCTCTCCGCCCCCACCCCACTCCGGCCTATCACCCTCACCTTGACCTCCCTCCACCTATCGCAATTCCAATGCCCCTCCCCTAAGTCCCTCCTCCCTACCTTTTATCTTAGCCTGCTGGACACACTTTCCTCATTCCTGAAGAAGGGCTTATGCCCGAAACGTCGATTCTCCTGTTCCTTGGATGCTGCCTGACCTGCTGCGCTTTTCCAGCAACACATTTTCAGCTCTGAATATTTTTATAGCAGAGGTGATAGACTCTTGTTAAGGAAAATGTTATGGGGCAGGTGAGAAAGTGGAGAAGAAATCAGTTCAATCGTGACCTTCTTGAATGGTAGCGCATACTCCAGGAGCCAACTCATGCTCCTAGTGCATATTTTTGAATGTTTGTAACGAATGATATTGAATCTATCATTACTGCACCATGCTATCATATGTAAGAATCTTACCATGGCACACTATGATTCAAAGTTTGTGAAGAAATGGCATTCATAATAATTTAAATGATACTAGACATGCTGCACAGTAACTATCCATTTGCTGTACTAGAACTAGTTCTGTTCTTATTTAACAAGTAAATTGAATGTTAATTTAACATGAGTTGGACACCCAGGTTGAGATATTTGTGTTTTTTGTTGCCAAGTTAGTTCCTGGAGGCAGAAGCTCCTCCAGCATCTGTTAATGAAATCCATACAATCTCCGCCTTAGTTAGGGGATGAGGTAACCCAGAATGGCACGACCACACTTGCAAAGTCTGAAATATGAGTTTTCCCAGTCAAAGTATTAATAAGCATTCACTCTGGCAGCCGTATAGTTGCAACATTTTGAAACTAGATCATTTATACTTGTTAATTTTATTTGTTTTGACAGTTGCTAGGAGGGATTGATGCATGCCTGTGGATTCTTTGTTTTTCTTTAGTTTCTAAGCTTCTGTATTTTCTTTAGTCAAAACCAGAAACAAATCCTGAACAGCAGATAAATAGTGGAAAAGAACAGATAAGTGCAGACAAAATAAGAAGCAAAAACAACTTGGAAATGTAGTTGTACGGGTAATGTAAGGTG